>NC_046289.1:14282500-15482500 GCF_004115265.2 Rhinolophus ferrumequinum
CCAGCTGTTTCATAAAAATCACAGTTGAATCTTTTTAAAGATTAGTGCAAAACTTCATAAAAATCTCTTCCATACCTCCCTCCTTTCTTACATCCCTACCTTCTTAAATGTCCTGTCCCAGGAACTGAATTGATCAATAAGAATGTAATCATTAGCTATATAGACAGGACTTGGCTTCCATGTAGCTTACTGTCTAATGAGACTGAGAGAGAAGTCAATATTGAATTGCAGAAAAGAGTGCTATCAAGTTGATTCTCTTGTGAGCAAAGCCAGACTATAAACAATAAGCTTGATAAGTCTAGGACAAAGTTCCACATTCTTTCTACTGCTCTGATGGCCTGAATACCGTAGCACCTGAAAGGCAGAATGTAATTTGAGAGACATCACTGACTGCAGAACTGGGAATCATAATCTAGCTTCACCATCCATCATCACAGACCAAGTTCATTTTGTTGCTGTCATGTATGTCACTATGGGAATAACTGTTTTACTAAGTATTCAGCATCAGATCAGAGATGAGAAGAAAAGAAGTTGAAGGATGTGGTTTATCACCTATTGGCTCTGCTCTTCTTTGACTTAAAGAACTCCCTGGAGTAATAGGATAATAGGATAATGACTCTCTGTGACCTGCAAGGGGAAAGATTTCTTACAAATCAAAACAAAACAAACAAACAAAAAGAACACTGGTCAAAGAATGTGGGAAGAGAGTAAGAAGCCAGATCAATGATCATGGAGAGACAGCTGGTCGACCGTTAGATGTATCATTTTCAATCCTACCTGCATGTGAAGGCTCAGAAATACCCACCATTTGAAATGAACAAAACATAATATGGCTTTAGAACTTGATACTGAACTCAACCCCAAATGGTTTCCAAGGACACCATATTTTATTTAATAATTAAGTTCCTTTATTCAGGCCCCATCCAAGCCATTTGCATAAGAACACAGTGTCCAAGCCAGTTATACAAACAAAACCGCAGAGACAATAATATTAAGACTGATGTTGTAAGTTCAATAAACCTATCTGTAAACAGTAGCTAAGTTTTAATAAGAGAACTGCCATTTATGAAACACTCCCTGATGACATAAAATACCTAACATGCATTAACTTTTGAAATCCCTAAACAGCTCTATGTAATAGGTATTTTATTTGTGTTTTACAGATGTGGAGCCCAGAAGCTCAGAGTTGTTTCCAAATAACACAGCAGTCAGATAATAGTCTTAGGATGGAAACCCATATCCATGAATCCCAGGGTCTGTTTTCTTATTACTGCATAGAGCTGCCTGTCAGAAGAGATTTTTAAGATATGGCTTCTCCCTGAAGGAAGTTATGATCTTGTTATAGAAATAAAAGCTACAATTGAATGTAAATCAGCATGTCTTTACTGCATACCTTTGTGCACAACATACTATGAGGTTTATGAAAATAATTACAAGGTAGGCCCTGCCCTTAAGAAGTAAAGCTTCTTAAATCAAGGCCCTGCCCTTAAGAAGTAAAGCTTCTTAAATCAAAACCACAATGAAAAACCACCTCACAAGTGTTAGGATATCTATTATTCAAAAGACAAGAGATAATTAATAAGTTAATGCTGGTGAGAATGCAGAAAAAAGGAAACCCTTGTGCACTGTTGGTAGAAATAGAAACTGGTGTAGCCACTATGAGAATATATATATATATATAAATGACAATTATATTCGCGAACTTGTTGAACCGCTGTTGCTAACCTTTTTTGATATCAGAGGGAATATTCATTATGAAATTATACCAACTGGACAAATAGTTAACCAAGTTTACTATTTGGAAGTGCTGAAAAGGCTGCATGAAAAGTTACACGACCTGAAATTTTCACTAACAATTCGTGGCTTTTGTGCCATGACAATGCACCACCTCACGTGACACTGTCTGTGAGCGAGTTTTCAGCCAGTAAACAAATGACTGTTTTGGAACACCCTCCCTACTCACCTGATCTCGCCCCCAAAGATCTTTACCCAAAGATAAAATAAATATTGAAAGGAAGACCTTTGATGACATTCAGAGCATCAAGCATAATATGACGACAATTCTGATGGCCATTCCAGAAAGAGTTCCAAAATTGCTTTGAAGGGTAGAATAGGCGCTGGCATTGGTGTATAGCTTCCCAAGGGGAGTACTTTGAAGGTGACTGTAGTGATATTCAGCAATGCGATATGTAGCACTTTTTCTAGTAAGAGTTTGTGAACCTAATTGTCCAATCTTATGTGTGTGAGATATTATTCAGTCATAATGAAGAAGAAAATACTGCAATTTGCAACAACATGGATGAATCTGGAGGGTATTATGCTTAGTGAAATAAGTCATACAGGAAAGACAAATGTTGTATGATCTCACTTATATGTGGAATCTACAAAAGTCGAACTAATAGAAATAGAAAGCAAGTATACAATACAGTATTATTAACTATAACTGTATATTAACTATACTGCCAGCTGCCAGCTGCCTGCCCCCACGGGACCCTGGGAACTAGCCACCCTCCCCTTCTCTACTTCTGCCCAGTTACTGCCCTTGCCCTTCATCCTTGGCAGGGAGCTGGGTGGGATGAGATATGAGGGTCAAGGAAAGGTGTGTACCCCAGACTGTGTTTTCGGCCAGGGCATGGGGGTTGAGCCATCTTGTACTCAACAGGTGACTTAAGAAGGACAAGTCTCCTGTCCACTCCCATGCTCATCCCAATGCAGAAATTGCAATCTCTTGAGGTCACAGGCCTACTAGGCATTGGGACAGCAGACCACTGGGAAGAGATTAGGTGTGTCAGCTGGCAGAAGGGAGAATCCTGGAGGGTTGTGCGTTGATGCTATGCTATTGAGTCCTGGGGAATACCTTCGGGCATCCAGGAGCTTTTGCACTTGCTGGGTGAGCATCCCTGTGACCGAGAGAGCATGACACTAAATAGCAAATAAGCAATATGACGTGTTATTGCAGAGACCCAAGAAATAAAGGAAAACTTTTTTCTTTTAAATTTTAGTAGTTTAAGTACCCTGTTTCCCCCTGTATTTTGGAAAAGAGACCCCATATTTTCATTTGCCATTGGGCCTAGCAAATTAGCCGGCTCCAGTTACTATTCATTGATTGCTTAGTATATGCTAAGTTCTGGTGCTAAGTATTCTACATGAATCAACAGCATTCAACCCTTATAATACCTCTTTATTTAAACAGTTATTAACTGAATTTTATGAAGAGGTTAAGACAAGATGCCTAAGATCACACAGTCAGTGACTAAATCCTCAGCTTTTGTTATGGGAACCCATAGTCCATCTTTTTAACAACTATGCATTACTGTCTCCATTCTGGCCTCTGACACACTCAGAGCCCCGTAGACCCACCACACCAGGCTCCCCACATGCTGCCAGGGGCAGCAGAACTAAACCAGGCCCGATACTTACCAAATACACAGGCAGATAAAATGCTCCTGATATTTGTGGGGTGGGGGCTGAGGCAGAGCTCTTGTCCACAGAAACATCTAAAGAGTTTACAATTTTTTTCATGCAAGAGTTATATTTCCTATGTATTTAATAAGGCGGTAGCCTTGTGTTGGCTTTCCTTTCTGTTGTCGCTGTTTTCTCGTAGAACTATATTTTAGGGTCAGCAGTCCTAATGGAGCCTCCTCTCCTGAGTGCAGAAGACAAAATTGTGAGTGATGCCCCAGGAACAATGCCAGCAATTGTATCTTTAACCATAAAACCCATAAACCACATATAAATAAAGGTGTCAGCACTCTTCTTTGATTGAACGTTGACAGCTTTCCACATCCTTGCTAAGAATAGCGTCATCAAGTCCTCAGTACGTATCTGCAGGTAGATGCTACCACCATGTGAGAACACAGTGGAGGTGAAAAGCCATTCCAGAAAATCACAAATGCGATTAGACATCCTTTGGGCCTCCATGTGTCATTGTGTCTACTTCTTTAGCCCAAAGTACATCACACTGCCTCCACCCTCAACCATTTCTGATCCCCGAACATGACCAGGATGCTCGCAAACATCTGGCTTCTCATCTCCGTGATTGAAATTGCATTTGTTCAAAGAAAATGACTGCAACACATGAGCTTTGTCTCCCTCATTCTCTCTCCCCGCAAATGCTCATTTATGGAGGAGCAGGTTTCAGTCTCTAAATGATTACTCTATGCTTGGCAGGTGAAGATTGCAGCGCCAGTTACGTTAATGATTTCTGAGGTGATGCTGAGGCCTCAGAGGCTGCTTGGCAGAACAGCTAGCAGGAAACTAATGAGCGTCCCAGCACGACCCCGGACCATTAAAAGGGGGGAATTCTGACGAGGGGGAGGGACATAAATTAGAGACCTCAGCCTCTGGTAAGAATATCAGTTAAAGTCCGTAATGGAGTCTAGAAAGGAAAATGTGTGCAATCATTTGCACACACCCTAATGATTAGGGTGTGTGCAAATATTTGATTTAATCTCACGGATAAATATTTTCCTGCAGAATGACGCATGGCATCCGAGAGGGTTGAGAAGCAGGATCCGTACTTGATTTAATCATGAGATGAACAGAGTGGCGGAAGCGAGAACAATTACAGGAATATGTACTTGGAAAAGACCTTCTTTTTCTAATGCACTTGTGGTATTCTTGGCTAAAAGAGTATACAATTCGGCTGTGAAGAATGTCCCTTGGGATTCATGGTCTTAAGTCCTGGAGATAGTCAATTATCAATTGGCAAATTAAAATATACTTACATAAGCACTTATCTAATGCTGAACTTTTAGTAAGAAAGAACAATTGAAACATAATTTTATAGTCACTGGTCTCTGATATGTAATATTAATCAACCCGAGTAAAATAATAACAGAATAGTACTTTAAATATTGAATAATAAAGTGGATAGAAAAAAAGGATTTTTTTGAAGAAATTAGTGTTTTGTTTTGTTTTTTCTTTCAATTACCATATGACCCAACAATCCCTCTCCTGGGTATCTACCCAAAAAATATGAAAACATTTATACATAAAGACAACTGTGCTCCAATGTTCATTGCAGCTTTATTCATGGTGGCCAAAACATGGAAGCAACCAAAATGTCCTTTGAGAGATGAATGGATAAAGAAGTTGTGGTATATATACACAATGGAATACTATTCTGCCATAAGAAAAGATGAAATAGGACCATTTGTGACAATATGGATGGATCTATAAGATTTAACAGGAGAAAGAGCTAAGAAAAAGTTTAGTCATATGATTCATAAGAAATATGAAGTCACCCTGATGTAGTCAGAAACAAGCAAGCAAAACGGAACACGGGACTGTTCATTAGACATCATGAGTCAATGAACTGATTCTTTAGTTAAATATCTTCCTGACCTTATATCAAATCAGTTAATTTTCTTGTCCCTCAAGAGTCTCACACTTAACCTGAGTTTCTATGTCCCAGTGCCTCAATTGAGAAATTAATCGAGATTAATGTTTAAAAATCTACAAGTTTTAACTTGCTGTAGTCTTAATACAGAATAACATACGGGGAATTATACAGGGGAGCTAGTCCCACAATCACTAAGCAAGGATTCTGTTCCCTCTTCAACTGTTTAGGTTATTTCAGCAAAGAGCCGGAAGCTGTTTAGGGGGAGGATTAAATCCTGTGCTCCACTCTATGGACACTTCATAGGCATGTGGCCTTGGTAAGCCACTTAACTTCTTGATGCTTTATTTTTCATCCTTGTTTTACAAAGGTGCCAAGGAGTTGTATTAGTCTGAAATATTATAAAGTAGGAGAATTTGTAAAAATAAAAAGTACTTCGTAATAAAATTATTTTACAAAGATAAGTCACCCCAATAAAGTGTTGCAAAGTCAAGCGAATTGAATAGTCTGAAAATGAAAAGAAGAAAGAGATAAATAGGATTGGAGCTGCTCCTTTTAGGGAGCAGAGTGGGTTAGCTCACTCCTTGGAGGAGCTTAAATAATCAGATGCAGACTTGCCATCACGAACACACGATGTCTCTTCTACTATCGGTTGCTGAGTGGTACCAAACTGTCAAGAGAGCAGCATCGTTCCCATCCAAAATGCTACTTCAGAAGCTGGGAGCCAGAGGGTGCTATCAGCCTTTGTACTCACTCCATTTGACAAAAATCAGTGAACAGGAGAGGACTAGAACCTGTAGTTCCCACTGACCGAAAAGCTGCCAAAGCATATCATCACTGTTCCCTGAGAGAATAGACACAGAACCCTGCCTTAGGTGGACAGAATATCAGAGCAGCCCTCTTCCACCAAATGACTGCTCCCGAAGGCAGGTGGGTAAAATACAATTTACCTAAAAGGTGATCCATCTTGATGTGATGCCAACAGATGCTGAGTCACTTAAAGATCAATTCTCCTATAATGGACATATTTGTCTCAAATTTACATTGCATAATATTTCATTAAATATCTATACCTCTTATATACTATGATACTATTTTCCCAGTTAACCTGAACATAAGAATTACCTGGGATGCTTAGTAAAATACAGTAATATCCTTGGACTCCTTCCCACAAATTCAGTGTAGTCAGCACCAGTTATGAATACGCATTTTTAAGAAGCCACTCAGAGGATTCCTTTGACTAGACAAGTTGGGATACACTTCTGCTAAGAATTGGGTAACAGACAGATACAGTTGATCCAATCTTTGAAGACTGTGGGGACAGAGCCCCAGAAAGCAGTTTCCAGGCTCTCGGCCTCAAACTGGAAAGGTGCTGGCTCATGTAGTAGATAGCCATCAGCTGTGGCTGGTTGGCCGTCAGCTGTAACCATTGAGCCATTGGCCACTAATATAACTACCGCGGCTACGGAGGGAAGTCGAGGAGAGAGGAAGAGAGAGGAGGAGACTGAAGGAGAGTGGAGGAGAGTCGGTCGGTTTGGCAGCAAAGCGGACAGCAGGTCGCACGTCGTGTAAACCCAGCCTCCAGTGAGACCATAGTGGTATGACTTCCCTACCTATGGCTCCGTGGGTGTTCCTTTTTGGCCTCACCATGTCCTGCGTTCTTGTGTGGGGAGCGGGAGCAGAGACCCCGCATGCCGTCCCGCCAGACGCCCCGCACGACAAGACCCTACTAAATTTAGAGATCTAGACATACAAATATATGATTGATTATTTCAGGAGCTAGGATAGAGGTCCGCAGTATAGAGAGTAAGGAAGGAAATATTAGACTGTTTCATCAGAGCAGATGGGGCAGAAGGCAGAATTTACACAGAGGAAATGGTTATTTTGTTTGTGATCATCATTTTAACCTTCTCTTGGATTGCTTTCGACTTTTCATTTTAGATTCATGATTTGATTCCTTCTGAACACACTTCTGAACATTTCAAGAACACTTC
Organism: Rhinolophus ferrumequinum; assembly: GCF_004115265.2. Classification (NCBI taxonomy): domain Eukaryota; kingdom Metazoa; phylum Chordata; class Mammalia; order Chiroptera; family Rhinolophidae; genus Rhinolophus; species Rhinolophus ferrumequinum. Next base: position 14,289,836 of record NC_046289.1, read on the forward strand.
TATTTTACGTCCTGTTTAATCTAATCAACTGTTTCTTACTCAAAAATGATCAATTACGTAACTTTTGTTTATACTTGTTTTATTGTGAACATTTCTGTTACATATGTTTGTGATTATATAGAACTGTCTGGGGAAATTAACATGTATGCAGATCTGTTACTGTTTAGTGGAATAAATTTTGAGAGTGAGTGAGATGTGCCCATTTTGCTATCTCCTCAATATTAAATATTTTAATGCCTTTTTTGGGGGAGCGAAACCAAAAAAAGATGGTGTTTTCTAGTTTATTTTAATTTGCAGGTCTTAAAGCGCTAATGGGAATACATTTCATATGGTGGTTTGGTCACCTATAATCTTTTATGAATTTTATATTCATGACTATTTGACTTTTTATAATAGGGAGAATAGCTATGTAGAAGATTTTCTCATTTAGTTTGAGAACCTATAGAATTCTGCCAAACCCAGGTTGGGGAACACGATCTTGTGCCTCCAAATGCATGCCATTGCTGTGTACAGAAGCAGACATTGCATTCCACTTGTAGTTTAAGGACATATTGCAACAGTTTAATAAGATGTAAATACTTTTTACCCAGTGTTTCTTTGGTTTGGATGTCCTTGTGTTGGACGATTGCGAAGGGTCCACAGTAAAGGTGCAATTACCTATACATTGTGTGAGAACCCATTCTGATTTTTCAACCTGTCAGCTTATGCTTTGACCGCTGATAACATGACCTCGCAATACTTACACAATCTTGTCACAGGTGAATGCAGACATCTATAAGATTAGGTTCAGGAAATGGAGTCTTACATGAGTAAAATAGAGAAAGGGCTTAAAGTCTGAGAGGAGACACAGAAAGCAAAAGCTGCTAATGCTTGGAATGCATAGGGGAGCTTACTCCCCATTCCTGTGGGTTCACCACCTCCTTTTCCAGTGATGAATTATGTGCTGGGTCAGCTGCAGTGGTTGTGATCCGCATAGGACAAAACAAACTCTGGAGCCAGAAAAATGTGGGGACTAATCAGCCTGCAGTTTATCAGAAACAGAGTGCATGTAAAGAATCCTGAAATAAAGACAGATTATGAACGGATGATGGAGTAATGTTTGTAATGACAATGTCACTGTTTATACTTTTCATTGTGTCCTTTATGACACTTTTAGCATATTGAAATTTTTGTACTACAGAAGTTGCTATTTAGCTGATGACCTAGATAAATCATGGCATTCTGGAGAAAGAAGGAAGCTGAGAGCTTATCTTGTTTAATCTTCTCATTTTAAAATATGAGATAACCACATTTCTGAAAGAAAGGATGATTGCTCAGTGTGACACAGAAAGGTATATGCAGACCTAGTGTTGGCACATAGATGTCTGGTTCCCACGACAGTGTCATTATCACCCCACCACTCTTACACTGCTTCAGACATCTATACATCAAAGTATCCAATATTACTAAGCAACTATTATGTATTAAAACATTGAATTAGGCACCATCTTATTTCGATTGTTTCAGCTATTCAAAAATGTGTAACTTCTACAATCAAACATTATCAGGTAGTGGAAAATGTCATTCTTTTCTGATCCTATCAAACTCACTAAATAATCATTGAATGGAATAAGTTGTACCTTTTCCTGAAATGCTTTGGTGATCCATAATGAAGATCCGTGCAAATTTCTGTAGATTACTTTTGCATAGAATGTTAATGCAATATGTATTGGAAGCCATTGGTTTCTAGAGTGCCAATCTATTCTGTCTTTCACAGAAATGATAGCCATCTTCCATAATCCAGACACTCCATAAGTAAGCAACTGATTTTCCTATGGGGGATTTAGTCACCTTTCTGTTTTTGTCATCTAGATGGAACCCCAGTTAGCAGTGACTACCCAGAAGGACCGTTTTGTACCTCTGTTTCCAAATCCCTGAGTGGATGGGCCATTTCTTATTTCCTTTTAATGAAAGTGACCAAACCGAATACAAAAAACTGCCCAAGCTCCAGGGGACTTTACAGGAAAGAACTGCCCACTCAGAACTCAAGCTGGCTGACCTCACCTTCCATCACCATGAGCTTCCAATCATCTATGCAATGAAGTGTGACAACAGTTTTAATAGCATGTGAAACATGTTTTATTATGGGGCTATTAATTTGTCCTGCTGGCTATGTGATGTTCTCCATATGCTACATGGGAAAGTGCCCTTCAGCTCTGACATCTTTCCTGATGAGCTCTCCTGCTCTGACAGGGTGGAGCTCTAATGGGCACCCCGTCCCCTGCTCTGTCCTTGGCAGAGACAAGCGTCATCTCATCACTTTTTTGTGTATGCAAGGAAGAGTAGAATGGCATGGAATTACATCTTGCAGTTGTGCATTGTTTTTTACTACGCAGAGATATCTGCCAAGCTGTGCTTTTGATGGCCTAGTCAATGAATTTATTATCAAGAGATTCATTTTTAACGTATGGAAATAAAAAGAAAAAGGCTCCATTAATTTTAGGAAAGGGTCTGTGTGAATATGCATGTGCTAAAAGGCATGTGATTCGATTTCTATTTATTACCCATATCAGACAAATAATATTAGCACACTCATGTAGTAATCTGAAGGAATTAAAACACACAAAAAAACTAAACATACGTTTTTAAAAATATATATCGTGTATCTTAATATATATAGACAGATGTTATTTCAGTATGTTTTGAGATCCAGTGGACTTATAATCACAGTTGTTGTGGATATTCTAATCTTATACCTCACTTATTCAACCAAGTATTAATAAATAGCATTTTATGTGCTAGGGTTCACAGTAGATAGAGAGTAGGGCATATGTATATAGTTTCTATATTTAGTAGTCTCTATCTGGTATATTGAACGTAAATATATGATGAATGAATACACATTATAGATAGCTGAAACAGATAGATATAATATTCTCTAATTGATTGTGTAAGTGATAGAATACAAGCATTCACATAGGAGCATGGAGTAGTCAGAGGATGAAGAATGAGGTCCCCCAGGAAGAAAATTTGTGCTGGTGCTTGAAGGAGGAGTAAGAATTTTACAAGGAAGCGTGCTGCATGGAGGTGATAATGCCAGTTCTTTGTGGGGTAAACAGGGGACTCAGGTATTTCCCAAGGCCAATTTCCTGGTTTTAGTGATTCTCCTAGAGTTCTGTAAAATAGTAATACTGGGGGAGCCTCGGAGAGTGACATGTGGAATATGGAATATTTGGGGGGATTTTCTAGAAGTTTAAAAGTAGTTCCAAATATATGTTGAATAAAAGATGAGTAAGACAGGATTCTGTGTTATTAGTTGTGGTAGGTAGAATCCTAAAATGACCCTTAAGCTTTTCCACCCCCAGGTGTCCAGCACCTGCCCCATCCATGGTACTCTAAATATGATGGATTTTCCTTCCATAACTAGGTTATGCTATTTGGTGTAGTTGACTTTAAGATAAGAAGATTGTTGTTGTAGACCTGGCCTAATCACCTACGCCTATAAAAAACAGAGATTTTGGGGGCTAGTTACACTAAAGGTCAGTGATTCAAAATATGTCAGAGGGATTTTATGCATTGTTGTCGGTTTGAAGTTGGAGGGGACCATGTGTCAAGGAATACATGCAACATCTTGGGGTTAAATACAATTCCTGGCTAAAATCTCAAATGATTTGTTTCTGGAAAGCAATCTCTAAAATAATAAAAGATCAAGAGAGAGCCACAAAAGTGTCATTATTGATGAAACTAGGAAGTCTCTAATCTCCAAACCATAGCATAAGAAGAAAAATCTTCCAAATACTATCATTGATAATCTGAAAAAAAAAATATATATATATATATATTTCATTTATACTATGAGAATGGAATACTATTAAAATAATAATTAAACAATAGTTCTTGTGAAGTAAAATCATGATAACATTTAAGGCTTTCCAGAGACCAAAAGATAAACAGGTGAATGGTATGAATGGAAAAGATAAGACAGTTAGAGGATTGATCCAGAAGGTGCAACATCCAACTAAGAGCAGTTTCAGAAATAGAGAAGAATGACAACAGAGGCACGGGAAATGTTACTGTGTGGTATAAAAAGAAAAATTTCATAACCCACATGTGCTTGTAAATTAAAGGGCCCATCAAGTACTCATCACAATACATTAAAAAATAACTCTAAGGACATGATCATATAACTTTAAACAACCAGACACAAAAATCCTAAAATCTTCTAGGGTTTATGGGAAATACCAAATATCATATGTGGAATTGGAATAAAGATGGCAACAAACTTCTCAAACAAGACATTGGAAGTAAGAACGTACTGGTGTATGGCTTCCAAAATTCTGAAAGGAAATGCTTTTCAATCTGGAAGTTTATAACTTAATAATTGCCCATGAAACATGAGGGTCCAGTAGAGATGTTTTTCAGACTTGCAAAGCTTCAGATAATGTATCTCTTAAAGTCATGCTTTCTTTTTCTCTTCTCCCAGAAGCTACAGGTAGCTGTGCTGTAGTAAAATAAAGAACACCAGGGTCCAGGAAACATTGCATTTGAACCAGGGGAAAGGTAGGGAAATTCTAGGACTACGTCCTCGAGATCAGCTAATCCTGACTGCATCAGGCATGTGGAGGCCCCCAGCAGGACAGCCCCCCAGCAGAACCAGGAGAAGCTAGCCCCTGGCTCACTTTTATGCAGTTAAAGAAAACAATAAAGAAGTTGAAATGAAGAAAAGCAGAGCAAAACAAGAACTGTACAAGAAGGAAAATGTAATCATTGTACTGGCTCAAGAATAAGACGTAATTACATAGTCACCATATTGTATAAGGATTTATGGATTACACATTCAGGAAGAGGGATTGATGGGAGGTTGAGAGAGAGCTAAAATCCTCATATCCCGTTATAAGGAGTGGATAGATAATATATAAATAACTAAATTAAGAAATAGTAAAACTAATCACATTATTTAGATACTGTTTTTAAATACCAGAGGGAAGAGAATCACTGCCCTTGGGGAGTGGGACTAAGTAGGAGCAAGAAATGAAACGGATGATTGCTACTTTTTGTTTTCATATAATGACAACTTTTTGATGTTTGGCATTTACAAACCAAGAGTATGATAATATTTTTAAAATAGTTAAAGTAAACAATTAAATCAAAGACCATGTGTTTCAATGCGCATTGTGGAAAACAAACAAACTAAAAAAGCAAAATAATGGTCGTTGAGCCTGGGATCCTGGAGTTCTTTATCTGACCTATCACAACTTTTCTCTCTTACTATTAATTATGCATGTCAACAGATGCCATTCTAGCTAATGCCGTCACCGTCCTAGCACAGTACATGTTGAAGTAGAAAGAGCAAGGTCTTAGGCTCAGTTCCATGTGTTCTGGCTGAGATGTGACAGTTCTGTGGTGGAGCTGAGCCTGGGGAGCAACAGTTTTTGTTTGTTTGTTTGTTTTGTTTTCTGCCCTCGTCTATAAAGCAGACCCATATAATACCCTCCTCTTAAATTTGTGGTTAAAATCAAATGCAATTCCATGTGAAAAGTGCCTAGAGAGTGGCTAGCTCTTTCTTGGCATTCTGCTAACCAAATACCACTCACCAAGAATGGTCTTCCATCTGCAACCCATGCATTTCTCTCACCAAGTTGACCTTGGAAGCTTTATGTTTGTAGTGCTTACAATTACAGAGGCTTAAATCAAAGAAATGATTCAATCATTTGTCAACTCAACCTATTGTCAAATCAATGAATAGTTTTTCTGCTTATTATATTCATTTTTTTTAAATGTCAAATTCCTGATTTGCTTGATTTTTCTATTTTTCATTGCATCCATTGACTAATACATCTGAATCACCTCGTAAAGTTTACATACACAGGCTAGACATGCTCAGGCATGCTCCAATAGACTATTTTGCAGTCATTTTACCTCAATATCCATAACTCAATCCATAAACATGTGATAATTTATCTTGCAAAATAAACATTTTTCCTATAAAATGCTTTTTACAATGGCAGAATTAATTTCACTAAGAATTATCCTCACAATGTATATTTTTATATTAGTCATTTACTTATGAGAGGCTGCCTTTGAGGGTATTTGTCTTCAAGAATTATATTTCATTGAGTGAACAGATCCTTTTAGAAAATGCTAATGATTCATTTGTCAACCATGCATCTCCTTGAACTTATGTGGTATTGTTATTTACTGTTGCAGACTGAATTGTGTCCCCCCAAATTCCTATGTTGAAGCTCTAATCTCCAATATAACTATGTTCAGAGCCAGGGCCTTTAGGGAGGTAATTAAGGTTAAATTTGTTCGTAAGTGTGGTGTCTTAATAATACAAAACCTGTGTCTTTAGAAGAAGAGATATCACCTCCCTCTCTCTCTCTCTCTCTCTCTCTCTCTCTCTCTCTCTCTCTCTCTCTCTCTCTCTCTCTCTGCCATGTGATGACAAAGTGAAAAGGAGTCAATCTGTAACCCAAAAAAAAGGGCCCTTACCAGAAACTGAATTTTCTGGCATCTTGATCTTTGACTTCCAGCCTCCAGAACTGTGAGAAAATAAAGCTCTGTGGTGTAAACCCGGTCTGAGGTATTCTGCTAGGGCCGCCTGAGCTGATTAATACAGTTATCTTACCAAGAGATGGTAACTTCTTCTAATATGGGGACAGCTCTTTTTCTTTGGTATGTTAGATGCCTACCTTGCACCTGACACATAGTAGGCACTTAATAGTTTTTTAATTTAGTGACTGAATGTGGTACCCAGCTCTTCTTTTAGAGATTTTTATTTTGCTGGTCCACTTGGCATCATGGACAGACTGCTCTAGGAACAGTTCATCTCCTTTTTCTGTATTCCCCAGGGCTCCTTCTCTTACACTGGATAGATACTTAATGTACATTGACTTAAGTAAAGAGGTTTTAAACTTTGCAAATCGAGAAAAAGCTGGATTCAAATAATCAAATGTCAAATGTTGTTGACTGACCTATCTCCTCATCTTAGCTACTCTTCCTTTTTGTAGAATTTATTCTCTAATGGGTGTTTATGGCAAAAGAGCTATTAGCAGCTCCATATTTATGCCCTATCAGCTTAGAAAAGTGTCAATAAGAAAACGATGATATAATAAATACGTATTCCAAGCATTTTATATTCCAAGCATTCCAAGCATTCCAATAACTCATGTAATCCTGCAAAGACCTGTGAAGTAGGCACTATTTTAATCCACATTTTGCAGATTGGAAACTGAGGCATAGAGAGGTTAACAAACTTGCCCACGATGACACAAGCTCTGGAGATGGATAGTCTGGCTTCAGATTCTCTGCTCATAGCCACTGTTCTATGCCTCCTCTTTCTCACATTTCTTCTTTTTTTAATTTTAAATTATTTTATTACATTTATTGGGGTGACATTGGTTAGTAAAATTATATAGATTTCAAGTGTACAATTCTATGATACATCATCTATATATTGCATCGTGTTTACCACCTAAAGTCAATTCTCCTTCCATCACCATATATTTGACCCTATTTACCCTCTTCTACCTTCCCGCTCCTCCCTTACTCTCTGGTAACCACTAACCTGTTATCTGTGCCTATGAGTTTTTGTACATTTGTTCGTCTTGTTTATTTGCTGCTTTCAGTTTTATATCCCACATACGAGTAAAATTATATGGTTCTCAGATTTTTCTGTCAGACTTACTTCGCTCAGCATGATCATCTCAAGATCTATCCATGATATCACAAATGGCACTATTTCATATTTTCTTATGGCCAAGTAATATTTCTTTGTTTATATGTACCACATCTTCTTTATCCAATCATCTATCAAAGGACACTTTGTTTGTTTCCATGTCTTGGCCACTATGAATAATGCTGCAATGAACATAGGGATACATATATCTATAAGGAGAAATGTTTTCAGATTTTTATCTGTCACTCTCTTAATATTTCCAATGAAATATTTGAACCTTATTTACCTGATTTTGATCACATGGTGATTGCTGAGCTGATCATTCTGGTCAGGGCAAATAGCAAGCAGTAGCTGGAGTGTGCTAACTGGTCCGAAGTAAGTTGAGTGGCCACCCTGAGAATGAGAAATGAGGTAGGTCTCTTTACAAAATATTAATAAGAAATAAGAGAGGTTTTCAAAGGAAAATAGAGATCCTATTCTTTAAAGAAAAAGGAATAATTGCTGGATCAGACAAGACAATGGTTTTCTACTACATCTTTTATTCTGCTTTGCCTCCCTCCCCATAGAAGGGAAACACAATCAGGAATGAAGAGGGACACAATTTCAATTATACTCTACTTATGTGGCATCCTTTAGAACTCATATAAAAAGAGCAGTCTCATCAAACATGAGAAATTTTACAGATTTTAGTTGGAACAGACTAGCACCTTACATACCCTCACTTATCATAACCTAGGCAATGTGTAAAATATTTCACTCTTTTTTCTTGTTTTCTTTGGCTGATTTTTCTGGTTCTTTTAAATTGAGAAATATGAATTTAGTTGATGCAAATTCACTGTTTGCAAAATAATAATAAATGATATCACGCTATAGAGAAAATGTGTATTTATATATAAATGTGTACATATGTGATAAGTGAATATTATGCTAATAAAGGAGACTATTAGAGGGATATGCTCTCTATCCCCATCTTATCCTGAAGGGGTTAAATATATACCATCCTCCACAAGAAACATTGGCCATTCTTTAGTTTTGATCTCATAAACGTATTTGGGTAGTGAATTACTTTAAAATAAACTCCTAATGATAATAATTCCCTGCATTTCAATACAGATGTTTTTAACTTTCCTAAGTACATTCATATATACCTCATAAAACAACTAGTTTAAAAAAGGGATTAACAGAATATAAGGTTTCCAGAGCTGTGATTTAATAATCAAAACAAAACCATTTTTAAGCTTGGCTGAGGGCGGACAAGTTATGGGACATAATACTTTGGAAAGAACATAACAAGGGCTAGGTTAGGCACATGTCAGTGTTTATTAAAAGCTGAATTATAATAATACAATGAGTGACCCAATTTGGTCAAGAGTAAGTCAAAACTCAAAAGCCCAGAAGTCAATAAGAACGGGCTAAGTCTATGATATCAGGAAGTACAAGAATTAGTTAATCCTAAAAATCTGGTTCACAGCTTGATACCAGAGCATAACCCTTTGTTGTCCACCTATGAGGCATCATCCTTCGAGATGATTTGTATCTATGATTTTCTTAAATTCAGCAGGAGTTTGTTATGGGATTTGTAGTTAACAGAAGCTAAAGACTGAGATTGTGTGTTGCACAGCATTAGAGTTTGTTCTATGAGACAATTTGATACAATATAAAAGCAGAAATGGAAGACAAGATGTAACAGAAGAGTATGAGACAAGCACACAGAATAAACAAAGAATAAATGAGAGGTGCCTAGGTTAAAATCTTGATGATTATTCTGGGCAAAATAACAGATTTCAAGTACATTTAGAATATAGAGTTGGGAAAATGCCAGTCTTTTTCAGATAGAACAACAACTTAACTGATGAGAAAAATGTAAAGTGGAAGGTCAGATAGGTACAAACATCTAGAGAACCATGTTGTTGAAAGTGGGGATACTAGAAAAGGTACATTTTGTTGGGTCTAACATGACTTATTTATAAGTCATTATATTACTTTGTTTTTAAATGAAGAGGAAGGTCTCACTTCTGAGAAGATGTGGTAGACATACTATTCTCTTTTTCCCTGCTAAGCCTACAATGATAACCCTGGATATATATATATATATATATATATATATATGAAAGATGGAGAGAGGGAGGCAGACCAGCTAAGTATCCAAGGAAAGTCATTATATTGAATTTTATTTTTGCTTCCTATTTCCCAGACTTGAAGTTACAAAAGCTGGAATCCTGGAAATACTAATGAGTAATGACAAAACATTTCCCCAAAGTCTGCTTTCACTAACCAAAAGACCAGGAAAAGGGCAGCATAGCGGAAAAAAAGAAAAGAAGAGAAGAAAAGAAAAGAAAAGAATGAAAAGAAAAGAAAAAGAAAAAGAAAATCTTAGTTGATAAGCACTCTACTCTCCAGCCAAACACCATAGGGGAAAAAAAAAAAAAAAACCCTCTGGTCTCCTTGTCATTCAATCAGTAAAGCCCAGATATTCACCCTCATGAGTTGTAACATGGTGTTTCAACTCCCTGACTAGGTATTATCAGAAATGGCCAAATAGGAAGCCACAACTTTCACCCCCACCACCCAGTAATGAGTCTGCTCTCCTCTGCAGTGTCCATGGAAAGCATATGGGAAGTCTGGTTTTTCACCCCCATCTAACAATGAAGAGACTTTTCTCACCCTGCTCATTGGAATGGTGCCAGAGGCCTAGTGAAGAATCAGGATTTTTTACCATCAGCCAGCATTAATAAGCCACACACTCATGGTGTCAGTAAAGGTTACGTGGGGAACAGCAATAAGACACTCCATCCATTTTCAGCCAGGGAGTTCACACTGGAGGTCTAGAGGGTGTCAGGACTCTCAGCCCTACCAAGCAGTCAAAATAAGAGTGGGGAAACTGGAATTTCACCTTCATTTGGCAATGAAGAGACAATAGATTGCTCCCCAGGAGGACGCTGTCAGAGAAAGCCAGCTAAACAGAAGGTTTAAATAAGACCCAGTGTCTCAAAATATGTCACAAAAATGATCAAATTTTATTAGAAAATCACTAGTCATATGAAGAACTAGGAACAGCTCAAACTGAACTGAAAAAGACTATCAATATTGTTTTTTAAATGAGGTGACAGAGATATTAGAATTATCCAAAAAATATTTCAAAGCAGTTATCATAAAAATATTTAAATAAGTAATTACAACCATACTTGAAACAAATAAAAAAGAGGAAGTATCAGCAAAGAAATAGAATACATTAAAAAAGAGTAGAAATGTTAGAATGAAAAAAATCAAAAATTGAAATAAGAAAGAAAATTACGGTGTTTGATAGAAGAAAGGAGAAACAGGAAAGAATCAGTAAAATGGAAGATGGAACAATAGAAATTGTAGAGTTGAATAACAGAGAGAAAATAGAATGAAATAAAAATATAAATAAGCAGAGTCCCAAGGATCTGTGGGAATATAAAAATGATAATAAAAATAAATTAACATATATACCATCAAAATCCTTGGGGAGGGGGGTGTGAGGTAGGCAAACAAAGGGGTGGGGAGGTAAAACACTAAAAAATAATGATAAAAAAAACTTACCAAATTTAGCAAAATAAACAATTTCAAGAATCTGAGTGAGCCCCAAACAGAAAATGTTGAAGAAATCAAAGATCTAAAGAAACGATGATATACACTAAGTTCAGGATTCAAAGACTAAAGATAGTAAAGATGTCAATTCTCCCTGAGTTCTACATGATTAATGCAATTTTTTAAAATCAAAACCCAAGTAAGAGTTTACACACGCACACACACACACACACACACACACAAACACAAACACACTCAATAAGAATGCGAAGTAGAATATCTAAAATGATTTTTTAAAGAACAAAAGAGTAGGGGAAATCAATCTACTCAATTTCCAATCTTATTATAAAGTTACAGTAGTAAAAACTGTGGTATTAGTGGAATGGTAGACACATAGATCCAAGGAACATAGTGGAAAACACAGAAATAGACCTGTACAAACATGTCCAACTGATTTTTGACAAAGATGCAAAAGTAATTCAATAAGGCAGATTTTTCAACAAATGATGCTAAGGCAGTGGAATATTCAAAAGCAAAAAAACAACAACAAAATGTTGACCTAAGTCGCGCTGCTTATCTAACAGTTAACTCTAAATGGAACACAAGTTTAAAAGTACCACACAAAACTACAAAACTCATAGAAAAAAAAATGTAGGAGAATAGCTTCCGAATCTTGAGCTAGGTAAAGAGTTCTTAGACTAGACAACAAAAGAACACTTTGTAAAAGAAAACAAATGATAAATTGGAGCTTATCAAAATTAAAACCTTTTGCACCGCAAAATATCCTGTTAAGAGTATAAAACTCCAAAGTATACACTGGGAGAAAATATTTTCAAATCTCAAATCCAGCAAAAGTTTAGTATATAGAATGCAAAAATAATCTCTCTCTCTCTCTCTCTCTCTCTCTCTCTCTCTCTATATATATATATATATATATATATATATATATATATATATACACACACACATATATTATATACATATAATTTTAAAAATCTAATTAGAAAATAGGAAAAGTAAATGAAGAGACATTTCATCCAAGAAGATATAAAGATGGGCAGAGCAAAAGATGTTCAACATCATTAGCTATTAGGAAAATGCAAACTTAAACCACAAGATATCAATGCACAACTATAGATTGACTGGAGTAAAAAAGAAAACAGTAGTAACACCAGATTATGGTGAGTACAGAAAACCTTATCACTCATATATTGCTGGTGGGGATGTAAAATGGTACAGAAACTCTGGAAAACAGGTTGGAAGTTCTTTGAAAAACTGTACATAGACCTAAAATATAACACAATAGTTGCACACCTGGGCATTTATGAAAATGCATGTTCACATACAAACCTGTAGACAAATGTTTATGGCAACCTTATTCATACTTGTCGAAATCTGGAAGTGAGTAAGCTAGATGTCCTTCCATGGGTGAATGGTAAAAGTAATTGTTGTACATCCATCCTCTAGAGCACTGCTCAGCAATAAAGGAATTCACAATTAATGCACACAATAGTCTGAATGAATCTCCTGAGAGTTATGCTCAGTGAAAAATGCCAATCCAAGTGGTTACATACTGCATAACCTCATTTATACAACATTCTTGAAACGATAAAGTTATACATTAAAAAAAAAAAAGTGGAGAAGAGGTTAGTGGTTACCAGAAGGTAAGGGAAGTGGTGCAAAGGTGGCAGGAAAGTCGGTTTGGCTATACAAGGGAAACATAAAGGATTCTGGTACTAGATGTATCCTGTAACTTGACTACATCAATGCCAATATTCTTGTTTGGACATAGTACCACAGTTTTGCAACATGCTGCCATTGGGGAAAACTAGGTAAAGGGTAACCTGGTTCTCTGTTTCTTCATTTTTTATCTCAAAAAAAAGGTTTAATTTAAAGAAGAAATAAATGAAGAGGAAAAGCTTTGAAGACTTCTAGCTTCCTTGCTATTGTAGATGATTTTCACTTGTGTGGATAACACACAAAATATTGTAACAAATATTTCAATTTTATGGGTTTTTTTAAGAATTCATGGTATTTGTTAGCTTTCATTATTTTTATTATAATGTTAGCTAAATAAGTACAAGCTTGTATGAAGCTACATAGTCGAAAGAAATGATAGAGGATCAGATCCAGGATGGCGGAGTAGATAAACACTGTGCCTTCTTCCATCCATGAACACATTAAAATTATAGCTAAATTACAGAACAATCAACCTGGAAAACCATCGGAAGTGTAGCTGAACAGAAGTTTTATAACTAAGGATATAAAGATGCCACATCAAGACTAATAGGAGGGATGGAGACATGAAACAGGCCCCAAAACTCTGTGTGGTGGTAGAGAACCTGGAAGGATATTTTGGCCACAGAGGTTCCCCCCAGAGAAGCAAGAGACCCCAGCCACACACTGCCTCCCCAGACCAGAGTACTGGTGCCGAGAAGAGGAGCCCCCCACAACATCTGCCTGTGAAAAACAGTGGAGATTCTAACAGTTTGGGAGAGTCAGAAGGCTGAGGGAAACCCAGAGGACCCCTTAAAGTGACTGACCACAGACTCACTTACTAGCAGGCACTCATTTTGAGATCCGGTGGAGGGACAGTGACTCAGGGGGCATTGGAGGTATATGTGGGGCAGACTGAGTTTTGTTGCTTCAGGTTGAGGGATGAAGGACAGCTGCCATTTCCCTGAGAGAAGGTCCTCTTTCTGTGCAGCTGGCAGGGGACTGCCATCTTTCTTATGTTGGGCCCTCTCCCTCATGGACAAATCTGAATCTGATTGGCCTGGTGAGCTCTGCTGATCCACTCTGCTGACTCACTGGGTCACCACCCCACCCAACTTGCCCAACACCTGAGGCACTTTATTGGTCAGCAGTCATCCCACGTGCATTGCAGTCCTTCTTGAACAAACTGTCAGAGTCTGCAGGACCCAGGTAGGCAGCAGATGGTCTTGGTGTGTTCTGAGACTTTTACTGAGGAGCTCCAGGCTCAGCACTGGCACCAAGCCAGTTGACCACAAGTCTTCCCACTCTAGTGACTCCCTGATACCCTCCCTCACCCAACTCAGGTACCACAGATGGCTTTATCAGAGGCTGAACCTGAAGGGAACCTGCAGGTGGCAGCAGGCCTCAGGGTGCCCTGGCTTTTTGCAGAGCTACCCCAAGCCCAGTACTGGTTCCAGGCATCCTCAGTTCACAGCGTGGCCTCATCCACATGCCTCCAGACTTAGCACAGGCAGCAAACAACTGCAGATTGCTCTGTATCTCCTACCAGGTAGTCCCTAATTTGTCAGAGGCATTGTCTGATCTGGGACTACACTGAAGCCCCTCCAAAGAGGCCCCAGAACCAACATTCCTGGAGGTTGGCTTAAGACCACAGCAGAGCACCACCCAATTAGCCTCACAAGTTGCACACCCAAAGGGTGGTCTCAACAGTTACCAGAGCCCACTGGGGTGAATCCCGCTCCATGGGGTAAGCCCCCTCCTCACCCCCAGCAGCCCGTAATCTGTGGATGTGGCTAAACTCCATAGCCAATCAGCCTGTTTGTTAATCCTACTCACTGATGTGCCAATAGCATTCAAGACTCAACTGTAACAAGAGGACACACACAATCCATGCAAGGGACACCCCTGGAACACCTGGAACCCACAGGGAAACTGTGCCACGGAGCCCCACAGGACACCTACTGTGTAAGGCCACCTGGCCAAGACTGGGAGGCATAGCAGATCTATCTAATACATAGAAACAAAGAGGAAGGCAGCAAAAATGAGGAAACAAATAAATGTGTCCCAAATGAAATAGGAGAAAACTCCAGAAACAGAGCTAAACAAAATGGAGGCAAGCAACCTACCAGATACAGAGTTCAAAACAATGATTATAAGGATGCTCAAGGAACTTAGTGAGAACTTCAACAAAGAGATTGCAAGTATAAAAAAGGACATAGAAAGCAAAAAAATAAAAATAAAATAAAAGAACCAATCTGAAGTAAAGAATACAATAACTGAGATGAAGAATGCACTAAAAGGAATACCTAGCAGAATAGATGAAGTGGAGGATTGAATCAATGATTTGGAAGACAAGGTAGCAGAAAACAGCCAATTGGAACAGCAAAAAGAAGAAAAGAATAAAAAACACTGAGGATAGTTTAAGAGACCTCTGGGATACCATCAAGCATATCAACATTCACATCATAGGAGTACGAGAAGGAGAAGTGAGAATGCAAGGGATTGAGAACCTTTCAGAAGAAATAATGACTGAAAACGTTCCTAACCTGGAAAAGGAAGTAGACTTACAAGTCCAGGAAGTGCAGAGTCTGAAACAAGATGAACCAAACAGGCCCACACCAAGACACATTCTACTTAGAATGGCAAAGGTTAAAGACAAAGAGAGAATCCTAAAAGCAGCAAAAGAAAGGCAACTAGTAATTTATAAGGGGTTCCCATAAGACTGTCAGTGGATTTCTCAACAGAATCTTTGCAGGATAGAAGAGACTGGCAGGACATATTCAAATTTGTGAAAAGCAAGGACATACAACAAATATTACTCTACCTAGCAAAGCTATCATTTAAATAGAAGGACAGATAAAAAGATTCCCAGACAAGAAAAAGCTAAAAGAGTTCATCACCACCAAACCAGTATTACACGGAATGTTAGAGTGTCTTCTTTATGATGGGAAAAAGTGATGAAAATTATGAATAATAAAATGGTAATATTTACATATCTATCAACAATTACTTTCAATGTAAATGGATCAAATGCTCCAATCAAAAGACATCGGAGAGCTTAATGGATGAGAAAACAAAACCCTTACATATGCTGTCTATAAATGACTCACTTCAGATTGAAAGAAACACACAGAAAGTGAAAGGATGAGAAAATATATTTCATGAAAATGAAAAAAAAAAAAAAGAACAAGAAAAAAGAAAAACAGAGAAGACAATACTTATACCAGAAAAAATTAGACTTTAACACAAAGACTATATAACAAGAGACAAAGAAGGACACTGTAATCCCACTTCTGGGATTCCATTGTATGCATGTATCAGCTCCTCTGAAGAAACTCAAATGCTACTTCAAGGGAACCTGTGCATCCTTATGTTCATTGCAGCATTGTTTACAATGACCAAGATGTGGAGGCAGCATGGGTGTATCCATTCACTGATGGATGAATGGATAAAGATGAGGTGGTACATGTATACAATAGAATATTGCTTAGCCAGGGAAGGGAATGGGTTCTTGCCATCTGTGGTAGCATGGATGGACCTGAAAGGAATTGTGCTGAATGGAGTATGTCAGACAGAGCAAGACAGATGCAATGTGATTTCACTTATATGTGGAATCTGAAGAACAAAATAAACAAACAAAACAGAAACAAACTCATAGATACAGAGAACATTTTGATTGTTGCCAGATGGGAGAGGGTTGGAGGTGAGTGAAAAAGGGGAAGGGATTAAGAAGTACAAATTGGTTGTTACACAGTAATCATGGGGATGTAGAGTATGACAAAAGGAATATAGTCAATAACTATGTATGGTGTCAGATGGGTAGTAGATTTGTTGGGGTGATAAATGGGAGTGGGTTGGAGGCAGGGTGAAAAAGGCGAAGATATTAAGTACAAACTGGTAGTTACAAAATAGTCATGGAGCTATAAAGTAAAGCATAGAGAATATAGTCAATGATATGGCAATAACTATGTAGAGTGTGAGGTCAGTACTAGACTAGTCAGGGGTTCACGTCTTAAATTATATAAATGTCTAACCACTATGCTGTACACCTAAGATTAATATAAAATAATATTGAATGTGAAATGTAGTTGAAACATTTAAAAATGGGGGAAAAGATGAATGAGAATAAAATGTGCAAATGTCCAGGTATAGAACATGGGATGTAATGTACAGGGAATATAGTCAATAATATTGTGATAGCATAATACAATGTCAGACGATTGCTGGACTTATCATGTTGACCACTTCTTTAGGTATATAAATGTTGAATAAATACAGTGTGCACCTGAAACTAATATCATACTGTATTTTAGCAAAAAATCTTAAAAAACAATTTATAAATTAAATGCTTATCAAACTAAACAAACAGTTCTCCTCCATCTCCCACCCCCCTCCCCACTTACCCTCTGGTAACCACTAAATTATTGTCTGTGTTTATGAGTTTTTGCTTCTTCATTTGTTTGTCTTGTTCCTTTTCTTGTTTTCAGTTTTATATACCACATATCAGTGAAATCATATGGTTGTCGACTTTTTCTGTCTTATTTTACATAGCATAATAATCTCAAGATCCCGGGTGGTGAATACACAGCGTGATGTATAGATGATGTATTACAGAATTGTACACTTGAAACCTATATAACTTTACTAACAATTGTCACCCCAATAAACTTTAATTAAAAAAAAACTAAACAAACAATAAAATCCAAACTAACATCATTATGTACCATGACAAATGTTCTTTTGTTGACACTAAATCAGCAATTACAATGTGAATATGGCTCTGACTGCTAAAATGTAATTTATTTCACTGTATTTTAGTACACTGCTACTTCTATGCTTGGCCTGGTGATTCAGTTTTTCTACCATTTTTCTCTTTATAAAGTAGCACATAATCTTTGTTCATGTAGTGTGCTTAGTGTTGTTTAGTCTTGTTTTTGTTTGAATTCATCATTTATGTATTCTTTGCCTCTATTTTCTTTCTTAAGTTAGCATGAATATTTGCGTAAGGCATTATTTTGTGCCAACACTATCATTAACACAAGTGTTTTAGCAGGTTTTGAAATTATGTAGAGTCTGGGAAGATATCTGAGAAGGCATACTGATACCCCAGATTTCTGGACCCCCTATTTAAGAAACATTGTTTTGTGCTTCAGTGAACTCAAAGAACCTCACCAAATGTTTGCAGCTTTTAATTAGTTTCAGATTTCTCTGTTCATCTAATCAAAAGATGATAAAATTTTACTGCTAAAGAAAAAAAAAATTAGGAGAAAAAACACATAAAATGTGTCAGTACAAACTCACTGAACTACCTATATTGTCTGCCAAAGTGAGTAATGAATAAAAAACTATAAAAATCCAAGAAATAGAATGAGGCATCATTTACTTTTTTTAAATGTTAAGTTTTCTTCCAATGTTTATCTGTTTATATCACTGTAGGCTACAAAACTACTGAGAGAAAAGTGTGTTTTACAGTTGAGATGAATATCATTCTACATAACTTCAAAAAAATACACAAAAAAACACATTTATCCTGAAACTTCTATATCTTGTTGCAGAAACTTCAGTTAAATAGTTATTTTTTTGATGTATACAAAGTTTGGAACCAGATTCTTCACTGTACTGAAAAGTTTTCTCTAGTAGAAGTTAGGTATTATATGCTGAGTTAATCGCACTTTCTTACTTTCGTGTATTCTAATATTTGGCAGGAATCCTAGGTAAATCTATACAAGTTTATTGTATTAAAATAGGTATAATTGGAGGCCCTTTGATCAAAATGATCACAGTAGCTGCATTCGAGTTTTGGATTGTGGTGATTTATTCTTCTTTATTATTTTTATTATTATATATTTTTCTTACATGAAAAATAACATTCTCCTCAAATAAGAAAACACCTTTTCATTAAAAATAAAATGAAGTTCATAATTTGCTTCTTGATATTAAGAATTATATATATATATTTAAAATATATGGATACATAATATATTCAAATATATATGTATATATTTATACATATATAAAGTTATATATATATATGTTACATACATATATATATAAATGAATTTCTGTGCATTGATATTTAAGCCATATGACATTGTCTTTAGTAGAGTAGAAATATCCTTTATCCATTTGCTGTATTTTTTTCATTTCATTTCTCCTTCTCCTAATTTTTCTTTTGCTTTTTATTTGTTAGGTGAGTTTTGTACTTTCACTTGAGTGACTATGAAAAGTTACAAAATATGTGTTTAAAAACTGGTTCTGTGGAAACTATTAATCTTGGCCACTACAATAGTAATTTGGGTAATTTTCATCTGTCAATTAGTATTTGGATAAATGTCCTTTTACATGAATTACTTCAAACTATTTAATCAAAAACAAATATGCTATGGTAAACAGAAGTTAGATGGGGAAAAGGATAGGAAAGAGCCTTGAGAAAAGAAGGCATACTCAAAATAATTTTTAAAACTACAAAACTGTATTACTCTCTTGCTGAACAAAATAGTCAGAAGAATAAAATGAAATTTTAGAGTTGGTAGATGGCCATAATATATAAGACTTTTGAGACATGGTAAGGAGCTTTAATTTTATTCTAAATATCAATGTGAAGTTATTGAAAGGCAAATTATTGACATGTTGGAAATGCATTTTTGCAGCAGTGGAGGACTAGAAAGCAGTAAGAAAAGAACAGGCAAGGTTAACGACAAGGCTTTTGCAATAATCCCCGGAAGAGGTGATGTTGGCTTGAACTAGAGTGATGACAGAGGAGAGACTGGGTCAATTTAGAATATTATAAAATACATTTGGAAATCTACATGCGTTCTTACAAGTTGATCGTGGAGAGCGACAGAAAGTTCAGAACCAAAGGTAATGAGGACAATAATAACGATGGGAATGACTACGACGACGACGACGACGACGACGACGACAGCGACGATGTTGCTGATGGTGAAGAAAGCAGCAATCAGGAGGAAGGTACTACTGATGATAATGGTAATGACGATAGGTAGTACTTATTGGGTATTTTCTCTAGAATGGAGCACTGTGCAAAGCACTTTTAATAAAAGTCATTAATTTTGTCCTTACAATATCCTCAACATATAGGAATTACGACCATCATCTCTGCTTTATAAGGTGCTATGGAATGAATGTTTGTGTCCTGCTCAAAGCCACATGTTGAAGCCTTATTCCCCAATGTGGTTGTATGTAGAGGTGGGGCCGTTGGGATGCAATTTGGTCATGAGAGTGGAGCCTTCATGAATGGAATTAGTGCCCTTATAAGAAGAGATACAAGAGAGATTATCTCTCTCTCCACCATGTGAGGACACAGCAAGATGATAGTCATTAGCAAACCAGTAGACGACCTTCACTGGAACTTGACTTGTAGGAATCCAGATCTTGGACTTTCCAGCTTCGAGAACTATGTGAAATAATTTTTTGTTATTTAACCCACCCAGGCTGTGGTAGTTTGTTAAAGCAATCCAAACTGACTAAAGCACAAGTGGTGCAACTATGACATGGAACGGTACAGAAAATTGCCCGAAGTTACTGTTATAGACTGAACGTTTGTTCCCCCCTCACCAAATTCACGTAATAAAACCTAATCCACAATGTGATGGTAATTAGGACATGAGGATGGAGCCCTCATCAATGGGATTAGTGTCTTTATAAAAGAGGCCTCAGAGAGCTCCATTGTCCCTTTTGCAACGGGAGGACACAGCAAAAAGATGACCATCTATAAACCATGAAGCAGATCTCACCAGACACTGAATTTGCTGGTGACTTCCTCTTTGAATTCTCAGCCTCTAGAACAGTGACAAATAAACTTCTGTTGTTTTAGCTACCCACTCTATGTGTATTTTGTTATAGCAGCCTGCATGGACTAAGACAGTCACCTAGCATAATGTGGCAGGGACAAGATTTGAACCACAGGACCCATGTTTTTTGTCATTGTACCTTAATGATATCTAGGTTCTCTGGTTTAAGCAACTAACTAAGCAATGATAAATTCATTTAGAATTATGGAGAAATCAAGGAATTGGGGTAAAGATGAAGTGTTGAATAAAGAACATAATTTTGGACAAGAAATGTCTGTTTTTTTGACTTGATGGTCTTCATGCATAGAAGAGTTCTGGCCTAGAGATAAGCACATGCTTTCTATATTTTCTCCATGTACATATGACATCTAAAGCCAGTAGAGTGGGTGATGCCACATAGTAGATATACATCCCAAAGAAAAGACACCCATGGCTACAACTGAGAGACATGTTTATTTAGAAGTAAGAACCTTATAAAAATGCTGAGATAGAAAAGCCAGCATGGGAGATAGAAAAGTGAGAAGTAGGTGTGTCAGAAGGCCAAAGTAAGATTTTTTTTTTAATGAAATAGGGATTGGTTGATTATGCTGAATACTGATAAATAATATGAGTATACAGAAATGCTCAAGAGAGAAAAATGGAGATGTCTTGATTGGAATAGGGTTGAAGTGAGAATGGAAGGTGAACCAATGGAGACTGATATAATTCTTTCAAGTTTAACTCTTTCATAGTAACAGAGAGACGGCTGGCTAGTGCGTGGACTAGGGGAGGAGTAAAATGGAAGGATGTTGTATTTTCACTTCTCATATGGGAGACATCGGAATACATTCAGATACTCACATGATAAAGAAAGAAGGGAACAAAGTAATAGCAACGATTCCACTTATAATTTATTATGCCTAAATTCTGTGTCTTGTAGTATGGTGGGAAGTAGGGGCATAAAAACATGCTAGCTCAGGCCCCAGATAAATTTAGTGAAGCAAACATTGTATTATTCTTTTAATAGATGAAGATCCTGAGATTGAGCAGGGATAATTAACAGGTTAATGCTCACCCAGCAAGTGAGGAATGAATGTATAATGATGTATGTGAATTCAGGACCAGTGTGAGGAAATGACAGATCTCTTTCCATTTTTTTATTCTCTCCCTTAGCTTTCTATACTTAGTTGATTTATAAAGGCTTGGTAGAACACTGAATATCTGCTAACTGCAAGCCCTCTGCCAAGTTAAAATGCCATTCACTGCCAAAAAAAAAAAATCAGACGATAATAAAAATGAAGATATACTGTAGACTACAGATTTTGAGTGACTGCTTTATAAATGTATTACGTATGTATAACTACAACCAAAATTTCCAGGTCTGGCCTCAATTGCACATGAAAAGTTTTTAATGTCCAGTCTATTAAGTTCTCTTATAATGAAATTTCCCTTCCTATTTTTTTCTCCTCCCCTACACACAGAGTTTTAGGGCAAAGAGCTGAACACAGGAAGTGCCACATCAGTTTAGGTGCCTCTCTGCACACTACCAAAAAAAAAAAAAAAGAAAGAAAAAAGAAAAGAAAAGAGAGAGAGAGATTTAAAATCATTTTCATTAACTGTTACCACACAGCTATTTTTAAAGGTTATTTCATGGAGCTGACAAAAAAGGAATGATGATACAATACAAATTCAGCTAATCTTATAATTTTTCCCCAAAAAAAGAGCTTTTAAGAAAATTCCATTCTATTGGCTTTCAAAATCAAAAGTCATAATCTCACAAGGAGGATCTTTTCGATGTGCTACTCCACATGACGAGAAACTTGTGCTTCTGTGATTTTAAAAATACTACTATGATTCCTCTAGTTCTGGTTGCTTTTAATAGGCCATTTTTTGCTTTGTGCAACATAGACATTATATGGTCCTATAAATAACTGAAGGGAAGGAGGCAAAGGACTCTTCTCAGTTCCTCTATTACATGAATCACTAGAAAGAAGTGTTGTTTTCCCATAGGAAGGGCGTCTGTAGATTGTACATATATAGTTCTGCCTTGGTAGGCAGTTTTGGTAAGGTTCTAGCTGAAGAAGTTAGAAATCCAGTGACAAAGGTATCCTTGAAATGATGCTGATTTGATGGAAAGCCATATGCACCATCTATATTGGAAAAAAAGCAAATTTCTGATGGCTAAGATTTCAAGCTCAGTTTCTGTAGTCCCAAGCATAACTGTGAGTAGCTCGTAAGGGTACTGTCGTAGAGGTTCAAACCTTTGAAAGCACACTTACTGTTAACCTCATCTCGCCTGTTAGAGGTGACGGTGCTCTCACTTATTTTAAATTAGAAGCCCAAACCAGCTCAAATTTCCCCCACTGAACCAATAGGAAATGAAACATTTTCAAGTTCTTGTGGGCTGAAGTCCAACTTATACCCTCATTCTGAGATTTCTTTTTTCTTAATTTATTCCAAGGAAGGATTTGACCATAGATTTCCAGGAACCCCATAGAGAAATCATGTTGGTGGGTTAATATTCACAAATGGATATATTTCAACTCTGGGGCTGCATACCATCCTTAATTAGCTTATTCACATTTCTGTTTTGTCCAGCCTTCGACGGCCAAGCTAATATGATAGGACCCAGAAGTAACTGGTTTTAGTTATCACATATCTGCATTTGAATATGAATTGAATAAAAAGAAAACAAAATTGCTCTTTAGTACATTTATGAAATCATTTCTATTATAAATCAAAACGTGGAGAAGTTCAAGACACAAATTTAATTCTACAAACAGCGCCTCTTTGAATATTTTCCTAGGAAATAATTTTTGTTTGTACTTAACACAATTTCTCTACATAAAATAACCATTTCTGATGTATATTTCCTTTTATTTCCCACAAAAAGTTAGATCTTCTGAAACTTTATTCTGAAAGTATTAATTAGCCTGTTGCTAATGAATGCATTTCTTTGCCTTCTTCTACCTAAATGCATAGAAGAATTGTGTCGCCAAGGGCTATTTAGTACCATAATTCATTAACTCACATTTTGACGGAATCTATACATGATTCGTTGGGGAGAGAACTGGTGAATTTGGCTTGGAAAAAGGAATTACCCTCATTCCTTGCCTCTTCTTATATCTGTTCATACAAGTTTTATGACAAAGTAGAAGCCTGGTATATTTAATATGTTCACAAAGAACTATTCTTTGTCCTTTTCTAGGCCTTTTCAAGATTTAATATTCCCTTTGTGCAGAAATTAAAGCTGGTTGAGATGAAGTAGAAACAGAGCTGTATCTCTAGAATTTTATAACCTATATAGGGTTCTAAAGGTGCATTTAATTGCTCCCCTAGTTCAAACCATACCACATTTTTGGTTCACAAATGCATTCCTACTGGCTTTTGGAGAGAGAGAGAGATGTTCGATGGGTTGGTTAACTCTGCTCATTTTTGCTCCTCCTAAGAATGCAAAACCCCTGAGGGTGAAAAATACCTAAGATATTTACATGGGCATGATCGTGAACTAAAAGTGTAAAACAGGGAAAAGGGTTTTATTTCCTGGAAAAGTAAATGATTCAGTGCTAACACAGTTAGAAATGGTACCTAACTTTGTACAGGTGTTTAAAATGCAAGCAATTCAAGGAGATTCCTCTAAAAAGAGACCACTAAAGAGATTATCAGAAAAATCTCCTATGTACTGTTTGATTTCTGATAAATGGGACTTGCTCTCATTCTAATTATAAAAATCAAATAAAATATTCGTTGGAGAAACACACGTTGGCTCACAGAAACACACATGCAGACACACAAATGCACAACAACTTACTTCCAGGTAAAAGATATTATTTGAATTAGAGTTCTTTCAATAAACCTAATTTCTTCCAAGCCCAGCATAGGGAAAGTTGTTAAAGGACAATGATTGGCAGAAAAGCAACACATACTTTGGTTTTGAGACACATTAGCACATTTATACCACTAGAAATGTCCTCCTTATAGGCTCAGGCTTTCCTGTAAAGTGGGATTTGATCCTATTACCCAGACAGGTACCATCGATAATCTCATTAATATTTACCTCCATAATGACATTTTTGACAATTACTTGAATTACAACTAAAATCTGTCTCAGGAACAATTTCCCAGTGACCTTAGGATAGAAATATGTGTGCTGCCCTCAGAGGAAATTTCTGACTCCAGTTTATGTCATGAAGCATGACAATCAATACATTCGCTTTCGCAGACTTCATGTTCCTGTTCAGTGGGCAGTTACCCTTGTGGATATGATGGAGGGTCTCAAATGAACATAAACATAAAAATGGCAGACTGTGATCTGCATCCCTTATAAGAAGCTAATGTATTAAGAGGGCAAGCCGGTGACCTCTGGTGCTCAGCAGGCCTCCCCATTCATCGCGGTGAGGTTTTGATGTTCACCTGGCAGTGTTCAATTGGTCTGTCTGCACGTGGTAGACAGAAGCAGGTGACGATTTGTTACACTTTCTTTGGGCTGAATGATAGCTATCAATGTCTTGGTTTGAATTTTAGTGGCTAAATCGTGTTTTGCAGACATTCTTACAAGCAACTTGTAAAACCCTGCTGCCAAGGGTCAGAGCCTATTTTCAAGGTGGCAGGTGTTAAATGGATCTGTTTACTTGTGCACCATGCTTTGATGCACACTGGTTTTGTTTTTTGGGTTTTTTTTTTTTTTTTTGGTGTGTGTGTGTGTGTGTGTGTGTGTGTGTGTTATTTTTTTTTTTATTTTTTCTTTTTTTGGTCAGGAATGTCACCCTCCTGCTCCTCTCCACCTGTCCAATTCCTCCGCAAATTTCCAAACCCAGTGAAAATGTCACTTCTGAGAAACTTCTCTGAGTCTCCCTTGCTGAATCAGTTGCTCCCTATCCTTTACGATTTCTCTTCATTTTCACACTATTATTTTAGAACTAGCCGTACTTTTTGAAATATAGGAGCAACAGCCAGTGCTTTGGAGTAAGAGAGTTCGATTTTAATTCTAGCTTATCCATCTACTAGTTTGCTGGCTGGACTTTGAACTCCCACCCCCCAACCCGCCTCCTTTTTTTTTAACTTCTGAACCTCAGTTTCTTCATCTGAAACTAGGAAAAATGAGATTTCTCTGCGTAGCATTATTTTGGTATTGGCAAATTTTCCTTTTTTAACAATTGCATGTGGGTCCAGCACATAGGAGGCCCTCAACAAATATTCACTGCAAATGTGAATGCATCATCCTGTCATCTCTTCCAGTCTCGCTACCTGTTCAGTGTTATTCTAGTTGCTGGGAATATGCAGGAACTGCAATGGCTAGGGCTCTTGATCTCCTGGTGTTCACATTCCGGTTGAAAACAGTCATAATCATTATTAAGCAAATACATATGCACTATCATTTCAGACGATAAGTACACTGGAATAAACAGTGTAGGCTAGAAGATGAAGAGAACTTTTGATTGTGAGTGTGGAGAGCCTTGGAATTCTAGACTGGCAAAGCTGGCTATGCACGTTTGGTCTGAGACCATCAGGAATTAAAGGCTATTGGAAAAATATGGAGAGATACTGTTTTAGGAACAGGTAAAAGCTAGTGCAAACGCCTGGGGGTGGGGGCAAGGTTTGGGGAGGGTTGTTTGAGGAGTAGAGAAAAACCAGTGGACTGGATTCCCATGAGCTAGTGCGAGGGTGTGGAGAGGTGAGGAGCTTGAAGCAGAAGGCAAGGCTCAGGTCACCATGGGGCCTTGACTCAAGCAGAAACCACTAAGGAACTCAGCCCAGAATGGAATCGGGTGATACCAGACCTTTTGCTGTTAACTTATGGAATGTTTCAAGTTATCAGGATTTCGTTTGTGAACCAAAAAAATTTCCCTTGAAATTCTAGAAATTATCTAATGTTTTCCAAAAGGGAAAAGGCTGACAAGGAAGATAGCTAAGTCATCAGGTGCTTTTGCTGTGGCGTTCATTCTTGCAGCATTACCCTGGAGAGGTGCTCATTCCAGGATTAAGATTCAAATCTTCACTTAGCACTTGCTCATTGGGTGACTTTGGGCAAAGAATTTCACCTCTCTAAATCTCAGTTCCTTCATCTGTGAAAGGGGGATAATAATAGTACCTGTCTCATATGACATCTATGAGTGTTAGGTGACATGGTCTAGGGAAGGGGTACAGCTAAGTAGCCGCTATGTAGCAGTCGCCTGATAATGGCTTAGACACGATATCCATCATTAGCTGAGAAACTTGCTATAAATGTGAATGCTATCTATTCCCTGGCAGGAAACACCATATCATACTTCTGTTCTGCACTTAGGCATCACCTGTGATCCCGACTCCCTCCGGGGCAATTCCACCACACTCTGTGCAAACACCTAGCCTAGTGTATATTATTCCACTGTACTTGCTTTTGTATGTGCCTGTTCCTTAGTCGTCCCACAGCAAAACACCCATGTGACTGGGGACTCCCTTTTATTCATTATTTTATTTCCTGTATCCAAAGCAGTGCCTGGTTTTTAGCAGGCACATAATTCTTATTTTTTTTTTTTTAGATTGCTTTATGAATGTAGAAAAAAGTATTAAGCTACCTGATTATTTCCTCACACAACAGTATAAGAGCAGGGGTTGGAGTCAAATTTAGGGTTGATGTAAGGACATTCCTTATCACTGTCAAGGTTTCTCCCATGTGAAATCAGTGGCCTCCATAGGAACTATTTGTTCAAGCTTGCCTCAGATAACCACTTACCTATGATACTCTAGAGGAGATGTGAGCATCTTATAGATACTCTGACAAGTTTTCTTAAAGGTTACTTCCAACCTTGGGATTCTTTTATTTGAATGTTTCCATAGCAGCATGCACTAATTAAAGGGCTGGATTTAGAATTCGTGGATAGGGTGACCTGTGGGAATGGCAGGTTAATGCCATATGTCACGATTTCTAAAGCAAAACTACCCCCTGTATTTTTCCTACACGTGATGCCTTAGAGTTCTCATTGAGAATTGTTTTAGACAGCATTTCAAGTTTCTTCTGACTTCGTTTTTGATAGTGCAGTAAGTACTTGTTTAATAAATGCTATTTTTCAATTCGCCTGGTAGTAGCTGAGGCAAAGAACAGTATGGATAACTGTGTTACTGTTGACCAATTCAGCAACAAAAAGCGGCAAAAACGTATTGACTGACAGTTACAGAGCAAGTCAATGATAAAATGATCGAAACATCTGCCACTCTCCTTCCTGCTTCTTGTTCTATCGAATAAGTGAAACTGTATTTTATTGATGCCATGTTTATATTTGGGAAAGCACGCACATGACGTCGCCTGATGTTAGCTTCTATAAATATTATTAGAAAATAACCAGCTGTGTTTGGAATCTGATGAAGCTATTTATTATTTTAAATTCCTGGAAGGAAGGAGAGATGCCGGCATGTTTGGTCTGTGTGGTACGAGCTCACTAAAACACATGATGTGTATATATCAAAACTCAGTAAGTGAGGGAAATTCTTTCCAACTTCAAATGTTGATGAGCCCTTTTGCTTATTTCTAATACTATGCCATTCAGTTCACACAGCCTAAATTATTTCTAAAACATTACCTCAGCAGAGTTTTGTTAATGCACTCTTTTATGTCTGCCCACCTTTTAAACACTCAGTTTACACTTACTTTCCCCTGGTTAACTTCATCTAGCAGATAGGAAAACTTTGTCCCAAAAAGTAGTAAAATGAACCTCGCTGTTTAAGCAATTAACTGATATACACAGCATATTTAAGACCATGTTTAAGACACTCTGGCTAAGGTATTATAGAAATAATTTTCTTGTAATTAAAATGTCTTTCTTTCATTAGTTTACTTGGCTAGAGCTGCATATTAAACATTATTTACACAAAGGTAACAAATTATATCCATTTCTGCTAGTTTCTTTACTGCTGTTAGTGCATCATATAGGTCCAGCATATTGCTATTGCTCAGCTTTCTGCCCATGTTCTTAAATTTTTCTTATCTCTAACCATGTTTTATTGGATAGCAAGTACATAAATGTGGAATACACATTTTAGTACTCTGGAGGTATTTTCAAGACTTGTCTAATTATACTGTTTCTTCATATATTAAACACATACTTTGTTGGAAATTCTCTATTTAGGTTTTTAATAGAACATTCTAGTAAAAACCTGGATACAATAACTAATGAAAAACTGGATAGGAAATAGTGAGAACTAATCTTTCTTCTGTATTTATTTGCATCAGAGTCTTCATAGGTGTTAATTTATTTAATCTTCAAAAGAGCTCTTAGGAAGAAGATAATTTAATAAACATGAAGGAAGTTAAAGAGGTAAAATAACCAGCCCAATCATGCATCTAGTACATTTCAAAGGTGAGATTTTGGTCTAGCTTGGTCTGTCTTAAACTGTGTGCCCTTCGTATTATTTTATACTACCCCTATTCTGAAGGAATTACCATTTTGGTCAGGTAGTGCAAGTTAAATGAAATATGGAGAAATTACCTCTACAGTCATAAATAGCAAAAAGCAATGCCATTTAGAGAAATCTCTACAGAAAGAAATAAAAAGACACACAAAGTGCTACTTATGAAAGAGGGCTTAAAATTAATTAAAATTCAAACTAAAGCATCAATTTCCTTTCTGACTGAAAAATCAATCCTAGAGTTTGAAACAAATGGATTGGTTTAAAAATCACTGGAAAAGGGTTATTGATTCTTATTGTTATCCGTCTTGATTGTTGGGATGAA
The DNA here is from genome assembly GCF_004115265.2 of Rhinolophus ferrumequinum. Taxonomy (NCBI): domain Eukaryota; kingdom Metazoa; phylum Chordata; class Mammalia; order Chiroptera; family Rhinolophidae; genus Rhinolophus; species Rhinolophus ferrumequinum. Next base: position 14,319,261 of record NC_046289.1, read on the forward strand.
TGAAGGAATTTCATTTATTATTACAATGAAAACTGAGATTTGAATACACCACAAGAGTTCTCAGCATCGGATTTAAAAGATCTGTCAATATCGCTGCCTTTTGAAATATCAACAAGTAAATTTGAATGGTTTTGTTCATTTGTAACCTGAAGCATATGTTTCAGGAACGACAAAAATTGATGCAAACAGAGAATTTCAATGGAAAAGAAGATTCACAAGGAAACTTATAGAGAAAGATACTATTGAGTTCCTAGCCCTTTGATGTGCGTAGGTAGAAACTATCAAGGCTGTGAGTTATAGAGCCCAGAGGGATGTGGCATAAGATGTAACAATGATGACTAGCCTAAACTATAAACTCATTCAGTGATATCAAGTGATGTTTATATCGTGCAATTGAGGGACATTATTTCCTAAAACCTCTTTCCCAAATTGTGCTCCTTGCCATGCCTAAATATGTCCATGAGACATCAAGATTGTATGTTTAACATCACCTCCTTCCCTGGGGTCTTTTTTTAAAATGTATACATTCCGACAATGGAGATTATATATTAGATAACCTCCTTTCTTGACAGGATATCCCCAGCTAATGTAGGAAGAGAAACAGAAGCCACCAATAGCAAACTATGTCTACTTCTCCACTGTATCTAGACCCAGACACAAATTTAGCTGTAATTCACATCCGTGGGTTCATCTTTACAGTGTATTCAATATTTTGAAATGTAAATTCACATCGAAAAACTTATGAATAGTCCAGGAATCCTTAATTCAAAGTATGATTGAGGAATTTTAATCCCTGTCAATCAATATTAAATCATCTCACAGGTTTCCCTATAGGTAACATCCTGTCTCTCAGTGGATACCCCTTAAGTGTCATCTCTTATTGTTAATGTAACCTCTATTGTTCTTTTCGTGGTTTCTTTCAACAAACTTTCATTGACTATCTATCATAAACCAGATTATTTCTAGGTGCTGGGATCACAAAGACGGATTGTTATATTTTTCTACCTTTAAGAACTTCAAAGATCTAAGAGGAGGGCAAACAGGGAACATGGAATCCTGTGAATTCCTACATGACCATAACTTAAGAGTGACATGGGTTCAAAAGTCTTTGCATGTTTTTTAATTGTAGAGGGTATGAAATCTAGATCTTATACTAAAAATTCACAATTTAAATAGCACATGTTTTGTTTTAACTGTTTTAAAATAGTTCCTGTCCCTTTGGAAGTGGATTTATCTGGATGAAAGCAATGAGCGTCTTTGTTTTGCACAAACCACCAAAAGAAATCTCGTTACGTGAGTGTAAAACAGTTACTCTTTTGCTCCTAGAACACCCAAGTCATCATTTACTTTCTGTAGCTATCTTAGGTTTACAAATGCATTGTTCTGCTTGGTAAATTGGAAGTCTCTTCGAGCAGAAAAGAAGTGCCCATTTGTTTTTTCATGATCTTTGGGAAGAAATATTAGTTTTTCCTGTTTGATTTATAATACATTTCTTATCTTTGTAAATTGTGGATTTTCTTTGTGGATTTCTACGTAGCCTTCTTGGAGCAGTTATTTGTAAATGAGAAGTTACACTGGAAGGATCTTAGGAAGATGATGAAGGTCATCGTTTATTTCAACTGTGAAAAGACTATAAAAAGGAACCGGAGTGGGTGAACAGTGAAGGTGGACCATTGTGTTCTGATGTGATTATGTCCTTTAGGCCAGAGGGAAATATCCTAACACAACGAGTGGGAGTTGGGTTTCTCCTGAAGGAAATGACATTTCTCATAGTCAGTAAAACTGGGAAGAGTTCAAATATAGGACAAGGTATCAGGAAATAAAGAATGAGGAGTAGAATTTTAAACTACAAGGCAGGGAAAACACATTCTCTTTTGCTATTAGGCCTGTTGAAGGTTCAGTAAGTTTAGATGTTCACGTGATGATGATGAAGGGGCCTGGGTTGTGGACAAAAAGATTCTGAATTTCAATAATGAAAAAGAATAAATTACTAAATCCAGCAAGAAGTGACCAACTTCTGACTGACAAATTACACAGCCGTGCCATCATTGAACGATTACAGATTAAGAGTTTCATTGATTGCAATGATAACAGCCAAAACAATATTTTATGCAATTATTAACATGTGGTCAGAGTTTTGGTGTCTATAAAATACCTTAGTTTCCAGAATTCTCTTCTGTCTACCGTGTTGGTGTCACCAATGCATTTTCCTGCCACAAAATAAAGGGAGACCCAGAGATTTTGTTCCCCAGCGATTTGCCACTAGGGGGCAGCAGCAGTTTATTTAACATGAAGTAAAACCTAAGTGTTCTCTTAAGGTTCCAAAACTTACACTAGGAGTAACATAATAAAGGTGTAGTAATTAATTCTCATTTACATCTCCTTTTCCCATGGATGCCACTCTGAACTTGTCTTTTAGAAGATTACAAGCAATCAAAATACGACTTACTGAAAAAGGACAGAATGAGACTCGAGGAAACGATGATTTTTAAAACGAAGAAAACAGTGGTAGGAGATATCTGGATATAACTCAATGTTTTAAGACATCCCAAACTGTACTGTAAGAAAATGCATTTTAATGGTTTTATCTTGTCCTAGGTTGTAAGAGTAACCACTGCTCTATCAATCCAATGATTCTATGCAAACCACGTTCTATGTCATTTCCATAATATTTCAAAGGATTCAGTCATCAATTAAGGGAAAAAATTAATTTTCCCAAAGGCTTAAATTCCTAAGCTATGAAGACAAAACAAAGAAACAAACAAATAAGAAAAGAAAACTTTTGGTAGTACCTCCATATCGTGCATAATAATCCTACTAGCTTTCTCCCTAATGAATCATTAATTTCCCTCCTTCTCTCATTGCTACTCCTCAAATTTAAGACTGTCATCTCTCCTAATTTGTCTCCCTGCTACTGCCCCCCCCCTTATCTGACTCAAGCCCTTTGTGCTGCTAGAACTGTTATTAATGTAATTGGATGATGACATTGACTGTTCTCTCTTAGTCTCTTTTGCTGGTTCTTCCTCCTCTTCCTGCTCTCAAAATCTCTCAGCCTTCAGCTCTAGTTTTATCTATTTACACCCATTCCCTAAGTGATGCCAGACTGTCCAGTGGCTTTAAAAACTATATAAATGCTTCTTTCTATAGTCCCTAAGTTCTAATTGCTCAGTTTTCAAATCTTTAAATATTGAGTAGGCATTTCCTTTTTTTTTTTTTTTTTTTTTTTTTGAGGAGGGCACAGCTCACAGTGGCCCATGTGGGGACTGAACCGGCAACCTTGGTGCTACCAGCACTACACTCTAACCAACTGAGCTAACCGGCCACCCTTGAGCAGGCATTTCAAACTTAACAGGTCCAAAATAGATCTCTTGGTTTCTCAAGCTTGTACCAAACAGTTCTTCCACTCTTCTCCATGTCTGTAAATGATATCTACACAGCTCTGTTTTTAATGCTAAACTCTTGTCCCTCTTTGCCCAACCATCCATATTACATTCATTATCAAGACCTACGAGTCTGCCTTTAAAATATTTCCAGAATCTATCTACTTCATAATGTTTCATCACGACTACATCCAATTCTTGTAATGTTCTCATATACAGGGCTGGAATTGCCTCCAAATTCTTCTCTTTGCTTCACTCCTACCCCAATAAGTCAATTCACGCAGAAGGTAAGTGATTTTTTTTTTCTTTAATCAAATTGTGTCATGCTTCTGGCCAATATTCTGCAATATGAAGTTTCCTATGGAAAAATAAAATTCAAGTTTCTGGCCATGATATTTAAACGCCCAGTGTGATATGAACTTGTGTGGTTTTTGTTGTGGCTATAGACCTCTTCATTAAGTGCAATCTTCTACATAATGCCAAAATATAAATCGGTAAAGCTAGATCTGCTCTGGAAACTTTCCGTTACCCTTTCTCCAGGTATCTCCAGGAGTGCTTTTCCAAATCCCTAGGGCACTAAGAAACATAGTAAGAAAACCACTGACCTGTTTTCAAATACTACTTTGGTAAGTGAAGAAATAAGGAACTTCTAAGAAGATGTTATGATGAGCTGAAGCAAACAGAGTTGTTTGGGACCAGAATCAGCTCGATTCGATTCAATTCAATTCAATTCACTTCACTTTGGTTACAGTTATTCTCAAGAGCTTTCCTAGTGGTAAAATATGGTTTAGGAGTAGAAGACAGACAGATTTAAACCATCTATTTAAAGTAGAGCTAATTAAACTAATGAGAGAGCACCTGAGATTATTGGGATTTAACCAACTGATACACAAACTAGCTTGGCATGCATGTGGCGTGTGATGTGTCCAACAATCAGACTGATGGCTGAAAAACCTGTATCCATTAATCTCTGTAACACACAGCGATTTAAACAGCCATTGGAATTGGCCAAGAACATAAAAAGGAAAACAAAATTGTAGCATCAGTTTTGAATTAGCATATCCAGAAATGGCCAAAGGTATTGTCAAAAGATATGTGTGAATAATCACCAATTATAGGCTACAAAAAAATAGCAGAGGAGAAGAAATATTTAGCATAAGGTATTTTTCATTAACATTTACATTTTACTATGGCTTTTAAAGTATTTTTATAGTTTCTAGAATTATCAAAGTCTCATTAAAACATCATCTTAACACAATATAACACTTTTATGTTTTTAACCTGAATAAAATGTATAATGTCATAAAAAATATTTTTTTGAAACTGTATATTTAAAATACCTTAAAGTTCCCTTTACTTGAAGTGCCAATTCTGGTATTAGAGAGCAGTGATAGTTATTTTTTATTGATTATTTGATTTGGGCTAGAAATTATACACATGCAGTTGCATGGTAGATTTATTGTTTTGTTTGTTTAAATGATACTATAGTCCTGCTGATTTAAATACCTTCCCTATCCTCACAGTTGAATAATTGACAGTGCTGGCTTTGAGCTCATGCCTGGCTTCAAATCCCAGCCTATTTTTATTAAGCAAATCTGTAGGCCTGAACTTAAAGGGCCATTCAAATATTTTAAATTTCATTGTTTAACATTTCGTATGAGAAAACTAAAGTCTAAAGAGGCTAATGATTTGGTTACTATAAATAAGAACACTTAAGTTAGACTTGGGAGGAGAATGAAGCTAATTTCTTTGAAATATTGAGAGTTTGTGTTCCATTCACATAACATATGTGTATCAATGAATGTAAATATGTATAATTCTTGATATTCTCACTGGAGAAGGACTTTGACCATGTTAGTTTTTCTGATTGAAATATTTGCCTCTCGCTTCTTCATTTAGTTAATTCCTATTCCTTTTTTAGAAAGTAAAAGTTAGACCTCATCTCGAGTGACAGTTCCTCTGGGTAACTGTCACAGTGCTCTCTGACAAGGATGAGTCTCCCATTGTATACTTTCGGAATTCTCTCTCCCTGCTTTACACTTCACATCATTTCAATGTTCATGTTTTTGGGTGATTACTGGATGAGTATCTTTTGCCAATAGAAAGCATAATCTTCAAAAGAAGGAATCTTATTTGTTTAAGCTTACATCTGTATTCCCAAAGACCAGTCCAATGCCTGACACTTAAGCGACTCAATTAATAATAGACAGTGAAATGAGTGACTTAATAAGAAAATAACAAAAGCAGTTGCTTTTCCTAGTAAAACCACCCTGATAAATACGTCGTATTACATCGTTAGTTATTTAAGAAAATCCTGGAAATGAGTCCCCTGTATGTCAAATACTCCTCTAGGGCGATTACTGATGGCGCTGTAGCATTGAATAAGACATTACCCTGAAGGACCACATGTATTGGGCCACAGCTTGCCCGTTAACAGGAGACCAAGTGAATTAGCCAGTGCCAACACAGGTGGGACCGGCAGACAAGAGATCCATAGGCAACACTGACATGGCAAGTTCTGGTATTCCTATGGGGACCAGGACTTGGGTGAGCAAAAGTTTGAGAACCAAAAGGTCAAGGTAAAGAGTTCAGCCCATGAGTCTATGTTCAGAAGCAGGTTAGATATGTGGTACCCAGGAATCAAGACATACATGAATTAGCCCATCAGAGGCTCAAATGGGGCCAGTGCTAGTTATGCAATGTTGTTTTATAAATGCAAGGGGGTATTTTTGGTTGCCACAGCAACAGAGGCGTGTTACTGACATTGAATGGATTGGGACTAAGGATGTTAAACGCTGCAAAAGCACAAGGAAGTCCTACACAGTAAAGGATTTCCTCATCCTAGACGACAAGAGAATCCCCTTGGAGAACTGCTGGGAGTTAACAAGCTCCTTGAGGACACGGTTTACATCTTCTTCCTCTGGGTATTCCAGTAGCAAGCACAGTGCTTGACTTGAGTGGATGCATATTGGGAACAGACCTCAGTTTGTCATCTGTGAGCTAGACTGGAAGATAGGAATGCATAAATGGACGACTTTATGTTGATTCAAAGATAGAGAGAATAGACACTCTTGCAGCTGAGCAGAGATGGGAAATGACAGTCTATTCTCAAATGTCCAAAAAGAGGGGGGTGGGGATCAGAAGTGAAGTCATGGAGAGCCGAGTGGTACCTCAATTGGAAGAAACAATGAAACCTGATGTTGAGGTAGCTTTTAATATTAATGTCTTATTAGTTACCTGGGCTGGAGGTGGACTCAATGGGTAATTCCAGGCCTCCGTGCCACTGCTATGGAGAGCAGAAAAGCTGCAAAGGTACCCTGAGAAAAAACAGGTGTTTTCACAAGTGCATCATGAAAAGGGGTGGGGGATTAGAAGGCATGGGAGAATGGAGAGATTCATTCTTAGGGGAAAATCACCTGCCACTTTATTTTCAAAAGACTCACAAACCAACCATTGCCCTCTGCAATGGAGACATTCTTTGTGCCAGACTCAGTGTAACAGTTCTGAAACAGCAAGGGTAATTGTATTGATTTTGAAGGAATGTCTGGTTAATTTTTCACAAGGTGTAGACCCCTCAAAAATCGATAACTTTCTGCTGTATCTTTATTCTTCTGAATAAACTGTGTCTGTCAGAGAAACTTGATTCTTAAGCTCAGTTGGATTCATAAAACATTCACAGACACATAGCACAAAAGAAACGTAAGCTTTCCCTAGGAGTGGTTAAGTATTTAACCTCAACTTAGGACAAAGACTCCTTCCCTTTTGATTTATTCTTGTCCTTGGACAAGCTTTAGGAGGGACTGCAATTTCTGTGAGGCAAATGTTTCTTTTAATCATTGGTTCCCTTCCCCAAGTGGAAAGAAACTTCAATAGAAGATATGAAGTACATGTCTGGAAAGCAGAGTCTAAGCAAATTGTTTTTTAAAAATCTGGGCTTAAGGGAGAGGCTTTTAGAAATATATTCATTTTACTATCACTTTCTTAACCGAGATGAGTGTGCAGTAGTAAATATGTTTGAAAGAAGGAAAATATGTTTTGAAAACAGTATTAAAATTTTGTCCAATAACAGAACTTAAGGAAATCACTGAGTGATTCAAATCTCTCATTTACATTTACACAGGAAGACGGTAATGCCCAGAGAGGTTAAGTGTTCTTTCTAAGGTCACACAGTAAATGTCTCATTCATTAAATTGGAAATGCCACCTTGAAAATAAATCAATGAACACTCATTTATCAAGGACAGGGAATGTGCAAGGTTGAAAACTGTGATAATGTCCGGATTGGAACAAATACACAATACAAGAACTCACATAATAAAAACAGGAAAGAGAAGACAGAATTGAAAATTTTTAAAATATATTTGCAATGCTAAAAATCTTCCCACATTTGGTTAAATATCGCTGATGAATCATTTGCCTTCATAGCAGTTACAACATCTGACATGTAAGACTGGTCATTGCTACTCAGGTTATGTGTGTGTCATGTTTTCTAACTCTTTGGTATACAAAAATCCAACAAAGCTTTAAACACATATAATAAAATATGTATAGATTATTTTGGGCAAGGCAGATAGGTATTATTTCAAAGAAATACAATAAGACAATCCAAAATTCCAAAACTAATCCAGTGATTAACTGGACCACTTTTTTTTTTAGGAACGTGTACATGTAAGCTCTTGCAGCCCCTCCTAAGCCTTTTGTTCTTACTTCCACCCTGTGAACATGCACGCATGTGCGCATGTGTGCGTGCTCATGCGTGCCTGGGAGCGCGAGGACACATCTGCTTGTCTGTGTTTAGAAGTGTTTCAGAGAAGAAAAAAAAATAGTTAAGTGTTACATCAAATGATGCCAAATTTTGTCTGGGTACTCTTAATTTCCTTTGCTTTGTCGATAACTTAAGGACTTAAGAAATAGAATAAATTACTGAAACCGGTTATGTTTTATGCTGGTTTCCAACTGGGACTGTGCCTCATTAAACAAACGTAGTCATCTCTTCACAGTCTGAAATGTGATAGAAAACAACCTCTGTGGATTGCGCCTCCTCAATGACACAGCCCAGCATCCTTCACTGTGGCTTTTGGGGCATTTTAAGAAAGAGAGAAAACACTGAAGTTTCAGTCTCAAGTTGTCCCAGCAGCTACAAGTTAAACACTGAAAGCAAGCCCTGCCAAGCTCCTGCTACTTAGCTAAGCCAGCCATAAAAATTACCTTCATTTAATTCTAGCAGGAGATAACTCTTAATCTTGAACTAAGATCATTCTTGGTCCAACCTAGTAAGGAAATAAAAAATATCTTATGGGTGTTTGAGTAGATACTTAAGATCTAGACCACTTAGAGTTCCAATTCATTTAAACCACATTAGAAATAAAACTTCTGATCTCCTTATTAGACCCTGTGTAGATAAACATCACAGGATTGAGGAACTTTCTGATGAGGACATGATTGTAGCTACTGGGTCTTAATGTAATGGGTCCCACATGCAGAAAGGAATGAGTTTGATGGAAGCACTGTTCCATCAAACTTACATGATTATCTCAAATGTCCATTCTGCTCAGAAGACTATTGTCTTCAACAATTAATTGAGACCCACTTCATTAGTGTTTTGACCTCAAATATAACCAGAATGGGACCTCCCTGTACATCTCCTTGCAATTTCCTTTGATTCTATAATTATTTCTAATCATAATAATAATAATATTAATAATAATGAAATTAAAAATATATCCAGAAGAACTTTATATTTGGGATTTAAAGAAAGGATGCATTGAAGATTGCTAAATCAACAAATGGAATAAAACCTACTAACTTATTACTGAAAAGGACATTTAAATATGCGTGCATACACGTGCACACACACAGGGGTGACGATCTGGACTACCCAAGGTGTGTTGGGGTATTAACGTCTATTTCTTGTGTTTAGGACTTGGCAAAATTGTTATCCAGGTATCCTTTAATGAAAAAGAAAATGTTTCTTTTAACCTTCTTTTCCTTTGTGGATCCTTTTACATATCCCTTGATGGCAACATCTCAAGTTCATGTGCAATGGAAAGGCTAGTAACTTTCCTTGTGTTGAGGTTTCCAACTCATCGGAGTGAAGATCTCTCCATCTTTCAGCCTTTGACTGACGGAACTGCAAAACGTCGTTTCAGAGACTTTTCCACTATCATGTTGAAATCTCTGGTTATTTGTATTGTTAATTGCATATATTTAAAGCCATCATTCCTCTATTCAGCACCTCAAAATATCTTTCAGTGACTGATCATTTCTCTGCTTTGATTGGCACTGCCACATTCTCTTGATGCTTCTCAGTTTCTTTTTGATCTGAACATTTATGATCTGTCAAACAGTGTATTACAGAGGAGATGTTATTCTAAGCTCTGGATGTTGGTGGAAATGAGGGGTTTCCAGGTTCAGTTTGAATTCTATGTGCCCCATCTGTACAAAAGCTTTAGGACCCGAAACATGCTCTGTGGTTGATATGCTGCTGTTTAATCAATTTGTGGTCACAGTCATGAAGACTTCACCAGATCCAGAAACCATTCTTTGTTTCTTGAAAGGACTCTGTTATATTTATAAGAATCTTTGAGGCTACCTTCTGCATTAGGCAACCCCCCAAAATATAATGGTTTAACACCATATTGGTGTTTTCTTGCTCATGTGTCAGTCTGATGCAGGTCTGGCCATCCTCTTCCATCTTGAAACTTATACAATTTGGAACATGCAGTAGGGTAATGGAGGAGGAACATTCATCATCCACTTAATAGCACTGATCTAGAAGTAACACATATCAGTTTGGCAACTAGTTCATTGGCCATCAATAATCACATGGCCATAATCTACCTTCAAAGTAGATTGCAAACGATAGAGGAACCTCTGGATGTTTGGAGAGTACTAAATATTTCTGCCATGTATCTGGGTTTTGGCTAGAATATAAATAAAGGGCATAATGGTTTCTCTTCTCAATTGGAGGATTCTCCCAGTCCCAATTATACATGGACATTAGCAACCTCTAGCTGAGTATCATAAGATGCAATTTAGAATGAGTTTAAGCATATATTTAACATCTGGTACTAAAAATAGAACAGCCATTTGGCAACTTGTGTAGCATACAATTGCCTCAAAAGAATCAGGAATTGAGCATTAACTTAGTCTATAGAGATAAGAACCCAGGGTAGCAGGAAAGGGAATTTAGTTCAAACTTGACTTTGCTCAAAGAGTTGATAAAACCTTTGGAAACTGCAAACTGCTAAATAAATATAAAATACTATATCCTGATGACACCTTGTGCATTCTCTCACTTAACCTTTCACTATTGTTTATAGCCACTTGACCAAAGTAAAAAGAATGCTATCTGTTAGAGCTATGGTTTAGATATCAAATACTTTTACCTAAAATTCACTGTATTTTTTATGGAGAGAGGACAATTCTCAGTTTCTAATTTATGCCTTAATATAATAAAATGCTAAAAGAAGTGTAATAGTTCATAATAAAACTTCTAATTTTGAAAACTAGCAAGTTAAAATTATTTTTATATTGCTATAAACATATATTTTCTGTACATAATCATGTTGGTAAGCAAATAGATCATTTTTACAAGACCACTCATATTGGGGAGAGAAATCTTTTAAAATGCATAAGTCATTAAAATAATTTATTTTATTACAAGAGAATTTATATAGCTATCTTCATTTAATGGATTCTTTCCCACTGTGGTTGATCTTTCTATTTTCTTTTTTTCTTTTTCTTTTGTATTTTTTTTAATAGCATGCTTAGGAAAGGTAAAGCTGATGTTATAAGGAAATGGGTACCTCAAAAAAAAAAAAATCACTCCATTTAGGATACCTCAGCTGATGTTGAGTTCTTATTTCATTTTTTTTTCACTCTCACAGAAAATTCAAGAAGAGGTCTAAAAATCAATCTTTCTTCACTAGACATTTAATTACTCATGAAAGCACAAAATCTTCAGTCACTATTGAAAAGAGAATCTGGGTAGTGAAGCATCCAACCGAAAATAATCTTGCTCTCATGCTTTTAGAGTAGAGACAATTTTGGAATTTTTGTCTGAATTCCAGAATGTAGTAAGTCATGTATTTATTCTGAATGTAGTAAGTCATTTATTCCTAGTATTACAGTTACTTCACATATGGCTACATATTGGATATATAACAACTCTTCTTCCAGCAATTCCTTTAAAGTACTTCAGTGGAATCACTGATAGTTTGTGTGAACCATTACTAACCTTTGACAATTCTGTATAACTGGTCTTTCTTCCACATGACTTTGGCTCGTTAAGCAGTGTAAGGTAGTGGGGACTTAATATAATATTGCAATTACTTTGTCTTTGATAGACACAAAAGGACTCCTCTTTTCCATGAGAAACCAAGGGAACGATATCTGTGTCCTTTCTTTTTTTTTTTTTTTTTAAGATTTTATTGGGGAAGAGGAACAGGACTTTATTGGGGAACAATGTGTACTTCCAGGACTTTTTTCCAAGTCAAATTGTCCTTTCAATCTTAGTTGTGGAGGGTGCTGTTCATCTTCAAGTTGTTGTCCTTTCAGTCTTAGTTGCGGAGGGCGCAGCCCACCATCCCTTGTGGGACTCGAGGAATTGAATTGACAACCTTGTGGTTGAGAGCCCACTGGCCCATGTGGGGATCGAACTGGCAGCCTTCGGAGTTAGGAGCATGGAGCTCTAACCGCCTGAGCCACCGGGCCGGCCCTCTGTGTCCTTTCTTATACTCAAACGATGGCAGCATCACTGTGTATGGGTATTTTGCTTGCATATTTTTTTTTTTTTTTTAGATAATCATCTCACTATTTTGCTATATATGTTAAGGCAAATGTTAAGGCAATATAAGGAGAGATAAGTTATTTGGGTCCAGAGGAGATCTTGCAAATGAAGTGTCACATTTTTGTTGATTATGGTGGTGGTCTTTGCCTTCTCAGAAACACTTTCTTTAATGAGCAGAGCATTAAGTGGAAAGAATTTAAGGCTCAGGTTTCTTAAGTCTTTATCCATATTTGGATTGGCAAAGCAAATATTTTGTCACTTAAGCTGTAACATAGGCTTTCCAGATATACTTGGCAGAAGAAAATGATCTTATCAACCACCCCCTAGAATGTTAGTAACTCTTTTCTCAGTCACAGTAATGCATTGTGTTAATATATATACTTTCTCCATTAAAAGATTAGCAGATGTAGCCGATTAAAAATGGTCACATAATTTTTGCTACATAACCCACTGAGAGTTGTGGTCTATGTACCATTCCCTTGAATCTAGGAGAGGTATGTGGCTTTTTTCACCAAAAGAATACAGTGGAATGGTGAGTTAGTTTCCTGGCTGAGGATTAAGAGACTTTTCTTCCACTCCCTTTTTCTTAAATCGTTTTCTCTTGGACTCCTGAATTATGATGTAAGAAGTCCTTCTACCCTTCAGGAGAGAGGACGTGGAAAGGGTGTGATACAACATGGAAAGGAAGAGGGACTCGGTTAAACACAGCCTCCATCCATCCCTACTAGGCTGAGGTGTTAGGACTGTGAGTAAAGCTGTTTCGGTCCCTCTGGACCAACAAAGACCCCAGCTGAAAACTACCTAGTGATCAGACTTTGACACATGAAAGAGAAGAATTGCCCAGCTGAGCCCAGTACACATTCTCGATCCACAAAATCATAAGATAAAGTAAAATGGTTGCTCTTTAAAAAATTACTAAGTTTGGAGAAAATTTACTGTACAACAGTAGGCAATCTAACAGCATGAATAGTGGATAATATGTTTTTATGTTCTTGGAGTTTTTATCATTCAAAGTCTGGCAAATGTTGGGGGTTTAGGAGTTACTGAGTGGATACATAAATAGAGGATAAAGAAGTAGATTTTTTAATTATAGACAGATGCGCATAAACATGCGGGTAGACTTACTTATTGAATCATTGGATGAAATATATGATTAAACATTCTCAGTTCCAGAGTTTGACCAATTAGGAGGGTTGAGATATGAAGATATTCATCTTATATACACTTCAGTACTAAGGTTGGTACATAAGGCATATCATCAAAAATTATCCTTAACAAATTTTTAAATGCTTTTAATAAAACAGAATACATGGTTTTGTGCATTCAAAAAAAAGCTGGGATAGATTTATGTGGCATTTGAAAAATGCATTTGTTTAAACTGGTGAATCCCATTTTGTATTAAATGCTCAAACATGAAAAACATGGAAATTGAGATCAAGACTACAATAGATTTACATCTCTCATTCCATACCAGTCTAGAGCAGAGCCACCCTGTACAATTATTCCAGATTTAAGCTGTAAAACTTCAGATGGTGCCATTCACATATACTGTAATGCAAATGACTGCTTCAGGATTTAGGTAGCACAAAACCTGAATAACTATATAGAGTCTTCCTTTTCCAGAGAACAGTCTCATGGGATGTGATGGAAGCAATACTTCTGCTGTTTATATTTGTCTCTGCTCTTCCTTCTTAGAAATACCACCCAACCACCTCCCCCCCTTGTATCGTTAGTAATATTTTTAACAAAACAATTTAGTTACGTATGCACAGTATGTTACTTCACTGAACTGTAGAGCACTTCAGGGAACAATGACAAAGGCCTGAGAAAACACCACTAAGATTCAATACTTCCCAGAGTATTAATGAAAAGATCACAGAAACAAACTACAATCAGGTTTTGCCTTTACTTCTTCATTACACAGCATTGTCAGAATCACCAATAACCTCTCTATTGCTCATTGAAATGGCCACTTTCCAGTCCTCATTTCACTTGGACACACTTTTTAACTCCTATCTCTTTATAACACCACGTACTTTCTTGGTTTTTTTGCCTTCATGGCTGCTCTTTCCCAGTTCACTGTGCGGTTTCTTCTTCAACTTCCCTCTCACCTTTGAATAAGACAAGTTCCAGGCTTGGATCTCTTCTCATTAAATCTCATGGCTTTAAACATCACCTGTGTATCCCATGTTTACTTCCATTTTATATCTCTTCTCTGAACTGAAGACTCATAGAAAATTTTCTACTTGACATCTCCACTTAAATGTCTAATATACCCCTTAACCTCACAACATTCAAAACCAAGTTTCTGATATTCTCATCTTCCCAAAACTTCTACTGCTCTTAATACTAGAGATTTAATTTCTCCTTTGTTCTGGACAATTTGACTTGTCATCACCTTTGACTCTTCTCTCTTTCTTATACCTCACATTTAATTCATAAAAAAATTCTATTTTCTCTACCTTCAAAACATATCCAAATTCTTACTACTTCTCATCACCCCCACTGCAATTATGATTCCGGCAACCACCATCCGTGGGCTAGATTATTGCTTTCATCCTCTAACTGGTCTCCTGGCTTCTACTCTAGAGTCTAGCTTCAACACAATAGCCCCAGTGATTCTGTTAAGCCCAATTATGTAACTCTCCTGTTCAAAACCTTTTATGATCTCCTATTTTCTCACTGCTTTTCTATTCCCACTTCTAATAATCTTTCTTCTCTTGCTCTGTTCTAGACATAGTGACCTCCTTGCTTTTCCTAAAGTAGCTAAAATATGTTGCTGCCTGAGTGCATTTTCACATACTATTCTCTGCTTTGTAATTGTTACCGAATCTGTCTTCCACTTCACTCCTCTCTAGTCATTGCTCGAAGTTAACTTCTGCAAGGATCTCAGTGACCATTCTATTTAAAAATCAACCACCACCCCATTTTTAGTCTTCTGCCACTCCTTACTCAAGTTTTACTTATTTAATAACATTTGTCACTTTCTAATAAACAATGCAATGTTCAATATTGGTTTTGCTTATTGTCTATTTCCTCCCTCCAGAAAGTAAGCTGCACAGGACGGCTTTTATCAGTTATATTTGCTAATTTATCTTCAACACCTAAAATAGTACATGAAACATAGAGGCTTTCTGCATCTATTTATTCAATCATTTAATGGACAAGTTAGGGTGCTAGGGTTCTAGGAGGTCAGAACAGATAATCTGATGAAAGAGATCATAAGTAGGCCAAGATCCTAAGAAAACGATCAAGAATTAAAAACAGGTATTAAATCAAATAGATGGGAGCATGAATGTATACCCATAAAATTGTTGTGGAAAAATATTTTGGTTTTATAAAAATGGCTCCTGTAAGACAAGAGTCATAGTCCCTTTAAAACTGAAGTGAAATTTATAGATGGTAATATTTTAAATAACTAAGCTGAGGCATTCAATGTTAAGGAATTAACAGTAACTCATATATTGTGGAGGACAGTTAGACATAGATAACACTCCACAAAATTAGAAACTTGATCTCAAGTCAGAAATCATCTGAGATTTGTTCACATGTATTGTTTGTTTGTTTAGAAAGCAGAAATGATAGAAGACAATTAAAGAAAAATAATAGAATAAACTTATGATGTAGAAAATAAATAACAATGATAAGGCTGTGTTGAAGCTTCAACAATAAAATTGGAAGAAATAGAAATGATTTGGAGACTGATGTAAGTCTTGGGAAAAAAAACACACAAAGAAAACCCACAAAGGTTTCTCCTTGATAGATTTTACCAAGTTTTATCTAAAAGAAAATTGAGGAGGCAATACATCCCTTGAGTCATCTTTCTGACACCTTATGATGACATTCAGCAGACACATCTCCATCCAAGGTCTATAACAGTGAGGGCAAGAAATACATGGTGAAAGATTTGCAAACTTGTCAATCAAGAAGTTGATAATTGCAGTGGCTGTGAGCATGGGCAGGCAGCGACATTGCTAACACCTTTGCAAGTATAAGGTACAAGATAAGAGGAGAACCACATCCCTCAGTGACATTCTGCCAACTCTGGGATCAATCTCAGTCACCAGGAAGGCTGTGCCTGACAGCTGCACTCAGGGGATAAACTAGTATTAAAAAGTTAGAGTGTTCCAAAGAAAGCAACCTTGACGCTGGGTGACTGGGTCAGGAAGATAGTTACTAACGTGTAGAAATAAATAACTGCAAAGTTGTTCACCACAAAACACAGTGCAAACAATTGTATTTGTATTTCATTTACGAAAGACATCCTCAGCCATTAACCCTTTAGTTCTTCTTAAAATGGTGATGACATAGAAGGAGCTGGAAGGGGAAAGTGAATAACATTTATAAACAGTAAATATCCAGGCTGGACATGTGAAGACTGGAATACAACAGAACTGTGTTAGATTCCAATCTCTGACACTCAGTAGCTGTACAACCTTGGACAAATCCATAACTATATGGTCTTTTCTTTGAAGTGGGGAAATGTAACTAACCTCTGAGTAGGTTGTGAAAATTGTACAAGGTACCTGAGAGTGAGAGAGGAGGGTGTGGTCAAACCCAGTTAAGGCAAGAGAAAAAAATGTCCTCGATGGAGAGAATAGAAGTAAGTCATGATATCAGAAAGAAAGGAGACTGATGAAGTCAAAGACATGATTTATGTTCCATGATTAGTTACCTTCTGGTCAGCATTCAAGCATAAATCATACCTCTGTCCTAGCCTTTTGGACGTATAAATTAATTTGTGAAAATGGGTCAGGGTCAGCTTCTTTAAAGATAATCATTGAATAAATATAAAAATCAATGCCTTGTAGAATTGACACAATGGGCCTAATTATGAATAACTATAACGATTGCATTATTGCATATGTAATGGTGATTTATGTGTCACACTGAATGCTTTGAAAGGATTCATTGTTATTCAAAAATAAATAAAATATATACACTTTTAAATGGGAAGGTATGCCTGAGATTTCTCATTATAACTCAAAATTTCTGAAGGTTATCTTAACTCATTTATCTCATTTTTTAAATCTTTGTTTATGTTTAAATCTGATTTCAAATAATTTAAAGTGCTCTTAACTATGCTTTTGGAAAAAAAAAAAAGGTTAGTTTTTAAATGCCATTGACATATTTGGATGACCATAGTGGATCTGAATATGGAAATGATCAAATTAATGCTCAAGTTAAAGTGACTCATTTGAAAACATCAGGAAGTATGAGATGCAAAGAGACACATATAGTACATAGCTTTCTCTCTCTCTTTAATACACACACACACACACACACACACACACACATATATAATTGTGTGCGTGTGTGTGTATCTCCATTACACATCTTCATGACTTTGGAGTCATTCAAACCATTGCCTCCTGAAAATTTCTGAGCAGAACATGTACCTAATTACATGATAGGTAGCATTTTTCATGATTTGGGTTAAAAATAAAATCTAGGTTTCCATAAAGAATGCTCCAAAGGTTGGAAAACACTGGAAAGGATTCTAACACAAACTCGCACAGGTGAAGGATTAAGTGATAATATCACTAAAGCACTCTAATCACTGTCTTTTATCTTTTTGTGAACATCTGTCTTTTCTCCTCTTTTATCCCAGACTTCTTAGTCACATCTTCCTCTTCGCTGGCACATACATTAACTCTAAATTATTTTGTAAATGCTTCGTCTTTAGTCCAGATGAAATTAAACTCCTTCACAGAGTACTTGAATGGTACTAAACAACCTGTGTATGCAGTGTGAATTCCAAAATTATCTAGAACTTGGAGTAAGAAAGAGTATTTACAATTTTCCTTTTTATTTTCCAAGTTGGAATTGAATTTATGCACTAATATAAAATTGAGGTCAAATTTCAGTGGGATGAATAAAGTTTAATTAGCTCTGATATTATGTAGTAAATGCAGAAAATTTTAAAGACTGCAATTTTTTATGCTTGTTTTGAAATGTGCTTCTACAAATAATAGCCAGATGAATTTATATTTGAGAAACAAACAAACGAAAAAACATACAGGCACAAAGTTTCGCAGTGAACTTGATCCAGTTCATATTGCTTAAGATAGTTAATGACATCGAAAGATGTATTTCAACTTCAAGATTTTTGTTTCTCATTCTGAATTCATATGCAATGCTCTTAGAAATGTTTTACTAAGTCAAGAATGCTGTCAAATATAAGTAAGGAAAGAGCTAAAAAGGAGATAATTTGAAGCAGAACAACTGAGAAAAATATTTGCGTAAAACTCTTAAAGAGTCCATATCTTGAGCACATTGTTTTTTCCAAGTTTTAGTCAGCCAATCTAGGACAAAGTCATAAAGACCAACATTCAATCTTATGCCTTTGAACAGAGGTCAGATTTTTGCTTGACTATCTGACTAGAGGTAGCTGTAGTGGCTATTTTGAAATTACTGTCACTGCTGAGCTAGGTTATATTTTTCTTGGATGACTTAGAGGAAGGTTAAACATTTGATTACTTAACTAGTTCAAATATAAATAGAAAAATGTGGCACAAAATTTGCTGTTCATAATATGATTCTAAGAGAGATACCACTCTATGACATATAACTCTCAAATATTTCTTGAAGACTGATCCATCCAAGCTTAATTTTCACGAAAAATCCATGACCTAAAATAATAGCATTCAGTGAATGATGAACTCCTTAGTGATGAAGTCTCATGCATCACAAAAGCATGTGTGGGGGAGAAAAACAAAAAGGTGTTATCATGAACCTTGTTTGTAATCAAATCCCAGATGGCACATTTTAACAGTATTTATCATGTGAAATTGTCTTATGGTTCATTATAATTTGTCTTTGATTTATAGATAGGCTCTTTCTTCTGGTACTGTTCATTGACTTCACACTTAATAGTGTCATACAATGTTCACCAAGACGTGCTAATCTTCCATCTGGAATACCTTAGGTGATTGCACAAGCCTTTATAATACAGGTATAAAATTCAACTCTGTGAGCCCATTCCCTGTGAATAAGCATCGGATTGGGGACGTGGTTAGATGCATCAATAGTCAGTCAGTCATTCATTTTTATTATTTTCTTAAGTGCCAGAATAAAATAACAATGGATTTGACAATGAGATTTCTGACTTCTATCCATGAATACAGTTTAATCTGAAGTCATGAGATGCAGCTCTGCTTTTTTAAATAGTAGCCAGTTGATTGCCTTCTGTGAAGTGAAAAACAAATATCACCTTTCAGCTCAGAATATGTGAGAATGGAGATGATCATCGCAGAGGGTAAATACAGTATAATGTTCTCTACTCTAATAAACCCTGAAACATTTCCTTTGACCCTTTACATTTGCTCTTGGATATTTAGATACAGTTCATGTGAAGTATGGACATTTTGCTAAGCAGGTGATAAAATATATACCCTGGCTTATGAACAAGTATGTCTTCAAGTATTACACAACATTAAGAGTCATAACGTTCAGATAAAAGGTTTAGGATCATGACATTCACATTTTTAATAAAATAGCAATGCAATTGCAATTTAAGCAGCAGGCAGTTAGGGGAATGACCCTGGATATTGCTATTATTTCTCTTATCTAAAATAAAATCTTAACATATATGGGAAATGTTTTCATTATATATCTATATAGGAATAAGGTAAAAACATATATTTTTAGTATTTACTGAATGTAACTGTGTTTCAATGGACTCTTTCTTTCTTTTTCGTTTTTTGAGTTCTGATTTGTCCTAAATCCATGCAGTCACAAAACACATTATCTAGAATTCTAGCATTTTTTCTATAGAGAAACATATTTAGGCAAACTATTATTTTTTGTGCCATGTAAAGAAAAAAGGAAGGGTATGCACAATACAATAGTCAATATTGGGCTTATTATATTAATGTCTGATAGAGATAATTTTAACAGACAGTGGCATTATCAGTGAGAGAACACCTTTTATTCTCATCACTGGCTTAAAAACCCTTTACCTTGATATCTAAAGCTGCTTGTCAGTGAAATAGCTGGGCTGCTTTCATTAAGTACAGAATCACCAGGCTGTCATTTTCAGATTGAATCCAGGGGAAATAATTACATTTTAACATTCCCAATTTATTATGTCAGGTTTATAAAAGTTACGATATCATCATAGCACTGTAAAGTTTGGAATGGAAAAAAAAGCCTGTCCTCAAGTACTTTATTCTATACTAATGCAAAATGATTTTTTACTCTATGTCATTCAACATTTCAATTATTTTCTCAGTGGAAGTCTCCTTTCCCTCCTCCCTCATGTTGATGTGCCAGAGGATGTAGGCTTCAGAATTTGATGGCACTGGTTTTGTTTGTTTGTTTGTTTGTTTTGGTTTTGTTATTATTGTTTTTTAATTGTACTTAGATGTTTCTCTGTCTGAACATTCCTGAACATTTTTTAATTGTGCTTAGATGTTTCTGTCTGAACATTCCTATGCATAGAATTCTGGAGATGGAGCATCTAAACTACTTCTGGACTCCACCTCTCTGCTGTGAGTTGCTGACCTATTAGACATCACTCACTATTTGGAAGTCACACTCCTTAGATTTCATGTTGCATGTGATAGGAATTATTCATCTTTCACATACACCCATCCTGCCTCAGCTCTTATGTTTGCTATCTCACTGACTGTTACGGTCATCTCCCCAGTGGCCCAAGTCAATCTTAACATGTATCCATCACATCCAGTGACATCCTGCATGTCACCACATCTTCCATCTTTTACATTCCTAATATTTCCTGTACTCTTCTTTCATCAATTGCTTCAATGCTATTCTTTCAGTCAAGACACTTTCACTTGGACTTATGCAACAGTATCTTATATATGCTCTCTGTCTCCGCCCTTGCCGCTTTTAAATCCATTGTTCATTCTTCAGCCATAGCGAACTTGAAAGTCAGTGGTCGCCAAACTATGGTCGTGGGCCACATCCAGCCAGGCACCTGTTTTGGTAAATAAGGTTTTATTGTGACCCAGCCATGCTCATCTGTTCACATCTTATCTATGTAGCATTGGTGCCCCAAAGGGAGAGTTGAGTAAATTGTCCAGGGAGCTTAAAGTAGTTATTAGGTTGGTGCAAATATCATTGCGGTTTTTGCAATGATTTTTAACCTTTTAAACCGTAATGATTTTCGCACCAACTGATCTGCCCTGTACAGAACAGGTGTGTTGACCCCTATTCTGAATCATCTAATTCTCCGGCTTAAAAGTTTTCAATGATCTTCCGTTGTCCTCAGGATAGAAGTCTCACAGCACACACACCTTCAGGCTCTGCTCTCAACACCTTCTTATTCAAAATCTAGTTCCGAACCGAACCTTACCCAACAGTACCTGACTTACACACTCCGGTCACCAGCCAGTAGGAGTTTGGTCAACTTTTTCTCATCTTGCACAGCTTGATATCAATATATCCCTTTATGGACAATTCCTTTGACCCTGTAAGTCTGCGGTATGCATCCCTAGTACACAGAGGCAGAGATTTCTGCCCTTGCCCCATCAAAAAAAATATATGTGACAATGTATTTACCTGTTACTTTTCTTCCCTGTTAAACTGCTTCTCAAGATACAAATAGTGCTTGGTCTATTGCAAGAAGTAAGCATCGTTTACTAAATGAACAAATAAACTCTATGTGTGTCTTTCTATTCTTTATCCTTTCCTATACTAAACCTTAATGGTACTTATTTGAAAGTTCTTAGTTTCATTGTGTTGAAAACTATTAAGAAGTAGATTTGCCTTGGGCCTGTAAAGCAAATTCAATAACAAATCATATTGTATTATATTTGGGGAAAAAAAAAACTAACAGTTTATACAGTGTTTTCCCCTATATTTTCTCATTGAATTGAATCTTAGAAACAGCTGTGTTGCCAATCCTCTATACCCATTCAGATGCGCCATCCAGCTTTGTGGAATGATATAAAAATGACTTGGAAAATTGATATCATGGGTTTTTGCAATGCATGAACTCAGGGCATGGATCACAAAAATATATTGTAATGAAAGTTAGTTTTCAAGTTCAGTTGCATTCAATTCTCTTATTTGCTGAAAATTTATCCCAGGGTCCATTTTCTTTTAGTTCTACCTCTATTTCAATCTCCTGCTGTTCTTAGATATGTTTCATTCTTCTGTTTGAAGGCAGGAAAAAACATGTTTTACTCTATTATTTTCCTTGAATACTAAAACCTATCAGTATACTTTCCTCCAAGATCTGACTCTAAAAATACAAACTTTTGTTCTACATTTGAGAGCACATGCTTTACTTTTTAATTTTTCCCCTTGATCCGGATATGACATGCTATTTGCTTTTAGTTGAAAAGCATCTGTAGTTCATGCACATGAAGATGCTTGCTTTGGATGGTTATCTAATAGTGCTTACTTCTAAACATTACATACATTTTAGTTTAGGATATGTTAGTACGAAAACACAGTAGATGTCTATCACACTAGACCATCAGTTTATAAAATTTGAAGGATATAAATATCACCTTATCAGCTTCTTAGAAATTCTTATCCCAATACCCCAACACCAAATCTAATTCACTATGTCTGTTGCAGGGTCTAATAACTTCGATTTTTTTTAACAAGTATGGCAATAATTCTGATGTAGTTGGTCCAGGGCTACATTTTGAGAAACAATGAATAAAACTAATGTCTTTTCTGAAAACAGGTTTTGTGTTTGCATTGAATTAGGTTTAGGGTGGTGAACATACAATGTGATATATAGAAGATGCATTATAGAAATGTACACTTCAAACCTATATAATTTTACTAACCAATGTCACCCCAAGAAATTTAATAAAAATAAAATAAATAAAATGAATACGTGATATTATTTTAATTTCTACCCTGCGAAAATCAGCACAGTTGGCCTCCAACAATAGGAAAGAGATGTACCAGGCTCCTAGGAGAGCTGGCCTTCCCCAAAAGACAGCTGAATAATTTACTAGAGGATGCTTCTTTAGCCATGTCCCACTAGATCCAAACAAGGGTCTCATGCTGTGAACATTGAGAACTTCAGCTCAGTCTTCACACATCCTATGTTAACTTTAATGTAAATTTTAAGTTTTGTATATTTTAGTTATGATCTGTTTCCAACATACAAATAATTTATTCATATCTTAGACCAAATGAGAAAAGAAAGACAATTCAAATAAATAAAAAAGAAGACAAGTCACTTAAAAATCCCTCCAAGTTAGCGACTCATATTTTATATGTGTTCTGGGGTGCATATATGCACTGAAATTACCTGGAAAGATGTATGAATAGATTATCCCTGTTCCTCTGACGTGGATCAATTTTCCCAAACTCAGTCTATGATTTTAGTAAAGAACTGTTTAGGTAGAATAGACAACATGCCCATTTAAACAAGTTTAAGCTGATGGAAAATTATTGGATAACAACATAGGGAATTTCATAGTGTGAAACTTGCTTTAACAGCACTGGATCAAGGTCTCAAGGGTAACGAGATCTCACTCTGTCCACCACTCTCTGTTAGTAGGACGGGTGCTTTTCAGTGGCTTGAGTTCAAGGCTGACTCTGCTTTCTAGTTTTGGGGTAAATCATGTGATGGAGCACTCTCTGATGACTTCGGCCTGTGGTTCCTATTGACGATATTGGAAAAGGGACAGATTCTTTCAAGTATAGTCACTATGCTAGTTGGAAAATAGCATTTGCTACCAAGCACCTTCGCAACCTTGATGACAGAAACACAGAACAATAGACGGTGAGAGTAACAAGGAGCTACAAGTGACTATTCATAAGACCTTGAGTTCACTGTACCTGAAGAGAGCAAGATTCATACCCTGGATTTCAATGTTTCACAATCCGATAAATTTCCTTTTAACTCAATCTAATTTAAATTGACATATTGTGCCACCTCCATCCAAAAAGGTCTTTACGGATCCAAATACTTGGTCCTTATTATTCACGGATTCTGTATTTGCAAGTTTGTCTACTTGCTAAAATGTATTTGTAACCCCCAGATCAATACTCGTGGCCCTTTCTTGGCCATTCGTGGACTCACACAGAATGAAGAAAAATCTGAGTCCCCTCATGCGCATGTTCCCAGTTGAAGTCAAACAAGGTGACATTCTGCCTTTTTGTTTCCACTCTCATACTATAAATAAGGTTCTATTTAGTGTCATTTCTTTTTCTATATTTTTGTGCTATTTGTTGGTGATTTTCTTATTTCAAATACTCCCCGAACATAGTGCTAAAGTACAGTCCAGAGATCATCCCTAAGCCCAAGAGAGTTGTGATGTGCCTTACGGAGAACATACATGCTAATGTTTCATTCAGGCATCACTTTTATGTGCTGTTGGCTGTGAGTTCGGTTAATGAGTTAATGATATACACAGAGGGTGTCAAAAAAATGTATACACATTTTAAGAAAGGAAAAAAACTCTTTTAAAATTGTAATACTCAATATATACTAATAACATGACACTAGCATTGATTTGATTAACACCATCTTTTGAGCAAATGTTATATACACATTGCTACCGTAATTCAACTTCGAAAAGTAATACATAGATAACATCTCTTAAAATGTATACATGTTTTTTGGCACCCCCGGTATTAAATGCAATGTATCTTTAAACAGAAACACACATAAAACAAGGTATGTATTGATTGGTTAATGAAAATGTTGTGGCCAGGATCTGGCAGGAACTTTGTGTTTCCTCTAGGAGCAGTGCCTCAGTTTTCACTGATTCAGTATTTGTAGTGATTTTAGAGAACATAACTTTTGTGAATAATAAGTACCAACTTCATATGTAAGATACTATAGATTCTGTTTAGCAGTCTTTTATTTTACTTAATACTATAACTGTATATATATATATATATATATATATATATATATATATATATAGTGCATTATTTTACTTAACACTATATTAAAATACTTTTATGTAAGTGATTATATATCTGGATGATAGCACTGTATTATATTGCATTAAAGAACATAATATATTAACATCATGTCTCCTACTGTTAATATGGAAGTACATTCCAATATTTTCTATTAACAAATCTTATACACTCATCCAAGAATACGTTTGTCTAGGAAAATGCCTAGAAGTGGAAATTTAGGATCAGAATATTTAATACTTTTGTTGTATACTGCAAAATTTTCATGTACATATTAATTATACATGTGTATATTAAGAATAATTGTGATAACGTGTTTTCCTCAAACTACTTTCAATGCTCTACGTTGTTATTCTTTCTTTTTATAAAGTGGTTTGGGAAAATACATTGCCTTGCTTTAATTTACACTTCATTGGCAACGTTGAGTAATTTTTGATATACTGATATATGCTTGCATTTGAGTGTTTGCATGTGTTTTTGTGGGTGCACATGCGTGTGTGCACATGTGTCCTTGTAAGTCATTGTGAATACTAGGAGCCCAGCATATGTTTTCTTCACTAAAGTACACAATTCCTGCTTAGTGAGACCAGCTGTGTCTGTTTGAGAGCTTTTCTTTTTCCTTTGTCATACGAGTTGCAAATATTTTCTGAGTTACTTATTTGTCCTCTAACATGGTTTATATCTTCGTGGTGTTAAATAATTTTGAATATGTATTCAATCAAATAAATCAATATTTAACTTTATTTCCACCTCTGAGGCTTTGTTACTTTACCATCCTTCAAATTTCTGTTCTGTTTTTAGTATTTAGTCGTGTTTTCCAGCGCTATTACTAATGTACATCTTCTCATGCATTTTCTGATGTATTAATAGGATTAGGAGAGGGAAGAAAGATTAATTCCTGTGCTTAATCTGGCATCTTGGATAGCAGGTCCCAACACTATTTTACTTTTAATTTATGAATTAATGTCTAATGTTACTCTTTTCTCATTATTGAAACACTGTTGCTTTCCTGGAGTATACACACATTAATAATGATATTATTATAATATTGTGCTGGATTCAATTTGATAATTTGTTCTAGGAATTTTACAACATGTAAACATACACACACTGTGTGACTTTGTGTTTGCAGAGCACTGAGATTTTCTGTTTCTTACTTTTTTGGAACATATTGCCTGTAAAGTTGTACAGATCTGGTGCCTTTTTAGGGAGTACTTTTAAATTATATACAGTTATTTCACAATTATCAGTCTAGTAAGGCTTTCTAAATTAAGATTTGTATACATTTTAAGATATTTTTCTTTAAAATTAAACATTCTATTAATGTCTATGCTTATTAGCATTAAGTAAAGCTGCTTTTCTCACTTAATTTTTAAGAATTTTATTTAGATAATAGCTTGAACTTTTCTTATAGTCATGTTTTTAAACTATTTCTAAATTTGTAGATATTTATTATTGGTACAACTTACTTTAAGAACCACTTAACAGATAGTATTATGTGCATGAGTATTTAACCACTTAATATTATTTCATTTAATTCTCGCTAAAAGCCTATGAGATAATTTCTCCTATTGATCCTATTTTAGAGGTGAAAACACTGAGGCAAAGAGAAATTGAGTGACTTTTTTAAACTTCATAGCTAGAAATTAGAATACACCAAGCTGTTTGTAGCTAGAGCGCTTTATACCTAACCACCTACGATCCTAAAAGGAAGAACTATTTTATGAGGGATAATTGAAAAATGTTATAAAAAGTCCATTGGGTGTGTATGTGTGTGTGTGTGTGTGTGTGTGTGTGTGTGTGTGTGTAGAAAGAGACTTTTTTCTTCTTTAAACCCTTTCCAGAAATAGTTTGTTTACCTAAATTTCTGAGACAGTAGTTGCACTTGTTCAATCAAACAGTCATTATCTATTTCCAAGGGATGGAAATTTCACGGTAGCAAAAAATTAAAATGAAATAAAAGAACAGGAAGAAAAGAATTAAATGGGGGAAACTGCCTCACTTAAAAAGAGAACATTGCTTCTATCGGTAACACCCTAGGCAGCAGTAGTTAGAAGCCCAGTGACCTTAAGTGCCACAGAACCATTAAAAGTAATGAGGTGTGAGCGCAAGCCAATGACTGATGAAAAGGCAATGTCTTCTCAGGGGCTTGCACTGTAACATCCAACATTAATGTATTAGTATCAGTAGATGAAACATGACGAATACTAAATCTCATTTGCATAATGGATGAAGCTTTGGAAGTAGTTCCAGATGGCTGATGAGCACCTTGAGCCAAAAGGAGAATTTTTTTAAAGTCTCAGTATACATAGGTCTAGCATATTAAGATACAAGCAACTAAAATTATATAAATTTCGGTGTACAACTTTATAATGTATCTGCATACTCTATTTTGTGCTTATTAACCAGTGTTTTTCCAATAAAATTAATAATTGATAAAAAAGATACATGTAACTAAAGTATTAGAACAAATGTAAGAGGCTGTGGACTGAGAATGATACACTTCTGTTAAATTGGAAGTAAAGTGAAGTAAAAGTTCCCTACAGAATTCAAAAATGCCATATAAGGATCTTGTCTGAACTGATGAGCTCTATCTCTCAAATCATCCTCATGTCTTAAGAAAACAGATAATAAATTGGCTGCGTAAACTTCCTCAAATCTCAACGCAGATGTCAAAATGACTTATTCGACTGTTTTGTTCAATTTCTCAACTGTGCCAGTATTTGAATGAAAATTATACAGTGTTTTCAATTTACTATACATTCTGGCTTGTCGGGGGAAAATCCTTTCTTGGAAGTAAATGTGGTTTGATTTAATTCTTATATAAGTTTCTGTTTCAATTTCTTTGTAGGCAGATGAAATTATCAAACATCGTGTGTGTGTGTCTGTGTGTGTGTGTGTGTGTGTATGTGTGTGTGTGTTGATAGTTCTTTAGGTCTCTTTTTATGATAGTAGAAATAGTAGAAATATATATTGTTTGAGTGTAATATATTCAAATGCAAACTGTTATACAAATTCTGGAATTAGCACTGGACAAAAATCACAAAGTTTGTAGAACCATCCTCTCCCAGACCATCTCATTTCTGGACCCTATACACTGTGGCAGCCTGCCCAGAAGCACCCTCGCCACCCACTCACTTTCTGTCTCCTCCTACCCTTAAATAAAGGAATGCCACGTTAAATAACATCCGATTCACCTTCAAAAGTTTGCCTTAGCGAGGTTGTCTCAGTCAATTTATGACAATGATATCTTGATTTTACCTTAATTCAGTTTAAATCTTCATGTGTTTTCTGCTTCGACACTCTTTAAAGATAATATTATTTTCACAAGTAGGGTAAAATATATCTTTCTTTTAGAATTTATCTCATCATGATGTTTTAAAATCTACAAGGTTTCTATCTCCTTCATTTCACCAATGAAGAAAGTAAGAATGCTTTGATCTCAAAAATAACGATTTCAGCTTTTAAATGACCTGATTTCACTTCCCTCATGTGTGGAGAATTGTTTCTTAATTCCATGATTTTTTTTTTTTTTTTTTTTTTTTTTGTCCATGACATGACCTTATCGACATGATCATGGTCCTTTTCATTCTTGTCATGAGTTGCCCTTTGAGGCAGCCATCTCACTTTACTAGAGCCCAGCAAAGGGCTTGACTAATGTGATTTATTTGTTCCAAATTAGAAATAAGTCAGGTAACATAGTTTGAGTTACATATCTTAGCTCACAAATGAAATAAAACCATTATAAGAAGTTTTAAGCAAATGGTCCTTCCATGTGGAAAACCAGGTCTTGAGTAATTCTACCATGACATCATAAAGACCATCACCTACTCCTGGGAACAAGGAGTCCATTTCTTTCCATGTCATTTCAATACCAAGGAAGTACTCTGGTCAAACATATATTTGAATACTTATCTAAGCAGATGAGTGGTGGAAACTAATTTTACCAAACACCATAAACTCATTCCTTAACTTGATATAATAATGCTTTGCATCCATATCCTGTATTGTTGAAGTCTGACTTCTGGTGTTAGTATGCATCCTGGAGAATGCTACCAAATCATAAAAATGTTCTCTGTAGCCACATTACTTTTGTCATTTCAACCACCATGTGTAGCACCTGGAAACTGAATGGCCAGAGTACATTGCTCATGAGTTACAAACCTGGGACCAGAACTCACATCTCCTTACATCAGAACCAATGACTTTTCCACACCCAACTCATGAAGCTTTTGTTAGAGAAAACGTCTGTGTCATAACACTACATTGTGGCGAGTGAAAGGGAGGAGGTAAATATCCACAGGACTTGTGGAATTCTTTAGATGATACACAAATGGGTTCATACATATAATGGGGGTTTCCCTATTTTATCATAAGGGGCAGTGCTAGATTAAAATTAGTAGGTAAGTCTAAACATGTAGTTAGTAATTTTTTAATTTTTTTTAAGAAAAAGACACTCCTCTTTGTCTGCTGTATTCTTAATACTATACTTCAGTGCTGACACCAGCTATGTGGGGTTTTCCCCACATCAGGTAATTCTGTGACATGAGCTAGGTCTCCTTACAATTTAGCTTAATTCTGACACTATCGAGCTGGACTTAGCATTGGATCCCACAGGTTAAGGACTCAGTAGATTACCCCCAATTGCAAGCCCAGGCTGTCACCTACGCTGCTGGCCAACTGGCTATAAATTGGGGGTTCCCACGACCACCTGCTTGGGTTTATTAATTTTCTAGAGTGGTTCACAGAACTCAGGAAAAATAATTGCTTACTAGATTACTGGTTTATTATAAAGAACGTTAAAAGATACAAATGAATGGCCAGATGAAGAGATACATAGAACAAGCTCTGGATGGGTCCTGAGCACAGGAATTTCTGCACCTTGGAGTTTGGGGTAGGCCACTCTCCCGACATATGGATGTTCATCAGCCTGGAAGCTCTCCAGGCTCTATCCTATCCTTTTGGGGTTTTTATAGAGGCTTCATGATATAGGCATGATTGATTCAATGATTGATTAAGTTAATCTCCAGTCCCTCTCCCTTCCTGGGAGATTGGGAGTGGAGTTAAAAATTTCAACCCCCTGATAATTTCATTGGTTCCCCTGGAAACCAATCCCTATCTTTAAGAATTATACAAAAATAACCTCATTAACATAAACTCATGTGTGGTTGAAAGGGACTTGCTCTGACGAACAAAATATATCCATTTCACTTTTATCACTCTGGAGCTAATTTAGGAACTGAGAGCAAAACTAAATATTGTAACTAAAGAGGACCCTATAGCTCTCACGTAGAAAATTACAAGGGCTTTAGGAGCTATGTTCCAGGAACTGTGGAAGAAGACAGAAACATATATATTTCTTATTATAGCACAACATCGTAATGATGAATACTGAATTAAAATGGATCTCATTTTAAAAATAAGGCAGTATATGAAAAATTTGGTGTGAAATTTATAATTCCTGTACTTATAATTCCGGATATTCTAGAGGAAATATATAAATATATTTTAAGTTATTCCTTCTTGATCCTAACATGTCTTTTGATTTTTATCTTATAGCATCTGTTTTATATATGTGTGTGTGTGTATATATGTGTGTGTGTGTGTGTGTGTGTGTGTGTGTGTGTGTGTGTGTATATACATAAAGAAGATATACAGAAAAATTAAACAGTAATAATAAGGAAGTAACACTACCTAAACAATCATTTTGGAATCTGTATAATGATAGTTTTCTTCTTACTGGAAAGGTTGTAATACTACATAGAAAGTTATATAACCTGCTTCTTAAACTTACCGCTATGGCTCAATGTTAATGTACATCAAGCTGTTATTGTGTTGCCTGAATATGTGCATTAATATGTGTTGCTTGAATAAAGTTAGCCGTGGTGAAATAATTTGATACAAAGATGAGTTGAATCAGGTCTGACTAGTCTTTTTAATGCAGAACTTCTAAGAACTTTGTGTCCTAACATACATACTGCTTATCTAAGCTCCATCAAGAGTCAAAGTATATCCCTCTTTTACTTGATACGAATTTATTCCATATGGCTGTGTGCACACATGTATACATATTTATTTACTTGCATTTTTAAAACAAAGTGGTTATGTGCCAAGATTGAAGCAAACTGCTGTAGCATAAAAGTAGCTGCAATAAAATTCTGCTTATCAAACTGCACCGGCAGAGCACAGAGCTTGGATTCCAGATAAATAAAATTTAATGTCAAAACGCTAACGTTAAAGATAACGTTTATTTGTTTAGTTGTATGGCTGTATGGGTCTCAGTGAATTTGGGCTGGTAATTTATCTGACACGGATGTTCACTAATGCCTATTAATGCAACCTGAACTTTGATACCTGTGGAAGATTCTTTGTGAATCAGAACTGTTTTCATTAACATTTTAATCTAAACTCTAATAAGTTATTATCAGTAGGTTAGACAGATTTTCACATATTAGCTAAAGCTTTCTTCTTGCCTTATTTTACTCATTTGTGAGATTCAAACAGAAAGTTGCTATTACCTTGATATTTACATATTTTCATTGTTGCTCACTAAAGTTCATAATAGTCTATAAGCTGAAACAAAGACCAAAAAAAGCAAAAGGGACTCATTTGTTTGCACCTGTTTATCGATCCATAATTAACATACAAACCATGCAGAATATAAAATTGAACAAGTTAAGGTCCCTGCTCTCAATTTGCTTTAGATCAAGTAATAGCCCAGTTATGAGAAATGGAGGGGTTTAGATGTATTTATTGTTGCCGTGGAAAACTCCACAGCCTCAGTCTTATTTTGCTGTTGCAAGGAGGCTACTCAGTGATGCAGGGAGGGAGAAAATTGGTGGAAAGGGAAGAGAAAATCACTTATATTGACACTGATGCTAAGCAGAAAGGAGCCTCATGTATATGCACTCAAATCATCGCACTTTCTTCTAGTCTGCCTATCCAGTCCCAGATCAGATGAGAGAAAAATTATCATTGCCCTTCTTTTCTTCTACTTTGTTTTGTAAGAATACCTTCCAGGCATTTTAATTTGATTTCTCAGTGTATTACTGGGAGATGGGTGAACAAAATTATAAAGTATGATTTTATAGCATTTCTCTTTTAGGAATTAAATTAGTGGAAGGAGAATAAAAATGTATTTAAGCAAAATGGGAGCATTTATTTTTTATGTAATGTAATACCCAGGTGAAATGCCTAAAGCAGTCTTAACTTCAACAACAAATATATAGCCAGATTTTATTTTATGGAATAGTTCTTTAAAAAAGACTGCACCTGATTTTATTTTATTTAATTAACAATCAGTATTGCAAATGTTCACTAAGAAAGATCTGTGTTTAAAAGAAGTTTAAATAATTATGTTTAAGATTAAGTTGAAAAGGAAATAATTCCACTCAAAATAGTATCAAAATAATAACACATTTTAGAATATGCTTAATAAAAGAAGTACAAGACTTGCACAATAAGAATTATCAAATATTACTGAGGGAAACAGCTCCCCACAAGAATTTTCCAGCTCCAAATGCCAATAGGTGACAAACAGGTTGGGAAACATTGCTTCAATAGATTTTGAACTAAGACCTGAACAATAAGGAACGAGTTATACTAATTGCTGAGAAAAGAGCAATTCAAGGAAAGGGAACACAAATCACAAAAGTTCTGAGATGGCAAGAAAGCCTGGTATCCACAAAGGACAGAAAATATTTCTAGTCTGGCTGGAATGCAACAAGTGCTAGGAAGAAAGGACCAGATAATAACAAGGAGGAAGGTAGGGACCAGATTCAAAACATCTTCACATATAGGATAGTCGATTTTCAATTGCTTGAATGCAATTCAAATGCACAGAGCATTCACCACCTGGAGGCCTGCCAGCAGCTTTGAGCTCTCTTTCCTTGGCTTAGTCCCCTTAGCATTTTTATCATTGATTTGGATGAGGACAAAGAAGGCTTATTATCAAATCTGTGGCTGACAACAAGCGCAGGGAGATAACTAATACAGGGGATGACAGAATCAGGATTCAAAAGCATCTTGACAGGCTGAAACAGTAGGTTGAGTCTAAGAAGATGACATTTCATAAAGATAAATGTGATATCCTGCGCTTGGGTCAGAAAGCATATGGTTCAAAGGAGTATGCGAAAGGCAAGGCTAAACAGCAAATTGGGTAAAAATGTGAGAAGCATTTTTGCCAACTATAAGATTAATGTGAGTCAGCAGGGTGATTGAGTCACCCCTGAAGTCAACATGGACCTCAGATGTATTCATCAAAATGTGGTATTGACAATCAAAGAGACCTCACTCCATATCCGGAACATACTGCCAGATCATACTTTGAGAAGAAAGTTGCCAAACCCAGGTATGACAGAAGGTCAGACAAACGAAGATGGATGATCTTGAAACAAATGCAGATTCCACTTATAAAAGATGACCTACGATTCACATATTGGAGGCGCAGAAGTCTTTATGAGGAATCGGATGGATTTGGAGACAAGAGGTTTGAAGTGAGATCAGTAGAAGGAAAATATAAGCAACATTTAGGGCAAATATTGAAAATAAATGTCTCATAGTAATATTTTCTCCCAAGTCCAGTGGGCTGCTTTTCAAGATGATGAGTTCCTACTCACTGGAAGTTTGGCTGCAGAGGCTGAGAGGTGGACTTCCTGGAGAGTTTCGGGGGAATGTACACAGGAGCACGACGACCAGTGAGGTCCCTTTCAATTTCTACGATTTTTATTATTTGGTAATTTGCTTGCAAAGTTTGAACTACCTGTTTCATTATTTACAACTCAATCTTTTGACCCATACACAGGCAATACGCATTTTGTAAAAAAAAAAAAAGGTTAAATGCAAACAAATGGGGAGAGGCCAGGGCCCAACAAGTAGGTTTCTAAACAAATTATTTCATTGCAACCACATTTCATTTTGTTGTATTGTTTGTTGTTTTTTTCCAGTCTGCCGTGGTTTGGGGCAGACAAAAATGTTTATTTTCAGAGACCTCTCTTTTATGTGGGGCTCATGCTTCTTACCCATGTTTTTGGTGCTATTCTAACTAGTAGGTGTTTCAAGAACTCGTTTTGAAATCAGTACTGTGCATCACAGAATCTGACATCTGAGCTGGTAAGAGTGAGTTTGTTTCTTTCACTGGTTAAAAAGACCTTCATAGGTCACTTGCTACAAATCACCTGGGAGCCACAATTCTTTCTGATTTAGAGGGAAATGCCAGGGCCATGGGTGTGAATTAAACATCCAAGCTTGTCCAGTCATCTATTAGCAATTATACCCACCAGTGTGTCTTTGTAGAAGGTTAAAAACTGTAGTGTTGAAATGAGCTTCAAGAGAACTTAGATTTGATCATTTTACCTTCATTACTGTGTCTATCAAGAATTTAAGCTTATGAGAAAAGAAAAGTCAACAGAGTGAATTCAATAGCTACAAAAGATTGATTCATGATAATATTTTTCTCACTGAAAGGAAAGCAAAGCAAGTCATTGAAAATCCTCCATTGTAGCTCATTTAAACCTGGCACTGTGTCTTTATTTTCACGAGGATTTGCTCAAAATTTATTTTGCTGCAGCTAAGATATTTTGGCCTCAGTCTTTTAGGACTTTTCCATTCTGATATGCACTAGGAGATTTCCAATATGTATGTATTTTCTGTGTGTGTGTGTGTGTGTGTGTGTGTGTGTGTGTGTGTGTGTGTTTTAATGAGTGAATCCTTCATGCAATTTTTTTCACTTTGTTGGAACTTAGGGACTTATTATTTATTTTTAAGCCAATGAACATTCTCATCATAAATTCCTTGGGTGAAATTAGGTTTTATCCTAACACTAAGTACAGATCATATATTAGCTAGATTTCCAAAAATGGTGGCATGAAGGCTGCCAGATCTAATCAAACATTTTGCAACTGCTATATAATAGCTTTAATTAATCAATCTTTACTTAATCAATGTTGCAATGTGTCTCTTCTAAATTCTCCTTTAGAAATGAAAAAAACAAAAACAAAAACAAAACAAAAAAACAAGGTGTGGTGCTAAAATTAAATGACTATGAATCTGGATTTATCACACAATCAAATTCATAGGTTCAACATTTACACCTTTCCAAAAGCCTTGCACGAATGCTCCTTAGCCTTTACGTCTCTCAACTTCAGCAAAATGCTCTGCATCCGTGTTTATTGTCAATACAATGATGATGGAGAACATGGCAATTTCAGGCCTCATTTTCTAGAAAAACTACCATGCATCAGAATAACTATGTAAAATAGAATTATCCCCATATATATTTAAAAAAATACAATTGGAACTAAAAATCTATAAAAACAAATCCATAGGAAAATTGTTCAATATATTTCCAGGTTTTTGATGACTCTGCCTTATATTTCAGAATTCTTTAAAAGTGTTAGATTGAATATAAATTTGTTATCTGTTCTAATTATCTAAGTCAGAGAAAATATTACCACTAACCACATTTAAGGAAAACTGTGTCATTTTCACATATACTGAATGTATTAATTCCTTGTAACTGCCACAACAAAATACCACAAACTGGAGGGCTTAGAACAACAGAAACGTATTGTTTAATAGTTCTGCAGGTCAGAAGTCTGAAATCAAAGTGTCAGCGCGGCCATAGCTCCTCCCTCTCTCATGGCATTAAGGAAGGATCTGTCCCAGGCCTCTTCCTATTAGGTTAGTGCAAAAGTAATTGCGGTTTAAACAGTTAAAAAACAATTGCAAAAACCGCAACTACTTTTGCACCAACCTAATAGATTCTGGTAGTTCCTCAGCTTATGGCAACAGAACTCTAATCTTCACATGACATTCTTTTTATAAGAACACCAGCCATGTTGGATTGGTGTGGAACAACCTCATCTTAACTTACTAATTAAATCTGTAACAATGCTATTTCCAAATAAAGTCACATTCTGAGGTACTGGAGGTTAGGACTTCAACATATACATTTTTAGGGGACACAATTCAGCCTATAACACGGAATCTCCTCTCGGTATAAAACAGACACTTGCTCAGCCTTCTCAAAGCTGGCATGAGGAAGTAGGCAGCAAGCTCTGGAAAGGATTTTTCTTCTTTGTATAAAGAGAGAGCAGCATAAAGAAAGTCTTAGCCTCTCCCTTGCTTTTGCTCTTTGTAGTTCGAGGAAACGATGCTCGACGCTGCCACAGCTGTCTTACTGCCATGAAGAGGGCTATCAGTGCAAAATGCTGAGCAAAATAAGGAAAGTGCTAGGGCTCAATGATGTGCAGTCACTAAACCAAAACTGGGATGGCCAATATTCGGGCTTTGTTATGTAAGGAAAATATACATAGTATTTCAGTCCCTTTTATTTGAGCATTGGCAATACTCCAAATAATAGCTTTTAATATAAGTTTCTTTGTTCCCCCCTTCCTGGGACTATTAACCTTCCTTAGCTCCCTTTGGATGTATTTGTTGGCCTGCACAACATGGGCTCCCCAGATAAGCTCTCATTAGGGTTCTACTCCTCTGCTCTTTGCCTTTCTCTCAGTCTTGACTCACCCTCATTATCTGTATGCCATTTCACCTTTGAATTATAGAGCATCCCAGAGCCTAGCAGAGGAGACCCACCAAGAATTCATTGTAGCTAATGTCACAGCAATGTCATAATTGGCCTCTTATTTTATTTATTCCTTCAAGCATTCTATAATTGAATCCTTACCACGTGTCCCTTAGTTAAAGTTTAATGAATGAAACGGAAATATCTCGGGGTATTTTGAGCAGAACTTGATTTAATACAGAAAATTAAGTTCTTACAAAACTGTGGGGAGGTGGGAACATTGGATGCATATCTCTGAAATATCACTGAGGACGTACCCCTGTGGTTAGACCGTCATGTACCAGAGATCAGAGAGCCTTGGCTGCTGTCACTGCCATGCGACATTCACAAAGCCAGTATCTAAACGGGGACGTGTCTGTGCAGCTGCTGCCATTGCTCTTAACTTCACAGCCCATCTTGCCAAAGAGAAAGAGCAGGACTGACATGTCCCAGTCCTCAAGCTATTACTTCTTTTTGGCAAAAAAACTAACTCACAGAACCAGCAGGAAGGTGTCTGAGACATGCTATTTTTAGTTTTCTCAAATCTGTAGCACAAGAAATCTCTTTAGAGGTTGTGTCATTGAGGGCAGACATCAAATACATAAAGGGTGCATTCTGACAGTCACGTGGGGAATTCCAAAAAAAAAAAAAAAAAATCTGAATATTCCAAGAGCTGAACTTCCAGCAGGGATACGATGCCTGCATGTAATTTTTTAAAAATCATATACCATAAGAGAAGTAAAATGACGTTGAATGCATACTCATATTAGAGAAAAGGTTATCTGGAGCCCAACAAGTGTGGAAAGAGAGAGAAAACTATAAGTTCATGGATAATCTGAAAAAATAATGGTTCAAAATTTGAATTTCATTCAGTAGGAAATGAGGATCCAAGGATAGTTCTCTTGGCTTACATGGTACCCATTTTTCGGATTTTCCTGGAACCAGAATGTTACTTCTTGGTCTCCGTTTCTGGCTGCTCTTGCTTTTTCCAACTTTTACAATGCGCACGTCCTTGGGGACTACTCCTAGGTCCTCTCTCTGCTTTGCTTCCTATATACTATTTCCTCAAGGGAGTTCACTCCTCCTCACGGCTTAAATAACTTCTGTGCTTACATCTCTCAATGTTTTTTTTTTTTTTTTTTTTTTTTGAATTTCTAGCTGTGACAGTTACTTTAGGTGTCAATTTCACTGAAACACTGGGTATCTGGGTATCCAGAAAATGATCAAATATTATCCCGGGTGTCTGTGAGGACATTTCCGGATGAGATTAACATTTGATCAAGTTCTACAAAACGAGTAAATAGATTGCCCTCTGCAATATGAGAGTCTCATCTATTCAGTAGAGGGTCTATATAGAACAAAAAGGTTGAATGGGAGACAATCCCTGTTGCCTGACTGCCTTCGAATTGGGACGTCCCTTTTTTTTCTGCCTTCATACTCAAACTGAAACATTGGTTGATTCGGGGTCTTGAACCTGCTGGTTTTCAGACTGAAGTACACCTCGGCTTTCCTTGTTCTCAGGCCCTCAGGCTGGGGCTGAAATTACACAGTGGTTCTGGGTCTCCAGCTTGCCAACTGCAGATCTTAAGATGTGTTAACCTCTATAATAATGTGAGCCTTTACCTTATAATAAATACCTTTCTTCTCTCTCTCTCTCCATAGACATAGACATAGATATAAAGATATGTATCCTATTGGTTCTATTTCTCTAGAGAATTCTGACTAATATAATGCACTGGTCCTTTTCCAAAGCTTTAGAACCTACTATCACCTATTTGACATAAATTCATCAACCAAGTTGCTCAAGTCAGGAACCTGGGAAATGTCTTAAATTTCTCCAAACATTCAGATTTCTCTAAATACTTGGATTCCTCCAAATATTCAGATTTCACCACATCCAAGCCATCAGCAAATCTGATATAATGTACCTCTAAATTATTTGTCAAACCTCTCCACGTCTCTCACTCTGCACCTCTACTGCCATCATCATTTCTTGCTTGCACTGCTGCAATCATCTTACTGATCTCTATCCTTCCACTTTTGTCCATATTCAACCTACCCACTCCCCATAAAATATAAATCAGACATGTCACGTACTCAAAACCTTGAAGGAATCCCATCCCTTAGAATCAAGCATATTGATCTCCCATTAAAGATTCTAGAGGAGGTGGCACATATCTTCCACAGACACTGTTTCTGCTCTCCCCTTGCTGCTTTAATTCTCAGGTTCATCAGCATCTTACGTACCATTAATACATGCACTTATCTTCTTCATATTCCCAACTTCACTCATACTGTTCCTTTTTTCTGTTTTCTCTGATGTTGGACTGCCTGGATCCTTTGCGTCCTTTAGCGTCAATCTAAAAGCCATTCTGTTATTTTTGGATGATTTCTTAGTAGTATATCTCTGCACCCTATTCATTTTCTGTAGGACATGTCACAGTTATGATATTATTATTATTTACTTGTTTTCTTATTTCTGGTCTATCTTTCTAAGTTGACTGTGGCCAACACTAATCCGGGGACTATGCATGTCTCTTTCTTTCTACACTCTGATAACCCAGAGCCTTGTGCCTCATAAATAGTAGGTCCTTAATAAATATTTGGGGAATGAGTGAATAGTTATACTTCATTTATTCTCTTCCATTATTTCTATTTTCTCATATTGTCGTCAGTTTATTCCCCATCTTCTCTGTTCCTCTTGGTTTCCTTCCTCCCTTCTGACAGTACTAAATGGAAGATTATTAGCAACATAAAAACTAGACAGGGAATTTTAAGCTGCTGAATTTGTGGCATTGAATAGACTAAGCTCAGCAGCATGGCGCCAGGAACAATCTGTAATAGCCTTTGAAGGAGACCCCCTTCTAATCACCCCAGATTATCAACATTATTGGCTATGATGCCCCCCAAGGTTATGGCAAAACTTAATCTCATTTCTGTTAATAGTAAATGCCCCCTCGTTCTTTTATAATTAGTCACTGTGGAGTTTTAGAAAGGTCACTTGGTTGAAATATGAGGTTGCAATTTGTTTAAAGGGAAAAATATGCAGAGGAAATTATCTTTCCACAATTCATTAGCCCAGGTCACAGATACCCTAGGCATTCTGAGTGCGTGTTGTAGACAGTCTAGTCCTGCCATAAGCAGAATGTATGCTTGGCCCTGGGGCAGACAAAACTCGCTATACTGCTGTTATTCTGAATGACACAGAGGTTGTATCTCTCCAATTTGAAAACATTTTCAAAAATAATAAAACTTTACCCACGTCACTGCAATTGTGGCTCATGTGAGGCCTGGCACACCATACCCATAAACAGCTGGATTATTGGAAAAAGGAGTTTGCAACATCTGTGGAGCTGCTATAATACGGGAAAGATCTCTAATCTTGATCCTTTTGCATTTTTAGTGATTATTCGAATCAAAGAAATATGTTTATAACTTTCTAATTCCATCTAGGAAACAATCACTTTTGCAGAAGTCTGCCTAAATTTGATGATTCCCAAACAGGAAACATAAGGAAGTAGCAGAAGTACCAGATTTTAAGATTCAAAAAAGAATCCCCTCTCCTTTACTATATTAGTGCATATATATTACTAATATATATGCACATATATATAATATATATAATATGCACTAACATATATATTAGTGCAGTTGTATAACACTGGTCGGATGCATTTTGGTAAGATTCTAATATCATACATTCTTTATTACAATTTTGACTATTTTCTGAAATTCTAAATCCACTGATTTTCAGAAACATGTTTTAGGAAGTCAAGGGGCAGAATGTTGCCATCTGGTTTAACACCATGTCTTTCTTAAACATAAGAACAGTACTAAGATTTTTTTATGTACATTTATTGTGTTTTGATTTTTTTTTCCATTTTCCAGGCTGATGAACTGCAAGATTTAGCGCATTGCTTATGCAGAAACGTAAGAATGCATGCATCCCTAACATAACAATCTCATATCCTTCTACGATATTTGTCTTCAATATGCAAACTATAATGCATATTTGAATTTTGGAGAATTAAAAATGAACTTTTCAAATACATCATACGAGACTTAATGCAGCATTTGGGATAAAGTTCACAGAGGTAGACTCCATAAGCAGGTGACATTTGAGCTGAAATTTGAATAACAAGAAAGAATCAGCAGGTTAAAGAGCTTGGGAAAGGCTGGTCCAGGCAGAGGAACTAAGGGACAAGGCCTAGGTTGAAAATATACTTAGCGCTTTCAAGGAACAGAGAGAAATCCAACGTGACCCGAGCCTAGTGGTGGTCGGTAGAGATTTGTGTTTCCTGGTAATTTACTTCAGGTTCTTTTCTGCTTAAGCCTAGACTCAAGATGGACTACATTGTTGTTTTTTCATCTGCATCTTCTACTGCCTCACCTCCTTCATCTCCTGTTACTCCTTCCCAACCACTCTTAGATTAATCATCTAACCACTCCTGGATTAATCATCTTCTTTATCTCTGCTTCTCATGCTGGGTACATACAATTCTGCATTTTGGCATCACACGAATTCATACTCTCTGAATACAATTGGGACATTAATTATTTAATAATTGTATTTTATTTTTGTAAACTCCTTTTCCATATCCACCTTCCTAAAACACTCCATCTACCCTCTATGGCTCTCATTTTCAGCCAAGGAGATAATCTTCCACTTCACTGAGAAAAACACAAGCCACAGGTCCTGAAATCCCTTACCTTCCCAACTGCCGATACACATATTTATTTACATGTATGTCAATCATCTCTACTTTCTCTGTTTCTCTATGAAAGAGGTTGTTTCACTTATTCAAGACAAATTCTTCCAATTTAGTTCTTTTTTTCCCCACTTTAGTTCTTGTTCACATTCCTTCCTACCTTTGAAGCGATTCAATAGCCTTAATCATCATTGTTTTATGTATTTTTTCCTATAACTAACTTTTATTTCTTCTCAATACTAAGATTTTTTTTCTTCTTCTTTTTATTTCTTAGGTAGGAAAGAATAGACCACAATCATTCATTTACCATTTTGAATCCCCACTCCCTTCTGAATCTACTACAACTTGGCGTCCATTATTCTATTAAAACTGCAGAAACCAATGGCAATGAACCAGTCCTTTAAGTTATTCTAACTTCTTTAGGTCAAGAAACACTGTTGACCACTTTCTCTTCCATTTATTTCCTCTTTCATTGTTATTTTATACATTTCTTCCCTCTTCTCTGACCATGATGAGGAGGAGGAGGATGAGGATGAGGACCTTGACTTTTTATTGTCTTCAACTCTGTCTGCCTCACAATTCTCAATGCTCTCCACTCCAGCCCTTATTCCTTTGCTCTTCTTTTATATTATTTCTCTTCATCAATTCATTATACAATTCTGATCTTTCCTACACTGCTAAATGAAATCTGTCATCCAATGGACATTGTTGCTCATTCCAAAATTCAATGTGAGTCATAATTCATGCTCATATTTCACACTGTACCAATTATGTCTTCTTACAGTATTCTTACTGTATCTTCCACTTAGCAACTGTGTGAACTCAAGTAGGTTATTTAACCTTTCTGTAGCTCATTTTCTTCATTGACAAAATAGGGGCTATAATAGCATTTACTTATTTAAAGTGTGTTGTAAGTATTACAAGAAATAATCGAGTACACATAAGGTGACTGAAAATTTTACTTACATAGAATAACCATTCAATAACTAGTATTTAATTTTTATTATTATGTCTTTGAACAGACTACAGGCATATGCACCTCATCTCCTTTTACCTAGAACAATCTCTGTATCAGTTACTATTGTCAAAACAATGCTGCATAATAAATGGTTCCCAATATTTTGTGGCTTAAAATAACAGACATTTATTATTGCTCTTGAACCTGAAGGCTAGTGATCTCATCTGGATGTGAACAGGCAATTCTTCTAATCTCTGGTTTCAGTTGGGGTCACTCATATATCTAGGAGATTATCTGTATTTTGACTGATCTAGGATGGCCTTGGCAAAGGTGATTCATCTCTATTTCATGTGGCTTTCATCCCCCAACAAGCTATCCTGGGCAAGAGAGAGAAGACTATGGAAATATTCCCAGCAGAAATTCACTTTGCAAGCTGCTAGTTGCATTACAGTACAAACATCCCATTGGCTAAAGCATATCACATGGCTAAACCCAATGTCAGAATGGAGAAGATCACGGAGCAAAGTTATAGGATAAAGGACATGGGTGCAGGGAAACAAATAATTAGAGTTCTCAATGCCATCAATCTGCTGCAGTCCTTCCTCTCTGGCCCTCTACATGCAAAATATACCTGTCCACTCCCAAGATACCTCTGAGTTTCGTAATCACAGCAGCAGTATCAAAGTCCAGGACCTTGTGATTTATATCAAGTCTACATTAAGCTTCTCAGCTTTGGCTTTTTTTGATACGGAGAATTATGAACTAATATGTTACCTTTTCCCTAATCACCCAAAATACAATGGTGAGACAAAGGCAAAATATCCACAAAAGTCACTACCATTCACAAAAAGAAAGATTAGGAAGTGTGGGACCATCATTTATACACAGCTATCTGAAGACAATGAAGCACGTGTTGCAAGGTCCCTCGGTTCCAAGCATAGAATTTTTCCTTTATTAGTCTATTTCTGCCATCTTAGCCTTGACCTCTGTGAACTATTTTCTTTTCATGGTCTTCTTTAACTACTTCTTAGGAAGGTATTGAAAAATATGCCTTTTGGGAAATTCTCTCAGCTTGTTTCCTGCCTTTATAAAGCTGGAGTCCCAGAGGCCTTAATAAAAATTTACCTGTCGCTTTAAGTTCAGTTTAGGATGTTGGCTCTTTACCTTAGACAGATCCCTTTAAAAATGCTGTGGATTTTCCATGAATCTGATTTGAGTAACTACATTGGAATAAAGCCAAACACACAGTAGTTTTGGAACTTGCATGCTTTTTATAAACCTCTGCTTCCACCAAATTTTCTAACATCTCGTTGGCATAAGAAAGTCATTTGCTGAGACCAGAGC
Organism: Rhinolophus ferrumequinum; assembly: GCF_004115265.2. Taxonomy (NCBI): domain Eukaryota; kingdom Metazoa; phylum Chordata; class Mammalia; order Chiroptera; family Rhinolophidae; genus Rhinolophus; species Rhinolophus ferrumequinum. The sequence goes on from NC_046289.1 coordinate 14,362,869, forward strand.
CAGAATGGAAAAGAATTACATATATAATGGGCAAAAGGCATGGAAACACAGTCATTATGTTAATGAAGGTCATGAATACACTAAATATACCACATCTTCCTCCTTCCCTAGTACCTTTCATCAATTCTTCCTACTGAATTCCTATCAATAGCTCAAGAGCTAACTCAAATACGTCTTCTTCAAAAAATTGTCTTTGATTCCTTGTGCAAATTAAAATGTTCACTACCCCAGTCTCCTAGTTCCCTTGCTTTTGCAGTACTCACAATGGTATCTGTTCTGGGCTTAGCCCAGAACATGCCCCACTAAACTGTAAAGTATCCAAACACCAGAATCTTATGTATTCATCTTTGTACCCCCTAAAGCATATATACATACACACACACACACACACACACACACACGTATACATATACATGTATATATATGTATACATATACATATATGTATACGTGTGTGTGTGTGTGTGTGTGTGTGTGTGTGTATTCAGGGGTGCCAAAAAAGGTATACATATGACTTGTATTCATCTTTTGTTTTTGGTATATATTGAGTATTACAATTTTCATACATTTCTTTTCCTTTCTTAAAATGTGTATACATGTTTGACACCCACTCTCTCTTTCTCTCTCTCTCTCTCTGTGTGAGTGTGTGTGTGTGTGTGTGTGTGTGTATAACATAACTGAGTCTTTAATATGTGTCTTCAGTGAAATAAATATCCACAATGCTTTAGCAAATTTCCTCACATTTTCAACTAAGACTTTATAGAGTATTCCCTACTATGCAAATTCTCTTTCTTTCCAGTTCATTTATTTAAATCACACAGTTTAGAGTTTCATTATATAGACTATGCAGCTTTGTTTGTAATTATTCATATGAATTATATATACATATTACTCACCAGTTAGACAATCATCTTGATCTTAGGCTTTATATCTTATGTTCCTCACCCATAGTTTCCAACATAAGATGGGATAGACTTAAAGTAAATAAAATGTACATGGGAATTTTAAAAATTATTATAACAAGGTATTGCTCCATAATATCTGTTTTTTAGAGCTTGAGGAAATCTGCCTAACATAAATAATATGAGGATTGAAATTCAAAAACTAAATTGAAAATGAGCTGTTGTCTTTTATTTTAAGCCTCCTCATTGAATATAAAGTGAGCTTCTTACATTTCATTACTATGGTAACAAAGTGAGATTGCTTATGTAATAATTATTTACTCATGGTTTTGAACGATAAATTTGATCAAGCTCATTAAAATCCAGGAAATTTGATTGCTAAATATAGATATCCAAATGTAGACTTTCAACCCAATGACTAATCTGATTGAAAGGAATTAAATACTTGCTTATATTTACGCTGAGGAAAGAAGAGGCTGTTTGAAGATTTCTGAACTTTCTGAAAACAAATAGGGCCATTTTTAGATATTTCATCATGAGATGACTGGGAGCGAGGGCATTCAAGGGCTGTATATTACATTAAAAAATGCCAAAATGAATTATACCTTAAGCAAGCAATCCACAAAACACAGGTCAGAAATATAATTCCAAGATTAGAGTATATAAAAACTTAAACTTTCAATGTGTTCTTTAAAGATAGTGAAAGAAACAAAAATATATGAAATTGAACACAGAATAGGTGGATTTTTTAATACATTAATTTTAGGTAAAAATGTATTATGAGCTCAGTGAAGAAAATTTAAAGAAAACAGAAGCATGTAAGTCCTTCCTTCTCATTACCTTCCACACTCTCATTCTGCCTAAGGAGTCATCACTGTTAAAATTATGTTTTTGTCCTTCCAAATGTATTCTATTGAAAAATATTGACATAGATACATGTACATCAATATATCTGCATACACTATATATGGAAGGTTCATGTTTTTGTGTATGTGTCTGTACATTTGTTTATATGTGTGAAAGAGAGACTGATACATTGAGAGAGAGAGAGACAGAGAGAGAGAGAGAGAGAGAGAGAGAGAGAGAGAGAGAGAGAACAAGGACCCATTTGTATAGAATAAGATAAAAAATAATATTTAGAAAAAATCTAAATACATATTTGTAGAACACATTTCTGAGGTTTATTGCCCTAATTATGAGGAAATACTTAATGAGCCTTAATGGAATTTTTGGGTGAGAATGTGTTTTATACATAGACCGTTAAGGACGTTTAAAGTAGAGAACTATATTGTCCTGTATAAGAATGTCACTGGATCTCCAGATTCTGACCTTCTCCCAATCTTGCAGAGTCAACTGGCTGCAGCAAGCATGAAAGCAACCTAAATGCCCATCCATTAATGGAGAAAGAAAACATGGCATATACATACAATGAAATATTATTCAGCCTTCAAAAAGGAAGAAATCCTGCCATATGCAATAACGTGGATGGACCTGGGAGAGATCACATTAAGTAAAATAAGCTAGACACCAAAGGACAAATGCTGCATTAGTCCCCTTTACGATGTTTATAGAGAGTAGAATTGTTGTTGCCAGGAACTAGAGGGTGGGGGAAGTGGGGAGGTGCTGTTCAACAGGTACAAAGTTTCAGTTATGCAAGGTGAATACATTCTAGAGATCTGCTGTACAGCATTTTGTCCATAATGAATAATAGCGTATTTCACACTTAAAAAATTAAGAGGTTAAATCTCATGTTATGTGTTTTTACAATAATAATAATAATAACCAGAATGTCTGCAAGTTTGAGATTGAAGACCAGGAGGTAGAAATGGGTGGAAAAGAGTGTCAAGGAGGGAAAAAATGGGACCAACAACAGTCTTGAACTGGTGCTATTGCCCAAGAAAGCTTTCCTGTGCGAGAGGGTTTTGGACAGTGCGTGTAATACGCAGCCTTAAGCTAGGAATTTCACCAAGTTTAGTTGTATTCTTCTTCTATAATCTCAAAATGTTAGTAAAAACAACAACAAAAAAAACACAAAACAAAAACAAGAAAAACCAGCAGTGACCACCATGTGGTCGAGATGCACATATATGAGTCACTGTAGGTGATCAACACGTGGCTTGAGCAAGGCATCGGAAGTAGAGAAAGCTTCTTGTGAGACTGAATTACAATTCCCCAAACATTCATTCACATTCCTCTCTTCCCTCTCTTCCTCACTAACTTCAGGTTTAGCCCAAGAGCATGTATTTCTGAAAGAGATTAACAGAGCCAAAATTGATAGACCTCTAGATCTGTTGATCAAGAAATAACAGAGAAGGAACAAATTAAAATATCAGAAATGAAAATGGGGGAATCATAACAGATACAACAGACATTAGGAAATTAATGAGTGAATATTAAGAAAGATGATACAAAATAAACTTGAAAATTTGGATAAAAAATTTTTTTGCAAACCATATTTTGCCAAGTGTAAGATGTAAAGAAAATACATCTGAATGAATGTATATTTATTAAAATAAATTGACTTCCATTTATGGCCAGGGAGTAACGGGGACTAATGTACTCTCTCACTGTAAAACAACTAGAAAATTGGACAAAAGTATTTGAAATGACTCCTTTTCCGATCTTAGCCACCAGCTAAGATCTTCACTATGTCTTCAGTAAGTGGTATAGGACTGTGATTCCGAGGGAAGGGAAGCAAACAAGGTGAACATGGCAAAAAAAAAAAACACAAACAAACAAAAATAAACAACAAACAAACAAACAAAAAACCTTGACTTTCTGTCTTATGGCATATTCAGAACCCAAGTATAGATGAAGAAAACCCAGAGCTGCCTCAAAATAAGGTTGAGATTTAGTGATAAGTCTTCTAAAGCTATTGAGGAGATCTCCAGGACACTTGCTATAGAAAGTAAATACGCTTCTCTCTTCCACTGGTGCTATTTGCTGAGGTTACCAGAGAAAATGTAAAAAATAAAATAAAATAAGATAAAATAAAATAAAATAAAATAAAATAAAATAAAATAAAATAAAATAAAATAAAATAAAATTAAAAAGTCTTCTCAATTGTTCTCAGAAACTTGACTGTCAAAACCCAAGGTAAAGTTAATTACTCAAATTAGCATGCCCTTCACAAGAACATTTTAGCAGTCACCTCCGAGTGATCCTAGAGCTTAGAGAAACTACAAATATTCCTTATGTTTCCCTCACCTGTCACCAGCTCCCCAGTTATTCTAGACAGTTATAAAAGGCTATTTCATTTTCTTTTTCATATTAAACATTTCATTTAGTTTTATTATTTTAATGAAAGTAATATACTCACATACCTTGCAGGATGAATAAAGATGAAATAAGTAGCATATGGCAACAAGCAGAAATTAAACAGCACATTGTGAAGTGCTTTGAGCTATTAGCTTTGAGCTAAAAGTGCAAATTATTATTATTGCTGAACCATATTCTGCCAAATGTATTTTACTATAGTATGTGTTTTAATGGCAGAATATAGTACACTGTCACTAAATGCGTAACATTCATTTTAAAAGCCAAAGACCGTTATGGTATTACCACTGAACTTTGATTTGAAAATTCACATTCTAAAAACCTTTTCCTTGATTTATAACCTATAATTACATCTTTTACATGTATACAATTGACTGTCATTCTAATGATAATGAAAACAAAGATTGAAGGCACTTTTTTCCAAGATCCTAAATATTTTCTTTTTAAATCACATTAATTTTCAGCCACTGTGTGTGTGTGTGTGTGTGTGTGTGTGTGTGTGTGTGTGTAACAGATAGATGACCAGGACCACACATCTAGAGAGACCTATCTGGTTCTAAGGTGATGGGAATTTCTCAAAGAGGGTGTTAAAGAGAGTGTCAGGGAAAAACCAGGTACCACATAAAGTACAGGGCAACCAAAGCGAAAGACAAAGTTGTCAAGGCTTCTAGGAGCTCACGGCACAGTGGGGAAGATCAATCTGTAGGCAAATAACCACAGTTGACTGTAAAACATCGTCTAATACAAACGTGAACTACAGGAGTACAGGAAAGCTGGTAAGCATTTATGAAAGTCTTCACCAACGGGTGGCATGAAACTAGATCTTGAAAGAAATACTTAAAAGAGGAGATCCAAGAAGGGAATGATAGAATGTGCACAAACTGCCTTGTAAGCTCAGGAAATTGCAAGAATTTTTACACACCTGTAGAAAATGATGTTTTCATGAAACTGGAAATTAGAGAAACTTGAATGTCCATTTTATGTTTTATGGGCTTTATCTTGGGGAGTAGATAAATAACTTTTAACTAAGAATCAAAATAATCCAATTTCAGTTTTAGAAAGAAAATCAGAGTAGAGAGGTGGAAGGAAAACGGATAATTTCCAGGCTTTCAAGGAGACTTATTTTTCTTAATAAAAAGAGTGACGTAGTAATTGAGGCCACAGAGAATTCAATGGCAGCGATTCTGATCCATCAAGCAAAAGGAATCAGTAAAAGCAAATGTACTGAGACAAGTTTTATCATTTAATTCACCAAGCAACAGATCCTATACAAACACTTGGGTGACCTGGGTGGACCCTTATTCTCCTGGAGCAGAAGGACCGTGCAATATGAGAAAGCAAGATTACAGCTCTTCTACCTAGTCAGTGTCTTGGACAGGCCATTGAACTTCCTTTTCCTCTCTATTTCTACATTTCTGTAATATGCTCTAGCCATCGACCACAAATTCAGTGAACACCTTTATTTTTATCTTTATGTGTTTTTACTTTATTCTCTGAGTGTAGAAACATGGAACCCAAATACTTGCAGTGCTAAACAAATTGCACGTCAAAAATCACATGAATTGATCATTGGAAACTCACAAAGCCAGCTCTGTGATTTTTGTCTTGGAGTCTTGGACTTCAAAGGTATTAAAAATATAAATATGGGGAAGTGTGAAGCTTCTTCTAATATTTGAAATTGTTAGTGTGATACATTATTAAAAAGAAAGAAAGATAATGGCTCCATTATGGAAAACATATTGGTGGATAAGGCTGGAAGCAGGCAGATTGACTAAGAGACTATAGAAATAAAACTGCAATCATGATCACATTTCTTAATTCTGCTTATGAAGTGATTAATATTGACAAGGGAGAAATATCATAAAATTCATTGAGTTATATTTCATCTCTTTCTGACACATTTGAATGGGTGTTAGTTTTAACAAAACATTATTTCACAAAAGTTATCAAGTAGTCCTATGTCTGTTTGTCTCATGGATTTATATCACGTTCTGACTCCCGTAGCCAGAAGGTAAATATTATTCGAGTTAACAGAGAAATGGATTCATATTAGCATATAATGAATATGTGATTGTAAATAGAAAATGCCTATCCAGATAAGGTTTTATTTTCAAATGATAATTTTAAAATACAGCCACTACACCTGGGTTTGAGTCACTGGGGTGGGATTTGAAGCAACTAAGGCCATAAAAGTCTTTTAAGCTATGGTGGGTTAATTTTGATTAATACCCAACTGAAAACATGCATTTTGTTTTGCTTTGTGAATACAGAAATATATATGGAACCTCCCTCATCATAGTTTCCAAAGACATTTTAAAGGAAACTTTTACCAGCGAGTTTCAACGATATCGCACAGATTTTAACAACAGGAATTGGGGCCATAAAGAGATAGACATGGGAGAATAGTAATAGAGTCTATATAATCTGGCAAAAATTTCTATTATGTTGAAGTCTGCACTTCAAACACATAGAGACCAAAATAATTAACCTCCTAAACCTAACACTAGGAAATGAGAAATGGGTCATTAGATGAAATTGGGGCGGCAACTGGAGAACAAGAGCAATGAAAGAAGAAGGAACTCTTGGCCAACAACACACTAACCTAACATATAAACCTCTACCTACCCCTGACTAAGGACTTTTCAATATTCTAATGTAAAGGAATTTCCAATTAATACTAGGGCTACACAGTTGTTCTAGCCTAATGCACTCTTGTTATTTAATATGTATGTTCTGTCCAGTCATTGCAATTTGTTGCATCTTCCATCTACGTCATGCCCTCGTTTATTTGTTGCTGTTGTGTTTTCCCCCCATGGGTGTATAACCCCCTTAAGAACTATGCCAGTTGTACATCTCTGAATCCCTAACACTTGAAAGAGTATTTACAAATAATAAGAACTCAATGAATATTTACAACTGAACGAATCAGTATATGTATTAAATTGGAGATAAAATGTAAATTTGGCATTCTAATTTCATTTTGAGCATCAAATACAAGGTGCTTTTTATGTATGACACACTGTAACCGGTGTTTAAAATGTTATACAAATTTTCATGATAGCTCATTTTAGTGATAAATAAATTGAGACTGAGAGGTCAACAGGCCTGCCTGAAAACATGAAGTCTTTTATAAAAGTCTGCTGAGGGTCAAGCCTGTGTGCAAATTACATGCATTTCATTGTCTTTTACATATACATTTTTTTAATTAAATGGATTTCTGTGCTAAGAAGACCGTTTCTTGTTTGGTGATATAGAGTTTCTTGGCCTGGGATTAACAAATCAAATGGGTAATTTTAATCTTTGCATCTCAGTTTGATAGACCAAGTAAAGCTGCCTGTTATGAAATGCTGCCTGGCTAGGGGTGGTATTCATACAACCCAGGTTTTATGCACATTGATTTGTTTAGAGTTGGTTCATTACTGACACAATCATTTACTGGTAGCCAGGACTGTCTAATTTCCACTGAGATGCTGAGTTGGGTCTTTAAAATCTGTCCACACTGAACAGAATTGACAATTCTAAACTCAGAGTTGGCCACAGTCTGTCCTCTAGCAAAATTGCTTCTGTTTATTATTTTTTGATTATGTGTGTCTCTGTTTCCACCCAATAAATACTATATAGGTTATCTTAGTACTGGGAATCAATCTTATGTCATCCTTCTATCCTTATCTCCCTAACCTATGAAGCCATAGTTTGCATAAAATAAGTGTTTAGTGAATGGCTGCTATTTTTAGAGCTATGCCTAGCTAAAACTCTCCTTCTCCCTTGTCTTGGGGGCTAATCCGCCATCATTGATAATTGTTCAAAGGAACCTTACCTATCCACCCTGCAATACACTGGTGACTTCAGAGGAATTGCCAGAATTGCATAAATGTTTACAGAGTTTAACTTCAAGCAACCCTGCCTAACATTACTTCTCTGTTAGAGCCTTTACTATCCTCTCAGGTAGTTATCAGATTTTCTGTAAGTCGACAGAAATAATCATGTGCCAAGAGAAAATGAGGTCAGAATAATTAGATGGGTTTATTCAACCATAAATGTGTGCAATGGTATCATCATCATCATGGTACCATCTAATATCATTACCCTTATTTTCAACCATTTGAATTTTTATTTTTAATCTGTTCTGAATTACCATTTTTAGTGACACACCACTGTTTAGTCTTTTCTAGTTTAAAAAGGTCCTAGAAGTTATAGATATTAGCAAAGTGGGATATTTCTCTTTGAAGGAATATTTTTCTCCAGCTAAACCAATATTCTTCAAACTAGTGACTATTGGAAGCTTTTTACATAGGCATCCGCCCAAGTTAAAATTATAGACCTTTGAAGATAGGATTTTCTTTAAACAAATACCAATATTGCATCAGGGCTTCAAAATCACATTGACCTATCAACTGCTAGAAATTCAATCCCGCTAATTTAAGTGACTGTGGCATAAACCTGCAAATGGAGAGCGAGATCTATAGAAGCATCCTGCTTTGCAGAGCCCCAGATTCCTAGGAAAGATGCTTCTTTTCACAAAATGTAATTCTTAAATTTGGGTTATGACAAAGTATTGTCACATGGTTGTCTGGTATGCACATACCAAGTTGTAAATAAGAAATAAAATACAAAAGTCTACAGAGACTTTATTTATTTTTCTTTTATCAATTGGTTCATTGAGTGGGTTATTTGCCTTTGTTTCTGTGGCTGAGGCCACAGAGGACAAAAATAAAATATCTGTGTTAAATTCCATGCATCTCTAAGTGAGGTACTCACCCACTTGTCTAGGGTTTACCAAGGAGATGGACAAAATCTGGTCCTGTGACTCTCGGCTCAGGAGAATGTCAAAAGACTGAAGGTAAAGAAATCAAGGACAAATCCTTTGCAGTCAGTTGTTAGAGCGCTGGGGCCTCCCTTCACCCTTGGGGAGGAAAAGAGGGTGCTTTCTCCCAATCTCAAGCTGTAGGAGGGGGCCTTCAAGGACCATGAGGAGACCTTAGTATGTGTCATCCAAAGTTTGTTAGACACAATGGACAACTTTCCTCCTTCCTGAGAACTGTAAAGGCAGAAGACTATACCCATTGCCTTGTGTCAGCCAAACACAGAGAAGGAGTTTAATGGGTGCCAACTTTGCACAACTGCTAAGGCTGGGGCAAGGATGAGTGTATCTGGGGACCAGAGAATGGCCCATGTTGAAAGGGCTGGCTCGTTGCCCTTTTCACCAACCCTTTGCTCAAAGAAGACTTCTGAAATAACAATGGAACCCTGACAGAGTCTGTATGGATGTAAGGCCTGATGCCCTAGGTATCGATTATTGACGTTTTAAGTAGCCAGCTGGTAGTATGATTGCAACAAGAGGTTCCCTTCAGGGTAGTCTACTTACACCAGCACTCTTGTTCAATCAATAAAAAAAAGTTTTGATGAATAGAAATCTATGTGTACAACAATGTCAACTCAATTTACATGAGTTCTTTCTGGTGAGGAGGAAAGAGTGGAGTTTTGTACAACCTGAAAACTTTCTTGTCTTCACTACAGCTATTAGCAAGTCCCACTAACGCTTGTGAGGATAATAAATTATGTTGGTTCTCTGCATCTAATGGAAATTGCATCCGAGTCAAATTTATTCAAGACATGTGTAATGTTTAGGAAAAAGGGAGAACCAGAACTCTGGTGCACACATGTTCCACCCTGATGCTCTGAACAAGAGACCTCTTGAGGATCCTAAAGGCTTTGTCATTCGTGTCACTGCCCTGCTCTGAAACAGTGACAACAGGGGAGTTCCTATTTACAGATGATATTCTTTCTTTGCTATTCACTCTTCCTTTCTCTGGGGGCTTCCTTCCTGAAGTGTCTATAAGAGGCTTGTCGTACTTACAAGTCAACGTCCCTGGTTTCTCTTCCTTTTCAAATCCAGATATATTTGACTTGTTGCTGATAATAAAAAGTACCCATGTCCCTTAAAAATCTTTTTTCAAATACAGAAAAGTATAAGAGTAACTTAAAATATCTTACAACTCTACTACGGAGCAATAGCCACTACTATTTTAGGTTGATCCATATAATAGTCTCTATATTGACTGCTTTGACCTACAAATACCCAGAATATTAGTAAACCAATTTAACATGGCTCAATTTAATTGTCATGCTTAGATGCACACGTTTTACAATGGAGTTCATATAATATATACACTATATTGTGTAATAGGTGACATTATTACACATTGTACATCTATACTACCTTAGCTGACATTATAAGGCATTATGTTTGAAGTTTCATAAATGCACACACATATAGCTCTCTATAGGATTTATATCTTTAATAATCAATTTAAAAGAACTAGCAATCAAAGCCACAGAATCAGGAAGTGCTAGAATTTGATGGAAGTTTAGAGATTCCACCTAAAATGTTCAAATTTCAGTTTTATTTGTCATCATTTTACATTTATTTTTTAAATTATATGTATAAGTCCACATACAAATTCAAAAGCAATGATCTTTAGCATCCCATGCTTAAGTAAAGTCCCATTTAATCTAAGTATTAAACTTGGTGCTTTAGGATCCCACCATTGAAACACAAAAAAGTCAATAATATTTTAGATATTTGTAATTTTCAGTTGACAAAATAAAGGATTGGAGGGATTTCAGTCCAAAGGTCTCATTTCCATGTTCAATTTTGTTCACTTAAGATATTTTTTTCTTAAAGCGACATGTACACAATTGCAACTATGAAAGGGTCCCAAGTAAATGCCAATCAATAGAGTTTCATTTGTTGCAGTATCAAATGAAAAAGTGTTCTGTTGAATTTATTGTACATTCGCAAGGGTATTTATGTAGGATGCCAAAAAAAAAAACACAAAAAAACAAAACAAACAAAAAAACCCAGAAGAACAACAGAAAACTATTCTTTTAATAGTAGCTCTACTCCTAAATTCTGTGTTTGAGCAGGTATTTTAATCTTATTGGCTCCTGTTCTCTATTCTTCTAATAGCAAATTGGTAATAGAGTAATTTCTAAAAATAATTTTGGTTTAAAAAATAATTTCGACTTGGGGTCAGATATATTTGGATTAAATGCTTTCTATGCCTTAAGGGTTTTTTGAAAGAATTAAGTGAGACGGTAGGGGCCAGTGCTTAGGATAATGTCTCTACATTATAAGGGCTACAGAATGGAAATTGTTATTGTCATTCCCCGTAATCCATTTCCTAGGAGAGTCTCTAACTCCAACATAAAGTAAATATGGCAAATAAAAAGGGGAGTTATATCTTTGTGAAATTGTTCATTCCATATATTACGGCAGTTCAGTGGTTTTATTTCAATTCACTGAACTTCTACTCAACAAAAACTTCGTTCATCATCATCTAACACTAGCTTATACATCTTCTTTGTGCTACTATTGAACTGTTCCATGATACCTCAAGGAGTTCAGAAGTTGGGATAGTGCTTATGAAGTGCTGATGACAATTGCACGGCATCAGCAAAGATTGTAGCTATCGTGCCTACAAAGGCATGGGCTCTTTTAAGAAGCTAAGAGGAAGAACTGAAAAGATTATTGGAGAATAAGAGAATAGGAAAAATACTTAAGCAGTAGGCGAGTTTGGAAGTGCTCTTGAGCCATTTCAATTTCTCCTTGCATACCCAAAGTCACAACTGAATAGGAAGGACTTACAATTTAAAGCAATATTCCAAGTTGGACTTTCTAAATGTTTTAAAATAGGTCGTCTCCCTGTCACTCTTGAATTCTTAAAGAACAGATTAACTATTCCAGCAAGGCTGTCCAATGGTGTATCATGTCTGGTTGGGTTTGGTGTTGTTTGATGACCCTTCCACGTATGCTGCAAAGTTGAGATAAACTAATAAATAAATCCTACATTTCTCCAATTTTTTTCCAAAAATAAATATAAAAAGCTATCTTTGTTATTTTACATTTTGTGTTAGCCAGCCTCCAAGATGGCTCCCTATAATCCTCCCTACCTGATATTCACATCCAAATGTAGTCTCCCTGACTTTCATATTTATGAAGGTATCCTTGTCCTCTCTGTAGGAGGATCTCCTTCTCCTCCATCCTACCTTAGAAAGTAACTCAGACATCTTTATTCCAGACATCGAGACCACCAACAAATCCATTACCTCAGAAATTTCTGTTTTAAATATTCTGCAATCTGACCTCCTTGATACACCCAATTCATGGATTCCAATGCTTTTGGCTACTCTATTAACCCACGAGGTTCTCATTTTCTTATTTGCCCAGTTTGGAATCCATGGCTCCACATTAGAGCCGCTCCCTTGCTAATGAATACCTTTAACTGCCCGTCTTCTCTCTCTGTGTTTTGCTCTCTGGCAAACCTCCAGTCCTGCTTAAAACCAACTATCTCTGTAACTTTTCACCTGCATCAAGGTAGTTGAACGTTCTTGGGAGAAAATCACATACCAGCCATGTTGTTTCAGCTCACTTGAAATTTAGGATCATAACTCTCAACGAGATTACCCTACTGCCAGACAATCCCTTCCCTTGTGAATTTATTTTCACACTCATGGAAGCAATTACTTTATCCTTTCCCATCTTTCCTTGAAGTCTTCATAACTCTTTCTCCCCTCACTCTCTGAATATTACTTAGCCACTGTTAAATGATAAATTGAGGCATATTTGAAATTTTAAAAGTGTGATTGAGCAAAAGTCCATTCCAATCCAACAGCCCCAAACGAGAAGTGGTTAAGAGCAGTTAGCTAACAGGAGTTAGGAGAAAGACATAAAGAGAAGATGTAGAGCAAACAAATAGAACTATTTGGCTATAACTTAAGGCCTAGGATTGACCGGTTGTCCTTTTGTCCATTTTGATTTCCTAATCTTGAGGCATTCACACGTTTAGGATTTGATTGGTTTACGTAGGCTGCCAAGGCATTATAGCCCTCTCTGGCTAATGACCTCCTTGTTTAATTAATTTAATACCAGATATTTCACAGAAGTGAATTCAATCAGAAAAGGTCATTTTACCTTGGATCAAAAGAAGAAAGGTACTCGGGTTTTTGTTTTCTTGTTACAATCAAACAAGTAGCTGAATTTCTTATTTTATACCTTGGATCCTATCCTCCTGAAGGATTCACTTCCTGAATTTATCTTCCATTTTCCCTGAACCATCCATTTCTCCTTCTCTACCAAATTCCCATTAACATGCAAACACAAGCCTTCACCCCAGCCATAGGAAAACACAGTACAACAAAACAACAACTTCCCTTTTCTCTATGGCCTCCCCCTCCTCCCCTTCTCCCATGGTAGTTTTCTATGTCTTTGTATTTGTCATTGTCTTTAGACCTCCTTACAGGGTTTTAAGTGCCCCAGCATTCTGCGTCTCCAGTTCTTTCTCTAGCTACGCTTCCTTTCAGATGACCTCAGCCTGCACCAGGGCTTTAACTATCACCTATGTATTAATGACCCTCAAGTTTCCACCTCTAGCCTAGATATCTTATCCTGAGTGTCAGACTCATATTTAACTACCTACTTCTGCTAGTTGGAGTTCTACCAGGCATCTAACAGTCGTTGCCATTCTCACTTCCACGCTAAGCATTTTCATCCCAACAAATGACGTGACATGCCGTGATTTAGAGTCAAACTTGATTGCTATTTTTTTCCTTTAAATCCCAACTTCCAAGCACATATTAAACCTATCTGTCACCTCCAAAATGCAGTCTAAGTACAGACACTTCACACCATCTGTTGCTGTAATCTTAGTTCACGCCACCCACTATCCCACATCATCCAGACGATCCTAATTCTACAATGGTCTGTACTCTATACTCCAGCTGGAAAAGTGATAGTTCTAAAACACAGATCATTTTATCTCTCTTTTTTTTCAAGTCTTCCATTGTTTTTTTGCTACAAACAAATTAGAATACATTCCTGACTCCAAACTGTAATTATCCTTGAAGCGTTCTTCTGAGGGCATCCTTGAAAATTCTCCCAGGTCTTCTGTCTTTCTTCTCAAATAACTAACTACATGAATACTAACAAGTCAATTAAATGCCCGTCTAAAGCTAGCCTGATTAAACAATTTGTAGCACTTCTACATTACAACTCAAATTTCCCAATTCCTACTTCATTCCATTATTTCCATTTTAAACCACCATCTTTCAGTTCCCAGTTGAAAATCCTAGAATCTAGGAAGGCAAACACCACCTCCTCAGTTTGTGTTTTGCTTAGGATTCCTTTGCAAACCATATGTCTGTTTGTTTTGAATGGTCTTTTGTTGAGTATTTTGTGTTTTTTCCGGTATCTCTGACTCTGGTTGGGAAATGAAGCAACAGTAAGGAAAACAAAATCATTCTTACACAAACCACCCATTTTTGTTTTAATGAAATGCTCTTACAAAGTTTCTCTGTTCCAGATAAAATAACAGCTATTATTATTTTTTCTTTAAAATGGCTTAGCAACTCCTGTACTTTGTGGCATTTAAAAGCAATGGCTCTTGTTCAAAGTGCAGCATCTCTATTAGATACTTAACTGCTTGTAACAATTCAGCTGTAGAAACAATCTCATCCCTAATGACTGTAACATGAAAACAGCTTGCCTTCTCCTATATAGGACACAGGCATTAATTGTGATGACTGGGTACACCATACTGTATTGACACTCTTCTTAGCATGATTTATTGGGTACTAATTGCACATTTGCGGTATGCTAATTTCTAGTTGGAAGGATTTTATTCCAGTTCAATGGCATGTTTATAATCTCATTTATTCTGTGGTAATGATTGTATCCTCCTTCAAAACTCTTCTGTTGGTCCAATATTTCCTCTTACTGACCCCTGCACCTTTTTTTTTTTAAATTTATTGGGTGACAATTGTTAGTAAAATTACATAGATTTCAGGTGTACAATTCTGTATTACATCATCTATAAATCCCATTGTCTGTTCACCACCCAGAGTCAGTTCTCCTTCCATCACCATATATTTGATCCCCCTTACCCTCATCTCCCACCCCCACCTCCCTTTCCCTCTGGTAACAACAGAACTGAATGAAAATGACTTTTAGAGAGGGTCTTTTGAGATGGTTGAGACCTTAAATTCTTTAAATAAAATTTTAAAAGTTATCACATTTAAGCTTCAAGGTTTTCTCAAAGAGTTTTAAGTCAGATGTTTTTGAATAATGTTACTTTACAGTAGACAAAAATGACAAGTGACATTTGATTTTTTTCATGTTTCCATTTCTGGATGCTTTTATAGAGAAAGCATATCAATAGCAAACTATTTAAAGCATTAAATGGTGTCTTTTTTTGTAATACTGCTTGGAGCTTCACTGTGAATGATTGCAAGCAAAAGATGCAGGAAAAAGGGCAGACAGACCAAGTGAAGGAGACTAGGTAGAAGGAAACCACAGTTAGGCTATGAGGCAGAAGGTAATGTGGCAAGGCTTAGTTAAAGGACCAAGCCCGTGGTCTCAATATACAGAGGTACCAAAAAAATGTATACGCATTTTAAGAAAGGAAAAAACTGTATTAAAATTGTAATACTCAATATATACCCATTACAAAAGATGAATACAAGTCATGTGTATAAATGTTTTTGGCACCTCTGGTGTTTCTTAATGTTTGTTATGTGTTGCTATTAAGTGACATTAATACTTTCCCAAGGGAGAGTGAAAGTCAGAAAAATAGATTTAAAAACTGGATAATAATACATTATCAAGTGATGACCACATCTTCTTAAGAGTTTCCTAAAAGTATTCTTGCACTAAAAGAATAGAGTTTAAACTTACTAGTTTAGAATACAGTGGGGGGATTCATTCAGTAAGAAAAAATAAATTTGTGCAGGAGATTTGAATTTGTAATGTACCAGAGACCATGACAAGAAAAAGGTCTAAAACAATGGAACTCTGATTGGACTTCACAACTGAAAAGGGAAGACACAGGAAAGAAATCAAAATAGAAGAGTGTTGCTATGGACATAGATTCTTTATTCATTCTGAATCTCGACACCTTCTTTCCTTAGCTCAGACGCCGTGCAGCTAACACACTGGTTTTGCCTATACTCTGAAGTGAAAGGGATTATGACAGTGAATTCCTTCCCTGATGTAGATTCATTCCTGAGAGACATCCACTGAAAATACAACCAAAGTTCCTTTTATGAAGGTTTTCCCCCAGTGGAGTATCTCCACTATTCAAGCCACTTGTTCACAGGCAGGATCACGTTATCTATTTTCAGTTACACTGGTTTGCTGGATTCTTTTCTGCTTCAGTCTCTCAAATGTCAGAAGTTAAGGCTCCTGTATAGTTTCTCTGAATAGTACTCAGCACAATGCCAGATACATATGTCCCTTTCAGCATCAATACAAGGCAACAACGGTTTCTTTAGAAAGCTAACAGAAACTTTGCATGAGGCTAAAGGCATATCCTAAAGGGAGAGTGAGCTTTCCTCTTTTGCAGTGTGTCAGAGCCAGAGTGGTGTGAATTGTGAGCCTCCATATAGATGGAAGATGGGCTTTGTTTACTGACTGTCAAGAGGATGCAGGATGTGGGGATTGAGTGTTTTAGAGTTTTCCGTTCAAGCTTGGTGAATTGTAGCATTTGTGAACATTAATGCTTTGCTTTAAATAACGTTTTTACTTCTAAAATGTTTTCATACATATGCTGTCACATTATTCATCAGGCCTGAGAAAGATACTGAACACCAAATAGAGGAGTTCTGAGACATGGTGTCTATTTTACCCTTACCGGGTCAACTCGTACTAGTAGTTAATATTTATTCAGGGCCTACTAGATGCCAGGTACTATACTAAGACATCTCAAGAATTATCTCACTGGTTTCTACAATAATCCCAAGGAGACCAAATAGTAGTCTTCCCTCTAATTGGAGAGTATAACACATTGTTTACAACACATAATTGGGTCTCAGTCAATAATAGCCTCTGTTGCATTTAGCCGTATTTGGGGATTAGAGACAGGTTAACGGCAGGTAGCTGAATATCCCACTGGTACTAGTCTATAAGGAGCAGGAAATATCACTGATGTAAATCGGAAACATAAATCCAGTTAAGTTTTTACTTGCAGTCTCTTCTAATTGATGAAACATTGGCTCTACTTCAATTGTTTAAATATCATATTGCATATATACATTATATTATATTACAACATATATATTAATATTATGTGTGTGTGTGTGTACACTGTTTCCCCAAAAATAAGACCTAGCCAGACAATCCGCTCTAATACATCGTTTGGAGCAAAAATTAATATAAGACCCAGTCTTATGTTATATTATATTATATTGTATTATATTATGTTATGTTATGTTATGTCATATTATATTATATTACATTATATTACATTACATTATATAAGGCCCAGTCTTATAGTATAGTAAAATAAGACTGGGTCTTATTTTAAAATATACACATTTTAAAAAAGGAAAAAAAGTATTAAAATCGTAATACTCAATATACGCCGATAATAAAAGATGAATAGAAGTCACTTTTGACTTCTGAAATTACAAGAGGTGCTCAAAGTGGTTACCATCGGCATCCAGACTATTCTGATTACAGAGAACTATTGCTTGAGCAACTTTGACCAAAGTGTCCACTTGTATACATTTTTTTGGCACCCTCTGTTGTGTGTGTGTGTGTGTGTGTGTGTGTGTGTATGTGTGTGTGTGTGTATATATATTATATATAATTTTAATTTTAGAGCTAACATATTATATATACATATATGTGCGTGTGTGTGTGTGTGTGTGTGTATGTGTGTGTGTGTGTGTACATATATATATTATATATAATTTTAATTTTAGAGCTAACATATTATATATACATATATGTGCGTGTGTGTGTGTGTGTATGTGTGTGTGTGTGTGTGTATATATATATTATATATAATTTTAATTTTAGAGCTAACATATTATATATACATATATATATGTGTGTGTGTGTGTGTGTATATATATATTTTAGAGCTGACTTATCTGTTGGGAGAGGATTTTAGGTAGTCCTATATAAGTTGTGTGGTACAGATTTATAACCTCAACCCTGAAATAGTTAGCTGATGCCATCCTGAAGTTGGTAGTCAGAGCAGTTGACATTCTGAAACCAAATGAAGCGTGTTACAGTACTGACTACTGGAAATAAGTGGCATATTTTATTATCTGGATTCAAAAGTCTTAAATGTATATATAAGGTCTTTATTTCAAAAGATCACATTCAGTCATTCAACAAATCGTTATTGCTCAGGTGTTTCATGTCTGGTATAGCATGCTAGGCATTGGGGAGACTTTTATGAAAAAAAAAATACAACACATCCTATCAGAGAATAGTTTTCATCTCACTAAATGCACATTGAAACGATGTCTAAGCATAATTTATATAAAAGATAGTCAAGTTATTTCCCTTTGAAGGTCATCTTCATTGCTTAATCTAGTTGTATTTCACATTTAAGCAACAAATACGCTCAAGCATTCAGAACATGAGTTCTTATGTTAGTCTCCCTTGAGACTTTACTTATTGAAGGATATTTAAAGAATGGTCTGTGGAGAAGTGTATTCACTTCTTAATTCTGCTGTAACAAATTACCAGAAATTCAGGGGCTTAAAACAATCCAGATTTTTTCTGTTAAAGCTGTGGAAGTCAGAAGTTCAAAATCAGAGTCACTGGTTTAAAGTCAAGGAGTCCTTTTGGAGGTTCTAAGGAGAGAATCAATTCCTTTCTCTTTCCGGCTGCTAGAGGCTCCTCCCTTTCATCACTCCAGCCTCTAGCCTCTGTCGTCATACCTCCTATTTCTGCCTCCGCTCCTCTTGCCTCCCTCTCATCAGGACCCTTGTGATTACATTGTTTACTTCTGAATAATCCAGGATAATCTCCCCATCTCAAGACCCTGAGTCATATCTGGAAAACCCCTTTTGCCAGAAACGGTACGCCATAAAATTGTTCCCCATTCCAAAGGATCAGGACATGGGCATCTTTGGTGACCATTACTCAGTCTACAACAGCAAGTACATTTGCGATGGGGCTGCGAGTAATAAGAAGTGAGGCAAAAGGAAGGAAGTCAGGATACTGAGAATAAGGGTACTCTATAAGAATACCAGAAAACAGCAGCAGGAGTAGAATTATTAAAGCAGTAGGCTTTGTGATGGAAAGGGCTGCTAAAATGACGTATTTCCAAGTCTATAATACAATTGGGCAAAGTTGGGGACAAGCAGGACTAGAGTATTTATGTATCCAAACAGCATTATACAGGAAGGACTGAGGCAAGGGCCAACTGCAAATGAGCAAATGAGATTATAATTATACTCACAGAGGAGAAAAGGGTCATGTGTTTCTGATGAGAGCGACAGTACATTTCAAAGGCTCCAGAGCCCCATTTGAGTAAAACTGTCATTCCAAACAACAGCTTGACATTAGGGGAAAGCATAATTGTCGTTATTGCTGTCCTGCTTGGGTCGGAGAAGAGTTGGATCATACTGCTGGATATCCCTATATATTGAAACTCAGTGGCTGACTTGTGACTATCAAGTGAGGTAACATAACGGATACTTACAACGTGGAACCTGGCACATGGTGGGTGTCTGCTACGCTTGTGTGTCCCAAACATTCCTATGTTGAAGCCCCAACCCTCCGTGTGATGGTATTAGGTATTAGCCTTTGGCAAGTAATTAGGTCTGTATGAGGTCACGATCTGTGAGGGGTTGGGGGGCTCTAATAATGGGATTAGTGTTCATATAAAAAGTAGAAGACACTCCACCGAGGACACAGCCACCAGACACACATCTGCAAGCCAACAACAAGGTTTTCACCGAAAACCGAAATAGCAATCACCTCGATCTTAAACTTCTTAGCCTCTAGAAATATGAGAAATACATTTCTGTTGTTTAAGCCACTCCATCTATGGTATTTTGTTATCGCGGCCCAAGCTGACTAAGATAATTTCCAACGCATGGAAAACATTATTAGTAGAAAGAAACCCCAATTCACCATGGGTACTTCTCCATAAGCCAGCGATCAATGAATGTTCTTTCTGGCTGTGGCTTGGAATACAGGGAAGCTCTAAAAGTCATCAGAAATTCTTCATTTTATGAAACTCCACTCTCTACCCAAAACATGGTCAAGAATCTCCCCAGTAGGTCCCCATACAGACATAGCCAATGTTAGGCTTTATAGTCTTGTCTCCCTTAGAAAATATCACAACTCCAGTTCTAGGGGTCCTCCCTTCCCAGGGAAAGGAGGAGAGAAAAACTCATGCATTGATTCTGTCTATAAAATGGGATAATCCATCTTTTCAGCTCTTTAGCACATTGTCCTCCAGGGAGAGAGAAAGAAGTAGGGGAGGGGTTTGCAACAAACAAGGTAAGGGTTCTACCAGCAAAGTGTAAGCAATGGATGCAAACTATTGCTTGATTCACATCCTCTGTGACCTGGAAAAGTGAACAAAATAATAAAAATGAGAACTAGACTATGAGAAACCTGGATATGAGCGTTGGTCTAGGCAATAATGAGTTCTGGGTCTGTTTCTTTTTTCTGGTCTCACTCCCCCTCAGCACCCTCTTTGTGTCAGACCTAGAAATTCTTAACTCTGCTAGACTCTGTTCAACAATGGGGTGGGTGGACACAGGTTCCTATTGGACACTGAGAAGAAATAACGGTGAGACATGAAGCTCTCACAAACCACATTGAAGAGTTTGTACTTAACCAAAAGTCAACAGAAAGAGATAAGTGGGTTTTAACCAAGGGACATTTAGAAATTTGATGTGGCCTTTATGTGGAAACCAAATAGGAAGGGAGTAAGATAGCAGATGAGGAGACCAGTAGAACACTGGTTTAATTACAGAGATTGGGATAGTGGCCTGAGCAAGAATATTGGCAGTGAGAATTGAGAGAGGATACACATTCAAGGATGTTTCGGATATAAAATATTGATAAGTAAATACTTGAGTGGTTTTAAAGAGATGAATGAATGGTGACAGCCAGTTTTGTGGCTTGAGTAATTCTGCAGGTTATTGGTCATATTGATGGATATAGTTAGTGCAAGAAGAATAGGAGCATGTAAGAAGAGAAAGAGGATGGGTAACGTTTTTAACATGTTGATTTTGAGACGTGCACATGATATCCATGCAGGCAGGTTTATCCAAAAGTAAAAGGACACACTGGATCCATTACTTTGAGAGGAAGTCGATCTTAACAGGGCCAAAAGTGACTTGGTTTTCAGGGTATGCTATGATTAGACATCTAGCTCAAAACATCCCTTCCACCAGCCCTTTTTGTCTGGAGAAAGAGAAAGATACACACATAAGCCAAAATAATTTATTAGGTTTATTCTTAAGGAAAAGAGTAGGTTGAAACCCTAAACTAGTACTATGATCCCACTGATATGGAGTTCGATGACATACAGCTCATATTTCTCTTAGCTACGTAGGATCTGCCACGGTCAAAGAGAATGGGACAGTGATTGATGGTGACATTGCAGAGCATAGCTGCGTACTATTATTTCTCATGCTTTTTAACAGATAGCATTGCAGTTACAGCGACCCTCTCAAAAAATTAAGACTTGCTTCACACAAGTAAAGGTTTTTGATTCTTTTACAAAGCTCAGCAACTTTGCATGGGTGTAAATTTTACTCATTAGGTTTTGTAATTGTTCTCAGTTGAGGCCATCAATTCCATCAGATGTCCACTATTCTTCTCTTCTCAAGATATTATGATCCCTACACGTGCATTGGGTGTAGGAACTGCTAGTCACAGGTTAAAAAGTTTCCACCAAGTAATTCTCCTCCAACTGCATTCTATGACTAGAAAGCTCAATAATGTGGTTTTCCTTAGCCATTGGGAGAAAAGAAATACATTTTTCTTTTCAAATGGGGATTTCTTTGTTAGTATTGTGTGCTCTGAAATGTTCAAGCACATCTATAGTTGTTTTCTTTTTTTCCTTCTCTTACTCATATTCCCTTTTCATAGAGTGAGGCACATAGAAAAATGAATAATATTGTAATCCCTTCTGGAACCAGACAAGAGACATGGTTTCTATTAGAGTTTATTGCATTTTTATTCTTTTCTTTAAAAAATAAAAGTTAAACAAAGTAACCCCTGGAGGCTCAGACCTCTCTATTTATAATTGTAGGCAACCTGAGTTGAAGAGCCGGCTTTCCCTGACATCATGTTTCTTTTTGATTTGGTCTCTGTTTTGCTTCTTTGAGAAAATATGCATGATGGTTGCTTTAGTGTCGGAAAATGCTTTGTGTGTGTGAGTGTGACTGTGTGTTTTAGTCTCTATAGGTATCTCTAAAAAGTCATTGTATCTGTTGTAAGCCCTGAATACATTCACTTTATGTGGTAGTGTGCGGTGGTTAATAGCAATTGTATAGGACCTCTTACTGATAAGCCTAATTTTTAAGGTCTTATACTTTCACATATTAATCAAAGTGATTAAGCCTTTCACTAGGAAATACATTCCAGCTTATTAGTGCATTCATTCATTTATTGACTTGTTAATTTGTTTCTCTGTTCACATATTTATTCTAAAATATGTGTGCCTTCCTCCCTTGCCATCTATAATTAATGCTACTCGTGATCAGGAGATCGGGTTTGTAGACTGCCTTGTACCTCTGATTTGAAATAGGATATTGGTAAAAAAAAGAAAAAAAAAAGGAGAAATAAGCATTTGCTATTTCTTTCCTTCAGCAACACAATGGGATTAGTAATTAATCCATGCACATGTAATTCTTAGACTTGTCTTGATAGTGGAATTCAAATTTAAAGCAATCTGAGGAATGCAAGAGTCAGATGGTAGGGGTCTATCATTATATGTATAATAGCCCAGGAGGGGCAGTAGGGGATATAAAAGTATTCATTTATTTCCGAAATAACCAACCAACCAAAGTGGGTGCTGTACTATTCCTGTTTCTGACCACAGAGTGAACCTTTGTCGATTTAAGTCACTTCTCCATCGTATATCAGCTAGTAAATGAGCGATTCACAATTCAGCCCCAAGTCTGTCTAAATCCAGAGCCCAGGCCCCTAGCCCCACCACATACCAGTGGTAGAATTGCTGTGGTTTTAAAAGGCCTGTGCTGTTTCATCTGTCTGTGCAGCTGTTCTCTGGCTTCCTTTCCAGGTCTGGAGGTGGTGACATCGCTGATGGATCAGTTGAGTCACAGGGTATTATTCTTTGGCATGATCTAATTGAGCTGCTCACGGGGGCCCCTGCAGAGTGATTGTGTCTTTAGGCTATGTTTGAGACTAGGTAGAAAACCTGGGTGCCTTCCCTTCTACATGGGCACTGAAGATTATCTGCCTGCTTAGTTACTGACTTGTTAAACCCATCCTGTGGCAGAATAGGCTAAATTCACTTGACTTACTTGACTCCTGCCTCCACGTACTAGTCTGTAAACACAGGAAAGGCAGAGATTTATGTGCATCAGGGAGCCCATTGTACTCCTGAAGCTGAGAACAGTAGCCGGAACAATGATTATTGTTGACCCAATAGAATGAACATCTATCTTTGCAGTATCTGGGTCGTTTTCTCCCTCCTTTCCGATATCTTGCTCCCCATGGTACAAATACCACAGTGCCAACCCACAATTGCTTTTGTTTATAATCTGTTTTCCTTGTTAGGGTGTAAATTATCTGAGAGGAGAGGTGGGGTCTTATTCGTGTTTCTATCTGAGCCATCCAGCACTGCCTATAATAAATATTTGTTTTCAATAAATATTTGTAGAATAAATTAAAAATGAATAAAGTTTCTCAATTTTGCAAAGAGTTCAAGCACCTTTAATTTTTCACTCATTTTGGTAGGCACTGGAGAAAGTCTTAGCTTTCAAGGAGTTTGTAACTGAGTTTCTAATCTAATATAGCATATTATGCTGGTTATTAAGGTATTATCTTTCAACTCCATACTAACTCTATTTGCTACTTTATGATGTTGGGAGAAGGATTTTACAAAATAAATTTCTTTTTGTCACGTGCCTTCCTGATTTGCTCTGCTCCAAGGAGTTATTAGAAAGAAGGGAAGGCAAGAAGAAGAGGTGAAAAAAAAACAAACAAAACAAAAGTCCCTCTTCTGTCTGGTCATTCCTGGCAGTATTGTCCCAGTAGAGAACATCACATAGCCCCAGAAGTTGGTTCCAGCCTCCAACATCTTCCAGCACACAGGCAGGTAGCAACTCATTGTGTACCATCAGATGTGGCAGTTGCACATTGCCTTAAAAGCCTGTGCTGTGCTTTGCAGGGCTCCTCTTCTGAGAATCTAAATTCTCTTCACCCAAATCTTATCTAATCACTGGCTTTTTAGATGGTTATTGAAAGAAGATGCAGCCATGGTTGATTTCAATAAAGGAAAGAGAAATAGAGTAGGCTTCTTTCTTTCTTTCTTTCTTTCTTTCTTTCTTTCTTTCTTTCTTTCTTTCTTTCTTTCTTTCTTTCTTTCTTTCTTTCTTTCTTTCTTTCTTCCTTCCTTCCTTCCTTCCTTCCTTCCTTCCTTCCTTCCTTCCTTCCTTCCTTCCTTCCTTCCTTTCTTCTTTTCTTTTTTTCTTTTTTAATTTAAGAAGACTTTATTTGATCTACATGCCTGTACCAAGAACCAAGGACATGAAGAACAGGATTTGGTAATAGCCTTTGAGGAATTCTCAGCCTGATAGAAGATTCAGACACGAAGAAGGTAGCTTAGAAGGTACTATGTGATGTACTGGCAACAATCACAGCCTAACAACGTGGTATATTTTATTAGGAAAACCCATACAATCCTCTAATGTCTCCAATTTTATTTTATAATACTTCTAATGCTAACTTCTCATTTAATATAATGGACATGAGAATGCCAAAGCTACTATCGTCCCTGTTGATAATGCCTCCTCTATTAAAGATTAAAACTCCCTTTCGGATTATTTTGCTCCAGTCTAAAACTTAGTGATTCAACATGTAATATTTCCAGAGACTATTTTATGGACTGGGTAAACATTTATAATCAGACATCAACAGAGAATTTTGTTAATGCGCTTCTTTTACTCTGCCCAGAATTTTTTCCACCAAGTTCAAAAACAATGAGAAATATGTCAAACTCTGTGGCTTTGTGACACGAGGGAGATCATTCCCCACTGTTTTGCTATAGAATTTTGTTCTCTCTTGTGACCTTAATGTCAAGAGGCATAATTTCTCATTTTGCAGTACACCCTGGAGGCCTGATCAGAACGCACAGTCCTTCAGAGGTCAATGAGATTTCCGTGCTTCACTGAGCAATGCCCGCCTAGCCTGGAGAAGGATGAAAAATGGGTATAAAATACGGGCCCATTTTTAATGTCTTAATTTTTTAGACAGGTTATTAGTAAAGAAAATAAACTAGCAGGAATTGATATTACAAATAGCCAATTCTGATGATTCTAAACTCTTGGTTACTTTTTGATAATTTACATGAAAATGATAAGTTATTTTCAATGAAATCCAACAGGAAGTCTCTCTAATCAACTTTGTCTATGTTATTTTAAGTAGCAATTTCCATATATAATTTTATCCTCTAAGATTTTATACTTTTTGTCAGTTCTTCTGACTAATTTCCAAAAGTTCCTTTCATGGAGATGCTTGAGTAGATTTAATTCTTATTTTGTAAATACGTGTAATTTGCGTTAATGTGGTATAGATAGAAACTGTGATGGTCATTTAATTTTATAAACTTTAATAAATTGAAAACATCATTTACTTTTAAATGCTTTCTGAATATTTTATTGCAAATTCCGCATTAAAAAGTATGCGGTATGCATACGCAAAAGTATATTCCTATGGAAACATATTGAGAATATATAGAACTTCAAATGCAAAAATGAGCATCTCCACTGAGGAATAAAATATCTACCTATTGTTCTCATTCAAGTCAATGCATTTATTCAACAATAAGCTTGGTTTTGTTTGTTTGTTTTGTTCTTAAAGAAAAACAAGTGTTATCAAATGCCAGTAAATATATTTTTTTCATGATTATTGGTATGTATTACCATTGAGAGCATGGTGACAATCAATAAATATCCACCAAAAGTTCTCCCTCACAAATGAAATTTTTGTGTTCCTAGTTTTAAAAGGTAGACCCCAAATTGATGTTGAAGGCAAAGGACCAAGAAGTACCACAAATTTTACATTATTTATACAGCTTCCCATATAAGTACCATGTGGCGTATATTATAATTTGATTTATTACAAACAAACTGTTTTTGAGGACCCTGTATGTTTCAGGTGCTGCTTATATGCTGAAGATACAAAGACAAACAGGTATGGCTCATGGTTCAAAGTAACCCAAAGCCAGCTCAGAGACAGACGTTGATTTACGAAAAATGGTGATGTACATGCTGAAGGACTAAGGTTACCTGACACAGTATGATAGACATCAGTATGCTTACACATTTATTATTCACTCATACAGAAATGTATATAAAATGCTTACTATATGCAAGGTACCATGTAGGCACTAGAGATACAAGGGAGACAAGTCTGGGATCCTTTATATATAAAACACATAAACTGGGGGAAGAGAGACCTTCAACAACTAATTATACAACTATCCACTTATTTTTAAATAAACTTTAGTTTTAGAATAGTTTTAGATTTACCGAAAAATTGCAAAGGTTGTACAGAATTTCCTATGTACTCAGCCAGTTTCCTCTACTTTTTAGCCTCACATTAGTACACATGAATTACAATATATGAACTAATATTGATACATTCTAATTAACTAAAGCACATTATTTTATCCTAACTATTTTTAATATTATTATTAAACATAATAAAATGCAGGGTGAGTTGATCAAGTAGAGGAAATACTGATTTTATATGAAAAAAATGAAAGAGCGAGTCACGATCCATTTGAAATTTGTGTTAAGCTCTGAGAGATAAATAGGAATTGGCTAGAAAAAGGTGAGAGAGGTAAGATCATTCTAGAAACAAGGCAAAGCATGTGCAAGGCTCCTGAACTCAGGAACAGAATGTATCTTTCATGAACTAGAAAGAAAGATGTGATTTGAAGAAAGCTGGTGAGAAGGGAAATAGCATGAGATGATGGTATGGAGACCAGGGCTGTATCACACAGGACCTAGAAAGTCATGTTAAGGATTTTGGTCTTCATTCTAAAAGTGCTGAAAAAATGTGGAAAGGTTTAAAGCATCAGGCTGACATAATCATACCGCCATTTTTAAGAGAACACTCTAAAACAGCTGCAGTTAAGAAGTGGGTAGGTTTATCTGAACTCTAGCATCCACTTCAACTATGTTTACATTGCTTCCTGTAAACTCTGGGATTGCTCGTCATTGTTCTACCAAAGATGGTGTGCTTTCTAAGGCAGGTGGAGAAGATCAACAGAGGACCATGCGTACAGTGCGCATGATAGTTTCAAAGCACCCTCCAAACATCTAGCCTTTATGAACAGACAGTTGCTCAACAACAGGGATTACCAACACACAATACTAATACCAGTTATAAAGCTACATGGAAAACATAGACTCCAAGACCCCATCCCCTACATCAAAAATGGACTCGAAGTGGTTAAACACTAATTTCCCTGAGCTTCCTAAACCTCACTCTTGTCCATCATTTAATAGTGACACAAGGCAAATCTCACGGCAGTGCCCAATAGAGAATCTGTAGCTCAGGTCCCACACAAGGAGGGGATTCTTCCTGTTTTGAAAAGATTAAAATGTGTTTCTTACTCTACCGCTCTGAGGACAGTGATCACAACAAGGAGACACCACTGAGAGAGAATATACAATACCCAGTAATTCTGACAGAAAGGGGAGTCAGATATCTGTAAAGGTAGAGTTTTGCAGAGCTACTGAGGGGAGGCATGTTATTCCTTAGAAAGCAATTCATTCCAGTGCCTCTTGACTTTTTTTTTCTTATGGAGAAACATATTTATGCAGAGGACAATTTAATCTATGGCTTAGCTACATCACCTATTCCCATGAAGGGTCTATGAAGTAGCACATTTTAGGAGGTATTTTATGCATAATATAACAGAGTTGTTAAGTCATTTCATGTTTAATTCACATCTATCCACACATATTAATGTATAGATTTTAGAAAAGCCCGAGATTAAAAACACTAGTAGAGAAAAATGCATCACTATGCACTGTAACCTCCACAGCAAACTAAAGTATATAGTTGCAGTAGCTAATTATTGGAAAGAAGAAAAGCAACAATTAAAAATGTGCAACTCAAGGCAATGCTGATGCTTCTGGAAAACCTTCTGTACCCAAGCCCAGAGAGTTTATAGAGTTTTCCACCTTTAAATAAATGGCAGCCAAACATTAAAAAATACATATTTATTGACCTCAATAAACTCTTTTAACTTGTGAATTCCAATTTTTTTAATTGTTAATAATTCACTTTAGTGGTTATCAATAAGTAGTTCTTATTTATTTACTTAAAAAAACAAAAAACAAAAAACGAAACAAAAAACAGTCTATGGAATTGAGTGTGCTGGACCAGTAAGAACAGCATATAGGACTGAAATTTGTGAATTAATTATTTACTGTCTATTGGAAGGATTTTTATGAGCTAATAATATAGGCCAAAGATTGTTCATTGGGAAAAATGGCTCTATCTTAATTCGTGATTGACAACAACATCCCTTTTTTTCATTCTATTAATTTCTTCAGGCTAAAATAAGTTGAATACTTATTATTTTGCTTATGTATAAAATTGGGTTCTCAAATGAACATGATGACATAATCAGCCATTAGAGTAGAAAAGGAAAAATAAATCACCTTTCTGTAAGTTCGCGATGATTTTTGGGGTAGCACAATACAAAGACATGATCTATTCATATTCCGAAGTTCAAGGTTATATGCTCAATTCTTGATGTTCTTAGCAACAAAATTTAACCATCTCTACATTGGAAGTAAAATAACTCCTTTCCTTGATGTGGTATTCCCATGTTTACATTTTCAATTGAAATGCCAAATCTAATTTAGTTATGTGTATTGTATATCAACCTACTAGTAAGATTGAGACATCTTCAGAAGTGATTATTACAATGAGGTCTTAACAATGTGTAGTATTTCAGGTAAAGATGGATTGGTCAGGATTGTTGGACAAAACCACATTTGCTTTGCTATTCAGGCAGTTGACCTTTTCACTGTAGAGAATGGCTATAATGGAATCATAGTTTGAGATTCAGAGATAAGAATCTTACACCATTTAAAATTAATATCTGATGTTGCTTCAGTTTTCATATGCATATATGAACATATGAGGGTATGTACATGCATATGTATAATTCAATAATCAAAGACAATAAACTGATTGACGCTTGTACAAGTGAAGAACAATGAGTAAGTATATCAACAGAATTTACATTTTTCTGTTCCAAGCAAAACTTGACTTAGTCTAAGAAAGATCTTGTTGCCTTTACTGTAGTTGTATTACTTATAAAACTCTACTACTTATAAAACTCTTGAATGTGAATCTCCTTGTAGTGAAGTGAGGTTAATAATTATTGTGTTCTCAAGCATTTCTATTTAATCATATGCATTAATGAAGACAGAATGTCTTACAGAAACAAATAATTAATTTTAACAATTGGAGTGTAAACATTCTTCACTGATGCAGACATCTGGAGTTTGGTATTTAACTGTGAAATATGAACATTTACCCAAATATATATTTTCTACAAAAATATGTGTAAATGTGAATTTGTGCTTATTATATTGTTTTCAGAGGGGTTAATACTGTAAATGAAAACACAGATTAAATATATATATAGAATGATGACATAGAAGGGCTTAGATTTGGAAGATCCTCAGATCAATCACTTCAGAGGTTTAAGCATAAGAATATATTTACAATAATATCATATGATTATAATATAATATAATATTACACATAGAGGTAACTTACTGAAAATATATTGTTGATTCTTTAACTTTGGACTTAAGGGAAATAGCACTGTACCATGTCAAAATGGAGTTCTCTCAGACATAGTTTCTCCCTGGGGCATATAACAGCTTTCCTGTGCTTAGAGACACTAGACAGAACTTCAACACTACTCTTGGAGGCCATTTTAAATTGCAAAATCACCACCAAAGAGCACAAAATTGTGAAAAATGTGGCACTAAACATCTCCCAGAAGGACACTGGTTTACAGTAGTACAGCTGAAACAGGAAGACAAAGGATTACCTTATTCCATCTCAGCTATAAACATCACTTGGAGCAACTCAAAAGAAAAAGATGAAAGGTTACTGTGTATGTGACTTATTGGACACAACAAAAGTAAGGGCAGCTGGAGAGTTAATAGTTACTGTCCTGGCAGGTGGTAACAACTTGGCCAAGTATTCAGCTGGTACAGACATACTGTGCCCAACCAACTCTGTTTCTCCACATCATGCCACCTTGTTAAACCCACTTGTTAGTTCTAGCAAGTTCTATTGTTATTGTTCCATCAGATTTTCTATATAATCATGTTATTTGAAATAAATCTACTTAAGTTCTTTCTTGCAAATCTGTATGTTTTAATTTCTGTTTCTTGCCTGATTTCTCTTTCAAGAATTGCTGGTATAATGTTGAATAGCAGGAGTGAGAACAGTATTTTTGCTTCCGATCACAAGAGAAAAATATTCACTATTTTACCATTAAGTATCATACTTGCTATAGGTTTTGGTAGAGGCTTTCTCTCAGATTGAAGAAGTTCTATTCCTAGTTTGCAGAGAGATTTTTCAATGAATGGATTTTGGCTTGGCTTTTGTCAAATGTTTTTATTGTGTCTATTGAGGGAATCGGTTTTTTTTCCTTTTTCATTTTTATTTGTTAATATGGTGAATTGTATTGATTAATATTAAAATATTAAAACAATCTTGCATTCCTTGGATAAACCCCACTTGACTATGATATAAATATATGCATATAATATATATACACATACATATATATACATACAATATATATGTATATATATCATATATATATATTATATATGACTATATACAATATATATTATACTTTTATATATATGCATATTATATATATATATTTATATTTATATATATATATATATATATATATATATATATATATATATATGGAATTTTGTATCCTAACATTTTGTTTAAAGTTTTGCATCTATGCACGTGAGTGTCATTGGTCCCTAGTTCTCTTTTCTTGAAATGTTTTTGTCTAGTTTTGGTATTAGAGTAATAATTGTCTCAGAATGAATTCAGAAGTATTCCTTTATCTTTAATTCCCTGGAAGAGTTCACATAAAATTGGCATTATTTGTCCATTACATGTTAGATGGAATTCACCAGTAAAACTATCTGCACCTGAAATTTTCTTTATTCACAAATATTATATATATATATATATATACACACCCACACATACATAATATATATATAGTGGGTTTTATGCCATCCCATGCTTGAGTAAACTTTAGTAATTTCTGTCTTTTAAGGAGTTTCCCATTTAATCCACCTTGTCAAATTTATTAATATAACATTGATTGCTCATGATTCATATATTATCCTTTTGTCACCTGTAGAGTCTATGGTCATGCACCTCTTTCATTCCTAATTTTAGTAATTGTCTTCTCTCTCTCTCTCTTTTTTGTTTGATAGTTTTGACTAGAAGCTTATCAATTTTACTGATCTTGTGTGTTTATTGTTCCATTAATTTTCTTTATTCTTTATGTCACCTATATCATTGATTTCTGCTCTGATCTTTATTCGTTCCTTTCTTATACTTACTCTGTACTTCATTTGCTTTTCTTATTTGATTTTTTTTTTAATTAACGTTGACATCACTGAGTTAAAACTTTTCCTCTTATCTGATATAGGCAGGAGA
Organism: Rhinolophus ferrumequinum; assembly: GCF_004115265.2. Taxonomy (NCBI): domain Eukaryota; kingdom Metazoa; phylum Chordata; class Mammalia; order Chiroptera; family Rhinolophidae; genus Rhinolophus; species Rhinolophus ferrumequinum. The sequence goes on from NC_046289.1 coordinate 14,394,803, forward strand.
CGTTACTTCTCTGTCTTACATGTAAAATTTTAGTTCTGCAACCTTTTATAAATCACTTAACTTCTATAAGTTTCATTTCCCTTATTTGTCAAATGGGAATAACAATTCTTGTCTGATTATACTCACCAAAGTTGCCTGGTAAAACTCTCAAGAATCAAATAATGATAACATATGGTAAAATAGGTTGAACACGTTTAAGGGTTAAACAGGCATATGGTATTATTAGATTTAGTCATTTTTTTTCACAGCTCTAACCTGACTAAACTTTTTTTCTTAATTTGATAAATTGAATTGAGGATAATATTTTCTAGTATGTTCTTCATGCATGTAGCTAGAAAATCTCTAGATAAAATGCAGTGAGTTTCATCATTCAGGATGCTTAGGGGAAAATATTGGTGTGTTTTGGTTTTTTTCCTTTTTCAAGTTATATATATTTACCTTCTCAGAAATCAGCTTTATGTTGTGTGAAGAAAACGTCCCTTCTTCCCTTCTTTTGAAGTGCTTTTAGGAGCAGGTGGCATAGGTTTAGTGGGATCTCTCTCCCCTGAGGCAGATCTGGTATTGATCAGCACTGAAGTAAATGTTCTGCTCTCAAAAATCCCCCATATTGATTACCTGCTCACCTCGCCAATTAAAGCAGGCGGAGAGTTATATGTTTTACCTTAGGGCTCAGCTTTGGACCAGGCTTCTATGCTTTCTTTTAAATTTGCCTTTGATCCAGAATCCAGATCCCCTAACGGCTTTACCTTCTTCATTGCTTCTGGATGCTTGGAGTTTTTGTTACAGAAAGTTTTCAGATAACTTTGTTGATGTGTAAATAAGAAGAATGAGTGGGGAAAAACACAACTAAATCCATGGGCGAGTCTAAGTAAATCATAAAAGAAAAAAAAATGACTTGAGGCAACTTTTTGAGAATAGTTAAAAATAAATGAAAAATAACCCATGTTGAAAGAAAAAAGGTAAATACATTCACTCGTTAATTGACTTAACAAATATTTAGTGAGTGACAGCTGTATACCAGCCAGGTCCAGGTCACACCCCCAGGGAGGGCATACAGTGGTGACTAAGACAAGTGGTCCTTTATGGAACTTACATCCTCATTCCTCCAAATGGTAGTTACTCTGGCTTGAGTTTAGCACTTTTGTGTACAGCTTGACTGAGAATGACTGATACACTTGCATAGTTTCTCATTTTGCCTCCAGAAAGACTGTTCATGTTGTCTGCTGAATATGAAGGACACGAAAATGAAATAAGCATTCTTTCCCTCAAAGGGTTGTAATCTTTCAAGAAGAGAAACTCTGCTCAGTCCACAATTAATAATTTACACACCTGGACTGGCATGACAGATATATTTGTATCCCTCTAAGTTTACAATGCTCTCCTGACCTTGTGACTATGCTGAGGCATGGCTGGAAGTCATCTTCTATGGTGATAAAACAAGTGAGTCGACAAGTTCTTGATTCCTAGGCAGTGAGATATCCCCACCCCTAAATTGTTGGGTCAGCAGAGCCATTCTCAAGTTGCCGCACTAGGGCTGGGTCTTTAGTCCAGCTTTACTTCTGGGTTCTGTCATGGTCCTTCCCCCTGCATCCTATTCTCTTACTGATGGGGCCAAACCAAGTTCAGCTTGGAGATAAATTTCAAACTCTTTCTTGACATCCTTCCCAGCAAGTCTTCTCCCGAAGCTCTTCCTATATAGAAAATTTGGATCTTCTAAAGTGCTCCCTCTCCCCCATGTGGATCTCCTTTTATGTTCTTTATTTTATGACACAGTAAGACACGTTAACCCTTGAAAAAGGTGATCTATTTTGGGTCTCTCCTTGATGTACACAGGTATATCTCTCATCCCTTCCTGATGAAGGGACCCTCCTCTTCTTACTACTGAATAAAGATAGACGGAAGACTTTTTTCCTACAGCCAAACAGAACAAACCATGAATTGATTTTCTTACAGAAAATCCTAGAATCAAGTATTTGGAGGATATGCAAACCTGCTGGAATGGTTTAATTTTTTGCCCCATAACGTACAATGGGAGCTTAAAGACTTGTTTATTCATGAGAGAGCCAGCACAGGTTAGAACGGGAACTTGAGGAATGTACAAATCATAGTGGGTTTGAACCTATCTATTTAAGCAAAGAAAGTTCAAATTATTTCTACTGTTCAGTCATCATCATCATTAGTGGGTTTGTTATTCCCCAAGGTGGCATAAGTGGGCAGACTCATGAATCAGGTTCTGCAATGGCCATGTCAAAAGGCAGAACATGGAGTAGACCATCCTGTTTTCAGTCCTCTGTTAGAGTGGGAAAAACAAACAAACAACCTTCTCAAAAAGTGCTATGGACTGATTGTGTTCCCTCCAAATTTATATGTTAAAGCCCTCACATCCACTGTGACTCTATCTGAAGACAGTGTCTTTACGGAGATCATTAAGGTTAAATGAGGTCGTAAGTTTGGGTCTCTAATCTGGTAAGACTGTGGCCTTACAAGACAAGGAAGAAAAAGAGAGAATCGATCCCTCTCCCTCTCTCTCTCTCTCTCTCTCTCTTTCTCTCTCTCTCTCTCTCTCTCTCTCACCCCCCCCCCACTCCCCATGTGAGAATACAGCCACATGGCTATAAGAAAGCAGCCAACTGAAAGCTAGGAAGAGAGCTCTCACCAGGAACCAAATCAGCAGGTACCTTGACCTTGGACTTTCCAGCCTTCAGAACTGTGAGAAAGTACATTTCTGTTATGTAAGAATAATTCCGTGCAGTCTGTCATATTTTGTAATGGCAGCTTGAGCAGACAAGACAGGGAGAAGTCCCCAAGAAGAGTCTCCCTTATCCTCCCTGGCCAGAAAATTGGCACTTGCCTACTTCTATGCCAATCACTTTCAAGGTCAATCCATCACTTAAAACAGTGGTTCTCACCCAACCAAGAGTATTTTGTCCTCAGGGGGCATTTAGCAATGGCTGCAGAAGATATTTTTGATTGTCACAACATGTAACTCAGCGAGAAGTGTTACTTGGCATCTGGTGGGTACAGGCCAAAGATATTAAGAAACCTCCTATAATGAACCCGTCAGCCTCTCAACTCCTCACAATGAAGAATTATCCTGCCTAAAATGGCGATAACGCTGAGGTTGAGAAAGCATGATCTAAGTCAGGGGTGTCCAAACTGCGGCCCGCGGGCCAACTGCGGTCCGCAATCCACTGTTAATTGGCCCGCAGTAAATTCCAAAAACATATTTAGTTGACTTAAATAAACCAGGTGAGGCAATACGTACTTCACCTCGAGTGAGTGGCCCGGCTGTTTGTGTGTTTTACCGCATATGGCCCTTGGTGAAAAACGTTGAAAAAAGTTTGGACACCCCTGCTCTAAGTGAATCATGGACAGATCTTTTGTGCTTTGTATCAAACGTATATTGACATTAATGGCAGGCTGATGTATAAAGACAAATGCCATTCTGTGTTCCTTAAGACTTGTGAGAAAGAGGTCAGAGGGAGCCAGAAGCCCTAAGGGGCCCTTTCAGCAGCAACAAGATGCAAGATGCCCAGTGTGAATTCCTGACCTGAGACCAGATTCCTATCTAGTGTTGCCAGAATTTGCGTGTACCCCTGCCCCTCAATGGACATGTGCTGAGGCTGCTGAGACTGTGTCTGTCCTTTCCAGGAAGACACATTTTCTCATTCCACTAGCACTGAGTCCCCTAGGAATTGGGGGGTTGGTTGAGTGGGGAGGGAGATGGGAAGTAGCAGGGTAATAGGTGGATTTAACACTTGTTGCTTTACCAGTGATGCATGTCTCTCCTACTCTCAGAATCTCACACTCGTCTCTTTTCTATCCTTTGCAGATTTCAACTTTGTATTTCGACCTTAGGTGTGTACCTGAGAATGTGAGATCAAGGTATAAGGTACCTTCACAAAGTCCCAACAAGCATTCAAGTCTTTTGCTCACCTCTTTGACCTCTACCTCTTAATTCCAGTCCATGGGATGTTTTTTCTTCTTCTTTTTTTTTTTTAAATGTGGTGATGATGTAAAACTTTGTGCTTCTGGGAACCAGTTAAAGTTAAGAAATCCCTCCATCCTTTTCTTTTCCAGAAAAGTCTAATAGAAAAGAACCACCCTACTCTCACATATTCTCAGATAAGAGCTGCCTGCACCTTCCCCATGACTCCCTTGTTTACCTGTCTCAAGACTCCTTTTCCTTAAAACATTCTCATTCCTGACCTGTTCAGTTGCAATGGCCTGAATAGCACCATCCCTTCATTGTGTGGTGCGTTTTATGTTTCTCACTAAGCATGCAGGAAGATGGATTAGCTATTACTGATCATATGTTCCTTGATGCCTACTTTTTATGACATAAATGTTATTCCTTCAGTTGTTCCAGTCTCTGGACTTTGCTTCGAAAGAAAGAAAGAAAGAAAGAAAGAAAGAAAGAAAGAAAGAAAGAAAGAAAAGAAAAAAAAAGAAAGAAAGAAAAAGAAAGAAAGAAGAAAGAAAGAAAGAAAGAAAGAAAGAAGAAAAGAAAAGAAGAGAAGAAAAAAGAAAGAAAAAGAAAAAGAAGAAAGAAGAAAAGTAAGAAAAAAAAGAAAAGAAAAAGAAAAAGAAAGAAAGAAAGAAAAGAAAGAGAAAAGAAAAAGAAAAAAGAAAAAGAAAGAAAAGAAATAAGACAAGAAAGAAAGAAAAAAAAGAAAGAAAAGAGAGAAAAAAGAAAAGAAAGAAAGAAAGAAGAAAGAAGAAAGAAAAGAAAAGAAAGAAAGAAGAAAGAACGAAAGGAGGGAGGGAGGAGGGAGGGAGGGAGGAGGGAGGGAGGGAGGGAGGGAGGGAGGAAGAAGGAAGAAAAACATCATCATCACCTCTAAAATCTTTTCTTTCATACAAACTCTGCCAAGAATTTTAATGTTTATTTAAAACTAAAATATAAAGCACTGAGTCTCCTTTCTTGGGTGTCTATTGTTACTACCCCAACTGGACAGGATAAAGTTTAGAATGCCATTTCACTTGTATAGTAAACAGAGTAATGGGTAAAATGAAGCAAAGATTAATATTTTTCAAATATTTCCTATCACATGAAGGTTTAATGAGGTACTGTATCTGAGTCCTTAGATCAGTTTCTGGTAGGTAAGAGATGCCCAATAAGTTGGACTTTTGTTATTGTCATCACCATTATCATTATCTTTGTGAAATCTTTCAGTCATTGAGGAATTTTAGGCAATTTGGTTTCAGTCACAGTGTCTTTGAATGCTTTTTCTTTTCTTTATTTTTAAACTTACTTATCCTAGGAGCTTTGATTACACATTAGTATAATCACCTAAAAACATTTGTCACCTCCAGAAATAAAGGAGAGACATTTTTTAAAGCCCAAATATAGTCTTCCCAATGCTTTTGGTTTATCCTCAAGAACAAAAGCATAATGTAGAAAGCATAATGTAGAAAATAAGGATTACTGTGCAGGGAGATATAATACCAACGTTGGAGAGGAATTTTTAAAACTAAAATTTGCAAGTGCCAGAAGCTTTGAGAAAAAATCTTAAATAAAGCTTTTGTGTGGTCCCTGGCTTAGAACACAAAATCTGGAGGAAATTACCATTGGAGTAAACAGTAGGATTTGAGCTTTGTCTGACACCGTCTGAGAAATTAGAAATTAATGTAGGCAATAGTTGAAACTGTCAGGCCAAAAATTAATTGGGAACATTTAGAAGGGAACTACGATAAAGCCTAAAGTAGAATTTAAGAGTGTTTTAAGAAACTGTTAATACATGGAATATACTTTTCATTGTAAATAATTTTGAAGTTTAGTCCACAGATCTCTTTTGTACTTATTTCAACTCTATTATTTTTATAATGCGAAGTATAGGTGTAGATTGACAGGGGTAGAAGTATAAACATATAAGTTCGGACAATTAAGTCCGTGAGGTATCCACCGTGCACTTGCATGGTGGAAAGTTCGTGAACTTAATTGTCCGACCTGTTATATAAACACAAATTCCAATATGTTCTTTTATATTCAATACAATATTGTTTCTGATAAAATATTTTCCAAATAAATGAGTAACAACTTACTTTTCAGGTACCTTAGAATAATTTATCAAATAATGGTAAATTACATACCTCAATAGTGGTATTTTGAAAATACCACAATATTGCATAATCTATCACATAAAAATCAAAGCTTGAAGTGACATTTTACTGGTTTTAAAGTCATTTCATTGCACAAGATTGCAATAGAATTAAAAGGGAAAGCTAGAAGAAAAACACACATAGATTAGAATAAGCTTAATTGCGATTCACTTCTGGAAACATCTTTTTTCAAATCTAAAAGGTTTAGATCTTTATAAGGGTACATTATTATAACTGTAAGGGAAACTGTGTGTTTCAAGGGAAAACCATGCATTGTCTAGAGCAAACCCTTCAGGGTTATCTGACTAGAGATTCTGGGGGCTATTTTATAACTCTGTAAATTGTGGTTAACAGAGTGCAATGCAAAATAATTATTGTCTATAAGCATGCAAATATATCCTATCCAGTGGAGGTTCAGTTGACTTTCCTTCTACTTTCCCCCTGGAAATGCCAGGGTTCGTCCATTTGTAAACTCATTTCAACAATCTTTTGTTCCACATAAATTTATATTTCATTGGCTTCTTTGAACCAGTTATAACATCTGCCTGGTTCTCTGGTTTAATTAATTAGTTAAAATCTTCCACTCATGTTCTTTTTATATCTGTGTAATATTTTTTTAAAACGTCATGATTTTATCTGTTTCTTAAAAATAAACTTTAACACAACTTATGCAGACACTTGATGAATAATGCAGCTTGACTCAGTTATCCATCTGGGGAAGAGACATGTAATCCTGTACAAATTCATCGCACATCTACTCTGCGTGAACGTCAGCTCCCTGCTAAAAATTGAAGGGATAAATAGCTGAGTTATAAATGTGCCGTGAGTACGAAATTGAAAACATAATAGACTAGAGATTGGAGTGCTGTTAGTTATATTACGAAAGAGAACTTAAACTGAAAGCTTAAATAAAGCGCACTGAGAACTACTACTGCACATTGAGGGAGTGCTGGGGTAGGTGACCAGGCCACATGAATGGCACGGCCTTGGATATGACTCTTGAAAGGTGGGCAGGATTCCAGCAGGTACTAGTTAGAGAAAGAGGTCACCTGAGTGACAGAAGCAATGAGGGCAAGGGCTAGAGTGAGGGGGAGCAGAACATGCACAGAGAGAACAACTTTGCTGCTCTTTCCTCCTAATAAAACATTCTCCTTTTTGACACCACTTTTCTATGGCTTATATTGAAGTTCCTTGGATTTACCTTTTGGTCTGGGAGTCATTAATTCGACAAGGATTTTAACACATAGTTGTTGATATCTATTTGTCCTTAGATTAAGGCTCACAAACATGGCAGCACTACTATTTTAGAAAGGGTACTTCTTTGGTGTGGGGGCTTGTCCTATACATTGTAGGATGGTTAGCAGCATTCTTGGTTCTGACCCACTAGATATCAGGACCCTAAGTTGTAACAACCCAAAAGTCTCTAGATATCATTCTCTTTCTGGGATTGAGGGAGGGAACGTGTCCCTAGTTAAGTGAGATCCACTGCTATAAATTCTTCAAATTCAGCAATTGAACACCAAAACAATTACCCACCAGATCCTACCCCACGACTCTTACATCTTTATTCCCTATTGTAGTTAGTGAGTTCACTGATTCACCAAATCTCACTCACTGATTCTCCAAGATTCAGAAACTTTGAGTCATGTAGTGCCACTTCTTCCTTAATTCTTAATCTCATTCCTCACAAAATCCTCCACCAGACATGTCACTCTAATCTGGTCACCTCTTTCCATCTGCATTACCACTAGTTCCATTCAATTTATTGGCTTTTGCTAAGACACTTTGAATAAGCTTTGTCCTGATTTTTCTGCCTCTCTTCTCTATTTTAGTTTATTATTCCCCCGCTGTCAAATTTACACTCTTAATGATTCAAGTTTTATGAAACCATGAAAATATAAAACAAAATTTTAAAAGCAATTAAAGATAAAGTCTATTGACTGCCAATTCCTAGAAAGAGATACCAAATTAATTTTTAGATTAAAGCAAGCCAAGTTATTTTCCTACTGCAAGAAGGGAGGTCGTGACCTTGACAGTCTTAGTAGTGTCTCAAAAGTGGAAGGTCAATGACAGAATGTTTATAAACTTGTGTGGTGTAAAAGTGGAACACCCAGTGCAGGGATCTGATTGGGATCAGGCAAAGATCATATTATATTTTAGGACTGAAAGAGAGAGGTGACACATACTTTCAAGTGAGTTTTAGAAGTTTAAACAGTTGTATGAGTTAAGTGCTTTGAGAAGGTGCTCTTTATTCTGACAATACAGGTTCAGATAAATAAAATTTTATGAAGTTCCTGAAACAAACAATAATTACTTTCAAGTCCTTCTCCATGAGCAAGAATTTCCTGAAATAGTGAAGTCATGTTTATACAATAGACCAAAAAACTGAATGGTCAGATGTGGTTTCAATTCTCAAGTCCAAAATTTCTAATTATGGCCTGTGAGCCTTAGACAATCCAGCCCTGCTCACACTTTATCATTGTCTGCAGGCACTACCAGACTTGCTCCCTCCAAGTGTTCCAGGCATGAGTCAATTATTGTGCTATAACCAGGTGCTTCCCACTCCCTAGTCTTTTAACAGGAGAGGGAGGGAGGTAGGGAGAGAGAGAGAGAGAGAGAGAGAAAGAGAGAGAGAGAGAGAGAGAGAGAGAGAGAGAGAGAAAGAGAATGAATTTTTTTCTAACCTGAGTTGCATTTCAATATATTATAGCAATGTGTGTTTCAAAATGTGACAAATCAAATTATTTAAATTTAAATGTTTATCATACATAGAACACTAAAGGCATTTGCAAAATACATTTGACTTAAAAATAAGGATATCAGATTGCTTTAAAAATATTGACAAATAGTTTATGTACCTAAATGCTCTAGGTGAGGAGATTCAATGATTGAATTGGAGGTGAAATAAAATAAATAATAATAATACTAATCTATTTGTTTCTGTTCATAGGTTGGCAGTTTCCATCCTAAAACCTACACATGATAAGAAATAAGTAAGTTGAAATCATTATCATCATCAGCAGCAGCTAAAGAATACTATTACTTTTATTTATTATATTCAAGCAAATAGAATATCACTATTCCATTTAATACGTAACTTAAATTGAATTATTTTTGATGCCAGAATGGACAATGTCTTTTTTTGTGTGTGTCCTTTTCTGGGTCAAAGAACTCTTGGATCAGGATTTTGAAAGACAGAGTCCAAAAAGAATTAAAGAGAGACCAAGCTGTTCTTGGTCTCTATTTTCTCCTCACGCCCGAGTTTCCTCCTTTCTCTCTTTTGTGAGCATCATGAGACTGATGTCCATTTTGGGAAGATTATTCCTTACTATGTCAAAATATAATAGTGGCCATTGCTGGAACTAACTCTAATTTAAACTGACCAGAGTCCCCCTCCCCAGCCCAAGCTTACATTACAAGGACTATGAATTTTTACAAGGAGTTACTGCGATGTGAAAACCTGAAAGGCTGCTTCAAAATAGCTAGTTCAAAAAGAGCCAGTTGATGTTTATGAGGCATTGAAAATACTTTGTAGGGATAAAAAAAAAAAAAAAAGAAAGAAAGAAAGAAAAAAGAAAAAAAGAAATATTAAGATGAAACCCAGATGAGGATAAAAAGAACAGGGAGGAATCAGATCAAATATTTTGATAGAAAAACAAAATTACAAACCAAAGGGTGTGGGAATGACAGGGGTAGAAATCCAAACACAGAAATAGGAGACTTAAAATAAATTGATACAATCAGGGAAAAATAAACTAAATTGTTGGGCCAACTAGAAATAAAGTACTAAAATTGGAGCCATGTGTGTGACAAAGGAGCGGATGACATATGAAGCATTACAGAAATTTGGCTTACTCCTGAGGATGCTAAACTATTCATAAGATACACTTAGAAGGCTCCTACATCAGCACAGTTAAGATAAAAAATGAGACAAGAGTCTTCTATTTAAATGGAGTATTTAGTGGCTCCAGAAATGCAGGGACCAGTTCACTAAAACATAATCCGTCATTTGGTCCTGGGTCACTGCAGAGGACGATGAAAGGGAGAATGTGCAATGGTCCCTAGATAGAAAGAAAGGAAAGACAGATGGACAATGAAACCACAATTATATGAAATTTCAACATCTCTTCAAAATTATTTGTTGGGCTTCTGAGGCACAGAATACTTTTTCCCTGAAAATAAGACCTAGCCGGACAATCAGCTCTAGTGCATCTTTTGGAACAAAAATTAATATAAGACCCGGCCTTATTTTACTATAAGACCGGGTCTTATATAATATAACATAAAATAACACCAAGCCTTATATTAATTTTTGCTCCAAAAGACGCATTATAGCTGATTGTCTGGCTCTTATTTTTGGGGAAACACGGTAGTAAAGACGGGGCAATTGCCTATTACCTGATCCAAGACATCACAGATTTGGATTCTCTTCTCTCTTGATCTAACCATACTCAATAGCCAGGATAACTTTGTTTTTATTTTATTTTATTCAAGATTCCAAATAGACTCATTCTCTGAGGTAAAAGTTAAATGAGTTGGGATGATGTACAAAAGAATAAAATTTGCATAGAATCATTTTCTTTGGAGGATTCAACAGGAAACACACAAAAAAGAGTAAGTTTACTAGTTATGGGGAAATTTTAACCTTTTTGATGAAAGGGACAAATGCTAACGCATGTTATAAAGTATACATGTCACAACTGGAAGAGCTTCACTGATGTTGAAAATCAATAAGGTTGTAAGAACACAACATATGTTATTTGATAAGAAATAGGAAAATAATTTTAAAGTAGTAGAGTCGTAAAACATGGTAACAAGAAAAAGGTATTCAAAAGAGAAAAGGTATACAATATCAAGAGAAAGTAACTGAGACCTGAGATTTATTTATGAGTCATTATAATGTAACCACTGAGAAATCCACACTCCTCCAAAACTGAGGAGTGAAAAGAAGTTGTACGTCTCCAAAAAATACCATTTAAATGAAATGTCCTTTAGTACTTGGAAGATGTATCATCATGATCATAAGCAAAATTCTGTTTCGAAGAATCTTTATTTATACTCTTTAGCCAATCTTAGCAGCGGCCTAGCCTTCAGTTCTCCAGGAGAAACGTGGGAATCATACCTGTGATAGACCACTGAGGAATGAGGTAGAAATTAAACATCAGGCTTCGTTGTGATGTCAGGATTTATCTCTGACTTTCAAATGGAAACATCTTTAAGAAATCATTCTTAAATATACAGAATTTCATTGCATAGTTACACATTCCAAAATATATCCTTCCAATCCTATATTATAGAACACTGTACTTATTATTACTATGCAGAGAACTTTGAACACTGGGAAAATGTACCTGAGACAAATGTAAGTTGATGGCCTCTATTGAATCAATTCGTATCTCAGGATATTTTGGGAGAGTTAAAATTTCATCCCATAAATTAACCATCATATCTTGGCTAAAGGTCATTGAAAAGAAACAGAGAATGGTGATGAGGAGAAACCCTGATAATGATGCTGATAATATCTCCCTCAGAGAGAGACCAGGGGTGTCAAGTTGCGCTTTCTACCCTAAAGTACCTCATGTACTTTAAATCTACGACAACCTTATAAAGAGGTATTCCTTTTCTTATTTTTATTTTGCAAGTGAGAAAAGTAAGCTTCAAAGAGGTTAAAAAACATACTCAAAGTCCAAATGCAAATATACTCATTGCACAAAAACTGTGAAGAATTATGCTGAGTTCAAGGCAGCCAATAGCATTGACTTGAATTTCACAAATTAACGGTGATTTTTTAAGGTGTGCCTATTGTGGGAATAATAAAACTCTTCTTTGACTACTGCTTTACTCTTTTTTTTTTTTGGAAAGTGCACACCTATCATCAACTAGCTTAAAAGCTAAGGTGATTCTCTGATAAGGTGGAAAATAACTTCAAAAACAAATTATTCCCAGTTAGTAAACTAAAGTTCTTGTGTTCACTCCCTGAATTTATTTTTAACTTCTTGATGGATTATCTGAATAGTTCTTATCTTTGCCTCTCTGTGGTTCCAGGAAGTTTATTACACTGCACGAGGGAGATAATCAGGTGTTGTTGAAATAAACTAATATATGAGATAAAATTCCCAGTCTCTTTTCTTCCTCTCTCATTCTTTTTACTCCTTGTGTCCATTCTTATATGTGAAATTTGGAATGCTTTCCTCCTGGTTAGACATTGATTTTTTAAAAAGAAGGATTCTTTTTAAGATCTAGAAAACAGAACACACACACAAGAAGTATATAAAACTATTTCTCCCAGAATCCTAACAATTCCATTTTATTGCTTAAATTTATTCTGAGCTTGAGTTAGTTTCCTGCACTTTCAGACTGCAAACCATGCCTATTCCATATTCTTGGTCTACTCCATTAAAGTACAGTTGTCTGTGTCTCATCAGGGAGGTGGCTGCCCTCAGTGGCGGGTGATGTAATCCTTGGTATACATTGCATACATCTGTGGAGGGCTTTGGCAGTCCCAACTGTGAATGTCTCTAACATATCAGATCAGTATGTGAACCAGTAGTAGGCAATTGCTGAAAAAGTCTCTGTAGTTGGCAAATATTTTAATGATGCATGCGGTAAAATTGGAGCCAGTTGGCCTTTCATCTATCCTCAATACCCCAAAGTTCTAATGATAGATAAGCCCTTTATTTTTCTTGAGCTAAAACACTGAATACAAGAAGATATCTGCTAAATAAGGGGCTCATTTTACATAGATGCTGAAAGGAAAAAGACATAAAGCCAATTTGGGCCATAACCACATTTTCAACATTGCTTAAAATGGACCAGAGCACATGGGTGTTACAGCAGTGAGCAGAGTTATATATACTCCAGGCCAACTGTAAGATCTTGAACTTTTACCAAAAGTGCAAAAGATTAATTTACTTACTTCACAGCTTGCACAGCTGTTATTCAAGAATAATTGGGCTTCCTAAAATATATATGTGTGTGTGTATATATATATATATATATATATATATATATATATATATATATATATATATATATCTAGTACTGGCCATTTGGAATATTTATATGAAGCCCAAATGAAAGGTTTCCTACTGTGATGCAGGCAGCATGGGACATTTTGTGAAGAATCACATAATTTATTGTGTGTCCGTCTGTCTCCTGCAGGTAAGGTCTCTTACCTTTACAGGTAACCACTTGTTTCTGACAGGATATTTAATCAACAGGGGAACAAAGAAAATGCTCTAATTTTATGTAAAGGATATTTAAATTTTGTTGTTCAGAAATAATGTTGTGTATTTTTAAGCATAAATAGAATTGTTAAAATAGTAGTATCTCTCTGATGGAAACAGTATACTCATTGGATTTTTGGTGAAACCAGTGACCGATTCTGGACATGTGTATGCTATCATTTCACCTTTCTATTTATAGTACCCAAGAGAGAAAAGACCAATGCATCTAATGTACTCACAAGGAAAAGCACAAAAATTCCATCCACATAATTCCTTTTCAGCCCACAAGTTGAAAAACATGAGCTAAAAAGCTTAATACAACAAAAGTGATAGAAGAGATTTCTGATTGCTATATCAGACTTGAAAGATTTCACCTTCTATTTACATACATATCTGTATTTATAATATAATATACATACATATATGCAATTTACACATATGTAATGTGTATATATGTATATATTACATATATAGAATGTAAGTGTGTATATATATGTAACATATATTTCGCTCTATTAGTAACTATGTGTAATAGAAACCATACAAAGATCATTTGCTGAACAATTTAGCATAAATATCTTTGTTTTCTTCTTAGGTATCTGTGTAATAAAGTTGCATTTATTGCCATTGTTACCCTCACTTTCTTAGACATAGACACAAGGGTAACAACAAAAAGCAGTCAATATCAATCCAAAAAGAAAAATACAATCCTCCTATGTCCTCTACTTGGGTTCAAATCCCAGCACAGTCTTTTATTGTGTTACATTAATTAAACAAGGTCATTAGACTGAGGTGGTTCTAATGCTTTGGCAGCCTACTACATAAGCAAACCAAAACCTAAATCTATAAATCCCTCAAGATTAAGAAATTGGAACCTAAACACAACTAGTCAGAGTCAACTCAGCTTTCCCAAAGAAGGCAACTACTTAAACTATAGCCATTTAAATAATTTTCCTGATTGGATTCTGAGTCTTCTCCATCAAAGTCTTTCACTAATTATATGACCTTAGTCATCTTGCCTCAGTTCTTTATCTTAAAAATTGAGATAATACTAGAAACTAGAAAGCTGATTATTGAAACGCCACTCTGACTTTTAGTAAGAGCTCAAAAAATGTTGGGTGTTTTCATAACTAATATTAATTTCTTGAACTTGAGGTTGATATGTCTACTTGTTTGATACCTAAGTTTCCTCATTCTAGCTTTGACAAAATGAAGGGTCTGTAAACAAGGGCAACATTAGCCTCAAAAATCAAAACGGTGATAACAAAAACCATAACAGAGGTCAACCTTGATCATCAAATGCTGAGTAAACAATTGCCCAAAAGTTTAGCAGTTTAATGGGGCATCTCTACAGCATTGGTTCCCCAAGTTTCACCACAAAAATCAGCTGGTGCTTTTTTAAAATTCTAGATTCCAGCCACTCCCCTAGAAAGTCTGATCAGGTAGGTTTCAGAGAAGCGATCTAATCTGTATTTTAAAAGGGCCACAGATGATTCTTATAATGAGGAAGTATTTTGAGAAAACAAATTAAGACTGTTTAATAACAATATGTTACTTAGCTGAATGTTTTTTTCAATAAAACAAAATACAACAACAAAATTATGGAGTGTTTTTCAGAAATGCAAATGATTTAAATTAATGTCTATGTTAAAATAGACACTAGTAGACTTAAGATTCTATTGGATGCTTCAGCTTTTATCAGAGCCCTTTGCTTTCATGATTGGTGAATCTATTACCTTCTATACTAAACACCAAAAACCCGTTGTAGTCTGTGAATGCAATGACAAAATCATTCTTCAACTTTTCCACACATTTTCACCTCACAACGTCCCCGCAAAAAAAAAAAAAAATGCTGTTATTTTTAGTAAGGATTGAGACAAAACCTGTGAACACAAATTCTACCTTTGACTTAGCTTTTAAGCCTTGTTAAAGTTATTTTTCTATGAAAAGAAAACCAATTTAAAGACAAAAATATATGTTGGCAAATGTATGAAGAAACAGGCACACAATGTAAGTTGTCACATCCTTCAAATTAAAAAATGCACATATGCACCTGCTCCAGGATTCTATGTTTCAGAACATATATTACAGATTTTTTTGTACCACGAGTGCAATATATACAAAGATATTAATTACAGCACTGTTTGTAAGAGTTAAAAAGTCAAAACACATCATATATTCTTCAACAAGTGACAGTTTAAAAAAATAGTGTGTCTCTATAACTGAATAACATGCAAGTCTTGAAAATGGCAAGTCCCTCTCTCTATATGATTCTATAACACTGTCTCCATTATATATTAAGTAAAATTTATACACACATATAAACATATGTATGTATTTTTTAAGCACACATATGTATACATACACATTAACAGTTATATTAATAGACCAGCATTGCAAGGACATAAGAAAAGTTAAGAACGGTTATGTACTACCTCAGCCAGGTGACCAGGGTTAATATCAGCCGTGAGAAGCCGTGTGTTAAACATGTACCCTTGATACTATGTAATGAGTATGTCAATTCCGTGATTTTACAAAAAATATAAACCCCAGTATAATCACAAGAAACATGTCAAACAAATCCTAATTGGGTACATTCTACAAAATACCTGACTAAGACTTACCAAAACTGTCAAAATTATCAAAAACTAGAAAAATCTGAGAAACTGTCACATTCAAGGGAAGCCTAAGCAGATACGATGACTAATGTAATGTGACATCCTGGATGGAATTTCAGGACAGAAAAAGAACATAGGTAAAACTAAGGAAATCTGTAAGGTATGGACTTTATTGAACAATGCATCAACATTGATTTGCTAATTGGGGCACATGTCCAGTACAAATTTAAAATGTGAATGGGAGAATCTGAATGTGGAATACATGCAAACTCTCTGTACTACTTTCATAACTTTTTTTGTAAATCTAAACCTATTCTAAAATTTAAGAATTACTTTAAAAAAAATATGGTGTGAAAATATTATGTGTTAACTTGGCTAGGCTATAATGCCC
Organism: Rhinolophus ferrumequinum; assembly: GCF_004115265.2. Lineage (NCBI taxonomy): Eukaryota > Metazoa > Chordata > Mammalia > Chiroptera > Rhinolophidae > Rhinolophus > Rhinolophus ferrumequinum. The sequence continues at coordinate 14,411,140 of NC_046289.1, forward strand.
TGTTGTTTGGTTAAACACCAGTCTAGATGTGGCTGTCAAGATATTTTTATATTTGATTAACATTTAGATCAGTAGACTGAGTAAAGTATCATGTGGGTGGGCCTCATTTAATCTGTTGATGGCCTCAAGGAAATAAAACTGAGGTCCTCTGAAGAGGAAGAACTTCTGCTTCCATACCATCTTTGACTCAAAACTGAAACGTTAACTCTTCTTGTCAGAATTTCCAGCCCCATGGCTTTCCCTGTTTATTTCAGACTTGCCAGCCCCTACAATTGTGTGCTGCAATTCTTTAAAATCTCTCTCTCTCCAGTAGATTGTATATATAAATAATCTCCTATTGTTTTTTTGGAGAACCTTGACTAGTATATATGTGTAGGGGAATAATGATGTGGCTGTAGAATAGAGAACAGATAGGGTGAGATACTTACTTTTTAAAACATACACTTTTATATACTTTTAATTTTTAATAACTACTGAAATCAACTGTTCAAAAATAAATGAGAAAAAAAGAAAAAAACAATGAGTCTATGTGAGGTTAGATCACCGGTATTTAAAATTTCCGTTCTAAATTATCTAATTGATTCCCATGATAATTATTTTAGGTATATAGAGTTAATATTAGTATTCACGTTTGACCTAATTAAAAATGGAAGCAGAAGCCCAAAATCTCATAGGGAGAAAGTAGTAGAATCAGGACGTATCTGACCCCCTGTGCAGTGTTAGTTATGTTACAACAGGCTCCCTAATGAGGAGGATAATAAAAGGAAGGACTATCTGCTTTAATTTAGAGGTCTAGGTAAACCAAAAGGGTGGCAGAGAAATGGCAAAGGTGAACTCAGAGGCATTTAATTGGGAGTTGAGTGACTATTAACTCTTCCCTAAAAGGATAAGGCTACTGACATATCCCAGCTAAATTTTTTAAGATAGCTCTTCAACATGTCAGGGGCAGTGATGTAATCCTCACCCATCAGGAGACTTTATTTTATCCAGGAACTTTGGGGCATATAGAAAAGGAGCTTGAAATTACAAAAGTAATGTAGGGTGTGCTGGAATGCCAAGATCAGATCCTTGGATGATCATATTCCTACACAAGAAAGAATTTGTAAAGTCCTGACAGTGGGCACCAGTTTCTAGGCTGTGGCATTTCAAATATATACATCGATTTAGAGATCAAAGTGGACTCATGGTGATTTCCCAGGAGCTGGATCAAGACATAGAACCGATCTTGAATCGTTTTAACATACTTGAGGATGTTGGAGGTTTAAGGGAAATTAAACACGATAATAATTTAGAAATAATATTGACCACAGCTGTTTCTTCTTTCCAAAGTATATGTGACAATTCAAATACAAGGTAAAATAAATATTCTACTAACTTCTCCTCATATTCTATTGGAGGATGAATAAGGACCAGTTGGAAATTTTAAGTCCCCTGCCAGTTATTCTATTCAACTGAAAAGTGGGTTGGCCTTGGACAGAGAAGGTTTATCATGAAGTGAAAGAAATTTAAACATCAGAGACTCTCACTAGAATGGTCCTGGGGGAGAGACAGAACTGTGTGTACATATATTTCTGTTTTTGGAAAATTTGCAAAAGTAGTATTACTTTTTTTTTTTCTTTAAAAGGATCTATAAAAATTACGTAAGCTTTAAGCTCCATAAAACCTGCGTTCATCTCTCAAGTTAGAGAAAGAGATCCATGGTTTTTTAGAGCTCTTTAATGAAACTTAAGATATGCAAAGGAAGGCCCCAGGCCATGGATGGTGCAAAGCTAAGCTGATCTGCTTCATAAGATCTGAGAATTATGTTATCTGGGAAGCCAAAAGGTAGATCACCTGGCAAATTAGAAGATATAAAGTATGTAGAGGGAGAGAGAAGCTTGTCAAATGGTAATGTGCAATTCCTTAAATACCACAAATCTGGAGTAAAGTCTGAGACCCAAAGATACCTTGAATAGGAAGTTACTGCAGTGAGAATTCACAGAAAGAGGATTGATTTCTGATTTTGTGCTAACAGAAGAAGACAGCTATTTGGTGGAAAGATCAAAGATCAAGGTTCATTGATCTTCAGAATTCCTTGACAGAAATGATCTGAAGAACATTTCTCTACAGAATGTGTGATATGGGCCTGAGTATTTAAAAACAAAATCAAACGTGACTAGCTGAGCTATGGGTTACATGGGCACGCGGAGTCAGTGAAAGCAAAGCGAGTTGTGCCAGCAGTTGCCAATGCTCTTTATCCGAAGAAACCTTGGACTAAATGGTGGATTCAAGGTGAGTCCACTCCAAAATGGTGGGTGGATTCACAATGCCTCCACCGGGACATACAAAGGAGAATAATGGAGGAAGGATGGCTTCCTCTGGCAGGCTCATGTGTTCAGACAGGCAGCAGCTTTGAAGGCTTGTTCTAAAGAAGCTGAGATGTAGGTAGATGTAGTCACAAGTTAAAGGACCAGTATCGGGAGATTTTTGAGGTGAAATTGCAAGAGAACCTGAACAGAAATAGGCAGGTGTTCCTTTGGAAATACACTGTCAGATCTTCTGGAAGTTAAGAGAAGGGAAATGTCAACATGTATCTCTTATGTGCCAGATATGATTTTGATACAGTATAAATGTTCATGCATTTTCTCATTTTTCCTCAGAAAAACACCATGCAATGAATATTAATGTGCCTGTTTTACAGATAAGAAAGTGACACTTAGGGATACTTAGGGATACTTAGATGACAGTCTTGCAACCATTAAGTGGTGAAGATGGTATCCAAGACAGAACCAACTACCACAAAGCCCATGTCCTTCTTCCCCACCCCACTGACCTTAATATGATAGGACACAGCCAATCCCAGACCAGAAGCAATAGAGCCAATTTCTCCCTGGGAGCCTGGTTGGATTGGCTGTTACACTGTCCAGATGGCAGGATGACTCAGAAGTTGCACATCATTTTCTAGTTCTCCCAGAAGCCCCTCTTTTTCTGTCAGGAACACAAAGAGATTTTACGAAGAAAAGTTCAGGTTAGACACCTAAATTCCAGAAGCAAAGGTTTAGGCATCTGGGAAAAAAAAAATGGTTGGCACTTGGCTGATCATAGAGTAGTAAGAATGGAAAGAGAAATATGGGTGCTTTCCACGATTATTTTATCTGCGAGTCTTTTACTGATATGGTTACATTCTATTTAACTGACACCAATTCAAGTCAAAAATAGTTAACCACGTCTAACAACAAATTATTTTGGGTCACATTTATATGAACACCTAGTATTTACAAGACACTGAAAATGTAAGAGGAATAAGATGCAATCCTTACTTGTGAAAAAAGTTATATCATCATAGTTCTTTGTCAACAAGTATTTTTCAATATAAAACTGGAGGAAAAATAGGTATGATTAAAAGCAATGATGTTTGAGTTTGAAAGAGATATATTAAGTATAATATTATCTATATTCTTTTCAAACTCAATAATTAAAAACAAAACAAAACAAACAAACAAAAATAACTTGAACTCATCCATCTTGAGAAATGTTTGTCTTCCTAATAAGAGAAAAACGTATGAACTTTATCTATTTCAGAGATAAGAAATATATCTGCTAATGATTAGGGCCTCTATGAATTTGTTTAATTCTGGCAAGCCAAGGAAATTATTTTTTACACTGTGTTCTTAGCTACTTTTATATAAGGGTTACTATCTGAACTGATTGTTTCAGTAGTTTTTTCCCTGCCTCCTATGTCATTCATTGCATTAGGCATAATGTTGAATAGACAATAGTGATAATAGCAAACCCTGTTGTTGACATACTTTCTCCTGTCAGCCTTCACCAAATATTTGCCTATAGCAGTCTCCTATAGGAACACACACAATTCTGCTTGATGTTACCTGATGGCTTCCTTCCATCCTGCTACTGAGCAGCAGGCTGAGAGAGCCAGGAGTTACTCCCTCCCTCCCCAGGAGCAGCCCTTAGAAAATGCTGGATGAACTTACAAAAATAAACACTCTACTTTTCTTTCCCAGTGGGTAATTCTGATGTGTATGCTGCACTGTACCCTCTACAGAGAGATAGAGGTATGTACCCTTTATCAGTTTCCATTGTTTTCCTCCCTCACTTTTCCATCCCCCTACTGGTCCCATCTATCGGCGACCACCTCAAACTCATATTCTTGTCTCAAGGCCTGTTTCTTGGGGAACCCAATCTAAAATAAATACATAATCTCAATCCCTACTTTCAAGAGGATCACACTGTAGTGAAGGAGTTATATGGGAGGGCAGACAAAGCATTGGGAGGTCAATTCAGAGGCAATCTGTAGGTAAAGTTGATGGTACCTTAGACGAAGGTGTAAGCTCTGGAGAAGGTGGAGAAACGGATGGATCCGAAAATTCTTAGTTGAAATTAACAAGAATTGGTCACAGATTAGAACAGAACTCTGCTATTTTGAGCAAGACAAGAGAGATTTGCATGGAAATACATTGCCTGATTTTGGATTGATTAATAAGATTATGTTGGAGTGAACCTATATTTATTGTTAGAATTGACCTAGATCCATAGATTTGATCATTTTATTTATTGCCTAGAGTATTTAGAAATTTTACTGTGGCACCACCACACACAGACTTATTTGAAAACGGAAATAACTGCATATTATTTTTGTAGAATTTAATGAAAAATAATTAATATATGAAGAACAAGCACCATGTCTGTCACACAGTAAGGTATGTGTGTGTGTGTATATATATCTATATATATATATATATATATATAGCCAAAAAATGTATACAAATGGACACTTTGATCAATGTTGCTAAAGCAGTTCACTGTAATTAGAAGTGTCTGGACGCTGATGGTAACCACATTGAGCACCTGTTGTATTTGTAGAAGTCAAACATGACTTGTATTCATCTTTTGTTATGGGTATATATTGATTACTACAATTTAATAGTTTTTGCCTTTCTTAAAATGTGTATACTTTTTTTGGCACCCTCTGTATAGACACACACACACACACACACACACACACACATACACACACACGAAAAGTTTGGAAAATTAAGTTCATGAACTTTCCACCATACACTTACATGGTAGAAAGTTGGCTAACTTAATTGTCGTGTGTGTGTGTGTGTGTGTGTGTGTGTTATTTATTTTGAAATAATTTAATGCTCACAAGAAATCAAATGTCTTTCACCCAGATTTCTCCAAATATAAAATTTACGTTGTCAAAACTAGGAAATAGAAAATGACCAATGTCCATGAACTAAGCCTGACATCTCACCGGGATGTTACCAGATTATACACACTCATTATAAAGTTCTAATAAATGTTAGCTGAAGACATAATGCAAATGTTTTCATTCTCAGTTGTTTTTTTTTTTTCCCTTTTCATTTTCTAAAATAGTAAGAGTGGCTTATTAAAGCATACAGCAGATACGGGCTACAGATATGACTATAGCTTAGGCATCCCCTTCATGACAGTATGTGATGATGGTGAGGGGAAGGAAACACTGGGGAGAGGGGAGCATGAAACGAGATTGCCAGTGGGACATTTGCTTACTTTGTGATTAAGAAAGGCTCTTTTCTTTAAAAATTTTCAGAAGAGTGAATTTCAACTTCTACTGATAGAGTGTCCCAGCTCTTTTGGAATTTATAATCTAGTCTAGACAATGCATAGAAGGCGGTCAAGATGGTTTAATATATGACCAACAAACCAGACAGAGCCACTCAGACATTTCTTAATAGTATGATTTAGAAAAAAAAATGTCATCCAAGTTTTTATAACATGGAAAATAACGGAGTGTTCCAACCACAGGACTTGATCTTGCCCATGAGTAAGGAAATACATTTCTGAGTGATGTTGTTTATTTATGCATTTTCTTTGAGGTTACACAGCTTTATGATAACAGTAATTCGGTGGATTTACACATAGAATGACATGACATTAGTTCATATAAAGTCACAGCTTTCATCTCAAAAGAACTCCTGCCTAATGTTTCAATGGAAATACAAGAATTCCCTTGAGTCTAGACCTTGAAGTCTACATTCTTTGCTTCCAGCCCTAAATTAAACTCTTTCCTTTTTATATGGCATATTTCTTTATTTCTTTCTAGTACTTTTAGATAATTAGATTCCTCTGAAGTAGCATTGGGATCAGAGGGTCTTTAATTTGTAATAAGTAAAAACAAACCATATGGTATATCTCAGAACTTCTCAAAGAGAGGACTTCATCTAATTTCCCTGAAATTTGGGAAGATGAGTACTCTATTTCTCTCATTTTGTATAAATTGGGTTTTTTTTCTTTTTTTTAACGTAGTTTTTTTTTTTTTTTTTGTCATTAAAGTCATGACAGTGATGTTTAGACTCTGAAGACAGATGATATTTGTTCCTTTTATAATGATTTATTTTGCTCCACAGAGGTTTTGGCCTCTGTGTACAAGTATGTCTCAGTGTATGTCTTGTTCTAATTGAAATTCCATAAACGAAACAAATTTTTATTTGCTTAGGAAGACATTGGCACCTTATACCATTCATTAGCCCTGATAGTTCCTTACGTGGTCGGAATATTACTTTATTTATCCAGGATTTGTATGCATAAGGGGACAATTGGTTCCTGCTGAATAGGACACTGAGCACATATGCACAATGGTCCTTGTTAGGGTCTATCACAGACTCCAGCCCTTAGATAACCGGTCATTTTAGCCATTCACAGACTGAACTAGTAAAACAGAGTGCCAACAAAACATATCATGCTGATATCCATTAGAGTCATCAGCAGCAGTAGTTCCTCAGCTCTTGTAGGTGACTTTACGTTTAAGATTATCATCTTTATACAATTTCCAACATGAGACTCAATGTAATTATCTGTTTCAATAAACTTCACATAATAACAACCAAGGAAGATAAAACTGACTTGATGATTTGAAACAAGTCATACTGTCCAGGCTGCCTACTGCTCAAATAGTAGTTAAGAAAGAGTAGAGTGGGGATAAAGAAAAACAAAGGTGAAAAAAAAATGTTTATATTTTCAGATGGAGACTGAGAAGCTGATCTTAAGGGCCATTTATTTTTTAAACAAAATTTAAGAAAAGTTTGGTTAAGATAAATACGGAGTTCCCAAAACCTCAAAAGCATTTCTAGAGATTCTATAAGAAATAACTTGGAAATGTCATTAATTCTGAGACTTAATTGCATTTCAATTTATTTCACACTTTCTAGTCTTGAAGGATTTATAATTTAAGTATCTTATCTAAGAGAAGAATGCATAATTTGTTTCAATTGTCTGTTGTTTCAATTAGCCTCTGGTGATCATTTCATATTTAAAGTGTTCATTTTGGAAGATTTGTTTCTGCCTCCTGAACAAAATGGGGGAAAGCAGGAGTGCCGGGGATTCCCTACAGCTACCTTACCCTCCTGGGGAGCACCTGAAAAGATGTATCTTTTGTGGATAGGATAAATTGATGAAAACATTTATTTTATTCACTATCTTATTATCGAATTATTCAGTAAGGGACTAAAGTGAAAGCCTGCGTCCCCTCTCCCCAACCCTACCTTTGCTTTTTATTCATGGAAATCGTAGGGGAGTTAATGGACTTTGGAACTATCATCATGAGGGGCGGGGGAAACTATTGTCATTGTATCCTTGTTGATTCCAAGAACATTCCATTATTTCCCTTAGTACTACTGACGCAGACTTTTCTGTTTTTTATTCTGAGTCTAATTGAGATTTTTTTCTTTTAATAATAAGACATTTGAATATATTTATACTTCTACTAGAAGTAATGGATGATTGAAAAGGATGCAAGGTCTCTATCTTCTGAGGCTGATTGTACTGTTGGAGAATTAAGTAAACCGAGAAGAGAGAAGAGCGAACAAGAGCTGCAGTTGTGTCCAACTAAAGAACATGAAGTTTGGAACAGGATCAGAATCGTGGCTCAGCCACTTATTTGCAATGTGACATTGAAAAATACAGTCAAAATTCTCTTACTTCAGTTTCGTTATTTGAAAAAATAATGGGGATAATATCTTCTTTGGTGGAGGGGCTTTATAGTGAGAATCTTACAACCTAATAAATCAAATGTGCAGAGCACACACTGAACATCTTACGAAGTACGCAATCAAAAATGTTAGTGTGCATTTTCTTTTTCATTTTTAGTGACTCCCTTGTGGTCTTAAATGTCTTCTGGGTTGAAGTACTTCTCTAGGATTGGCTTTTATTTACTTACCCCAGGGGAAAGCAAAGTTGTTCAGATTTACATAAATGACGTGTCATAGACTGATTGCAGATATATTTCCAATGCTTCACTCCACCCTGGATACACACCCTGTTTAACATAATTTTGTGGCTCTTTTTATCAAACGGTGGTTCAGCTTTCCCAGTCTTGACTCTGGACTGGCTGCCTGACGTAACCTGGCCAGCAGCATGCAGGTGTATGTCATTTCCAAGTCTAGGCTCCAGGAAATCTATGTGCTTCTGGTTTCCCTTTTGTATTCCTGCCATGCTATGAATACATGTTTAAACTAGCCTACTGGAGGATGCAAGACAGGTGGCCTAGTCATGCCAGTCATGCATGGATGGCAGTCAGCCAATTATCAGACATGTGAATGACTCTTAGCAGAAGCCAGAACTGCCCAGCCAAACCCAGCCAAAGTTAGCAGAGATGCTAAGATGACGCACAGCTGATGGTAGATATGTGATTGAGTTCACACATAAAAAGTAGAAGTGCCCAACACACTCGTAGATGCCAGAGCTAAATAAATATTATTATTTGAAGCCATTAAGTTGTGTTTTAGTTCATTACCCAATGATAGATAACTAATAGATGAGGATGGGAGTATGATTTCTGGCTGTCTTCTACTATTTCTGACCACTTTAATTAGCAATTGGGCAGGCAACTATAATTACTATCTAAAGTAACTACAGAGCACATCAAAATGCTTTTAATTAAAATTCATCAATAAGAGATTTGTTTGGGATAACAAGTTCTTCTGCAGTTAACCAACATTCCCAAAGGAGAACTGAAAACACCTATAGGCTGCATGTCTTATTGCCAAATGTTTCATGTCAATTACAGTTTGTTCTAGTGCATTTATTCATACATGCATGCATTAATTCATTCATTAAAATTCATAAAACCCCTGTGTTTTGGTACTTTGATAGTTTTTAAAGATACAAAGTAGGATTGGTTCCTTAAACAGGAAGTTCAGATTCCTCGGACAGCGTGAGAAGATACATGAAAATGTATACTACAATGATCTAAATGATGAAAACAAAATAAATAGAACAAAATGCACCCTGAAGAAAGGAGCAGCTATGAAGTGGCAAATAGTACGATATAATAGGGCATGGTAAGGAGTTTCAGAAAATACTAAGAGATAGATGAGAGACTGTGGAAGAAAAAATTTACCTAAAAAATTAAGCAGATGACTGTATTCAGGTTATCGCAATAGGATAATTTTTGTTAATGAGGACCATCTCAAAGAAAAGGAATAGAACTTGGGATCCTATGGAGACAGATAAACAAAAGAGTCATCACTGAGTTTTAGGGGAGTCATGAGGAAAGATAGAGGTGGGTTTTATCTGTGAGTTTATAAGAATAACGGAGGAAGAGTGAAGGTGGTTCCAATAAACAGATATGGGAGAGCAGAGTGGTCTTTGTGATTAACCCCCAAAATGTTGGGGGGATTTCTAGATATTTCCTGCTTTTTAAGAACACATGGCTCAGGCAAAAGTCAACAATGGCAAAGACATTGATGAGCAATGACGTAAGGTTATTCCAATAATTATATTACTAAGTTCAATTGTGTCTAATTTGCATATTTACAAATCATATCTTGTGTCATTTTGAATTTTTCTTACTTACAGTCTAATGTCCATCTATTATTGTCCGAAAATTATGTGTTTGTGATCCAGAAGTAAATGTCACCAATATCTCTAATCATTCTACTACACAGGAAAATGATATCCATGAGAACTGTGTTGGTAAGAGCCACTGTGGGTTATGAGCAAAGTGGAGATAAGGTTAACTTGTTTCTGGTTCTTTCCTGCAAGATTATTTTCAAAGTCATTTCCGTATCAACCTCTGCCCCCACTCACTCCCATTTTATCCCTTTATTCTTCCCTGTCTCCGCCCCGTTTCCTTCCTCTTCTTTACTTGTCCTCCTTTCTCAATTTATGTTTTCCTCTTGAATTATACCACAATTGAACCTGAATCAATCATCAGCAGCTTTAAGATGTTATACACACAAAAAAATGGTTGGACTTCCCTTAACCCATATGATATTGTTTTACCTTAAGCAACAATTTATTACAATGAGGTGAAAAGATTATAAATATGAACACTGGATTATGTTCAGCTTCTAGTGCCTGAACAGATCACAGCAGAGTTGACAGACCTGCTGCCAGAGACCCTGTCAGAAGGATAGAGTGAGTGACCTGCCTACTTTAAAATGAGTGATATTTATATTGTTTTGTACAAAATGTGAAATGTATTCATATCTATACATATGCATACATATTTGTATATATTCATATATATTCATATACATCACTAACACACAGACACACTGAACTGCTACCACTCTCATCTATTTTTACACTTTTTTTGCTCTGTGTCTCTGACTCTATTCTTGTGTGTATTTCCTTTGTTCTCACTTGTTTATAGATTTTATTTTTAAAAGTAGTTTTGGGGGTCACAGAAAATTAAGCAGAAAATACAGAGATTTCCCTTATATCCCCTGCCTCCAAACACACACAGCTTTCCATTGTCAACATCCCCCAAAAGAGGGGTGCATTGGTTACAATCAGTGAATGTACATTGACCCATCATTATCGGCCAAAGTCTATAGCTTACATTAGGGTTCACTCTTAGGGTGTTATACATTGAACAGGTTTGGTAAACGTATTATGACAAATACAAGGTCTGATAATTAAGTTCATGAACTCATGCCAGAAAAAGTGCTACATACCTCATTGCTGAATATTACTATGGTCACCTTCGAAGTACTCTCTTTGGGAAGCTATGCACCAACGCCAGTGCTTAGTCCAACCTTCAGTGCAATTTTGGAACTCTTTTTCTGGAATGGCCCAGAGCTGTCATTGTATTACCCTTGATGTCCTGAATGTCATCAAAATGTCTTCCTTTCCATATTTCCTTTCTCTTTGGGTAAAGAAAGAAGTCACTGGGGGCCAGACCAGGTGAGTAGGGAGGATGTTCCAATATAGTTATTTGTTTACTGGCAAAAGCTCCCTCACAGACAGTGCCGTGTGAGTTGGTGCATTGTCGTGATGCAAGAGCCATGAATTGTTGGTGTAAAGTTCAGGTCTTCTAACTTTTTCATGCAGCCTTTTCAGCACTGCCAAATAGTAAACCAGGTTAACTATTTGTGCAGATGGTACAAGTTCATAATGAATAATCCCTCTGATATCAAAAAAGCTTAGCGACATCGTTTTGACTCTTGATTCAGATTGATGGAACGTTTCTGGTCATGGAGAATTGGCTGACTTCCATTGTGCACTTTGGTGCTTTGTTTCAGGGTCATATTGGTACACCCATGTTTCATCACCAGTGATAACACAGCCCACTGTGTTATTGTCTTGCCGCTCCAAAAGGTGTTGGCAAACTTCGACTCGCCTTTGCTTTTTTGTTCATTGGTGAGCTTCTTCAGGATCATTTTTGTACACACCTTTCTCATGCCAATATTTTCAGTTAAGATTTTCCTAATTATTTCTCTATTGATGTTTACTTGGTCTGCTATGCTTCTCAAAGTCAGCCAATGATTTTGATGTGCAACTCAATGAATTTTTGCAATGTTTTCATCAGTTCTGCTCATTACTGGTCTCCCTGACCTCTCTTCATCAGTGACCAATTATCTCCCTTCAGAAATTGTTTAATCCATTTGTACACTGCCGTTTTCTTCACGGCATTATCCCCATAAATTTGGGCTAACGTGGGCCTCATTGCATTTCCACTCTTGCCAAGTTTAACAAGAAATTTAATGTTTGTTTGTTGCTCTAATTCAAGCTCAGACATTCTTGCGATGATACACAAAAACACACAACAACAATAATGAATGCCACTCACTGATACCGCCACACACCGATATGAACACAGCTGTGAGACACTGATATACCAAGGTTATGAAACCTTACCGAACTGATTGAACGCTGCTGTCAGTGTAAGTGCACGGTGACAAGTTCACGAACTTAATTATCAGACCTCGTATACAGCCTTGAACTATCAGACATCATTTTTTTTCACTGCCCTAAAAATCCTCTGTGCTCTGCTTATACATCCTTTTCTCCCCACAATCTAAAATGAACTATCACTACACACTTGTTAGAATGGCCAATATCCAGAACACAAAATGCTGGTGAGGATGTGGGGCAATAGGAACTCTCATTCAGGGATGGTGGGAAAGCAAAACGGTACAGCCACTTTGGAAGACAATTTGGCGGTCACTTACAAAATCAAACATACTATTACCATATGGCCCAGTAAGCATGCTTTTTTGCATTTACCCAGATGAGTTGAAAATCTATGCCTGAGCAAAAACCTGCTATAAACTTATGTTTATATCAGCTTTCTTCATTATCGCCAAAACTTGGAAGAAACCAAGATGTCCATTAGTAACTTAATGAAAACATGAACTGTGATACATGCAGGCAATGGGATAGTAGTCAGCCTTAAAAAGAAATGATCCATAAAGCCATGAAAGGATATGGAGAAACCTTATATAAGTATTACTAAGGGAAAGAAGCCAATCTGAGAAGGCCGCCTAAGGAAGAGACAAAAGGAAAAGACAAAACTATGGAGACTGTAAAAAGATCAATGTTTGCTATGGTTTGAAGAGGGAGTGGAATAAATAGGTTGAATGCAAGATGTTGGGGGGGCAGTGAAAATAATCAGATGATGCTATCAGGATGGGTACAGAGCATTACACATTTGTTCAAATCCATAAAATGCACAACACCAAAAGTGGACCCGAAGGTAAACTGAGGACTTTGTGTGACTATGACGTATTAATGTGGGTTCAAGAATTTTAACAAATGTACTCTGTGGTAAGTGATGGATGTTGACAATGGGAGAAGCTATGCGTGTGTGGGCACAGAGGATATCTGGGATAGCTGTGTACTGGCCTCTCTGTTGTGCTATAAACCTAAAACATCTGTCAAACAAAAGCCTTAAAAAGTTGTCTTTGTTGCTTTTGTGGTCATATGATTTGGTATAAATTATAGTAATAATTCTTAACTTGTATCAAAAACCTGCTAAGCATATTCCCTATTTTATTACTCCTTTGTATGTAATTTAAAACCGATTCTTTTATTTCTCCTTTGTTAAAGTTAGAAACGGAGGACTTGAGAAGCTGGTCCTTCCTTGGACCACAAGGTTAAAAGAGATGCTAGTCATACCCACACCTGGGTTTTTCCGATGACAACGTTCCTACTGATGAAGAAGCTGCAAGTCTTCTCTGGGTGAGTCTCACGGGCAGAAAGCCTGGGCCTGTTCCTTTATAAAGTAAGGTCAATAGAAAGATCCGCTTTTCAGTTTTGAGAATAAAAACTAATGTATTTATGTTTCACACGGTAATTTGAATTTTTTCAAATATGGATAAACTTGCTATATCTCATTTCCTCAGGAAATATTATAAATCTTTAGTTTACGAAGTTGCTTAGACTTCTGTTTTCTGTTCTAATCCATTTTTCAATATGGCAAAAAGAGGTCGTTCTGAAATACAAATTTGACCAGTATATCACTGATTAAAACTTCAATAAGCCTCATCGATACCTAGAGTGATGGCTCCCCAATCAGCTGCACTTTGGATACATCTGGGCACCTCGAAAATATAGATTTCCTGACCCACCGCTTCAAACTATTGATTTAGAATCCCCAGGCATCACCTTGGATTTCTACACGCATTGTTCTTTCTGGTCGGGCTGCTTCTCTGCATTGAAGACAAATTAATTTACTATTCTGTGTTAAGTAACAATAAATTGGTTTTGGCTGTCTTAACCCTCTTTCTATAGATTGTCTTTTTTGAGAAAAAGAGAGTTCAAATGTATCTACTAAAGCTTAATGAATGCTTTTATGCACGTCAGAAAGAGACTCCTTTCCCCTCTCTTATTCTCATTCTTTTAAGTTTTACAACCTAACCACGCAGCTCTCTTTGCCTTGAAAACAACTTCAAGATTTTGAGATTAAACTGAAAATGTTTAAAAAATACCACATCCACAATGAACAGACCGGGAAGCCAATAAGTTAAATCACTGAGTCATTAACAGTAAGGAAAAGGAAACTGAAGAAGCTGAGTAGACGAAGGTCACATTAGAAACTGCAAATTCAGAATGACTAACATATAAACACTTCCTGCCTCTTGCTTCTGACTCTGCTTCAGATTGTCTGACAGCAGGTGTTCACCTCTGATCGAGTTTTGACAACAGAGTCCCAAGAAAAAATAAAAATGGAACAAAAACATAGTGTCAGTGTTTTGTTGTTTTTTCTTTTTCAATTTTTTTCTAGGACACAAGCATATTATCCAAGAGTCCTTTAGTAGTTATCTAATATTTCTGTCCCTCAATTTTTATCATGGATAAAAAGGAGAATCGTAGTTATCTCACAGGGTTATTGTAGGTATTAAACTTTTTATTATGTATTAAATATTTAAAATAGTGCCTGGATGTAGTAATGCTCTATAAGAATTAGCTATCATTACTGTCATCACATTTCTTACCTTTTTGTTTTCTCTGGTAGTTTTCTGTATATCAGTCAGGTTTTGATCAGAGAAGCAGACTCATTAGGATACAGGTGTGTACATACGCTACAATTTGCTTTCTCCCACTTCTTTGCATCCATTCTCCCTTCTTGACTACCTGCCCGGCAGACTTCAAGCTCCGGCCTCACACATGCAGACCACAGCCTTACAGGCATGGCTTAACCAGCTCCCAGAATTACATAAGACCAGACCTTGGTAGCAAACCCCTTCATATAAATTCATAACCCACTCTCTAAAAATTTCACCTGAAGATACAATCAGGAAACAATATAAAAGTTTGCATGCAAGGATGCTTATCATAACATCATTTAAAAATGTGGAAAAAAAAAGAAATGGACTGACAAGTGCTTAAAAGTAGGATAATTGTTCAATATAAAAATGAAGTTACCTTCAGTTAGTTCTTGAAAAGAAAATGAAGATTCATTCACTGAGCTAAAAAAGTAAAATGTTTATACATTTGGTTTATCAAAATAATATTTTGAAAAACAAGTGAAAATGTATACGAGGTCTGACAATTGAGTTCACGAACTTGTTGCAACTATGTCGCTAACCTTTTTTGATATCAGAGGGATTATTTATTATGAATTTGTACCTACTGGACAAACAGCTAACCAATTTTACTATTTGGAAGTGCTGAAAAAGCTGCGTGAAAAAGTCAGACGACCTGAACTTTTCGTCAGCAATTCATGGCTCTTGCATCACGACAATGCACCAGTTCACATGGCACTGTCTGTGAGTTTTTAGCCAGTAAACAAATAACTGCGTTGGAACACCCTCCCTACTCACCTGATCTGGCCCCCAATGACTTCTTTCTTTACCTGAAGATAAAGGAGATATTGAAAGGAAGACATTTTGATGACATTCAGGACATCAAGGGTAATACAATGACAACTCTGATGGCCATTCCAGAAAAAGAGTTCCAAAATTGCTTTGAATGTTGGGCTAGGCACTGACATTGGTGGATGACTTCCCAAGGGAAGTACTTTGAAGGTGACCATAGTGATATTCAGCAATGAGGTATGTAGCACTTTTTCTAGGATGAGTTCATGAACTTCATTGTTATATCTTTGTATAGTATACCTACAAAGAAAATCTAGGCAATATACCAAATTCTTATGTTATAAAGACGATTAAATATTATTTTTAAAGTGTTAAGTGATTAATTTTCACATATGGGCTTGTAGGTAATTTTAATTATCTAGCTAATGGCTTGTATGATATATTTTCAAAACTAAGCAGCTTTTATTGTAAATATTAATATAACATGCTAGATAAATTAAAATGCCAACAATAGAATGAGAAACAAATGAGATTAAATTTTACTACATAAAGAGCTTATATAAAATGATAAAAACAATATTAGGACCCAACTAGATAAATGAGGAAGTGCCATGAATAGTATTTCAAAAAAGAAAGAATACGATAAATATTATTTAAAACATTACATTGAATATGGCATAAATAATTTTTAAATATATTGTTTCCTACTGCATCTGGCATATACTTTGTGCTCAAAAATTATTATTATTATTGTTTTCATAAGGATACATGATAATAATAAATTAGCAAAAGATAAAAAGAAATGAACCTATGCCATCTCAGTGCATGTGAAGTACAGGCAGAACTCACATGCACTTTTGAGTGTATAAACGTTTTAAATATTTACATACTTTGATTTAGTGATCTGGTTCTGCCAAATGATTCTATGAACATAATGAAAGTGGGTAATCCTCAAAAACGTTGAGAATTGTACCAAAATACTCATCATAACCTTATTCACAGGACCCAGAAAATAGATGAAACATAAAAAGCTAAACACTACTGAATTAGTCATATAAATTATAGATTCTACATAAAATGCACTATCATGCAACCACTGATAAGCATGTCTATAAAATAGTTTAGTTACATAGAAATGCTTATTCAATAGCATTGTATTTATTATAAAATGGGATAACATGATCCCAACTACAGAACTACTGAAAAACAATGTTGAGAATAATAATCCCTAACAGGTGTTGTTTTAGACTCGTTCTTGACACTTTATTATGGTTTAAAATATCAATAACATGAAGTAATTATTTCCCATATTAACAGGTTGGGGGATGAGAGGGTGAGACATTTGAGGCCGTTGAAACACCACGTGCAGGAGGAGGGAGCCCTGATATTTGTAGGACTTGGAAGTTCAGTAAAGCAAATGAAGCATTCACTCCAGCCAGGGGGGGAAATAGGTAGGTAGGTGGGTAGATAGGATGGATCCTCAGCAGAAATGACCACGTGACTTATGTTTGGATTTTATCTTTGCCATTGGGAACAAAAGAATTTTATCAGAAAAACACAATGAGCTAGGATTTGCATCACATAACAACATTTCTAATAGTAACGATAATATTACCCAGCCACACTTACGTGGGGTTACCCTGTACTGAGTACTTCACCAGTACCATTTCATTTACACTTTGCAATTTCGGCTTTGACATAGACATACTACTTGAAAGTGTTGGTATTTCAAATAGATGCTAAAGAAAATATTTTCCTTAAAGTGAGTCCACATTCCAGAGGCATAATATATAGTACACAGAGGAGCTAGGAGAACAGAAAAAAAAAGGAGCAACATGGAATCTGAACAAATAAGAATCACTAAACTATCAAATAAAAAACAATTTAAAGTTAGGTAGAGACTTTATTAGTAAAGATTATTGCAGTAGGGGGAAGGAGACGATGGTAACAAGGAGAATAACCTGACCATAAGGTTTGTAAATGCCAGGCAGAAAGGAATTTTCTTTCATCGGGAGGAATAAACAAGGTTAGGAAGAATCTGGTGTGCAGGAGAGAGATGTCAGGCCAGCCAGTTCTCAGGAGTGGTCCTTAAGGAGGGACTGCTTGCTACTCAGTGAAGTGGAAGTCATGCCAAGTGCTCCATCCTGGCACAGATGCAGAGTGTGATATACAAATGGCACAGCAATGGTCTCTGACAATTGAGAAGCCGTGCAGTCTCCTGCAGAAATCTTTGCCTTCTCTCTATACTCAACATCAGTATCTGGTTGACATCTCCAATAATTCTGTCCTGGACGATTGCAAAACCCTGTTATCGCCTGTCTGTCCCATATTTGGTCCGCAATTCTTATGAAAGAAATCTGATTGTGTCACTTCTATGCTCAACAACCACTGTGGACTCTCCACAGCCCGACCTCTCTGCGTTCTGATCCAATGCTTCACAAAGACATTTATTCTTAAATTAATACATGGGATATGCCACCCAAACTAGTCTCCTTCCTTGTTTAATTCTACTATTAGTTTTAAGAGACCTTTAAACCTCGTCTGTGTCTACCTATATCTTCATCGATCAAATGTCTATGTATCATTTATTTTGTGAAACCTATATTGTTCTCTCCAGAAGACATGAATTTTTCCTTCTACTAACCTCTAATTTTATATTTCCATCATACCTTCTTATGGGTGGATGCTACATCTTTTCATTTCTGAGTTCCCATTATTGTGTAGTATCCATCCTATGTTAATTACTGAATAAATATTTGAAGAATGAATGAATAAATGAATGAATGTGTTCTTTCTGGCTTTCTGTTTCAGTCTTTCCACAAAGGTCCCCTCTGTGTATCTGTGTCTTCTGTCCTCTCTTTCATACTTAACTTTCTATGCAATGTTTTCATAGATTCTTTTTCATGTAATCAACCTGGTGCATAGTTTTATGGAGGCCTAAATGGAACGCATGACAATGATAAGATGTGTACACTCGTGTTGCTATTACTTCCATATTTTGTTGGGTTATTATATAGATGTCTTCAAGTAATTATTCAAAGGAACAAACAGTAAGGCATGAAGAACTAGTATTGTAAGGTAGGCAGATGGTTTGCTTAAGTCTAATATACTGAAATATTTTTTCTGCAGTAAAAGTGTGTAATAAAGCAACTGTAGAAATTTTAAGAAGTTTTATCGTACTAAGGGGCATAACACGTGAAACTTACATTCCATTTCTTCTTATCCCATTGGACAAAATTACCTCTCAAGTGCTTCGCTGTATCTGAACTAGGTTCAACTGTTGAGAGCCAGCCCTTGGAAATATATTTATATTTTCAAAGAAGTACAGCTAACTAATCTCTAACTAAATGGATTTTTAAATTGAAAAATAGCACAGAAGGAGAAATCTCATCGTGAAACAATGTCTCCTGAAAAACTATTTCTAAAATACAAGTTCAGATGTAAATGGGAATGGAGAGCCTTCTCTGCACTCGGACTTGATTTGACACTTTTACTAGTGGCTCTTAGCAGCTTCTACCTCAGTTGTCATCGTCTGACAACCAAGGGTTTACAAATTTAGGGCCCTTCGTAAAAAAAGAATTATTTCAAAAAAGATTTTGAAGGTCTTAGAATAAAGCTTTTGCTAGTCAAACAAGTTTGGGGAAGAATGAAATACATGGATGAGCTTTTTATTTTCTAGACAAAGAGTACATGTGCAAGAAGCTCTGGCTTATAAACGAGGGGCTTTAGGAAGCTTAGCTCTCCTGCTAATCACGTGATTTCAGATCCATGCTAAATTTTCCTATTCTGGAAATTCTTCATTTCCAAGAGGAAGGTTTCGGACAAAGTTGTTCCTGTTCCTGATGGTCCTGTTATCTCTTGCCTATTGTGGCTTTGACAGTGAGGACATTCTTGAGAAAGTAGCAGTTCCTCGATACAGAATATTTGGCGACATAATTCAGAATATTTGGAAACATGATTTCATGAAATTAAAGAGTATTTTAGAGCTGGAAGGCATCCTCTCCCTTAGAGTTTAAGGAAACGGAAGTCCACAGTGGTTCGGATGACCTTGAGCCCAGGTCCCCGTCATTGGCAGTGGCAGAACCTGAGTCCCCATCTCCTGACACGAACCCTCTGTTGCTTCCAGCAAGCCATACTTCCTTTATTCAATTTCTAGCGAACTGAAATGAGAATGTTAATCTTCCACAATTGCGGTTTGTTTTTAAACATTGCCCGGTACCATATGCATGTGACTGTGCAATAACACTTCCATAAAGCCATGGGAGTCACACTTTAGATTTTGCCATGTGTCTATGTGTCCTTTTGCCTGTAAATACAGGCTATGTGTGCGAGAAAAGTTTATGATGCCATTAGCTTCTGAAATAGATGTGAGTTGTAATAATAACAAGGTCCCCGTGATAGGAGATAAAAAAACAAAACAATAATAACATTAACAACCAAGTGAGTCTATTCCTCCATATGGGCACAATACATGCAGGAACATCATTAGTTGAGCTCTTGTATTTCTTGGGGATTAGATCAGCAAAAGAGATTTTGGTATCAGGGTCATTTGAAGCTTTGAGGCCTTGTCTTTTTTGTTTAGCCTGGCAGTTTATGGAATTTTTGCTAAGATTTATTGAGCATATGCGAAACCACTACAATCTATTTGAGATTCAGAAGGATATGGTCATCCAAGGGTGAACATGTGTTTCTGGGACTTTTTCTTTGGAGCATGGTGCATAATTACCATTAGCACTGATTTAAGAGGTTAGTGATTAGGTAAAGTTACCACATTTCAAGAAATATATTCTTTCTTTTATGAGTCTTGGAAAAGGAAAGATACTCAGGTTTTATAGAATCTTTTGTTACAATGTAGTTGATCCTGTCCATTGCTGCCTTGTCGGAATTATTCCACTCAAAACAGTCAACACGAGTAGAATTCACTCATTCATATATTAAATAATTCAACAAATATTTGTTGAGTTGCTTTAGTTCCTTCATAATGGAACTATAATAGTGAACAAAACAATTTCACAATTTTATGGATTTACATTTCAGTAGGGAAAAACACATAGCAGACAAATAAACAAATAAAATAATCTATTTGGCTAGGTGGTCCTATTAATCAGGGTTCTCCAGAGGAATTGTGGAGACTATAAATCCCAAAGCTTCGTCTATCCAGCAGACCGTGGACCTAGAGAAAAGTTGAAATTTCAGTCTACAAGCTGTGTCCTGACAGAACTCCCTCATGTTCAAGGGAGGTCAGTCTTTGTTCTATACAGGCCTTCAACTGATTAGACGAAGCCCACTCATACCATAGAGGGTACTCTGCTTTACTCAAGGGCCACTGATTCACATTTTAATTTCCCCTTAAAAACACTTTTATGGAAACAGCCAAAGTAATATTTAACCAAATATTTCATCACCATAGTTCAGCCAAGTTGACATGTAAGATTAACTATAAGAGTGGTCGTAAGTGCTATGGAGAAAAATGCGGCAAGATAAAAAGGCAAAGCTTGATGGCAGGGGGTCACGGACAGCCTCTTTAATAAGCTAGCTTTTGAGCAGAGATTAGAAGGAAGAAGTCTTTTGGCTATTTAAGTAAATGATGTTCCAGGCAAGGAGAGAACGCATGCAAGACCCTGAGGTAGGAATGTGTTTGGTGCCATCAAGTCCAAGCGAAGTGAGGGACCAGCCTGGCTAATCAGGATAAGCTCGAGAGAGGTGAGACAAGAGGGAATCAGAGACTTACAGGAGAGCAAATTGTCTCTGGTCTCATGTGGCACTTTAAGATCTTTGGATTTTACGTTTTGAGTAAGAAGTAACACAATCTCACTGACATGAACTACAGCACAATGCTGACAATATTCCTTCTTTATTTCACCTATGCTCACACAAGCCTGGGCTTGGTTCTCCCCTTGCACCCTTTTATCATTCTGGTGTCCTTAATACAGCACGCATCATGCTTTGATTTCTATTTCCCCAATTACACTATAAAATCCTTTCAGACCTTACACTTCAGTGGCTGGCAATTCCTTCTTGTCTATAGGAATCAATGAATTCTTCTACATGACCAAATCTAGAGGAAGAAACTAATATATTTCAACTCTCTTATTAATGAAGCCAAATATATAATTTGTAAACCTTTTAAAAACATTCAAAAAGCAATCAAATGTTTTCTGGATGTGTATTCTGACAACCCACACAAAACAAGATGACCAGAGCCATCCGAGACAGTCGGCTCCAGACATGTGTAGTCATTGATAACCGGAAATGCAGCTAATCTGAACTGAGATACCAAAAACACCCATCAGATCCAAAGACCTGGGATGAAATAAAATATAATGTAAGCATCTCTTTAATAATTGCTTTATATTGATTGCACAGTGAAAGGGGAGTACTTTGAATATATTGAGCTAATGAAAATATATTATTATCAATTTCATATATTTCTTTCTACATTTTAAATGTGGCTACCCACAAAATGTAAAGTGACCTATGAAGCTTTCATTTCTGGTGTGCATTATATTTCTGTCAGAGAGTGTTGGCCTAGAATGGTCCCCATGTCCCAGGTATGCAGGCCTCCAGGTTACGACACTTTGCATTGACCTTTATGCCCTTGCTTCCCAGACCCTGATCCCAGATTTCATTTGCAAAGCTGTTGCATTCTCAGTCAATGCAGGGACCAATACATCTTGTCCTCTGTTGCCCCTCAGACAGAGCAAGACTTTGGGCCTGTTTTAGAGCATTCTATATTTGTCCCCAGGCCATGAACTAAAAATAAAAGAATAATCCAGCTAATTATCAATATGAAACAAGAGGAAAAAATGGATTATAACACCTTTAAAGGTAGTAAGTAATTATTCAGGAAAAAAAAGCATCCCAAGTCTCTCCAATTGCATCATCAACTCCCTGAAGGCAGGAACTGTGTTTGGAACTCCTCTTGCTGCTTTCACTTCTCCTCCCTGCACGCATCAGTCTCACTCAACATTGCAAGAACTGACCAACCCAAGAAGCATAAGGATGCCAAGGACTCACACAGCTGCCACTATGGAGCCTGCTGAGGAAGTCACAGTTAAATCCCTTAACTCAAGTGACTTTAGTCCAAGGGACTATTGTGGATATTGTCTTCCAACCGCAAATTATTATACATGCATTCATCAGGAATTTCACCCTTAATTCCCAAGGTCACAGGCAAAATCCTAAACCCACTTAAACTGTCAATATCCTCTTAGACTTCCATCTCTAAAACACTGCAGCTTGTTAGTTTGTTTTAATTTGACATATTCTCTCTTGGGCCTCTCCCTTTTCTCTCCTTTGCTCCCCTTATCCTTATATTCTATGCAATAAAACTCACATTAAACCGCTAAAAAGCACCCTGACATGCTGAAATTTTTCATCAAATATTTTCATCATCTCCTTGCACTCAAAATCCCTAAAACACACTACTTCTATGGCTGCTTCGTCTTCCAACCCCTGCCAACCTGAGATCCAGGAACGACAAAGGGCATACACTGACACTAGCATTTCCAGAATATTTGGTCTACACCCAAGTCAGGACTTTGCCACCATATCTTACATGGGGTATTGCAAGTGCCTCTGAAGGGTCAACCTGAGAAAGATATTCAAATGAATGGAAACTCTCACTGCTTTCAGGCAAATGCCTCTAACTTATTCACAACACCATAAGCCAAGGTGACCTTTCTAAAATGCAAATCTGATCATGTTAGTCTGACACTTAAAGCTTATTTCAATAACTTCTATTTCTTTTAGTTAAAAAAGGCACATAAATAATTGTTAAAGTTCTCCTGTCCTACTACAATTTACTTTTTACTCTATAGCCCCTCTTTCACCTAAATAGCCACAAACTATACTCTTTACCAAGAAGGATCTTAACTTTTCCCCTTAGGTTGCCTTGTTAGTATTCTGCCTTCCAATAGCAGCATAGATAATTCTGAAGAATCGCTAATGTTGCACATGAGTACAAGTGACCTCCAATTATGCACTTAAGACCTATGTTAGTAGCTATTTATTTATTTTTATTTTCAGATTTACTTTTTCTAGTACACTGTATATATGTTGAGGGCAGAAACGATGGCTGCCTTGTCCAATATTACAGTCCTAGGGCCCAGCGTAGGCACAGAATAATCACTAAATAAATCACGATTAAATGCATGAAAGACATTTCTGAAATATGTTATTTTGGAGCTAACTATACAAGACAAAACATTTCAAATTATAAAGGTGATTTTTGTATATTTTCAATTCTCTTGAGTAGACTGTGTTGTGAGAGAATATGTAAAAGGTTTAAGTTTACAGATTTAGAATTGGACAAACTCAACTTTGATCCCCACCTCTGCAGCTATCTAAGTGTTTGAACTTGAACAAGATAATTACTTTTTCTAGGCACTTTCCCCTTGGGTGTAGCAGTTTTTAGTACTGACCACAGAGTATAGTGAAGTGATTAAATATGATGGTGTTCAAAATTACATGACTCACTGCTTACCTAACACAAAGTTAACACTCAATAAAACCAGCTATTGATATTGTAGCATGAATCCAACAAAATCACATCTTCCAACTTGATAATTCATTTTCCCACATTACAATATTTAAAGACCTCACTTTTCTGGTATTCAAACAAATGTGTGAAAGGCAAGTGATCTTCACTTACAGTAGATACCCGTACTCAATGCAGGACTTCATGTGGATAATATGTTCGTGAAGCATCCATCTATTAACTATTATTTGCTCTGTACATGGTGCAGAGTACATGTACATTAGTTAGGACACAGGCAAAAAAAACAAAAAACAAACAAAAAAAAACAACCAAACAAACAAACAAAAAAAAACATTCCTAGAAAAAGAGTTAATAATCGTAGCTGTGGTCTGTATTAGGGAGACCTTCTGTTGATTGTACATGAGATAAAATACCATCAACAAGAGCTTAAATAAATGCTGGCATTGATGCCATTAGCTGTGGTTCTCTTGGCCTGTCTAAGCAGAGTCACATGATGCCTTCCCCAACTTCCTCTCTTCTATGTTCAACACGGAAAGAAAGAGGAGGGTAAAAATTTTCCAGACACCTCCAGAATATTTTTCCCAAACTGTATGGGCTGCAAAAGTGAGTGTTCTACGTTTTCCAACTATATTGGAGGCTGCAAGAGAGTAACAACGCCACCTACATTGTTTGATACAACATACGTGAAACTCACACAAAGTTCTAGGCCCTGTGTAAACAATGGATTTATGTATCGGCAATTGGACTGGAAGCTAATGTGATCTCCCCATCTTCCCACTGCACCTACTGCCGACACATGGAACCTTAGGGTCTAAACTAACTGGCGTACCAAATTACTATTTCCTCTTGCATTTCCTGGAAGAAAATTTGACCTCACAACACTGTCATCATGACCTTCACTATTCATTGAGGGCCTCCCTCAGCCCAGTGCTGAGGTTTCAAAGGGTGAGTCTTGGCTTACAGTCTTAATGGGAAGGGAGGCCCTACACAGAGAGAGAAGGCAGACATAATAGGGATAAAAGAAAGGTTAAGTGCTTGTTTGAGAGAACAGCGATAGGTGCAAATTGATGAAAATTGTTTTGGAAAACTAGTTTGGAAAGAGGCTCAGTGTCTTGCAGTACTGGGGTTGAATATAAGGTTAGGAAAAGTTTTAAGGGATATAGAATGCCAAGATATGTAATATGAACCTTGTTTTTTAAACAAGAGGAAACTAATAATGGTTTTCGAGCAGGGGTAAATGAATGAAGGAATGGCATGAAAACTCATACGACAGAAATACAAATCTAGGAGTTGTTTTTCAGAAAAACAGTAGAAGACAAGAAGAAGAAGGGAGTGGGCTGAAATGCTAGAATGTATTCTCACCAGATAGTTACTTTCTAATGGGGACATTTTCTGAATTGCAGAGAGCCAATGCTAGATATATTTTCAGAGCTTTTCTTTTCAAAAGAAACACTCTTTTCCAGATATAATAGAATGGGGATACTCCAAATCAAAGGTGTGCACCTACTCAAATTCAAAAGAAACACTGTTTTAAAGGAAGTTATTTCACAGCTCAGTACAGCATCCTCCACAGATAGAATTGGGTGAATTTCTTAACACCAGCTTTTGCCTGTAGATAACTTTGGACAACTTGAATGTTTCAAGTCCCTCTGCATTTTTGATTGGTCTGATTGGACTAGCCGAAAGGTTAGGTGTTTAGAATGAAAGACTGTTTGTTTGTCAATCACATAGAAGTGGTGAAGTCTTTATCCCGGAGAAGCTTACAAAGCTCTTCGTGTATTTTTGCTACTGAAAGTCATCAGCTCAGAAGGAAACTCTGCACTGGTAAACATTATCATCTGATTGATGAGGTCCTTTTCCCTCCAAAGTGTGTGTAACACAATGAATCAGGTAATAAAGAGGTCAGCGACTGCAGGTCTGCACTTAACTGCAGCTTATTATATTGTAGAAATGATTCGATACAATTGCACAATCAACAGTATGAATCACCTGCTTCATATGTACACATTCTATCACGGCACAAGAAACTGACATTTTCTTTTGAATGACTGGAAACCTGAGTATCCTTGAGTAACGTACATTTTTTTTTCCTCTTTGAATGTAACTTCCATCATTTGTATATCAGAAAACAATTTGAATGGTGAAATTCAACACTCTGAGTCATGTGAGATCTCTCCTCTGGAAACAATAAAGTCTTTCCATTATCCTCATCAATAGATACAATGGGGGCTAGTGCAATACTGAATGCTCCTAGAATATTTTAGAATTATACACTGCCATTCTGGAAATGTGATGCAGTGCCAGTGGTTTATGCTGGAAATTGAATCTCAGTTCTAAAATTGTTCAGGAAACTCGGGAGTTAGGGGTTTGAGAATGATTGGAAGAAAAGTAATCCTTGATGCATGAAGGTAATGCGATATATTTGATTTAATATTGCAATAAACTTTAACACAAAAGGAATGCTCACAAAAATAAATTATAAATTAGGGTTAACATTTAAGTAAAATGAACAATTATAGGAAGATTTGCTTATAACCAGTACGATATGGACTTTTCAAAATACGTATCATTTTTTTTTAATTTATTTTCAAAATACGTATCATTTTGTTTATCAACACTTCATCAAAGAATTGCTCAAATTTATTAAAGACTCCCTGTGTCAAAGAAACAGTGCTCCACACTTTGCTGAAAATAAAAAAGAAAAATTAATCTGACATGGTCCTTCCTTCGAGGAGTTAACACGTTATGAGGACATAGAAACCATTCCTAACATCATTACAAAATGCTAGTGTCATCAAGGAAATGACAGTGAACATTTTAAAGAGGTTCAAGGAAAGGAAAGATGACATCTTGCAGCTCTCGGCATAGCATTCAGAGGCATCAGGGAAGGTGTCAAAGGTTATTGCTTTGATAGAGAATTTGAAGGACAGCTACAGTTTAGAATAGCACAAAACAATGGAGTTCTGAAGGATGCCATGGGTGGAATAGCAGCGAGCAGCTATTTATGTAATGGTTTAATTGAAGGCAATGGCAGGTGAAACTTTTGAAATAGTAGGCTGGGACTAGATGACAGAGGTCTTGAAGGCCAAACAACACTTTATGTATTGGATGATGGAAAGATACTGACTGTTTTCAATAGGGTAACGAAAGAAATCGTATTCTAGGAAAATGAATGACACGGTTAGTTGGAATTGGGAGGAACAGAAAGTAAAAAGGCCTAATGAGAAGATAATGGTAATATTTCAGGCTTCCCAAAATAAGAGGAGGAACTGAAGGACTGGAGGCAATGGCAGCTAGATGTGTTAATGCTAGAGAACTGAAATACTTTAATGGCTGGTTTGGTGTGGGAGATGAAGTGAAATCTGGGAATACGACAGGCCTTGGCCCTAGGAGTGGGGAGCACTGTAGCTCCTCCTTGGCTGGTGAAAGAAGACAGCAGGTACTCTTGGACTCATAAAATGATTCGTCCACTAGAGATGTGAAAATTCTCTCCCATTTTCCTTATAGATGGATATAGATGTTAAGCACTACTTGCTGAGCTGTGAAACTAATCAGTAACATTTGATGCCTTAATTAAAGACGAGACTGGGATTTTTGTTCCTAGAAAAGTTACTGTAGGCACACAAAAATAAAATCATCCTAATTAAGACCTGTCTAGGAGATATATCAGCTCTCAGATTTACAAATGATCCCAAGCCATTTTTAATCACTAAATTGACCTTTAAAACATGTCCTCAAACTCATGCCGTGTTTCATCCACCAAGTATTTCTTGCCTCGATGAACCTGGGATAGGAAAAAATGAACAGAATTTGTAGCTGTAAATTCCGGGATTATGGAAACTATATGGCAAAGCCAAGAGCTAGAGCTTGAAGTCAAGTTTGTACTGTCCTTCTCTCATTTCACTGCAAGTGCACAGTCCTCGGTCACACTTAAAAGAAATCATTTCTCATTTAAAATTCATGACATCTTAATTGCAGATTTATTAACAAACTGGCAGCTTTGTATTGATTTCTGCAGGATGTTGTGGAAAGTTGGAACAGGCATAGAGTCCCTTGTGGGACTGACAGCACTTGACACTAAGTGGCCAGGGTGTCGTTACATGCAAACACTTGGAAAAGAGCAGAGAGTAACAGACCACCATGAGCAGGAGGGAAGAAAAACACGCTATCAGACAATAAAAGAAAGGAGAAAAATGGCAGCCAGGACTCTCATTTTCAATGTTAGGGAAATATCATGCGTTCTGACTTAACGTATGCCTTTCGTTCATTCTTAATGTAGATCTCATACCTACACTTGGTGCTCAATTCCTCTGAGGCAAAAATGACGCCCACAACGTGTCAGAGATATAAGAGACAACAATAGTCAAATACTGAGAATCCGCTTTTACATACCATTGTCTACAACGTCAAAGAAAAGATCCACTGTGTACAGATTCTACCAAACTTCCAGCTCAAAACCGAAAACCAATAACCTTTAGACTATACGAAGTGAAACATGCATTTTATTTGAACATTAAAATGATTCACATTTCAGGATTGATCTCTATATTGAACAATTTTGGTTCTAAACAGACTGAAGAAGCAATTGTAAGTAAAGTATTTTCATATGTCACTGATATATACTGGTGATCTAAGAACTGGGGTTCCTGTTCTGACAAGTATGAAAATACATGATGGGGAAAATGGGTGATGCTGTTTAAAATGAGGATTGTCCGAGAAAAAATCTGAAAAAGAGAAAAATTTCCATGTGCCTTTAAAGAAACAGCATTTTCTAGTTTATACTCAGTGACTAAGATCACCTTAACTTTCCCCTTAACTGGACTAAACTGTCGTAG
The DNA here is from genome assembly GCF_004115265.2 of Rhinolophus ferrumequinum. Taxonomy (NCBI): domain Eukaryota; kingdom Metazoa; phylum Chordata; class Mammalia; order Chiroptera; family Rhinolophidae; genus Rhinolophus; species Rhinolophus ferrumequinum. Next base: position 14,440,002 of record NC_046289.1, read on the forward strand.
TTTTTTTCTCCTGACTATTGGCCCCTGATCTCCTTTTTTTTTTGGAGTATTTAGTTATGGTATATATTTTTCTGAACAAGATATTTTCAAAATTACACACAAGCAGGAAAAAAAATCACTGGCATAATTTACACCATCAGTATCCTGCTTGAATGGAATTGAATAAGTAACACAGGCAAAGACACTATAGATGAAAGCCTTGCACAGTCAGTTTACTATTATGTTTCCAGATCCAGACACTAACCACTCCATCTGTGAACATGACTACAGAACAGTATACATCTCTCAGGAAGTTGCTTGCTTTTGAGTTCAGGAAAATCTCCCTAATTTCTCTTTTCTAAAACCTGCTCCAAACACCGATGCACACCTGTTCTCCATGGTTACCAAATACCAGGATGGATTTGGTAACCTAGGCCCAGATCATCAACCTGAATGCCACTCAAGCTTTGACGTGCGTACAAATGACCTGGGGAACTTGTTAGACAAGCAGAACATGCTCCAATGGATTCTAGTTCCATGGTTTTTTGGTGAGGCTCAAGAATTTTTAAGAGACTCCAGGTATAATTTTGAAGCAGGTTATCATGGACCACAACTTAATAAATTTCTGTTAGATTTCCTGTGAGAAATGGAAATCCTCAGAACTCAGTCATTGGTAATCAGTCCCAGAGGCCATTTTTTTTTTTTTTTTTTTAAAGATTCGTCCCTAAGGATCTCTACCCTCATGACCAATCCAATTTCCAGATCGCTTGCAACCAAGTCCCTGGTCTTCTGTCCCATCCAGGAAGGAGGAGGATCAGACATTTGGTAGTTCTTATTTTTGTGTAATTTAAAACTCTTGAAACTCCTGCTCCTAATCATTCTAGTTACCTTCTAGGTAAACATTGGACTGAAGCAACTTCCAGATTCCCCCTTAAAAACAATGCGGGTTTAAAAAAAAAAAAAAATCACCTTTGAAGGATGCTCATTCAGAGAAGTTGCCAGATTTTTGTTTTTTACTCCGATGGAAAATTTCAAGAAAAGAATAGCTACATTGAATTCTATTGTCCACAGATCAATGCATGAGACTTGATTGAAATGTTTTATTTCAATGAAATTGTTCATGAAATCACATGAGGACTATGTGATGACAACCACATTATCTTTCATGTCCACACTTTCACAGACAATTAACACCGAGCCTAATAAACTATTGAGATCACTGTTACTTACTTTGTATGCTAACTTCCCAATGAAACTGTCACTCTTCCTGACTGTTTTCATATTTTACAATGAACAAACTACATCCATGACAGCTTCCATATTCATGTATCCCCTGAAGTAATTTGGCAGTGTACGATTTTACCAGCATAAATCAGTATACTAGCTTAAAGATTTACGTGTTTATATTCTTAAAGAGGCAGATAGCTCAAGACTTAACAAATTCATTTTTATTGCTATCATTACCGATGGTAATAAAAATGATATCAGGCATAAGTCTATAATTTATTGAGTTCCTACTATGTGCCAGGCACTGCACATTATTGTACTTCTCCAAACAACCCTTCAAGTGAGTAATGATTCCATTTTACTGACAAGGAAACTGATGATCAAGGAGGTGAAATAACTTGCCCAAACTATATAGTTTCATTTTAACTGCTGGCTATTTAATTTTAATGCTTGTGTTCCTTCAATTAACTATGTCGCTTAATTACTTGGAAGGGTGTCTCCGAGCCAGGAAATATTTAAGAATAGACAGGTGTTTGTTCATAGAAGCCTTCTGTGTTCTTCATTACTGCCCCTCCCCCAATTATTCTCAAAGTAGAACACAATTCTTGCCTTTATAATATTTTTTAAAAAATGAATTTAATTTTAACTCTTACAGATATCCATCTCCTCTGCTTAGACTATAAGCTTCACTCAGGATTTCCTGAGTAAAGGACACTGGGGGCATAGGGGCATAATATAATACCTAATAATATCTGGTTCATAGTATGGTCTAAATCTATTTACAGAACCAAACTTTTTGGTATATAATGGTGCTTATTTTTCTGAAATAGAAAGTTGCCCAGAAGTTTATATTCATAACATAGTTTGACCTTCCTTGACTAGTCTCAGTAAGGTCATACAAAATAACTTTATAAAATGGAACTTGGGATACTTTTATTTTTTGGGGGAAGACATCATATATATACATATATATATACACACACACATATATACAGATGTATATATATGCATATATATATATGCACACATATATATGTGTGCATATATATATACATATATATATATACATGTACATATATATGTATATATATGATTTAACCCATTACACTTATAGATGGATATTATTTAATCTTGTTACTTTCACCTGAGGTCATTGTCTACCCTGTACAGTAGAAAGAGATATATTCCACTAGACTTCCTTGTTTTTTGGATGTTTTCCACATTCCCATTCCATACCCGTTGGATCTCAAAACTCAAAGGTTCTTACACGTGATCTAAGCTTTGGACATCAACCCAGATTTCTGGCTTGGAATGTCAATAGCTATAACAGCCTTCCTGAAAGAACATTTTTGTCACTTACAACTTGACAATTCAAATACTCAACTGCAAATATCAGCCCATCTTGACTTTGTTATTTTCCAGGGACAGAAGAACAAGTAGCTCTGTGAGCACCTGGAGGAAAAAGCCCTCAAGAGCTTCCTGGACACGATTTGCTCACACTGGTCACCCATTATAATGCTGCCGTCATCTCCTTTGTCAAGTACACAACATCACAAGACTATAGACTGGAAGAAATCTTAAGTTGTATGGAAAAGATGTGCACTAGGTCCGAGGTTGACTTCGTCTCCTGGACTAACTTCCCATGTTTGGAAATTATGCTACCCACGGGGATATGCCTGTGGGGCAGTGTACAGTGGTTTTGACCACAGAATCGGTAATCCGAATTCCTGGGTTCAAATGAGATTCCATATCATCATAGCCCTGGAACATCGGGCAAGTTACTGAACCAATCTCTCCTTGTTTGTGAAATGCAGATAATAATAATAGGACTTGCTTCATAGGTTGTTATGAAGATTCAATTAGTTAAATAAGTAGTTGTATAAGGAGTTGTAAAAAAATTGTCTTTATTCTAGACTTTAAAATGTATTATTCCATTAGCATAAATAAGAATTCTATTCTAAAAAGTATCTGTGGATCCTAATTATTTTAACTGTGATATTTAGGGTGCTGTATGAGATTAGAATATCTGGCAAACTCTGGATTCTGTTACAGTAACTCTCTAAAGGTGATGCAGATGGAACCTTTATTATTATCTCCATTTTCTAGGAGCTAGAGCTGAAAGACAGACCTCAGACCAAAGTCACAGAAACCACTTAACAGCATAATGTGGATTATAACCACTTTCTCTTCATTTTCATTTTTCATCAGTTTCTACTAAAAATCTGTTGAATTGCTACATTTCCCTTAACAATAAAAATGGACAGTTTTTATTTTTTATGGAATAAGAAGATTCCAATGAGGAAAAAAAAGATACTTTAGAAACATTCTAAATTAAAGTAAAAGTGTCTCACACATGAATTTATGATGTTTCGAGTGTCCATGAGAATCAAAATCTGTGGCTCTGTTTATTTTAGCGCAAAGAACCAACGAGTTAATGGCGAGGTGGGTCTTCAGTTGAATATTCTTCTGTCTGCTCTCTGGTCTAATCCAGGATGAGGCTAACATGCACTTCAATCCTCCTCAGGCTTCTCTTCCCTGCCTGAAGGAGGCTTTGGTTAGGAAAGACTCCTTGAACTTTTTGGTAGAGGTACTTAAATAAGAAAGCTTTGGTGTGAAGGCAGGAGGGTTTCCAACTAGTCTGCCACACCTCTGAATTAGGTAGCACAGCTATGCGCCTTGGGTGACTCTGGGACAAACCATGTCAGGTCCTCATGTCTCCAGGAAATTCTGGAAGAAATATATTCTATACTTTCCTTGATTCTATGTTTCTGTTTCCCATAAAATGTAGAGTTCAGAAGGTCCTCCCACTGTCTTACCTATATTTCATGAGTAAGATTATTTGATATAGGTCTGAAAGAGAAAAAAAATCACCATTCGTAAAATGATCTTCAAGATTTGTTTAAAGCTAAGGTTTTTATAGGGTCTTACTTTGCTGCTCTGAGATTTTTTTTTAATTCTTCCAGTCTTTTCTTATATAATTATTCCTGTACTCTTTTAATAATCTGCTCTATTCTTCTTTGGGTCCTCATTAAAGTCTTAATTTCTTTTATTAAGTATGGGACCCAAAAGATGAAAGAATGCTTTAGATAGGACCTTAATTGCATTATCATTCCAGAAGAGTTTCTAGTAAAGTATTTATACAACTTATGGATTTAAATTGATGTGTTGAAGAAAAAACGTACTATGTTACTGACTGTGATTGATAATTAATTAAGTCATTTTACAGAGAACTTAACCAAAGGAATACCTTCCAACTTTTGCTATTTGGACTTCATATGCATCTTACTTTTTAGGGATTGGACGTCACTTTCTTCATCTGCGAATGTCTACTACTTTTTTTTTTTTAATTAAAACTTTATAATCTATTCTGGATTTGTCTAGAAGTGACATCATCTCAATATAAGTGGGTATCAGAAAAGGTTCTCTAGATATGAGCATCAGAAAATAACTGTGAATAAATTAAACACAAAATAATTTATTGGGAAATCACCAGAAACTCAGAATCCACAGAAAGATGGAGAACCAACTTGGAAATAAGAAACACCAAGGCAGGTCTGGAGGCTGGACAGCAGGAGCCACAAAAAGAAGACGAAGAAGAAAAAACAAATGGTATCATACGATAGAAGAGCAAAATGGCCAAGGTGCCACTGCTGAAAAGTACACAAATAATACTAATAGTCAACATGCATCAACTACTATGTGTATATATCTGTTAGGGCATTTAACCCTCATCACAGCCCTGTGAGTTTGGTGTTCCTATTCTCCCCATTTATAAATGACCAAAGAAGGCAGAATGGTTAGACCACTGTCCAATGCCACACACCTAATAAGATAAAGAGTCAGGATTCAAGCCTGGGCAGACTGACCCTTATGTTCTGTACAACACTGATGTCACTTGCTATAGAAACTCAGAATATTTAGTATCTTTGATTGTCTGTTCAAAATTTAGTTTGAGTGACAAGGTCATTAGATTAGTCTAGTTTGAGGTTTCTTCCACCTTTTGGCTATCAGAGGAAGAAACCCTAATTACCGTCCCACCAACCTAATTCCAATGAGGAAGAGTTAATTTCTCATAATAAAAATCAGGGCACTATTATAAAGGGGAATTGTATGTCAAAGAGCCCAAAATAAAAAGGTACACTATAAAAAAACCTGCCCTTTATCACACTCCACTGAAATGAATATTTGAGATTATCATCTTCATTTAATCAGAACAGAGAAGGTAAACATACTAATGCATTTTACATTACTAGTTTTAGTTTGATAAGAAAAAAATACATAATTAGGTACATTTTGAATTATAATATAGAATACAGGAAACTTGATTGAAATAGTTTTCACTTTGCAAAGTGGAAAATTACTTTTGTCTGAAATAAAATGATCACTGTTGTAATATAACAGAAGCAAATGACTTCTGGGTGGGGCAGCAAATGTACTGACAAGCTTTTTAAGAACCGGATGCTTTCATCAAGTGGAGTCAAGAGGAATCTTATTTCTCAGAAGGAAGGAGAAGAATTACAAACTATCATCTTTCTCCCACACAACACAAAGCATTGTTCAAGGTCACTATGAGTGCATGCATTTGCAATGTAATGGAATATGCAATTATTCATAAAACTAATTCATTGGCTATGGAAAAAAAAACCTTCAAATAAATGTATGCTCAATGTTTTAAGGTAAGAGCATTATTCAAATACATGGCTTATGCTGGCGTTGTTTAACTAGGTTGAGGTTTCTTGCTTTTTTGTTTGCTTCTTTAATGTGATTTGCTAATTTCATGCTTCCAGAATGTCAACAAGGGTAATAAAATAGCAATTTAAGGCCACATTAAATGCTGAACTAAATGGCACCATTCTACTGACGGCATTAAAACAAAATTGCAGCATGTCCTCCTATCAGAAAGTATCTTTGTAACTTTAATGTACAGTAGGGAAAAAAAGGACTTTATTTCCCTCTCCCCATTTCTGCCTAAGGCTGCTGCAGTTCTGTGGGACTACTATTAGGTTGGTGCAAAAGTAATTGTGTTTTTTGCAATTATTTTTAACCTTTTAAACCACAATTACTTTTGCACCCACCTAATAGAAATCCTGGCCTATTCTTGCTAAAATAATTCTTGTTAGGACAATTTAATTCTCTTTTCACTTGGAATATTCACTTTCTTCTTATGACAACTTTTATAGGATTTGAGGACAAAATAATTGCATCCAGAGACAGTGGGGCCACATTCTCCCCCTTCTTGAGAGGGCCTCACTAGAAGGAAACTCACCTGGGCATTTAAGGGCAATGAACTTAGTCTGTCTCTACCCATATCAATGTATTGACTGCTGCCAAAGTTTAGGGAATTTCACGAGGGCCTCTGATACCCACTCCATCAATCCCAAACCCCCATGCCCAATAGACAAGATACTAACAATACTTTCTTATATGCTCACTCTTTTCTAATAGGTTTCATGTAGATTCTCCAGTAATACTCCCAGTAGGCCCTTTTCATACTTTGTATGGATTTGTAAACTTGTCCTTACACCATCTGCCTCAAGTAAGGACAAAGGAGAAAAGTCAGTAAAGAATACAGGAAATGTGGGATTTATGTTCAGCAAAATATTTAAGTTACATCTCAAAATAACTTCTTATTAGTTCTGATACTATTTAACACATTTCTTTACTCATTGTTGTATTGTAACTTATTGACACAATGTTGTGGTAGGAAGAGGAAATGTTAATTAATTTCACAGAAGATGAAACAGAGAATTCAAGTCAGGGGCCTAGTGTGAGTTTTCTTTTATAATCATTAGTATAGCTGTGAGACTTAGGTAGAATTTTCTGCTTATTTCCTAAGGATTCTTCTTGGGCAAATCAATTTTACTTTTACTCTGATGATTGTCAATCCCAAATGCTTTGCTTTTATAAATGAGAGGAATTTTTTTTTTCTTTTTGTCTCAGAAAATTTAAAAGCTGCAGAAGTCTTGTCTCATATGGAAAAATAACACACATTAAATCTTGATAACTTTTAATCTGTCTAGATCCATTTATCTTGACCACATGTCATTACTATTCTAACCTTTTGCCATTCATTCTGTTTTTATTACATATGTTTTGAGATATATTAACATACAATGCCTATCACAATAGTCTGAAAATGACTGACTTTCTACTTCAAATTGGAAATGTAAGAATAACATTAGACAACCTTTAGTACCTTGACAGAATTTTACCATGTGCTCTGGAATGAAATATGTCTAGAAAGAGGCAATTCAGCATGATAGGAATTACCTTTGCAACTCTTGACTGATCATTGGAAGTCAAAGTAACTACAGATTGAAAGGATCTAAACAAAATTCTAGTAATTACAAAAAAATTTTAAAAAGTAATGTAACCTGTTAATACATAAACAAAATAATTGCTAGCTATTGGCTGCTTATTATTGGTGGCCATACTTCTAACCCATTCTAAAGCTCTCTTCCTGGAGAGATAATCCAATCATTGTAACCATTGATGTCTCTGCCATTTCCACATCATGACCAAGGGGAGACACAGTGCTTCATCTGATTAGCAATTTGTAAAGTGTGCATGTCTGACTCAGTCCTGCCCTTTGTTTAGCTTGGGAACAAGATTCCTCCCAGAAAGCGAGTTTCCTTGTGCTCTGCCCTATGCTGTTACCTCGCCTCTCATTTGTTAACTCCTGCTCTGCTCCAGCTCTGCCTGGAATTGGTGGATACATTGTGCACAATTCTGGCATTTACTGAGGAGACTCATATGGCTGCCTGTCAAGGCTACATTCTCTTATGGACATTAAGGATATTTTGGCCTCCGTACCCACTCCTTATCTTATTTCTCAAAATGTTCAGAACCTAGTAGAGAAGAGAGATGCTTTTCACTGAGGGCTTCTTTGAAGACCAAAAGTTTACAACATTGGAGACAAGAGTGTCTTAATCCCTTTAATCCATTTAGTAGCCTTTAAAATAGCTATTATCCTCAGTCTGTAAATGAGAAAGAAGAAGCTCAATGATTAAAATGGTCAGTGTCACATTGTAAATGTTTGAGCAGGGATTTGAATAGGGTTTGCCTGTCTCTAAGTCCCACACTCTTAAATCTATAATCTGCCTTCTAAAGTCACTGAGATGAAAGATTATTTGTTCTTGCTCTCTCATCCCGTGATGAGTAAACAGAGTCAAACAGAAATGAAGTTATGTGCCCAAGGTCACGCAGCTCATCACTGACTTCATCAAGACTTAACAACAAGATTCTGCGGTTGTCTTCTTCTATAAATTTGTAATCAAAAAGTAATTGAGATAAAACAGAATTTTGCCAGGCGTGGCTAAAATCCTTCATAAGAAATCTGATGCCATTTTTACATTTGGCCACAGGACATAGAAACTACAGAAGCATAATTAAGTATCTATTTTCAACTTGGGTGAAAACCAGAAAAAAAAGTCAATAAACTGCTTTTAGTAAAGGGCAGGGGTTTTGAAAGAGAATAGTCAAATTTTTATAAATTATGTTACTAAGATTGAAAGAATTATAAAAATGATTTATCTGCAGAGTATGAGCATAAAATATTTTTGTATTCCTAATTGTAAGACAAAACTATTTTTTCTGATGCTGTTATTGTTTCATTAAGAACAGAAAGGGGGTCAAATATATGGTGATGGGAGAAGAACTGACTAAACTGTGCTAAACACACAATGCAATACATAGATGAATTTCAGAAATGCACACTTGAAACCCATAACATTTTACTAACCAATGTTGCCCCATACATTTAATAAAATTATTTTAAAAAGAACATATGTGATGATGAAAGTATCATTTGCTGAACTGACTTATAAATCCAATCCATATATATTTATGACTGCTACAAGGGAGATACATCTCAACAACTCGGTGTCATAGTTCAGATTTATAATACCTTACAACCCTTCACAACCCCTTAGGTACACTGACAATCTCAAGTTTTGTATTCAAGTGTATGCATTTTGGTATCCTCCTCTATATCTGCATTCACAAATAGGACAGAGGTATTGTGTAATTATTATAATTCAAATATCCTTCATAAAATATCCTTCCTATTACTTCTAACTCCCCTAAAACATAGTGGCTTAAACGAATAGCTATTCACGATTGCTCATGGTCCTAGGGGCCAGGTGATCTGAGCTGTTGTCTACAGTCAGCTGAGGGTGGGTTAGGTGGCTGTGCTCTCACATATCCCGAGGCTTTGGCTCAGCTGATTTGCCTGTGTTCCGTATGCTCTTTCATCCTCCAGCAGGCTAGCTCAGGCTTGTCTCAAACTAGCTCAAACAAACCCATTCTAATAGGAACTGCAGAGAAGAAAGAAATGGAAGTGTAAATAAATGTGCAAGAGATTTTTCAAGACTCTGTGTCAAGACTACTAATATCCTATTGGCTAAAGCAATCACATGAGTGAGCCAGAGTTAGGGTGAGAGGGGATTACAGGGCAAAACTTGTAGGGGAAAGGGTGTGGTTACAGGGTGGCCATTGATAGGGGTTGTACAAAAATTAGTAAACACAAACCTCATTTAAAATGAAGTTGAGGGGCCAAAATGGGGAGCTCTCATGCCCTATGTTGATTACAAAGCACAACAGGGAACACTCTGGAATAGCCTCTCAACTTCCTCTTCCACTCTATAAAAGAGTCTACTGTCCTTTGCTTTAGGGGACTTGCACGTGTCCCCCCACCCCCATGGTTGCGTGGTCCAGATTGCAATTTTTTATTGTTCTCAAATGAACCCATTTTACTAGCGAAATATTTGGCTGACCTTTTGTTTTAAGGTCAACAGAGCTATGGATGCAAACACTGTACCAGACAATGTCAGATATCTCATGGTTAATCAAAATGTATATCCTATTGGCTAAATCATGATGATGTTTTTAAGTAATTTAATGCTGATCATAACTTTATTCTTGTTGCTGCACATATAACCAGCTTGAGCAGGCTGAATAAATTGAATTATTTGGCACTTGGTAAGTTAGATATTATCAGAGTACAGAAAGAAGGGAGCAAGTCAAGCCTAGAAGCACTTTTAAGTAAGCGTGGGTATTTTTAGTGGCTATTTTCTTATTTTTTTTCCATTTTTTTAAATTAAGGTACTAATATGCAAAAAAGCTACATACGACTAATGTATGCAATTTGGGGAGTTTAGACATATGTATGTACTTGTGTGACCATCACCACGATCCAAGTAACAAACATATCCATCACCTCCAAAATTTTCCTATTTCTGTTTGTTTTGTTTATTTTGTGGTGAGAACACTTAGCATGATATGTATACACTTAATAAATGATTTCTTGGATATGACACATCAAAAGGACAAGCAACAAAAGTAAAAGAATTTAAGTAGGACTACATCAAATTAAAAAGCTGTGTACAACAAAGGAACCAATTCATAGAGTGAAAAGGCAACCTATGGGATGGGAGAAAATACTTTCAAATCATATGTTTGATACAGGCTTAATTTCCAAAACATATAAGTAACTCTATAGTAAAATAATAGTAATAATAATAATAACCCAATTAAACAATGGGAGAAGGATTTGAATAGACATTTCTCCAAAGAAGACATACAAGTGGCCAACAGCTATACAAAAAGATACTCATTCATCAGGGAAATGCAAATCAAAATCACAATGAGCTATCACCTCACACTTGTTAGGATGTCTATTATCAATAAAACAAAATATAAATGTTGGCAAGGTAGTAGAGAAATTGGACAACTTGTGTGCTCTTGGTGGGAACGTAAATTTATACAGCAGCTATGAAAAAGAGTATAGAGTCCTTTCAAACAAAATCAAAACTACCATGTAACCCAGTAATACCATTTCATAGTACATATCCAAAAGAATTGAAATCAGTATTTTTCACAATAGTCAAGGTATAGAAACAACCCAAATATCCTTCAACCCAAGAGAAAAGAAAATGTGATTATGTACATGTAGTTCAGCCTTGAACAAAAGGGACTCCTACATGGAGTCCCTGGAACAACATGGATGGACCTGGAAGACCTTGTGCTAAGTGAAATAAGTCAGTCACAGAAGAACAGATACTACATGATTCTTCATATATATGACATATAAAATAGTCAAAGGTATAGAAACAGATAATAGAATGGTGATTATCAGGGGTTGGGGGAAAGGGATATTCTTCAATGGGTAGACTTGCTGTATAACAAGCAGCTTACAGTTAACATGAGGTTTTGTGTACTTAAAAATGTGTCTAATGACTATTTTCTTGAATGAATCAAGTGATCATCATTAACACTAGGACTGATAAACATCTTGGATAGAGACATAGATTACTTAGAGGCTTAGGGCTATATCTTTGGACTTTTAGAGTTCCTTTCCAATTCCGAATCAATAAAGCAAAACTTTACATATAGGCAAATTTCACTAAGTACACACCAATTACAACTAAGGTGGATTTAACCCACCCATTTTTTTCATCTTATTTCTAATCTTACATTTCCAATCAGTCACTTCAATCAATTACCTATTGAAACAATGTGGTTCTACATGTAACATTATTAACACAGAAATTAAGTGAGAGAAAGAATGTGAGATTTTCAGTATTAACCATTCAACTAATTAAATCGTATTGAATCCGTTGACTTAGGGTTCATTTTATTATGAGCATTTATCTTGACATTTCAGTTAACCAGGATTGCTAGCTTATGAATTTAGTGTACGCCTTCATCTTACTGTCACTATCATCATAGGATTATTTATACAGGGAAAGAGATGGAATTAGCAATCATCATTTGTTTAATGAATTCACTTAGACTAAATCAATAGACCCAAAATTACACTGACTGAAACTGTCATCTGATTATATAAACAAGGTAGGATTTAGGGAGGATTTTGTGTTGAATAGAGGTGGTAAGTGTTTGCCCTCTTGGCTTTACTATTGTGTAGCAAGTGTGATGTTAATATTGATAATGTAATTACTATATAAAACTATGGAATACAGAGCTCCTGCTTTTAGACAATTACCATGTGAAGAGGAAATAATAACCTAATGTATAAAAAATTAAATGTGACATGCGGAATTATACAGACTTGGGTTAGAATCTTAGGTCTTCCATTTATTAGCTATGATTTACTGGATCTTACTAAGTCTCATTTTTTAAACCCTTTTGCTGCAATGGATATATTCAAATTAATATATCCAAAACTTTTATACATAAAAATAATGCATTTATATACAAAGCAGCTCAAATTGTTATTATTAAATGCATAAAAGAGTCAAAATATCAACTTTTTGTTTTTTGTTGATTTCTTAAACATTTTGGGAAAAAAACTTGAAATCCATTAATGCAGAGAAAGTTAATATGTAAAACTGGGATAGGTTTGTTGGGAGATTCAAATGTGATAATGCATGAGAAATGTTAAGAGCAAGGAATGTGGTGAGAGCTTAATAAATATTACTCTTTAATAATATTAATGAAAAATATAGAAAATATATACACATAATTATAATTAAAATCCTGAAAATTTGTGAAAATAGTAACTTAAATAGATTTGTTTATTGAATCACACACTGTTGTAATATTTGTAATGAGCAAATGCATTTAATTGAAAATTAATTTTTAAATAAAAATGTAGCCCTTTCTATTTGCAACTTTGCAGTTATCCCAGAAGTATGGAATTGCACACGTTTGTGATTTATTCTCACATAAGCCCTAGCTTCTGATATTTTTTCATGAAACCAGCAGCATGAGTAGTGTTTCCAGTTTGTGGTGGTTGATAAAATCTTGTCTACGAAATGCATCCCCTCATCTCAGTGATTCCCAAAGTGTAGCGTTCATAATGAAAATACATGAATTCATCAAACATTAAAATTGAACTATCCTAGAGATTCTAATTCAGGTTGTGGCAGACTGGCCAAGATGTGAATCTTTTTTTTTAAGTATCGATAACTCTGATTTCGGTAGTTTGGAACAACGCTTTGAGAACCACTGCCAAATGGTCTCTCTGCAATGTGTATCTTGGTAATAAAAACCAAGAAATCGAGGCTGGAGAGAGACCATCACTTTATGAAGAACAAAGAGACTGCTTTGGAGTTGATGTTCTCAACATTTTTATTTTTGAAAATTTATGATGGTCTCCAGTCCCTGTACTATAATCAGAAATGAATTGACAGTGAAATTGGTAGTCACTGGGTGAGGAAAAGAGGCATGTGTGAATGCTTTGTGTGTGCGATGGTTAGGATTAACTCAGTCAGGAGGCTTTCATGGATGTACTGAAAGTCTAATAAACTGCCTACGAGGAAGAACATAACATTACATTTCCTGGTAAGCCCACCAGCACAAAGGCCTTCACAAAGAGTACAACTTGAAAAACGGCACAACCAAGATTTAAATTTAGGTATTCCTGCAGGCTGTCACTAAAATGCTCATAGACATCTCTTGCATATAATATGTATTCAGTGTTTACTTCCAATTACATATAGAAACGAAGAAGAAGCAATCAAATGTGTAGTGATCTCTTTAAAAAGGGGACCGATACCATAGATTTGGAACTCAAATATATATTATAGTTTATGTGTAATTATATATATTATATATTAATTAGATTCCCAACATTAATGTCTTTACTTAAATCTCATTCCCCCAGCAGTGTTACCATGTCTTTAATTCATTGAGCAGCCCCAATAGAATGAAAATATGAAATTCCTGTGGGCTCAATCTAAATTGTCAGATGATTTTTGGTAGTGATGTCCAGAGAATGAAGTTACTTGGTAATCACAGGCCACGTGAAAACCTCAACATTCTTGTCTTTCTCAGCAAATTCTCTGTAATAGCCGTATTTACTTAGCAACCGAGATTTCTTTTCTCCCGAGAAAAGTTCAAAATAGTGTGTGATTTGCAATTAAATAGGATTTTTATTATTAAAATAATTCAGAATTAACTAAAAGTGAATCCTGTCAAAGTTCTAGTAAAAATATGCAATAAAGTTCCTTTTAAAATGACACTTAAACCATCTTAAGTTTGCAGCATCTAATTTTAATAGGTACACTGTCTTCTTTAACAATATAAAGTAATACATGCTAATTTATTTAACAAATGAAAAAGGAAAAGCTTGCTATAGGACTATCCCACCACAATAACACTTGTTAAGAAGCATTTTGGGGTAGCCTGTTAAAATCGTTAAGTCTTTAATTACAGATCATTTCTCCTAGCTTTATGGATAGTGGAAGTATGAAGCTAAATAGAGTGCTACAGACCTACAAACAGATGTAATCAAATATAATCAAGAAAATAGATAAATAAAGCAACTATATTATCCTTGCACATGGGAAAACATGGAATAAAAAATACTGACCTTAGCATGTTGTAGGCTAGAGTGGAACCTACCAAATGAGGCTAATTCATGACACAAACATAGTCCAGTAAGGTCAAATCGTTTTTTAATTCACATTTATGTTATTATTTTTTTTTACTTTCTTCTTACTTGTTATTTCTTTTACTTTTTTAATCTTCATTTTGTTTGTTTGTTTCTTCTTAGAATTCAATTTGGGATGTTACTTTCAATTTATTTATTATTCTAAGACAAATATAGATGGTTATCAACAACTGTGTTTCTTTCAAGTAGGTGCTTAGAAGACGATAACGATTTGATGATGAGGGGTTAGTGTTATTAATTCTAATTAATTTTTTATTAAAAAGTAAGGAATGAAGGGGAAAGAAAAACATGTCTCAGTAGGAAAAGGAACATCACACGAAAGCTTGTGCGTGTCATTAATAGCTGTTTATCATAGATAAACTGCAAGGAAATCATGATTGCTAAAGCATTCAAATACTCAAAAGCATGAAACCAGAGCGAGAACAATCAACTTAAGGGAGGCACATACTCCAGATAATAAGAAGCTCAAAAGAGGGTAAGTTGAAAAGTAAGAAAAAAATGTAGCACAAAGCGAGATAATTTAATGAAGATTCAAGTGATGCTATCCTGCCTAGGACTATGGTTTCCATAATTACATTTACATCTTGACATAATTAATGTTTATGTAAAATCATGGGGAATAAAAATTACCAACCTTTTGGCATGTTCAAATCAAGTCATACTTTGCTTTCTTAAAAGCTTGGTTTCAATGAGTAAAATTAATGGCCGTTAAAGGGCTGAGAAACTGAATTCCACAAAACAATCCATTTCTTGTTGATGCTGGATAAAGAACACTGCTGTATAATTTGGCTGTTATCTTTAGGGGAGAGAGAGGTGAGCAAGGGAATTTGGATAGGTAAGGTGGGGAAACTAAATTTAAATTTGCCATCTAAGGTAGTAGAGAACTCATTTTCCCTTTCAGAGAGAGTAGTGGAAAAGTACCGGTGTACAGGAAGGTATGAGGTGGGGGAGAGAGAACCACAGAGGCAGCCAGAGCAAGCAGAGGACAGGAGAAAATGTACCATTAGGAAACAGACCATCCTACTCATAAGATTATGCCACCACTTCCCTGTTTGGGACTCGGATGAATCAAATGAGGGAATTGCACGAGGTAATCTATACGGTCTTTACCAGCTCCAAATTGTAAAAATAAATGGCAAGGGGAAGACTCTTGATTCTTAGAACGGCCCATAACTTCTGAGGGGTTAAAAAGAAGATGGAGTTCAAGGCCAATCTTAGTTTCCTTTGTTAATTCCTAGTCCATTTCTTCCATAAGAAGCTTGTATGCATCCCCAAATAACTATGGTTGCTATGCTAATTCTTCTTCCTCAAACATCCTTGGGGATTACTGGTTCTCTCTATTTCTTCCATCTCTTATCACAAGAGAGAACTAGCCATTCTCTGTGAAAATACTAGATTCATATTTACTGCTTTATGATGTTTGCAGGTTCATAGAATGATAAACTGGCAGGAAATCAGAATTATAAATCAGCTCTCTCAGTCCACAGCCAAGAAAATAAAAATGAATCCCAGAGACACTAAGGAACCAACTCAGAGTCACACCTGCAGCTATCATAGATCTAAGAACGGAATCCACATTGCTTAATTTCCAAACTACTTATTTTCTCCTCTTTACCACTATGTAGCTGAATTATTATCACAAATTATATTATAGTATCACTTGTTTCCCAAATACTGTATTAAAATATGGGACCATATTTCATACTTTTTCTTTTCTTTTCTTTTCTTTTAATTTTATGTTTATTGATATTAGCTTTGAGAAAAAAAAAAAAAGGTTAATGAGTATTTCATGAATCTCATTTCTGGCCAATCCAAAATGCTTTTCATTTATCAGTTTCTCATTTTCGTCTTTGCTTTCAAGCTCATTATTCTACTTCATCTCCACTGAACTGTGCTTATCATCTGTTAACCAACATCTCTTGCAACATGACTTTTCCAAATATTAATCTAACTGACATTGGTGGTGATGGGCGGGGGGGTTGTGGGAGAGTTTGTTGTTGGCTGCCACTTGGTATCAGATTCAGATTTAGGATTTAGTTTCTTTCTATTCTGCAAAGACCTCCTTAATTAACCTTTCTGTTTTTTTTTTTTTATTTTTAATTTTAATTTTTTTATGAAAAGGGAGAAAAAACACCACACCAGTGACTTTCTACAATGCAAAATGATTTTGAATGATTATGCATTCATGGATTGTCATAAGTGGAGGGACTGTTAGTGTATAGCATTCTTATCTACTCATCTTTTTTATTGATTGCACATCAGACATTTATCAGACACTTTGCAGAAGAAACAGAGATGAAAGCACAGGCCTTCCCCTCAAAAAACTCACTTTGGATTAGGAGTGGCTGAAGGTAGACAGGGAAATAGTCACTGTCAGCGATCACTGCAAAGCTTTGTGCTCGATTGTCTCTTAGTATGTGATATCTGCACATAGGCAGACCCATGTCCAGCCTGGGAAAGTCAGGGGAGGCTTCCAGAAAAACCTGTATCTGAGCCTATTGGTGAGTCACAAGAAGGAGTGAGCCAAGTGAACCTGTAGCATGGCAAACGGTAATATAACACACACAATTAAAAAACCCAGCGCGAAACAAAACGGGCACATTCAGGAAAATATAATAGTTTTGGAACGACCAGACTGTAGGAAATTCCTGGGCAATAGACAGACACTCCTCATTCCTGCCGTTCCCTTTATGCCAATCCAAAGAGTTGGACCTTCATGTTGAAACCACAGGAAACCCTTGAAAGACTTTAATTGAGAAAGCAGTAGAATGAGATTTACATTTTTATAAGCGGCCGCTGACAGTGATATCAAAGAGACGGGGCAGAAATTGGGGTATATAAAGACATGAGACTTGAAAAATGGCAACCAGAGAAGAGCTTCTTATAATAATCCAAGTAAAAACAGATGAGGTCCTGTGTAAAGGTAGCCTCAGGAAGAATGCGAAAGGAAGGTGTACTGAAAACCTTTCAGGAGAGTAAATGGATAGTCCAGAAAACAGAGGGGCCTGCGGATGTGACATGAATCAGTCCGGGCTACACACTTAATGACTCCCAGTGCTGCATTTGGAACCAGGTGCCTACCTCTGGTCAAGGAACATTTCTGCAATGCCACTTTGCCTCTCTGAGTCTACGTTGTGATAATGACAATAATTAAATTTAAGATGGATTGCCTATTTATAGCAAAGGGCTATATTTAAGAGACCCAGTTTTCCTCATTATTCAAGGCAAGTAAATGCAGGCGTTTGATTCAAATAGAGTAGGATGCTAACAACCTCCTCAATACTTGTCCTTCTTAAAAACAAATAGACATCGGCTACTTTTGATTTAACCTTAGAGTAAATATCAGTTCCCTTTATCCATGATCAAGGTGACAAGAGATCTCCTGAATTTTCTCCCTGGATTTTTGTTTTAATCCAAAGCAACACAATATCAACAGGGACTCATGCCAAGAGTGAGGCAGGTCACATCAGCCCTCATTCCTAAACATATTTGGGGGAGTGGATAGGAGTAGGAGTCACGGAGAAGTATGGGGTTAGCCGCAAAGACCACATTGTTTTAGGCAAATGCATTCTCTGTAGCCTTTCCTGCCCTTTCTCCCTCTCACCAGCTTCGTTTTTCTAAATCCTGTTCATCTTGATCTATACCTAAATGCCCCCCACTCACGTTGTCTTCCCTGATGGCCTGTACTAGCGAAATCCTCGCATTCTAAGCTCCTATTGTATCCTACGTTCCCCTGTTGGTAGCATTAATTATACTTATGATTACTTGTCAAAAATAGACTATCTACATTCTGGGGAAAGAGTCAATGACAACCTTCTTTACTGCCTTTTTAGGCTCATGAAATTGCTGATATTCTATGGAGTTTTGACTTAAAAACAGCAATTTCATGGGCTTCAGACTCTTATATGCCTTAACTCTTAGCAGAGTACATGTCTGAATGATTAAACACAACGTATGTCTTAGGATAAATTCATCAAATATGCTTCTGTTAATGAACACAATCAAATAGGGCATTGGGGAGATTTGTATAAAGTGTATTTTTTCTCTAGATCTCATTTGTTAATGATGAACTAATTTATCTGTAACAAAATGATTCATTATATAAGCATTACTTATTTATGGGACATCAATGTTATAGAACACATCACAATAATTTTTAAAAAGAGATGGAAAGTTTAATAGTGATTAATGCTAGTATTTATGACTAGTGAATGCAATGCTCTCTACTTAAATCAAATGGTTTCATTAGATTAAATCAAGTGGATTCATGCCCTGCTGTCCTGATACACCCTCTCTTTTCTCATTCCCTCATTTGACCCAGACTGGAATCCTCCTTTTTTCCTAACTTTCATGGGGGAATCCTGGAGACACATATGGTCTGGAGTAGACAGCTTAAATGACCATCCTTAAGGTTCTTTTGGTACTTGGAGAAAAAATATTGAACTAAAAATAGTCATGGCCTTATGAAAACAGAAACAAATACACAAAAAACAGTATTATGTAAGGTTACCTAGAAATACAAGGATTTGAAGACTTTGGATAAAAATTTTAGCAATTATTTTAAACAGGCGTTGGCAAAAATACAGCCCTTGGGCCAAACAGCTCGCCACCTGTTTTTTGTCAATAAAGTTGTATTGGAATACAGCCTCTCTGATGTATTTGCATGTAACCTATTGCTACTTTCTCACTAAAACAGTGGAGTTGTGAGTGGTTGCCATAGAGATCATATTGTTGCAAGGCTGCAAATATTTAGTCTTTACAGAAAACAAATTTGTCAAGTCCTGATTCGAGAAATGCGTTTTCCCCTTCTTCCTCTTCCCTCCTCCACTCTGGTTCAAGCCATTGTTTTCTCAGTCTAGTTGTGTAGGACACAGTTCCCTGGCCCATGCTAGTATTATGAGCCTTGCGCTCCCCCGCTGGGGCAGTCGGTCGCCAGTCGTTGATCGGCCACTCACAGCAGCTCACAGCAGCTCTCGCTGGCTGCTCATGGCAGCACACGGCAGCCCACGGCCGCTCACACTGGCTGCTGACCACTCCTGACAGTCCACGGGTCGCCCATGGCAGCACACAGCAGCCCATGGCAGCCCAGCTCCAGGGAGAGCTGTTGTGCCCAATCTTAGCTCTAGAGGGTGCAGTTCACTGGCCCATGTGGGAATCTAACTGGAGACCTCAGCATTAGGAGTACCTGAGTCACCGGGCCAGCCTGAGAAATGCATTCCTATATCGGCCAAATTGTTTAGAAATTATTGGTTGAAAATCTGACATATATAGGAATGCATAGAGACAATGATACATCGTGCAAATGACTGGCATTATTATTCCATTTGTCTCTTACAACAAAAGGTAAAAGGTAATGGCATTGTCACCATGAGGGTTGATTTCCAATTAAGTTTGAGCTTATGGAGGATAGTGTAGTTTGTTGAACATGCAATGATTCATGTCAGAATGCTCATGCACTGACTCAAGATACAGCAACAAATCCGAATCACTGAAACTTCCTTTGTTCTTCCTTTCATTTCTTCAGAGTAGATTGACATAATGCTGTAAAAATCAAAACCCAGGGTCTGTGTTTAGATACTTAACTGGGATCTCTATGGATCCCCATTTCTTCTTTTGATGAGCTGTGAGATTTGCCCCAGTTAGACTGAAAGAATAATGAACCCCTACAAAACCAACGAACCAACCAAACAAATTCTAGGGGTTATGAGCCTCTACTTGATGTTGAGAGGTTTCCACAGGTATCATGAAGAGATTAAGTGTGGAGAGCCAAATGAAGGCCAAGCCCCAGTCAGGTCCAATCCTGTTGGTCACAGATGGTCCTCAGACTTAAATGGCCTCTACATCCTCTCAGGTCCCATTGGTGCTCCCAAACACCTTTCAATATAATAATTCAAGGTTTTTCCCCAACTGATTTAAGAAAGTTATCATTTACTAGGCAACTACTTCTTAAGTTTTCTTCCTAAGTTTTGATCAGAGTTGCATTTTCCACTTGTGCCATATCTTGTTTCCATCCTTGGATGACATTTTTAAGTCCTTGTGGTTTTTCTATGGCCAAGTTATTTACCCCATAACTGTCATTAGACAAGCATTTGTCCATTCATTGCTCACAGCTTCTGTCATATTACAGTCTTCAGTGTGTCCTATAGTCATTTATATCTGGTTTTTATTTCTGGATACACACACACACAATTACCAGTTATATCTGCCAATGTTTTTTTTCCATGCAGATTTTGTTATTCATTAGAGCATATTGTATTCTTCCAGCAATAATGGCTTTCTATTTGGCTTAGAAGTTAGTAGTTTTGTGCCATCTTTTTTCAATAGTAAATGCAAAAATCATAAAATAGTACTGACTCTCTGCGTCACTAGTTTTTTTCATTATCCTGGATCTGGATGGACCTGATTCCCAAGGTTCCTTATAGTTAAACAGTGATGATTAAATCAGCAAAGCAAATGGAAGTAATTCTTTATCTGTACCCTGAAACTACAAAATTGTCTGTTTCTGTGTTAGGAGTTGTTTAATATTTGTTGATTTTGTTTAGCTTTTCTGCTTTAAAAATACAATGTACTGGCTAGTTCTGTGAGAACCAGCATGCTTCAGTATAAAAGAACTACCCATTCTTAAGCTAAGAACAAGTGGAAAATAATATATATGTGTGTGTGTATATATATATATATAATATAGTATTACATATTATTCTATATATAATAATTCAGTTTTATTTAAATTTGAGGTAAAGTACTTCATTATGGCTGTAGGTGACACAAAGACCGAAAATCTTTTCCTACTCTCTAGAAACCTCCGTTATTAAAGTGGCTAAATAGTGGTTTGCAGACATAAGCACACATTTTTTTTTTAATTTAATAAAAGAAATATCTATCTGTCTCAATGAATGCACTAGATGTTGAAGATAGAAAGATGAAAAAAATACTATCTTCATCTTTAAGGAGTTGTTCTTTGTGGGCTACAAGAAAAAAAGTGAGCCCCTAATAGAATGCCACAATGTAAATACTAAAACTGGCATTAATACACAGACACAGTAATTCAGAGACAGAACTTAAGCCATTACACTTGTTGTCTTCTTGAAATTTAAATGGGCAAATCTATAAATTAGCTAAAGAAGCCTTAGAAAAACAGCTAAGAAAGTCAGCAGTGATCCATAGGAGAAAAATAAAAAGAAAAGTGTGAACTCTGAATCAAATGAGAGAGTTGTATCAAATAATCCATCAGAGCTTGTGTTGGTTGCAAAAACACAGAATAATTACCACCAAAATAATGAAAAGGTCAGAACATGTTAAAATAAATGAAGTGAGCCTGTGCCTGTTGCCAACATCTTTCACTTTAATTGGCATTTGTTTTTAAAGAAATACTGTGACATTTATACTTCAATTATATATGATAAGAATACTAACCAAGTGGCAACACAAACAAAAGTGCTAAAAAAGTAAAATTATACATTTGGAACAGAAACAAAAATAACAAAAGTTTACATTTATATTTAAGTCTGGGTTGACCTCCTACTAAATGCACTAGAATTACCATTGACTTAAGCATCTGAGTCCTTCACACTAATCAATAAGATGGTTTTTATTAACTGAACTAATAATGTTTAATTGATATATTTAGTTTTATGCCAATATAGACAATATGGAACTGACATCTCACATATATGCTGTACTTGGCATTAGACTATTATTATTTTTTTTTTAGAGAAGAATTCATGTTGTTCATTTGTATAACAAATCTTCAAGGTCTTTGACTGCATATTGAATAAAGTCTTCACTCCTTTTCAGTAACTTTAACCTATCCCAAATGTTGGACCTAGTTTACCAAACTTATTGCTTATTTCTCCCTTGTATATATTTACTTACATTTAAATCATTGACTTATTGCTTGTCAAACTGAGAGCTGCTTCCTCTTTCAGAGCCAGCATAGAATTTGGTTCATTTATAGCCAATGAGAGAGAAATGACTTGCAGAAAAGTATAGAAGAATCCAATCAAAGGATTTTATTCCCTATATACCACAGTAAATGCAATGCCAAATATTGCAATGGTGTCTCCCAACTATCTACCTAAAATGTGAATGTTTGAGGCTCTAAAGATATCTAAAATAAACCTTGTTAGATGATGGGCTCAAATGAATCGGGTTGTAGCCCCTGACCTACAGGGGAAGGGCAGGGATGGTGGGTATTTTACTTCTTGTATTGCTATGATTGATTATAGACCTACAGATAAAATTCTGATACCATCTGAAACAGTGCATGGCCATGTTTTTGTTTATTTTTATAGGACTACAGAAATCAAGGAAGCATGGAAAAAGTATTTTATTATTTAAGGCATTAACATGAGTTATATAATCCTATCCCTGGTTGCAGTCCAAGTCAATTGCTTAAAAGTGGCATTTCAGTAACTTCTGTATGTGTAAGAACTGAAAAACCTTACAAGGCATTAATTTTATTATCAACTTTTATTGAAAACTACAAGGACTTACAAGGCACTACCTAGCAGGGAGGGGTTTGGGAGTTGGGAAATCCATTATTTACGTGTGTGTGTGTGTGTGTGTGTGTGTGTGTGTATTTACATATATATGTATATATATGTAGTGTGTGTATCCATATATCAATTAATTTGCATTATCTACAATTTTTTTCATCTGCTTCCATGTCTTTCTTTAGATAACTTCTTCCATAAGAAATACCTATTCAAAATAGGTATACATATTTATCTCTAAAAGTCTCACATAATATTTTAAGGGCAAGAAACATTAAAGTACACTCTCAATTGCTAAATATAGTTTATAATTTTGTTTCTATTATGGCAAATATTCCTTATTCTAGTAGTTAGCTAATACACTACATAATTATAAGTTTACCGGTTTTTCAAGACAGGCTCTGAAATGACACCTATAGTACGTCCTCAAATAACATTGTTTCATTCAATGTCAAATGAGGGTCAAATAGGTTAATATGACCAATTAAAAGATGGAAAGAAATGTTCAGATAGTCTACTGGAGGCACATCTAAATTAAAATTTAAAAATCTCAAAAATTACAGAGAGAAAAAACATACTTCAGTCAAATAAAAAGCCAAAGAAAACTGGGGTAGCCATTTTATATCTCACAAAGAGAATTAAAAGCAAAAAAAAAAAAAAAAAAAAGTTAAGGTTAAAAGATAGCTGTTACATGCTGGTAAATTAAACAATAGTTTGTGAAGTTTTAGCTATTATAATATATGCACCTAATAACTTAACATATATCAAAAAGCAACTTGATTTTTGAATAACTTGTCTCAAATACTGAGAGTTGAAAGAGAAAACCTGAAAGTATCTGGAAAACATAATGAATGCCTGTAAATTATTAGATATATAGAGAAAACTACATCCAACAAAGAAGCTAGTTTGATTTAAGCACCATGCATCATTTATAAAAATATATTGTGTGCTGGGCAACAATGGAGCCCTGTTCCATTTGTTTTTAAAACTTATGTATTACCAAGTAACTGTTTAGTTAAAAATGAAATCACAAAGTAAATCAAGAAATATGACAATATAAGTGATAATATCACACTGAAAGTTAGAAGGCACACAAATAAAGCAGTATTTAGATAAAATGTATATCTTTAAATGTACTTATCAAATAAAACTAAAGATAAAAAAATAAATAACTGTAGAAAATCCCAAGAATCAACAACAACAAACCTTGAAGAAATAAACAACTGTAACAAGGTTGTAGAATACAAGGTTAATATACAACAGTCAATCATTTCCTATATAAACCAGCAATGAGCAATTTAAATTAAAAAAAGCAAACAAAAAAGCCCCCCCTAAAACCCTATAATACTATGTACATTAGCACCCCCAAAATGAAATACTACAAAATACATATAAGGTAAATATGAGAAAACTATAATGAACAAAATAAAAGAACTAAGTAAATTAAGAGATACTCCAAATTCCTGGATAGTAAGACCCAATATTCTCAAAATGTTAATTCTTCTTACCTTGATCTTTAAATTCAATATAATCCCAAACAAAATCCCAGCAAATAATTTTGTGGGTATTGGAAAATGATTCTAAAGTTTATATGTAGAGGTGAAAGACCTAGAATGTGTTATATATGAGGTCTGACAAGTAAATTCACAAACTCATTGCAACGATGTTGCTAACCTTTTTTTGATATCAGAGGGATTATTCATTATAAATTTGTACCAACTGGATAGTTAACCAAGTTTACTATTTGGAAGTGCTGAAAAGGCCCTGTGTGAAAACGTTAGACGACTTGAACTTTTCACCAACAATTCATGTCTCTTGCATCAAGACAATGCACCAGCTCATATGGCACTGTCTGTGAGGGAGTTTTTAACTAATAAACAAATAATTGTATTGGGACACCCTCCCTCTCACCTATTCTGGCCTCCAATGGCTTCTTTCTTTACCTGAAGATAAAGGAAATATTGAAAGGAAGACATTTTGATGACATTCGGGACATCAAGGGTAATATGATGATGACAGTTCTAATGGCCATTTCAGAAAAAGAGTTCCAAAATTACTTTGAAATGTGGACTACGTGCTGACATCAGTGTATATATGCCCAAGGGGAGTACTTCGAAGGTGACTATAGTGATATTTAGCAATGAGATATGTAGCACTTTTTCTAGGATGAGTTTGCAAACTTAATTGTTGGACCTCGTATAGAAGCCAACATGATATTGAAGGAGAAGAAAAAGTTGGAGAACAGGCACTATCTGACTTCAAGACTTGCTATAAAGCTATAGTAATCGAGACAATGTGGTATTGGTAACAGAAGAGACAAATAACTTTAAGGAACAAAATAGAGATCCCCAAAAGAGACTCATACAAATATAGGCAACTGATTTTTGACAAAGGAAGAAAGGCAATAAAATTGAGCAAAAATAGTTGTTTCAACAAATGATGCTAGAACAAATGGACAACCATGTGCAGAAAAGTGAATCTAAATGCAGACCTAATACCCTTCAAAAATTAATTTAAAGTGAATTACAGTCCTAAATATCAAATTAAACACTCTTAAATGATAACAGAGGAGAAACAGATTTACTTAGATATGGCTATAACAGCAAAAGGAATACCTCCTAATTCATTCTATAGGTTTAGCATTATCCTAACAACAAAACCAGACAAAAAATTACAAGAAACGAAAACTATAGACCAATATCTCCCATGGGCATAGATGCAAAAATCCTCAACAAAATATTAGCAAATTGAATTCAAGAATGTAGTAAAACAATTTTACCATGGTTGAGTAGAATTTATTCCAGTTATACAAGGCTGGTTCAACATTCAAAAAACCAATGTAATTCATTACATCAACAGATTATGAAAGCACATGATCATATCAATAGACGAAGAAAAATCAGTTCACAAAATCCAGCATGTATAATAAAAACTCTTAGTAAAAACTCTCAGGAATAGAGGGGGGACTTCCTTAAGTTGAAAAGAATGTCTACAAAAGGCCTACAGCTGACATTATACTTAATGATGAGTAACTTGAAGGTTTCTCACTAACATCAGGTACAAGGCAAGGATGACCCCTGTCATCACTCCTTTTCAACATTGTACTGGAAGTTCTTGCTAATGCAATACGACAAGAAAAGGAAATAAAAGGCATACCAGCTGGGAAGGAAGCAATAAAAGTGTCTTTGTTCACAGATGACATGATTGTCTATGTAGAAATTCTGAAGGAATATATAACAACAACAATAAAAATTTCTGGAACTAAAAAGTAGTTATATCAAAGTTGTAAGATCCATTATTAATATACGTAGGTCATTTTGGTTTTTGTATACTTGCAAGAAACAAGTAGAATTTAAAATTTTAAACAGTGCTATTTATAATAGCACTCTATAAAATGAAATTGCTTTTCTATATACAATGTCAAGAGACTGAGAAGACAAGCCACAGAGTGGGAGAAAATACTTGCAAAATACACATCTGATAAAGAACTATTATGTAAAATATACAAAGAACTCTTATTAGGTTGGTTCAAAAGTAATTGTTTCAAAAGCAATTGTTTCAAAAGCAATTGTTTCAAAAGTAATTGTTTCAAAAGCAAATTGTTTCAAAAGCAATTGTTTCTAACCTTTTAAACTGCAATGACTTTTGCACCAACCTAATAAAATCAAACACAGAAAACAGACAGCCCCATCAAAATGTTGACTGAAGACCTTAACAAACACCCCTCTATAGAGGATATACAGATGAAAAATAAGCATATGAAAAGATGGTCAACATCATATCTCATCAAAGAAATGCAAATTAAAATGAGATAGCACTACACACATATCAGAATGGCCAAAATCTGGTACACTGGTAACAAGAAATGCTGCAAGGATGAGGAGCAACAAGAACTCTCATCCATTGCTAATGAGAATGCAAAATCGCACAGCCAGTTAGAAAGTTTGGCAGTTTCTTATAAACCTAAATATACTCTGATCATGTGATTCAGCGATCCTTGGCATTTACCCAGTCGAGGTGAAAACTCATATCCATACAAAAATATGAATATTTAGAGCAGTTTTATTTATAATTGCCAGATATTAGGAGCCACCAAGATGTCCTTCAGTAGGTGAATGGATAAATGAACTTTTGTACATCCAGACAATGGAAGGTTATTCAGCAGTGAAAGTAAATGAGCTATTAATCCATGAAAATACATGGAGGGAACGTAAGTGCATATTATTATACTAAGTGAAAGAAGCCAATCTGAACAAGTTACGCACCATATTAATCCCACTATATTACATTCATAGAAAAGGCAAAACCATGGAGACAATAAAAAGATTTGTGGTTTCCAGAGGGTGGTGGGGGGAATGAATAGGTGGGGCACAGAAGATTTTTAGAGCAGTGAAAATATTCTGTATATGCTAGTGATGGACACATATTATTACACATCTATTCAAACCCATAGAATGTATAACACCAAGAGTAAACTGTAATATAAACTTTGGGTGATAAGGATATGTCGATGTGTGTTTATCAGTTGTAACAAATGTACCACTCTGGTGGGGATGTGGATAATAGGAGAGGATATATAAGCATGGGGGCAAGGGTGTATGGGAAATACACCCCTCTATTTTCTTGTGAACCCAAGACTGCTGTACTACTCAAAAAATAAATAAATAAATAAATGATAATACAAAAAAAACAAAGGCAAATATCATCTTGGCTAGAGTCAATAATATGTGTGCCATGTGCTTGATTCTGGGTTATAAGGAAACACAGGAAGCCCTCCTTGGCTCCTAGCTAAAGTCATTTCCTTACCTTATCCTGCCTTATTGTACTGGATAATATCAAATTTCATGTGATTAATACTATTATTATCAATAGCAAAGTATCAATGACAAGACTAAATAGTACATGCTTGTAAATTAAAAATGTTTTGATGCTTAATGGTTCAAAATGTTATCCCACCACATGGAACATTTCATTGAGTTTTTGTTTCCTAGGAAATTTGGTAGAATTGAAATAATGCCATGGTTTGGATGAGAGAAAGAAAAATTAAAAAAAAAAAAAAAAGAAAGAAATGGAGGGAGTGGCAAAAGAATCCCTTTCTTCAAAAGGCATTCTTTTTCTCTGGATATAAATAATGTCACTGATATTGTTTCTAAGGTTTATGCTACTGTATTTTCAAAAGTGACTAATCAGGAAGGCTGTGTTTTGGAGCAAATAAGGAAACAAACTGTAATTCAAGCCATGAGTGGGTGGACTAGTTTGAAACCTGGTGCTATTAATGACAGGTTCCAAGGTAAGCCTTCTCACGACTGCTAGCAGATGAATGAAATAGGTGGTTATTTGTTTTGTTTTGTATGCTTTATTTAAATAGACTATTTGCCACCATTCAGGCATACACAGATTTTCCTACTCTGAGGCCAAACTCTGGTGCTGCTCACAAAACTATCCCATTTTTAATGCAGCACTTTTGAATTTTATACTCCTATATCCTATACACAGCTTAGCTCTCAAGTGTGACACATGACACATGTGTATGTATCTTTTTTTTTTAATTTATTGGGGTGACAATTGTTAGTGAAATTACATAGATTTCAGGTGTACAATTCTGTATTACATCATCTATAAATCCCGTTGTGTGTTCATCACCCAGAGTGTATGTGTCTTTAATCATCTTGCTCCCATTGCCTCGTCTTTCTTCAGACATCTTCACTAGTTATTTCTCAAAATGAAAGAACATGGTGTCACAGGGGTTTCCAATGAGTTCTTCCAGTAGTATTGGGAGAAATGGATGTTGAGATGGGAAAGTCATATGCCTGTGAGAGAAGGAATGTTTTCTTTCTAACAAATGATGTTAGAGTATGCCTTAGGGTATCAATTAAAATTTTATGTTTTAAATAAGAAAAATAATAAAAAAAAAAGAACAACAACTGTGTATTCGCAAACACCTCTCTTTGCCTTCATTGCCTTGACACTTGTCAAAATTTTGTTCAGAGCAAATACTGATTTGTTCCTCTGTTCAAAATTATCACCCTCCTTCCCAAACACACACAAACATGATATGTAGGTTCAAGGCAATTCATCTCATAAATGTCTGCAGTGTATATTTTCCTCTTCTGTTTCTACTTCGATCAAATATTTTGGGGCGTGGTTCCTATACACTCAATGACAACTAGGAGGACACTTTCCTCTTCTCTGGAATTGTGCAGATAGATGTTAAGCCCTGAAACTGACCTATTGTGTGGGTACCAAATAAGCCACAAGAAAGATGCTCAGGTCTAATTTGGACATCTATTGAAAATTTGTTAACTCATGGATATTCTCCAGGCTCCTTCCACTAAAGACTATTTTGGGGCCATTAAATCTTGGTCCCTGAGTACACATCCCTTGAGTCATCACACAGACACCACTTTCCTCTACCTATCTATGTAGCCACCCAAATTTTTTTGAAACCAACTTCTCTTAAGCTTTCCTAACTTAATTTGCTCTTTATAGTTCATGTCCATTTTACTTGATAACCTCTTCTAATTCTAATGTGCATTCTTATATTTTCAGCCTCATTCTTCTTAATCTAAAAAGAAAAATGTAATTGCAGCTACTTAGTTTCTTAGAATTATGCAAATATTCTATAATCTGACAAATGAATGTTGTCAGTCGTAATACTGTTTGTCATAAATTGAAGAAACTGAAGAAAACTTATACTCTATTATCCCAGTTATCACAAAATTCTTAATGTTACATATGGAGAAACAAAAGTCCTTTAGTTTTAACATGAAATATTGATATTAACCCATTTAGCCTCATGCCAAATATAGTTCTCATTACATGAGACTTTGGCTCAACTACCTACTTGAAGTTCATTCCTTCTTTCTCAACAAGCATAGGCAGTGTATCAGGTAGTAAAGTTGTTAACGGCAAGCACAGAAGTTCCCTAACTATACTCATATCTCATTGGGGCAGACAGATAACAATAAAAAGGTCACATACATAGCCGTAAAATTACAATAATGGCCACTGCTCTGAAGTGTAAATATTATACATCATGTGATGGGAGTTTTGATGAAGAGTATTTGACCAAGTCAGTTAAATTGTAGCAAACTTCTCTGAAAAGCTAAAATTTACAAGGTAAGAATTATCAACTATGTGAGTAGGAACAGTAAGAATATTTTTAGCAAAGGATGTAACGTGCACAGAGACCCTGCAGTAAAAGACTGATTGGACACACAAAAATATGACATGGAAAGTGACGGGAACATGGAGAAGAACTGGCAAACATGGTTGGTGACACCAGGAGGGATCACCACACAGGCCTTTAGCTCAAGTGAAGGAGTTTTGCTTTATCCCAAAGGCAGAGGGACACCGCTGAGGGCTGAGTCTCACCATCTCTGCAGCAACTGCCCTAGACCAACCCCAGCTTCTCTCACCTGAATGTTACACCAACTTCCTCACGGCTTCCTGCTTGCTCCTCGTCCCTCTCAAGGTCTATTCTCAGCAGCCGCCAGAGGGATTGATTTAAACTCAGGTCAGATTGTGTTACTTGTCTGCTCACAGCCCATTGCTAACATCCTGTCTTTCCCAGAATAGCACCCAAAGTCCATCTGCTGGCCTTATGACGCAGGATGACTGTGTTCACAACTCCATCTCTAGTCATTAGCTAATCCTCTTTTCCCTGGCTCTCTCTGTCACAGTTATCAAACCCATGCCTATTTAGAACTCTTAAAGCATGCTCCTGCCTCAGGGGTTGGGCACTTTCTATCTTCTAGACTGGCCTTCTCCCAGGTGTGCACCAGACTCACTCTCTCGAGTACACAGGTCTCTCTCAGGGAGGTTTCTCACCAGAAAGGTCTTGCCTGACTTCCCTGTATAAGATAGCCACCACCCCGCACCCATCACTCTCCATCACCATCTCAGCTCTATTTTTCTTCATAGCATTGACAGCTACCTGACATATTATATCTTTTTGTTTCTTAGTTGTGGTCAACCTGCTTCTACTGAAATAGACGGTCTTGAGAGCTGGGACTTGTTTGTTTACTGCTTTATCTCTAGTGGGTAGAAAAGTGTCTGGCACATAGAAGGTGCTCAATAAATACTTGCTGAGTTAATGAATAAATGAAAGACTGTGGGATATTCTTCACAACAGTATTTTCACCCATCAAATCGTTTCCATTTTTCTTCTGAATGAGAATGTTCACTTGAGTCCAGACAGCATACAGATATATCCTTGCCATCAATCAAGAGCCATCTCAAGTCTTGCTTATTCGCTAAAAATTCTTCTCTATAGTCACCGTTTTTTTTCCTTTAAATTCCCAATAAGCTTTATAATCTAAACCAGTAATTTATAATTACCCACAGTCTTTTGTTGCTTCCGCCTATTTCATATCTGTTGAACATAAGTGATGGTAATTTGAAAATATTTACTCAACTTTCTTTCCTTTTCTTTCATGTGCAGTTGTCAATGTAATGCTATGTAGCGAGAGGTAAATGCATACTTGTCACTTGCTTGTGATAAATACTACCTATCATTTTTAAGTACAGCAGGAAAAAGCAGTGTATATTCATTAAAAAAAAGTAGTAATCAATTTTAGTTGAGGCATAACTTTTGTGTGATGGATTAGTGAAAATATACTTGGAAAGGTTAAGTTGGATGCTTTAATGTTTTGTTGAAAAACTTAGCATTTTTTTCTATAGCAATGAGGAAATATCAGTTATTGCAGATCAATGAAGAGCATGGTAATTCTACTCTTTCGCAAGATATTTCCTGCAGTACTGTTTATGCTAATTGGTTAGAATACAAAGAGAAGCTGTTTGGTTTGAAGTCCATCAAAGTAGGTCATGCTGAACAAGGGCACTGGAAGTACAAACAGAAAGAGAAGCATCATAATTTTTATGATCTTCACTTTTCTTCAAGCATTTACTAACTGGGATCACTGCTGTACTGTGTTAGCTGTTCGGATTACAAAGATGGAGCTGTGAGCTTCCTGGACATACCGGACAGTAAAATCACTTTATGATCTATGCTTTTTCCTTTCAGTCCCCAAATTTCAGTTCCTATTTACAATGTCATGATGCATATTCATTAAGACTAACAAAAGTAATTTACATTTGCATAGAATTTTACAATTTTAAAATAGCCCTCATGTGTATTATGTTATTTGATCTCATAAGAATACTCAAAGTAGGCTGAATGGGAAATGTTCTTCAATTTTCAACAAGAAAACCGCAGATCAGATCTGTTAAGTAACCGGTCCAAGGTTACACAGCTGCCTGTGGATTCAGAATTGAACCCATATGTCCAAGTTCTGAACACAATATGGTTTTCCTTAGAATTTCACTTCATGTATTTTTTTTAAAGTTCACGTGAAAGTAGTTTTTTTCTCTACTGATTCCACTTTAATTCCCTTCTCCATATCCTATGGTTTATTATCTAATTCCATTAGTTATTTTGTTATTGGTTTTATAAGAGATCCACAAAATGCCATGTTATATTATTTGTGTGATATAGTTGTCAGGCTCTACATGTCAAAATTATAAAATATATATATTCAAAGCATCTATTTTTGATATTGTTTTTTTTAAAAAAACTAAAAAACAAAGATATTTTAAAGACAGGTTTCATATATAATATAATATCACATGTCATTTTAATATTTTACAGTGAAAATTTATAGACTTTAATTTCAGTCTGTGTAAACATTTAACATTTGTGTAAACATTTCAAATTTGTTATTTTTTTCAAATAAATACAATATGAAATGTTAACAACTGAATCAGATGGAATAGTAAAATATCAAATTCTTTTGGAAAATGTAAAACTAGAAGCTATGACTCTCATCATTTATGCTCTTTGAAGACATAATATTGATTAGCTTAGCAGAAAGGCAAATTGAATTATGAGAATGAACTGACATGAATTTCAGATATTCATAAAAGTAAATATCAGTTCGTTATCATAGTTTTTCTTTTGTTTTTAAGAAAAATTATACCTAGCACCTGTACCTTCGTCTCCAAACAGCATACTGTAATAAAAGAAACTGGGGCTCCTTGGAGAAATGGTTGATTCGAGAGTTGGAAATACCCAAAATGAGCCTTGGGGAGCTCGTAGTGCCAGAAAATAAGGAAGTGCTCAAATAAACAAAGGTTGGAGACATCTTAAAAGGAACAGGATCCTGAGAGAAAGAGTAGTCAATGGGCAAAGTTGGAACAATGTAAACAACAAAATAAAGTAGTATTGTAATATAAACCAAGTAAAATGTTAATAAAATTAACATAATGAGACCATTCTGATATAAATGACCAATGTGAGAGAAGGAGGAAAATTTTAAATTACCCCCTTCGTCTTCTCCAGATTATAGCTCGCAACATGCAACAGACTATGATGCTTAGGAGCTAATGAAAACATCATAATTGAGGATGAGCTAGGCATGCTAGGAACAGTTCATATTGAATAATGAACACCTACACCTGCATAAAAGGATATGTCAAAGGACTGGAAAATTCAAACTGGAGAAGACCAACAGATAATTAACATGAATGAGTAACTATTAGGCATAATGGCCGTATCATGGACAATGAAGGTGAGAAGTTTCTCATTTTCATATAAACAGTAAGGAGAATTAAGGGACACTCGATCAGCCAGGGTGCTGCCAAATGCTGAACAAGTCTCATGTCAATCAAGGACGAGTAAACAGGAAACAAAACCTGCACTCGATCTTTGAAATGATAGTGAACAGAAAGGAATAAGAAATATTGTCCAGATGTTTCCACCAAAGAATGTCTCTAAAGAGCATATCACTGAAAACAATTTATTAAAGGAAATCGATGAAAACTGGAGATGATATATGCCTGATATCCCGAAAAAATGATGCAATAAAACATGAGCACAATAAATTGAATACGATACAAAAAGAACAATAGGAGTGGAAATTAGAGAATCTGTTTTGAAGGAATTAAAAAAGAAAGAATGAAAGTAAATTTAAATAGAGTAACCAAGTTATTATCTCTATTCATAATAGCAAAAGACAGAAAAAAGACAAGAAAGTATTCGAAGAAGTAAAGAAAATCTTAGACTCTCCTAACATGTAAAGAAAAACATGGATTAAATAAGTAGAAATATAATGATAGAGCAGTTAGACAATTGAAGAAAAAAGCATCATTCAAAAATATACTGAAACCATTTTTTTCTGAGCTAATGCAAAGCTTGAGTATCCAGATTAAAAAAATCATAAAATATTATTAAATATTGATACAATGGTAACACCATCAATCTATAACCTGGAAAATTTTTTGAATTGCAGTGAAAAGAAGAAATAATCTTTCAAGCATTTAGTTAGTAAAACATAATACCTACAAAGAAGTCATATTCAGAATGATTAAAAACTACAAAGGTACACAGCATTATCTACAGAATTTTGAAAGACAAAGCTAAAGAAATTTATACACCGGTATTCACATAGATGATGGGAGAAAGACGTGCAAACATTCAGAAAATACACCATTTAATTATGGTTTCTGAAAACAGCACTGGAAAATATTCTCCTGGTAGCTGAGGTATGCATAAAAATTAAGAATGAAAAATTCTTGAGATTAAAGAACTGGCAATGATTTTGAAAATAATTAAATGCAAATTTTACGAAAGATAATTTTTAAGTTAATGAGCCAAAATAATTTAGTGCTAGTTCTATTGATAAAATAGCACTGAGGATTGAGCTAAATCATTTAAATTATTTCTTGTCTCTACTTTTTCCATTTGCAAAACATTGCCATGTACCAGTAATGTCAAAGTACTAGTTCTTATTTTAAAGACACAGGGACATGTTGGCCATTTGCTTTTTTCCGCAGTAGTCTTCTCAGAAAGGCCCTGTGATCAGGACGGTCCCTGACCCTGCACGCCTTACACCAAATTGTTGCTCCAAAACGACATACTGCTGCTCTGTTTGATTTGAACTTCGCCAGGACAGGTAAGAATATTTTCATGGATTCCATTTAATTAAAATGACAGAACACAGAATAAAAGCTATGGAATGTTCTTGATTTTCTGCACATGAGTTTTTTCTTCTACAAAGTCTTTTAAAATAGTTTTTCTAAGCCAAAAAACTCTGTGATGTATCCATTGTCTTCTACGACTGCCTTCCACCTCACCACCAGCACTTTCAACTTCTGCTGTTTCCTGAATGCAGTGAAAAGGAGGCCTTAAAAACATGAAATAAGTTCTTCCTGTTTTCATGCCTATGTTCATCAAAAGGTGAAAGGCCCTTTTCAAAAAATATTCCTTCATAAATCAATTCAGAGGACATATGTCCATTCGTGTAAGGAAAATCATTTGAATTCAACTCATAGCAATCTGACCAAGTTCGGAGCTGTACATAAGGATAATACGAAATCTAGGTTGTTGATTAAGGCTCCATAGCTGCAGGAAGACTAACTCTTAATGAAAACTTCCAAAATTTCCAGACTTTCAGAACATCAAATGGTGATTGAAAAAAAGAATACACCATGTTCTGGAATGATTTCAAGTAAGTTTAAATGACATATAAACAAAGAATCCAAAAGAATTCAGAGGTGATTAGGGATTTGGTAAATCATGCCCTTTACATATCTTTATTAATCTCTGGAAGCAGTGCTAATTATGATCAGTTTGACTTTTTATAGCTATACGTTTATAATGTTAATAGTAAATATTTTATGGAATTTGTTCTATGTGCCAGGCATTTTTTATGTGTTTACATGTATTAACTCATTTAATAATTGCATTCACCCTATGGAGTTGGTACGCTTATTACCATACCCTTTTTTACAGAGCTTTTGTAAATGAAGTCATGCTTAGGGCCTCATAAGGTGAACCCATGCTTAAACCTCAAGACTGAAAGTGAGTAGTCCAGTCCTAGAGTGCTATTAACACACTTCACTGCCATCCTGTACTATGATGGGAAGTCACAAATCAGGGCTTAATTTCCCAACTACATTTTCCTTATTAATTTCATTTGGAAACTTGAAGACTGGATGCCAACATAACCAGTTTTATAATTTAGTTATTTTTAACATCTCAAGAATTCAACTTTGTTATTGTGATCCTTCAATATTAGACTCCACGGACTTTTAAAAGCAAATACGTCAGGCTTTCTACAATTTCAAGAGATGAGTCTATATGGCATAGTTTCAGTGCCTATTGTAACTTGGAGGAAAACCTTCATAAACTTTGGTTCTTTGAGATATAGAAGACTATTTTCAAATTCCTCTTGCAAGAACCTATTTGGATGGCATCAGCCTTGAATTCCAAATGGAGCAGTACATCAAAGAAAGGAAAAATGATGGTATCTGTATTATAAATCTGAAGGAGAACTGGGAGGAGCTTCAGCTGGCAACTTAACTCATTGTCGCCATTAAATGTTCCCTTATGTTACAGTCCTATCCTTCAGAAACAGGATGCTCTATTGAAATTGGCTGCCGCAGCTGCAACCCTACCCTGGGAATGACTGCTGGGCATTTTACTCAAGGGAACCACATTCACTAAATCTGGCCACCTTTTCATAATTCTCATTTGTGGGTGATTACTGGCTTAGGGCTGGTCAGCAGCCTCTCAGAACAGCAGTTCATGTTAACCCAATGTCACTGTCCATTGATAGTCCACAGACAACGCCTTTGTAGGAATCCATCAGAAGCTTGCTGTGGGTTGCATTTGTGCATGTTGACTGGTGCACTGCCCCCAAACTGGTGCCCTCTCGCCTCCTTAAGGACTTTGCTTAAGTCCTTTCTCTCTTTTCTGAATCTTTCTCAGCAGTGCACACATATGCTATTATTCTTCCCATCTTAAAACGTCCCTCTGTCGTAACCAAGCTTCCACATCAAGCTTTAGCCTCCATTACCTCTTTTCCTTTTTCAGCAAAATTCCTAATTTTATGTATACTCACTCTCATCACTTTGTCTCCTCCCATTTTCTCTTGAACTCACTTCAATGAGGCTTTTCCACTGAAACCGCTCTTTTCAAAGTCCCCAGTGACCTCCACATCACAACGCTGACTTCCAGATTGTTAAGCCATCTTTAGTTCTTCCCTTGCTCCACCTACCAGCAGTATGCAATCAAGTTCATGGCTCTCTCTACCTTGTAATGCTTCCTTTGCTTCCAGGACAGTATATGCTCCTAGTTTTTTTCCTACTTCTTTGCTGCTCTCTCTCTCTTAACCTCTTTTTTTTTTTTTTTTTTACTTCGAGACCTCTCTGTTTTGGAGTGCCCAGGGATCAGTCCTGTGTGTCTTTTTTTAAATCTCTACACTCACTTGACTTCACGGTCTTACACATTGACAAGCTCATCCCTTTCCCGTGAACTCCAGACTTGCATAGACACCATCCACTTCGAGGACTAACAGACATTTCAAATATGCCCCAAAGTAGCCTTCTGATGTTCCCCATTCCTCTCAGTTTTCCGTCTCATTAACAAACAACAAAATTCTTTCAGTTGCTTAGGCTCAAAATATTAGAGTCATCTTTGATTCCTTTATTTCCTCCATATATCATGTCCAACCCCTGAAGAAATGCTATCCATTCTATCTTCAGAATTTGTCCAGGATCTGACCAATCCCCATCACCTCTACATTTACCTCTCTGGTGGAAGCCATCATTATCTTTCCTTTGGATTATTATAGTAGACTCCCAGCAGATTTTTTTTAAGCCTTGCCCCTTTTCCATATCTGTTCTCAATACAGCAGCACAATGATTCTTAAATGTAAGTGAAAGCATATTATATCTCTGCTCCACAGGTTCCAAAGTGCAAACCTCACAATGATCCACTTGCTTCAGTATCTTCTGGCCTCATTACTTTTCTGACCTCATCTCTGGGTGATGTCTCCTCAATCACTGGAGTCATGCTAGGCTATCTATCTTCTCTTGTGTTCCTAGAGCACACCAGATGCACCTTCATCTCAGGGATTCTCTTTCTCAGGCCTCTTACCTCTTCTCCCAGATAGCAGCAAGCAAGTTATCACACTTTCTTAATGCTTTTACTTAAATTCTCCCTTTTCAATGAATACATCTGTCCATAATAACGCACATTAGAAGTCCTTTGCATATCTATTATGTCATTATTAACACTTATCATAATCCAACACACAATTGCCTCTGTTCAAAAGTACATGGCTCTTTAAGAATAGGACTTAATCCTGGCTCATAGTAGGTGCATAGGATGATCAACTCATTATGGTTTTCCTGGAACTTGTCTGTTTTTAGCACTGAAAGATACATGTCTCAGGAAACCTCTGAGGTCCAGGCACACTGAAACATTGGTCACACCAGATCAATTAATATTTGTCCAATGAAAGAATGAGAACAGAGGTATGAATGTGCACACTACCTAAATCTTAAATCCATAGGGTATTTAACCTAAAGCTTTATGGTTGACACAATCATCCTGAAATAGATAACATTTCAGGATGGATAACACCCATCCAACGACACAAAGGAAAAGTACAGGCATTTCCTCAATGATCACCAAGTGCTTTGTAAGAAGTATCCCTAAGTGGGTAACAACTGTTATGATACCCATATATGCAAGTCATATCTATGATTCTATTATGAAAGCAATTGCTTATAAGATGCTTATCCTTTTGACTGGTAGCTAATATATAAAAATATTGAATCCAACTATGAAACATACACAGTGATGAGATTCAACCTCATCATTACTGACTGACAGGAAATGGTGTTCATAAGTAAATGACAACAGAATATTGACTTTGCTGACGTAAATTACGTTTCCAATTAATAGCTGTGTGTGGGGTTAGCCATTACCTAATATCTCTCTTTTAGGCATGAATCTTTGTGGGATTCATAAGTAGGCTCATGTGATTATTATAGGCTCGTACAGTTAATATAGTATTATGTAGAATATTATGTTTTTATAATATGGCATAAGTATAATTGCTTCGCATGTTTATAATATAAGCAATTGATAAAATATTAATACTAGCTTAAATATGAATATTACAAACTTTTAAAAATTTAATTTTAATTTTTTTAACAGAAGCATGTAAATAAATAAACATCCTCCCCCAAAAACTGAACATAGAGAAACAAGAGTTAAGAGTTACTTTTCTTAAGACTTTTCTTAAGAGTGACTTCCTGGGATGCCCTTTTGTAAACTGGCTACACCTGAGTTCAGTTCATTTTGGTAAAGTGTGGGGTGGTAGCTATGGCAACTGGTTCTGCCATGTTGTACAGCTATAACAGACCTTCGATCATACCAGAGAGGGGCTGGTGCTCTATCAGCCATGACTGGAAAGAGACAGAGATGCAGATCGGGATATGACCCCGGTTACTCTAGGGGAGCAGCTACTTCTCATCATGCAGCTTAAGTGTACCAGAAACCAAGGCAGAATCCCTCACTACAATCATATGTCTGGT
Organism: Rhinolophus ferrumequinum; assembly: GCF_004115265.2. NCBI lineage: Eukaryota > Metazoa > Chordata > Mammalia > Chiroptera > Rhinolophidae > Rhinolophus > Rhinolophus ferrumequinum. The sequence continues at coordinate 14,479,500 of NC_046289.1, forward strand.
TCTGTTAGATCCCAATAAACTGCCTCCCAGAACTGCAATGGAGAACCGGAATGTCTATGACTGCTTCTGTCTGAGCATCACCCCTAGTAAAGTCTTTTCCAGAAGGCGTTGTGTGTGCACTGTTGGGTCATGCATTTTTGTTTGTTTGACCACTGGTACAATGAGTCAGACGTTTGGTCCAGCTCGTACCATGGATTTCTGGACATGAGTCAAAGATCAGACACCAGTGATTCATCGTAGGGGTGGGAGATATTTGCTTGGAGGGGAGCAGCCAGTCATCTTTAAGCATTAGCCGGACTTATAATTGACTAGCGTGGGAACTAGCTTTTTAAAACTAAAGGAACATATAATCTGGAGTGGTTAGAGTCCCCAAGGTAACAGTCCATAGCTATTACTGGAGAGGTTATCCAAGACAAAGTGATCCCTACCGAGGGAATGGCTAAAAGGAACCCCTTTATGAATCAATTTTTGAAAAGAATAATGGATAGAGTATACCCTGACAAAGTGCCATTTATGCAAAGCCTGGTGAATGTTCTTATTTGAAGAGAGCTAACAAACGGGCCACTTTATGACCTTGATCCTGTGACTGAATCAGTCTGAGAAGGCATAGTGACTGCAAACTAGAAAGGAGGTGGCCTAAGGGACGTAACCCATGTGACACCTCCCTGGTGAAGAGATAATTCCAGGGGTCCCTTAACTGCAAGGTAAGCCTCTCTTTTGTCCCGACTAGAGTCTCTCCACACTTGTCTGCCTTGTTGAGTGTCTAGGAGGATGAACCCTAACAATTGCAGCCCCCAGATATCCTTTCTGCTTGGTGTTTATTGGGGTTCATCCAATGAAAAGCACCAGTAGGACATAGGAGAGTGAGGAGAGAATGAAGAGTATTTTGTCCTTGTTCCTTCACCAAACTTACATTCAGCATTAGCTACATCCTCACATGACTACAGTTATATCTATTCTCAGTGGACTCCGGTAATTCAATTTTCTTCCATTGTCTCTTCAGCTTTGAGGTGGTGATTATTTCCCTTTGTCACTAGTCCCTTGGTGCTGCACCATCTTTTGCTTGTTCCCTTAATAGTACACACACCTCTGTAAAGTAGGCTTAATTAAGTTTCTATGTTTTGTATGGAAAGATAAGAGACACATTTTTCTGTTGTTTACTCTTGCTGATACATTTAAAATATTACCCCTGTATATGTTAGCTTAAAAGAAGTATTCGATGGGGATTTATCCTGGCCACAGGAATTAGATTGAATAGTGTGAACTGAACTACAGTGCACAGAAACCTAAACAAAATCAGATGAATTACCAGAAACTTAAGCATATTAGTAAATAAGATACTCATTTCTGTTTAAATGTCAAGAAAAGGAATAACACTATGAAAATTTAGAATGAGCTAGGATAGATAAAGATCAGCTTTGTCATCTAGTATAGTTTATAGTCATACTGGATATTCAGCACATGCTAAATAATGTCTGATGAGCAGAGTGAAATTTTACTGAAGGCAAAATAGTTGCATTGACATGGGGATAAGCAAATGAGATGGTAAGAAATTGGTCAACATATAAATTGACCTGAAAATAAAATGTCCTACAACTGTCAAGTATTCAAAAGCAGCATTATGCTGGAAGAAGGAGCTAGATAGTTGTCACCATCAAAGATCAGGAAAAGCGCAATGCTATGAAACTCCAAGAAGGTAAGTTTAACATTGACCATTGCTTTTATGAAAACCAATGGGGTAATAATACATTATTTTCTGAGAACTGAGTAAGTACCGAGTAAAGGGCATTAAATATTCACATTAGAGTCTATGAAATATACTTTCACATGATGCTTGCCGTTTGCTTCTGTCATAGGTTCATCCAAAGTTATTAAATTTTAAAATTGCACTAGGACTTTTTATATGTAGTGCAGTTATAGCTTCTGATTTATATAGCACTTTTCTTCCATAGAGCCATTATATTCTCATTCTCCAATTCAATTGTGCTTATGGTTAAATATAGCAAGCAATATATGTGTGTGCCTTAAATATATATAATGTTATATATATTTTTCTTGATTCTTTATATAACATATTTCCTGAAACTTTGCAGTGGTTCAGAATGCAATTGCAAGATAACTTGAGATACAGAATGGCATTTGCATACACAGGAATATGATATGTTTCAAAATTGCCTCTAAATAGCAATCATTATGAAGCAGGCAGCCTAATCTATATGGAGTCCCATTCTGTGTGCACTTAACTTACATAAAGTCAACTATATGTGCTTTGCAAAGAGAGACAGAGAAAAAATAAATAACAATGTAAACTGTAGAAACCATTCTGTCTGCTGTTCCTCTCTCCCTGAATGAAGCTGAGTTGAGGGATGCCATTTGGCCTCCCTTTAATTCGCCTGAGTTTCTTCACCACCTATTTTTATTCAAGTTCCATGGTTTATTATATGTGGCAGAAGAATGCCTAGCACATCATTTTTCTCTTCAGAGAAAAGTTGCTAGAATTGAAGTTGAAGATTTTTCCCTCACAGGTTCTTGTTTGTGAGATAACGAGTAATAAACATTATCATTTACTGAGATTTTATAAGAAACAAACACTGTTTAACATACAGACTCTGTTAACAGCTGAGGCATAAATTCGAAATCAGTGAAGATATTTTCAGACCGAACGGTATGACTGACTTAATCCTCATCACTCCTACAGGAAGAGAATCTTTGCTGGGTGAATAGGTTTCTAGTCTGTAAAGATACATATTTTTTTCACGCCCTAATCTTAATCCATCTACTACACTTAATGATAAACCAATGAAACAATGGTCTACTCCAAACCTACAGAAAATTTCTCGGTTGGACTCAGGGAATTGAAAGATGGTATGCCAGTCTCCAACAAGATGCACTGGCTTTTCTTGACATATATCATCTCAGTTGTAAAATCCTTAAAGGGAACAAGCCTTTCCATTCAAATGAACTGATTGGAGAAGAGTAATAATCTTGGCAGTTCCTAATTTCAGATATTTCTAAAAAAGTAAGCTGCTCGTTGTCTAATTAAGCCTCATCCTGAAGCTTAATATCTGTAAGTCATAAAAAATGTCATAAACTCCTTGCCTTTCTAAAACGACTCTATAGATCTCTCAAAGGAGGAAAAGGCTTGTTATGAAAAGTAAGGAGAAGTAGAGAGGAAGAGGGAGGAAAGGATTCCTGGAAGGTATTAATCTATATATCCAAGAGAAGGATATGGACTCTATTGTATTTTCCAGAATTTTCTGTGTGATTTGCTCATAGGATCATCCCCGTTGAGTTTCCATTTTGGGCTATTCTTTCTCAGGCTCTTATCATTTTCTCTTATTTTTTTTTTTTTGTTATATCAGCAACCTGGCCCTTTTACGTGCTTATGTTGTACAGTAGCATGCAGTGGAGATAGAGTTCACTGGAGTGAAACCTTATAAACCAATTTATTCAGTGCACTAATTACTAAAACATTTAACAAAAGAAATTCTTATAAGAAAAATACATAATGTGTTTCCCCGAAAATAAGACTTAGCCAGACAATGAGCTCTAACGCATCTTTTGAAGCAAAAATTAATATAAGACCTGGTCTTATTTTACTATAATATAAGACCGGGTATAATATAATATAATATAATATAACACCAGGTAAAATATATAAAATATGTAATATAATATAACACTGGGTCTCATTTTAATTTGTGCTTCAAAAGAGGTCTTTTGAAGCACAAATATATGGTCCTTTTGCTATAGGGAAATAAATACAAGGAAAATAGCAATTCTTTTTAGTTTTGTCTGGGTGGTAGGCAGATGGATTTGTGTATGTTATTATATTCTAAAATATGCACATATTAATATATTATTTTCTATATGTGTTGTATTTTACATTAAATATATATCTATATTTATATATATTTATATATGTATTTATATATTTGAGCATTTATGCAGAAAAGTTTTATTCTGTTTATTTTACTTGTAGCCTTGATTCTTTGTTAGATTATTTGGGAAGAGAATGTCCACTCAGGGCCAAGGAAATAGATGTGAGCATACAGATCCTCATTTTCATTATCACTATTATTTTTTTCCTTTGGCTTCAGGTACCACACTGTGCCTATTAGTGACTTTTTGGAAGAAAAACCTTCCTGAGAAACAAAATTATCTAAAAACAGAATTCACTCTTTTTTTTTTTCTATCTTTCATCATACAATAGCTATTAAATCCACATACTGACATCAGAACCTTTCTGCACCTTGGAATCAGTTGTCTCATCATTGCTTGCTGTCTCTTATTATTCTCTATACCAAGGGAGCCTGAGCAATAGTTCTGAACTGATTTTTATCACTTTTTACTCAGGAAGTCAGATAACTTTCTCCTCTTACATAATTTTATTATTTCTTGTATGCGAAAGAAATTGCCATTAGTAAAGGGAAGGAGAGATGAATATATGGTCCTTTTGCTATAGGGAAATAAATACAAGGAAAATAGCAATTCTTTTTAATTTTGTCTGGGTGGTAGGAAGATGGATTTGTGTATGTTGTTATACTCTAAAATATGCACATATTATTAATATATTATTTTCTATATGTGTTGTATTTTACATTATATATATTTATATATATATATAAAATTATATATATATTTAAAATATATATATTTAAAAACTGATATAAATTTAAAGAGATTTGGCTTTAATCTCTCAGCAATTTTACAGGCCAAGAAGAGCAAAGAGCTCGGTGTGAGATCCCACTGCGAGAACCAACGTGCTCTGGTAATCCTGGCGATCCAGAGCAGATGCTTAGGTGTAGCACAGGCTGTCCATTAAAGGCTCAGAAGGAACTTGCAATATTAGCAAGGTAGTCTATGCCCATCAAAATTCAAAAGCTAAGGTATACCATTATCACATAAGATATATTCATTTATTCCCAAAGGAAAATGTCCCAAAGATCTCATCTAATCATAGCATTATACTCAGATTCCAGAATCTGTGGCACTTGCTACATCACATGCAGATAAGTATCCTGTTGATGCAGAAAGTGATGAACCATAAAGGTAAATGATCTGTTCCCACACTCAATGTGGAATGGTGGATAGAAGGCAGGATAAACACAATCAACACTCCTATGGAGAAAGCTGGATAATTGGAGGTATACCACAGCTTCTGGTCCAAAACAACTCTGAAATCCTGTTGTGCAGATATTTAAAGAACTTTCAACCCTGAGAGTAGGGAATAATTTTTGGTTAGATTATGGTTCTCCTCTCTAGAAATAACAACTTAGTCCATTGTACTTTATGGTTCTTTAGTCAGAGGGAAAGAGAGAAATGGCAGAACCATAAAATGGCTCTTAAAGTTTCTGCATATGTCACTCTGTGTCCGTTGAATTGGCCAAAGCAAGTCATATACAAGCCTGGCATTAATGGGACAAAGAAGTGTGTACCTCCCATAGAGAATTCTCCAAGTCACACAGTAATAGTCTGGATGCAAGATCCTCTAGCGGGAGGGGAGAGGGGTAAAGAAAATACTTGAAAACAATCATGGACTCTGTGCCAGTGGATATTTTAGTACAGAATTATCACAATAGATGTCTCAGTTTTTGTAATTAATTCGTGGCAAAGTTGGAATAAAATGTACCTCCCCTGACCTCAAAAGCAGATCACACAACTCTAGGTGGTTAAGAGCCCTCAAAAGATATTGACAAATTTGGATACAGAACTATGTTTGCTAGTTAGTTCGTAGATAGTGGAGGTAGGAATCAATGTCTATTATATTCCATTTTCAAACAGCATTAATTGTTTTGTTAGGTCCATTTTGTTTTCAAGAGTATTAATCATTCATTATAAATAAATGATTGTGGTGTGGTTATAAATCAAATAAATGCAATTGGAATTCAGTTATTAATTCAACACTTTTGAGTCATCCCTACTGTAATCCTAAGGGCCTAATGCATGGAAGGGGATAGTCTAATAAAATACCAGCTCTGGCCATCTAATAGGGAATCGTGTACTTCAATATCTATTAAGCTCTGAGATAAATTCATAACTGTCAGGAAAGTAAAGCTGATGCATTTTTAATGGTCATTGCCAAAGAACAGCTCTTGCTTTTACTGGGTGTCTTAAGGGTAGGTGGGATGAGATGTATACTTTAAAGAATGTTATGTATTGCAAAAAGTGGAAAGGTAGGCAGAGTTTGAGAAAAGGTGTGCAGGAATGAACCCATAAAGAAGCAGACCGTCCTTGGCTCCCCTGTAATTCCATTTGGCCTTTTCATTCAAGGGAGCCACACACAAGACAACAGTGAGTAAATTTTGCACTAAGAATTAGTACCATATGTTATGTGGGAGAAGGAAATCCAATGGTAGGGGATGATAAATGGTGGGATATAAGATTAAAAATACAAATCAACCAAGTAATAAGAAGCAAATCCATTCAATTAATGTAAGACATCATACAAACCAACAATAAGGAAAAACCTTTTATAAAAGTTGTACCTATAAATTGGGATCAGTTCCAGCATTTCCACGTGGTAAACGGAGTGTATATGTTCTTTACCGTGCAATAGGAAGACCAATTGTTCATAGCTTTAAAAAGAGCTTTTGAAAATACACAAGGTAGCGTGGATCCTCTGACTCCCGGGCTTCCTTTCTCTTACCCTCCCTGCTGCTAAAAAGTATCTGGGCAAATAATATACATAGCTAAGTCGGATCCCTTCTGATATTTCATTTTTAAAGGCAATTGTGATTTTTAAAAGACTAATTTTTCTAGCATTGTTCCACTCATTTGATAATGCTAATTAACTTCCCCTTGAAGTGTTCCTTTTAAAATTCCAGCTGCATAAATCAATGTCTCTAAATTTTAGATCTATCTCTAAGAGTGAATGAACAGCTAGTTTTTACTGCATCTCCATCCGCCCCGCAGCAGGAGAGGCCCCTCTTGTCATCACACTATCAAACTCTTAGAAGAAAAGAGTTTCTCCTTTTAAACCTGATGAACAAAGCCCTTTCAGTCACTCAGAGCAACTTCCTTCACCGTGCACGTTTGGTGATGCTCTGGAAGTCCTTTTCTTCTTTCCCAGGTGCAGACCTAAGACCACACCAACCCATAACACCTACTTTGTCCTGCCATGATTACAAATGTGAAGCCCTCGTCCCTGAATCCCAGGTGGGTTATAAGTATTAATGAGAGCCAGGATCTCTTTGGACATCAGCTTATAATTACACAGCTTATTGTTATGATGACAACTGTGAAGACGATTTACGGACACTTTCAAAAGAGGCTTATGGGATTTCAGGGCTAATTTAATTTGACCTTCACTTTATTATGCCATCAACCATGTGTTGACCCTTATCTGTAGGTAGTCCATTGGTATTCCAGCACACCTGCTGTAAGTTAGGATTACGAAAATGATCGGTTTAAAATGTAGATGCAAAACGTGGATAGGAGGATTGTGAAATGGTGCAGCCTCTTTGGGAAATAATTTGGCAGTTCCTCAAACGATTACATATAGAGTTTCTGGTTGTTTTATTTTTTGTTTGTTTGTTTTTTAATAAGGTGGTCAAAAGTGGCCATTTATTATTTATTTTTTTATATTTTTTATTAAATTTATTGGGATGACATTGGTTAATAAAGTTATATAGGATTCAAGTGTACGTTTCTACAATACATCATCTATATCTTGCGCTGTGTGTTCACCACCCAGAGTCAGTTCTCCTTCTATCACCATATATTTGATCCCCTTTGCCCTCTTTACCACCTCCTCTCCATTTACCCCTAAATTCTTGTCTGCGTCTATGAGTTTTGATTTGTTTGTTTGTCTTCTCTGCTTGTTGCTTTCAGTTTTATATCCCACATAAGAGTGAATGCTAAACAAAATGAGTCTGACAGAAAAAGTTGAAAACAATATAATTTCACTCATATGTAGGATATGAAACATAGAGTTCCTATGTGACCCAGTAGTTCCACTCTTAGGTATATACACAGAAGATATAAAAACATGTCCACACAAAACTGGAGGTTCATAGTAGAAATATTCATATTAGTCAAAAAATAGAAACCATCCAAATTCCCATCAACTGAGTAAAGGATAAACAAAATATGGCATATCCATTGAACGGACTATTATTTGACAAGAAAAAGGAAAAAAACACTCATATACGCTGCAACATGGATTCACCTTGAAAACATAATGCTAAGTAAAAGATGCCAGCCACCAAAGGGTGCATATTGTATGATTCCATTTAGATGAAATGTCCAGGATAGGCAAATACATAGAGACAGAAAGTAGATTTGTGGTTGACTAGGGCTAGGAGGAGGGGGATTCTTTGTTAACGGGTAACAGAGTTTCTTTTGAAGGTGATGAAAATATTCTACAATTAGGTTATGATGATGATTGCATAACTCTATGAATGTACTAAAAACCACACACTGTACACTTTAAGTGGGTGAATTTTATGGCATGTGGATTACATCTCAATTAAAAACATTTTTTTGACAATGTGGTTGCATAGTGAAACAACAGTTGGGACATTTGTAGCATCAAATGTTTCTTTGGTTTTAGCTGTTCTTCTCAGATAAGCTTCACAGTAAGTGACTCTTAGAATGCATGTATTCATTCTCTTTTTCTAATTAACTGTGACTTTCACCTTAATAAATGAGGCATTGTTCCACTCTGCCACTGCTTCTTTCAAAAGTCCCCATCATGAAACTTCAGGATTTCATTTTAGAGGAGCAGAACTAATTATCAGAAAATGGTTCTGCATTTCATGGTGCTTATGTACAGATGGACTTCCGTTCAAGGGTTAGGGAACTCTGGGGTAAAGGCTGCTTCTGTCCATCCAGAACATGACTGATTTTATCCTATGACATATTCCAATGCTGTCTTTTGAGGGATTATGTTTTATTACTGTCAGATAATAGAGTTTCTTTTCTGTGTCTTTCCTTCTGACCTCAACTTCCTCTGAGTTTTATTGCTGACCCACACCAGTCTCTTTAGTTTTAAAACCAGCATACTCTGAATAAGCTCAGCTTTGTATCCTTTCTACAGAGCCTTCCAGGAAATTCAGTTTTCTCAGCTTCTTCATTGACCTAGCTCTATTTTTCAGAATAACAATAAAATGAAAGTGAGAGTAGGGCCATAGGTTTTGAAGACTCAGACACAGAAACCTCTTGATATTTTTTCTTAGATTTTTGGAAACAAAATTGGCTATGGGAAAAAATAACTAATCTTCTGGGGGCACAACTAATGAAATAACTTCTTGTTACAGGAGCATAGGGGCTGACCCTTGTACAAGACAGGAGGACCTGCAATGTTTGGAAACAACTTTCCTTTTTATCCTTAAACTATGGTTTTATTGTTAGCTGCTGTTTAAACCATATAAATTCTAGTTGCATGAATTTTCACTCAACACTGTTGAACCTGCAATAGCTAACTGGCATCAACCATAAAAATAAAAGTAGATCTAGCTTAGTTTTTAATGGGCATGGCTTCTAACTTTTCACTAATATTTTTGGTTGATGTGAGGAAAAGAGGCCAAAGTACAGTATTAGAATTAACTGCTCAGGAATAAGAGGCATTTGTCTATTTCTCTACCTTATAGGTTGTTATTCCATTTGGGGGTTTAGAAATGAACAACTTCAAAAAGCTTGGCTCATTCAGCACAAGACCAAATTGTTCTTAATTGTGTATTAAAATATCCACTGGCACAGAGTCCATGATTGTTTTCAAGTATTTTTTGTACCCCTCTCCTCTCTCTCTAGAGGATCTTGCATCCATATTATTACTGTGTGACTTGGAGAATTCTCTATGGGAGGTACACACTTCTTTGTCCCATTAATGCCAGGCTTGTATATGACTTGCTTTGGCCAATTCAACGGACACAGAGTGACATATGCAGAAACTTTAAGAGCCATTTCATGGTTCTGCCATTTCTCTCTTTCCCTCTGACTAAAGAACCATAAAGTACAATGGACTAAGTTGTTATTTCTAGAGAGGAGAACCATAATCTAACCAAAAATTATTCCCTACTCTCAGGGTTGAAAGTTCTTTAAATATCTGCACAACAGGATTTCAGAATTGTTTTGGACCAGAAGCTGTGGTATACCTCCAATTATCCAGCTTTCTCCATAGGAGTGTTGATTGTGTTTATCCTGCTTTCTATCCACCATTCCACATTGAGTGTGGGAACAGATCATTTACCTTTATGGTTCATCACTTTCTACATCAACAGGATACTTATCTGCATGTGATGTAGAAAGTGCCACAGATTCTGGAATCTGAGTATAATGCTATGATTAGATGAGATCTTTGGGACATTTTCCTTTGGGAATAAATGAATATATCTTATGTCCAGAAGGGAAGGAAGCTTTGTGACAAAAAGAGGTGGGCTATGATAGATTGCATTATCATAATTATTTTCAATTACCTTCCGCCATTTTTGTAAGAGGATGTTTAATATGCTCTTACCCAAGACCATGTGAAAATGCAGTATCTCCCTATAAGGTGATTGATTTCCGCACCACTGACATCCATCTTGGTCATAAACTTTGGTCAGTGCCACATGAGAGGAAGTGATGGGTGACATTGCCTGAGCAGGACCTTAAGAGCTTTAAGATAACAAGGTTTGCTTGTGTGCTTTCTCTCTCTCTCTCGTGCTCTCTTTCTCTCTCTCTCCCGTCTTGCACAAGAAAGGCATGTTCAGCTATGGACAGTATCTTCAGCCTAGGTGTCTAAATAAAGACAATATTGATTCAAGTCCCAGGAACAGGAAGGACATGTAACAGCACTGATACATAAGCCTTTGTGTTGTAAGTCACTAAAACCCAGGAATTGTTTTTCACTGCAGAATAACCTACCTAAATCTGAACGATATACCATTAAACATAAAATGAAGCTTAATTGATAAAGGCCTATAAGTTAAACTTTGGTTAAAAAACACTGTGTCAAAAACTGGGGGTAAATTTCTCTAATAAGTTTATCAGTATTATATAAAATTCTGAACAAACTCTTTACATTGGTCATCCCTCAGCTTCCCAAAACAAAGCATCACAATCTTAGAGAAAGTAGGAAGAAAACCCATTGACTCATCATTTCTCCTTTTACTCTACTCTGTTTTCTTATTGGATGTGGGGAATAAGCAAACCAGAAAAATACAACTTCTCCTCCCAACTTTGTAGGACCTGGTCTCTCAGGTGTCCATTGCTGGAATTTTTCGCATCTTCATACACTGTTCTACCCAAGCCTGCTCCACCCCAGTTCTCTACAAACACACTTACACACACACATACACACATATATTTTAAAAGCTATGATATATATGTACAAAAAAAGCATATGAACACACAAATATATTTATAAGCCTATTTTCCATTGGCATACTATTAATTCTAAAACTGTTTCTCTCACTGAATTCATCACAAACAATTTTTACGTATTCGCAAATCCCTCCTTTTGGAGATCTATTAATAATATGGAAAAATGCTCCTTTTACACTGTTGAACCAAAGGACAGAATGTCCAATTGCATTTTAACCTCAATTTGGTTGCTATGAGTTGAATTGTGTCCTCTTCAAATGTATATGCTGAAGTCCTAACACCCTTTAACTCAGAATGTGATCTTATTTGGAAATAAGTTCTTTACAGAGATCTCCAACTTAACGTGAGGTCATTAGGGTGGACCCTAATCTAATCTGCCTGGTGTCCTTATAAATCTGGACACAGAGACACACACAGAAGGCAGATGATGTAAAGACATAAGGGGAGAACCATTTGCAAGCAAAGGAGAGGCCAGGTACAGATCGTTCCCTCATATCCCTCAGGAGAAACTAATTCTGCCAACATCTTCATCTCGAACTTTGGGCCTCCAGACCTGTGAACCAACAAATTTCTGTTGTTTAAGCCATCTGTTTGTAGTACTTTGTTACAACGGTTCCAGCAACCTATCACATAGGTAAAAAAACTAGAAAACATAGACCAAAAGTATCAAAGAAGTTAAACACCAGGAGGTTGTATGACCATGCTTGATTTATGTTTACTTCTAATTTTCTATAATTCCTAAATTTTCTATAATAAGAATATATGATTTTGATGAAAGACAATATTTTTCAAATGTCAAATGTACAAAACATAAGCTTGAAAGTTTTATGAGTTGGCAAGACAGATCAGTCATGAAGGAAAGGCATTTCATTTAGGAATGTGTTCTCAAAACACAGAATCTTTAAATCTCATGTCTCAGCCTCGTAGAAAATCTCTACCTGCCAACTCAGGTATTTCCAATACCCCTCTTCTGATAAAATACAGGAAGGAAGGGATTATAAAACTAACCTGAGGATAAGCATTTTTGGGTTTATTGGATGTAGGAAAAGAAGGAAACAAAACTGAATTTTGCAATGATCTTTTGGTGCTTTGACCAGATACCCTCTATGAGGACTAGCCACAAGAGATGAACTCAAAGAATGTAATTAAATCCAGGTTTCCCCCACCCCCTTGGAGTTAAAACTGCAGAGCAGCTACCTCACTGTACCTGTAAGACTTCTCTTCTTATTTGCCCAGGGTTAAGGCTCATGCAGTTCTTGGAATATTGTTTCAAGCCAAGGGAAGGTGCAATGGCATTTTGGGTAGCTGTCACCAGTATGGTTAGAACTGTGGCAGACAAAGAGTGTCATAGTGTTTGAGGAGCACATATGCAAACTCCGGCTTGAAAAAGGACTTCTCTTTTTAGGAAGTTGTCAGGGAAATAAAACAATCCCAGGCCTTAAATATATTTTGAAATTCTGTCAGTATAAAGTTTGAATGCCTTTTCTTTCCTCCACTGCTCTTGCTTGTGTGTGTGTGTGTGTGTGTGTGTGTGTGTGTGTGTGTGTGAAGTCACTGCATGGCAGTCCCTGTTATGCTGCAAATATATAAAACCATTCTATATTCAAAATGCATTAAGTCATCCAGATGTTAGTCCATGATCTCTTGCTACCTGGAACACCTCCCACCCTGTCTGAGAAATTAACTTCTCATCTTTTCCAAACACATACCAGGAGTTTCCTCCTCCTAGAAACCTTCACTAAATCCCACAGATGAGTTAAATAATTCTGGAGATAAAAGCCTCCACTTGCTATAACAAACTTCCAGCAAAGTATTAAACACACTATACTTTTAACATTTATTATTCAAACTTCCTAGAATGCAGTAACTGTTTTTTTTTTTTTTAATTTACATAATCCTGACACCTAGTATGTTATCTGGTGCTTAAAAAAAAACATTTAGTATATATATTTTGAAAAAATACTCATGCATTAGGAAACATCTTGAAGTGTGACACATTAAAATTAAGAGAACCAAGAAGGAAAGAGGTTTGAAAAGTAGATGTAAGGAAGCTGCAAAATAGACACTCACAAAAATACTTACTGAAGATTTAAAAAAAAAGTATTTTTTCATTAGCTATCTTAGTACTGCAGGACTTAAGAATCAGAAACTTATTAAAGATGTGGAGATGTTCTTAGCCAGCTTTCTGCATGCTGAGGAAGCATTTGTAACTTAATGAAAGACATTGCAGCTCCTCCAACCAAAACTCCCAGGCCAGCCAAGAAGAAGAAAATGATCTGAAAACACAATGATCAGGAAACAAGGAAAAATCTTTTCCAGACTGAACACACAGTTTAAGCTGTTAGAGGCTTTAAGACACGACTAAACTCCATTGTCTCAAAAGGAGACCTTCAAATACCTAATTAATTTTTCATTTGTTTTATAGCTCTAGCAGATGTTGCATTTTTTATAGATTAGCTCGTCACTGAGGTGCAAGAGAAAAAAAAATTCTTTTGTTAGATTTTGAATTAATATACTTGAAGTGACATAGAAAATGTATGATTTGTGCAATCCAGAATGGTTATCCCACCTCATCATATGCATTTTAACATACCATGATTTAAATATAAATAGAGATAAGATATTTAAATTTATTTTTAGGGGGAGAAATGGAGTTTGGTATTATAGGAGTGCATTTCTATTTCCTTATTCATTTTGCAGAGAGATCGCTGGGCCCAGCTGAACACTGTTACCGACTATGCCATTTATATTTTGCATCTACTAATTATCAAAGGAAGACATAATCAGATTTGAACTTTAAAAAACTGGATAAAAAGGAACAGTGAGAAAAAAGATGAAATATGACTAGAACATGGCTTTGACAACAACCTCCAAGGATCTCTGATCATCTTACGAGCATCACACCCCGAGCTTAGTGATTTGTCATATAAAGTGGCAACCATTTTATTTCTCCAGGAAAGGTAAATCAGTGGTTCACAGCCCTCTCATGTATACCTCACCCTAACAGGAAGTGCGTGGATGTGAAATGGTCAACATGTTCTCCTCGTCCTAAATTCCCTTTATAGAGAACTCGTCCAACTCACCATCTTAGAGACAGAAGTCTTGAACAGGGGGACCCTTCGCTACCTGCTACCTACTTCCTATCACCAACCCCTGCCATCTGCCTAATTCACCCAGGGAAAATTGAACTAGAGAGGGACTTGTGACCCAGAGTCGGAATCAGGCAGACAGTTTGGTCCAGAAGCAACTACGTAGCTAACTTAGCTGTGGTCTCCGGATCAGCACATTCAAATAATTTGGGGCACTGGGAAGTAAAACTACTTGGGGCCGCCAGGTCAAGCCATAAGAGAGGAGAACACGCCGGTCTGAAGAAGGAGAGGATAAACATTACCTTCATAGCCAATGACATGCCAGTTGCTGTGACCTGCCCCTCAAGCCTTGTGAAATTTCCATGACCTTCCAACAAACCCCCTTTTTTTCCTTAAACTATTTTGAATCGGTTTCCTTTCCTTGTAAGATCTGATTCTTGGATAAGACAGTAGCCCAGCAAACTAAATATGGTTTTATTTTACCTTTTCAGGGAAATCTATTTACATTTAAAGTGAAAAATATAAGCCAGCTGAAGAGACTCCTGAATTTCTGAAGTCAGATAATTACATTCTCCTCCCCCCAAAAAAAAGATGCCAGGAAAACAATTTATCAAATGTCAGCTCTGTGACAGGGAATATGTTAGATACTTGTACATAATTGGTATAATTTAACCTTCACAATCACACAGCAAATATAATTATAATCCCTCTGTTTTTCGAAGAGGAAACTGAGGTTTAGAGAATTAGGTGGGCTTTTACAAATTTTGAGTCCAGAATTGTCTAACCAGAAACTCATGTTCTTTCCTCTAAACTATAGTACAACATTAAGAAAAAGATGCTTCATTTTAATATATGAAAAACAGATTCACGTGGACTGGGTGCCAAGGGGTTGGGCCTTATTTCCATGAATTGATGATCCTGTAGGTCATCAATAGGTTTGTACTGGTTTTATCTCATAGATCTCTAAAGAAGATCCTGTCTGATTATAGGTACCACTGGACATTCAGCTATTTTTCCTTAAATATCTAAGTATTTCTCTCCAAGTGTTAGAGGAGCGTGACCCCCTTAACCTAATCTCTAGAACTTATTTTTCCTGACGGCCTTGAAAAATATGTACATAGATCAGTCCTTTTCCTGATGACTATAGTTATTTTCAAACCCTGGTGTCTAAACAGCTTCTAGAAACCAGCCCCCTTCTGAGCAATAAATACAACCCCAAATTACTCTGGAAAGGGTCCCAGGATTAGTTACGTTGTTTGACTTTCTTCAGTCACTCACTCAGGGCTAAACTGGAGGAAGAAAATTTATAAATTTTTCTTTTATGGAAACCCTCTATCAGCAAGTATCACAAATTAAGATCAGATAAAACAAATCCCATTTAACAGGAATTATAATTTACTTCTACCTGTTTTAAACTGGGTGTCTGAAATCAGATGTCATTTAAAAGCTATTCCCATTCTCTACTTATGAATGGCCTATTTGCATACTTCCATAAATGTGTATTCTGTAAAACATCTGAAAAGAACTTATCCAAGCAGCCACGTGCTTGTCTGTGGAGGCAGAACTTAAAATGCTATAGCTTAAGAAGAGAGCAAAGGCTTTAGTTCTTAAGAACTCAAAAGTTGCCTAGCAGGGTTCTCTCTTTTTTTCTAGAACAATTGAAAGGCTCCTCAGATTGTGCAGAGGTAAGGGAAGAAGGCATCCTGTTGCAGACATTTTATGATCTAATGAAGGTTACTTTCCAAAGACCCTGGGTAACAGAGCTATTCCCTGAGGAGGATAATGGCACATTTGCATGAAATTTAATTAGCCTCTTGGGAGGCAAGAGATGATTTCTCTGACCTTTTACCTTTTGAAGTTCAATATTATTAGAACCTTTCTTATGAAATGGGATCATACTTCCTGAGGTGTTTTAATAGGGAAGAGCGCAGAAAACTCCAGTGGAGAAACTTTGCTCAGGAAATGATGTCTGAACTTGTTGAACTTGCAATAGGAAGTGAAGAGGTTTGGTCATGCAAAGTTTCAGGGGATGAGATTCAGAGAAGTGAAAGGTAGAGAGAAGAGGAACAAGAACAGGTATGTGTGAACAGTGAGAAAGTGTGTAGGAGTGTGTGAGTGTGTGAGTATGTGTGTGTGTGTGTGTGTGTGTGTAGAGTTATAGTTTTAAATAACAGGTTTTAGACTTTGTGGTTAAGAGTAGAATTCCCTTTAGCGTGACCACTTTGGAATAGTGGTGATGCTTTCAAAAGTGGTTGACCACATCAGTGTGTAGTAAAAAATGCTTCAATGTGATATAAGGATTGATCATAATTATAGCCTATTCAAGTATCAGAATCAATGAATTCTCCTATGCACTAGTAGACAGGTGTCCTTCATGCAAATTATGACTATTTCTCCAGAATAAAAGTGGAAGGGTAATAGCAGAGTATAAACCAACAGAGAACTTATCAGACTCTCCAACTACGACACCCCTTGGAAATTGGAGACAGGTCTGAGTAAGTGTTTAGAGCTCTGTAAAAATGTGGTTGATGGGATGGGATCAGGTCAGGGTTATGGAACAAAGCCTCAACACAGAGGCTCTGAATTATTAAATAGCTCAGGTGGTTAAGACTTGGACCTGAGAAATACGAAATGACTGGGACTTACTTGTACTTCCAGTTGGTGAAATAGAAGATCAATGCACAGTTAAGAGGTCCAACTTGATACTTCTACATTTGTAGCAATATTTTTATTTAAACAAATAATAGTCGTTTGCTGTGTTATTCAGCTTTTGATGACTTGAATTAATTACATCTTAACTTTACATTTACAAATACATTTTCTATTTCTAAAAAAAATGTACACCTTTGATCATATCCACTTTTGTTTGGTTCTCTTTCCTCTTCCTTTATGCTTTCATAAATGCTTTTTCATTCATTTATATAAGGTATTTTCAGGTTTATAACTGGGTCCTTCCTCACTAGGTGATGGGATTCTTTTTTATGTAATGAAGGGGAGTCTTGTATTATAAATGTCACATCTGGCTTCATACAGTGCTAAAATAAAATAATTCTAAAGTTTTCATCCTATTGAGTTAAGTTCAGGATCAGTGATAAAATTTAGTGAATTGATATGATTGCATATAATAGTATATACATATGTTTGAATATTCATGACTGTGTTTAAGGGAATGTACATATTAGTAATTTGAGAGGATAATAGAACATCAGAATTTATAAGAAAAAACTTGGGTTGAAGAGGTAACTTGTTGAAATCAACAAAAATAAGCTAAAGAAAAAAAGAAAATTACAGTAAAAGGAGCGTGAATAAATATGTTAAGATAAAAACATAAGCATATCACATTTTGCATAAATAGGAATATGCTGGATTCTTCTATTAAAGCGAAAGATAGATTGTTTTGAAAAGAGATTGCAAGTGATGTCAGCAAGTTGACAAACAAGGAGGTCCCAACACATATCTCCCTCACAAAAACAGCAAAAGCAATGAATAAAAAACTACAAACTGGTGAAAATAGCTCTGGGAAAGCTCTGGACTACAGTGAAGAAGCATTGGAAACTTTGTGTAGCAAAAAAACCCAGGATGGCCCCATGGAAAAGTATAAGTTATTTTACCTGTGTTACCTCATCCCTTAATCAAGTTTGACATAATGGCTATACCAGTTTACATTCCCACCAATAGTGTACATCTTCATCAGTATATTTTTGAAACCTTTATCAAAATTCCAAAAGCATTTTTCACAAAAATAGAAAAAAAAATCTGAAAATTCACATGGAACCTCAAAACAATCCAAATATCAAAAGCAATATTGAGAAGAAAGAACAAAGCTGGGGACATCACACTTTCTGATTTTAAATTATATTAGGAGCTACATTAATCAAAACACTATGGTACTGGCATAAAACCAGGGACATAGACCAATGGAACAGAAGAGAGAGGCCAGAAATAAATCCACACATATGCAGTACATTTATCTTTGATAAGAGCATCAAGATCACAAAACGGGAACAGGATAATCTCTTCAATAAATGGTACTGGAAAAAATACATGTCTATATGCAGAAGAATAAAACTAGACCTCTGTCTTACACCACTCATATAAGTTAACTTGAAATTGATTCAAGATTTAAATGTAACATGTAAGATGTGAAACTGTAAAACTCCTAGAAGAAAACACAGGGAAAAGTCTCCTTGACATTGGTCTTGGAGATATATACATACATACATATATATATACACACACACACATTTGATATAATGTCAAAAGCACAGGCAAGGAAAAGCTAAAACATATATATGGTAAACCATGTCTGATAAGGTGTTAATATCCCAAACACATAAGGAACTAATAAAACTCAATAGTAAGGAGAGATTCAAGATGGCAGAGCAGATAAACACTGTGCCTGCTTCTTTTCATGAACACATTAAAATTACAACTAAATTATAGAACAATCAATCTGAGAATATGAAATCCAGCTGAACAGAAGCTTTATAACTAAGGATAATCAAGCCATGGCTAGTCTGGTAGGACAGGTGGAGACGCAAAACAGGCTGACCCCAAACATCCATGCAGTGGTTGAGAAGCAGTAGAGATATCTCAGCCACGGAGATTTCCCCAAAGAAGCAAGAGACCCCAGCTTCATACCAGGCTCCCCAGCTCAGAGTACTGGTGCCAGGAAGAGGAGCCCCTGTAATATCTGGCTGTGAAAAACAGCAGGGATTCCAACCATCCAGGTAAGAAGGAAGGCTGCAGGAAACTCAGGCATCCTCTTACAGGGCTTGTGCACAAATTCATTCCCTCGCAAGCACTCACCCTGGGCTCTGGCTGAGGGATGGTGACTCAGAGGGTGGCAGAGGCATACAGCGTGGCATACTAAGGGTGTGGCTTCAGGATAAGGGTTGGAAGGCAGTCTACATTTTTGTTCTATGAGGTCTTTCTCCACTGCAGCCGGCAGGCGGGAACCATCTTTCCTGTTTTGAGCCCAGCACCACATGTCAAAATCTGAATCTGATTGGTCGGCAGAGCTCTGCTTGGACTCACGGCCCACCCACCTCCCTCAGTGTACTTCCTCAGCAAGCAGCTACACTGTACTCTTTCTTGAAAAACTATTGCATTCTCAACAGGCACAACAGGAGAGATTCCACTGGGGAGAATCCCACTCAGTAGGGTAAGTCCCCTGCACAGCAGCCTATAAGCTGTGGATGTGGCCAAACTCCACAGACAGGGATCCTCAGGTTCAATCCCAGCCACTGTCATGTCAATAGCAATCAGGGCTCAATTACAGTAAGAAGGCACACACAACCCACACAAAGGACTCTCCTAGATCACCTGGAGCAGGTGAATGTCAACTACAATTGAAAATTTTAAAAAGTAGGGGAGGTAAAGGAGAATAAAAGGTTCAGATTTCCAGGTATAAAACAAGTAAGTCATGGGGATGTAATGTACAGCATGGGGAATATAGTCAATAATATCATGCTACTGTGGTACAGTGTCAGATGGTTGGTGGGCTTATCATGGTGATCAGTTCTTTAGGTCTATAAATGTTGAATAACTGGTGTACACCATAAACTAATATAGTGTTGTATGTTAGCTATATTTTTAATAAAATATTTTAAAAACTGAATAGCAAAAAACAATCTGATTAAAAATATGCAAGGGCTACTTTTTTTTTTTTCAAAGAAGATATGCATATGGCCAACATGTATGTGAAAATTTACTCAACATCACTATCAGGGAAATGCAAATAAAACCACAATGAGTTTTTAATCTCATACCTATTAAAATGGCTATTATAAAAAGGACAAGAGATAAATATTGATGAACATGTGGAGAAAAGGGAACCCTTGTGCATTGTTGGTGGGAATGCAAATTTTTTGCAACCATTATGGTAAAGAGTATAGAGGTTTTTCAAAAAATTAAAGGTAGAACTACCATATGACTCAGTAGTTCCACTTTTGGTTATGTATCCATAGGAGACAAAATGAAGGTTTTGAAGAGCTCTTTTCCCTCCCATGTTCATTGCAGCATTATTCACAATAGCCAGGATATGAAAACAACCTAAGTGTCCATTGATGAACAAATGGACAAAGAAAATGTTTCATCTATATCTATATCATGTCTATATCTATATATATGAAACTATATATATACTATATATATATAGTCTCTGAAGTATTGTCATGGCTGCCTCAATGTCCTGAATCATTTCAAAACATTTACCGTTCGTGATCATTTTGACTTTGACTTTGGGGAAGAACCAGAAGTCGCATGGTGCCAGATCCAGTGAATAAGGTGGATGAGGACATACTGTAATGTTTTTATTTGACAGAAACTGCCATATACCAGAAGTGATCTGTGACATGGAATGTCGTCATGATAGAGGATGAAGTAAAAACACTCCTGAAAGAGGACTTCCAGGACGGATTCGGAAAGTGGCAAGAACCAGGGGATAAGTATATTCAAAGTGAGGGGGGTATTTTGCGGGGGGTGAACAGCAATGTGTCTTTTACTGTAATGCTTTATTTTATTTCAACATTCAATATTTGATCACACCTCATAGATGAACCAGAGGGCATTATGTTAAGTGAAATAAGCCGTGCAGAGAAAAATTCTTTATGCTATCATTTATGTGTGTGTGTGTGTGTGTGTGTGTGTGTGTGTGTGTGGCAGAGAGAGAGAGAGAGAGAGAGAGAGAGAGAGAGAGAGAGAGAGAGAGAGAGAGAGAGAGAGTAAAAAGGCCAGTCTCATAGAAACAGAAAGTATAATGGACTGGGTTTTGGGGGAAATGGGTAGATGTTGGTCAAAAGGTAAAAATTTTTGTTTATGCAAGATGAACATATTCCGGATGTCTAATGTACAGCATGTTGGTAGTTAATAACACTGTACTATACATTTTTTAAAAAATCTTTCCGAGAACAGACACACAGGAAATACACTCAGTGCCAGTTATCTGACTGGTTTTGAAAAGTGGTAAACAAATAAAATAAACATATTTATTAATAAATGAATACTCATTAAATTAACAAAAACATTCAATTAAATAAAATTAATTAAAAATATTCGTTACACAAACAAAACATATAAGGATTTAAAAATCAGGAAAATAGAAATATAGTAACCATGCTATATCCATTTCTACCCATTATCTTGACCCATTTTTTAAAAAATGGTAAGACATTGCCAGCTAGTCAAAATGTGAACTGTTACAACATTTCGGGAATGTAATCAGTGAGGATATATTTTAATATTTAAATAATTAAATAAAAAACACACCAATAATCAATCAATTTAGACCTAAAGAACCTATTGCATAAAGTAAAGATCACTTACATGAAAGAATTCAAATATAAAGATGATTTTCACGGTACTCTTTTATAAAAACTGTGGTCTATCCATACCATTGAATGAAGCCACATTAGCAAATGAATTTGACCTATAAAAGTTGACTTAGAGAGATTTCCAAGATGTACATATTACATGAAAAACAAAATTTTATGAAGTTTATAGTGTATGATCAACTTATACTATAAAACATATATTGGGAAAACATATATTGACTTCCCTAAACTTCTATATGTATGTATGTTCATGAGTATGTGTGTGTGTGTGTGTGTGTGTGTGTGTGTATGTGTGTGCATGTTAATGTACGAAAAAGGCATAAAAAGTAATACATCAGATTTTTTAGCAAAAAGAACACTTGAACAGGCAGGAGGGTAAGAAGTAGGAGCGGAGCAGCGTGATCAAACCACTCTCACCAAGCTGCATCTCTTCTCCTCCCTCCAAAAGCAATTGCTTTTGTAAAAGGTATACACACACACGCGCGCGCACACACACAAACACACACCCCTACACCAGAATATTTGCTATAATCTCATTTATACTTTGTGTACAAATTCATAAAAGAGATGAATCAAAGAATGACTCTGAAAATGCAAAATAATTATCTCCAGTGTGAGACTTATCTTTCTATTTACATGGTATAATATAATATAAATATGTATATTTTCATATATGCATACACATTATATATCTATACATGGTCACACTTCTTTACAACGACCATTATCATTTACATTTAAGAAAAACTATCTATTTTATCGTGATGGATAATATAATCTATCTGGCTGATACACAACATATGCAAAATGCCCTGTGGACCATTTGGCATAAGCTAGGCACCACTAAAAGTCTCCATTATCATTATTATTACTTTTACAATTATATACCTATTATATGCTTATTCTCATGACTGTCTTTGGTCGGCTTCCCACTGCTCCACTCCAATTTGTAATAATTTCCCCCAATTCATTCTAGTTATTTTAAATTTTGTCACTTTGTTTCTGACACTGCTGTAATCCTTCCTCCTACATGAAGCCTTTCCTGACTGCCTGGTCCCACAGGAAATGCAGGCTGTTGAATCAATGCCATGTTTAATACAAAAGATTGTATATGTTACTATTATTTCCTCAGCCAGACTCAAGACTCCTTACAGTGCAAACATACCTTATGTCTTTGGTTTGCTCATCAACATATCAAAGACAGTGACACCAGGCACATTTTAAGCTTAGGTCAATTAATACTAGTTTAATGAATTGATTGAGGAATGAAGTTTTTTCAGAAATTTAGATAGATGGATAGCTAGATAGCTAGATGATAGATAAATAGGCGATAGATAGATGATAGACAGACAGACACACAGACAGATAGATGATAGATACTGTGTAAAGACAATCCCCCCAAATTAATTTTTTTGACATTTGCATTTTTGTCAACAAATACCATCAATGAAAAATGTGACAATTTTCAGAAATGTACAATTCATACTTTCTTTTATCAGATACAGTCTTCCACATTAATATATTTGATCAAAATAAACCACCTGCAGAACTTGCTGATCTGAAGATTGATGTAAAGGGGTGTTATGGAAATGTTTGGAAAGTCATTCATCAGGGTGACTGAAAGACTGCAGGAGAAAGGTTTCACAGGCTCCCAAGATGAACTGATTAGAGACCAGAACTCAAAGAGGGAACAAATGAGCTGCAAGCAGATTCCGCTGGGTCCTGCTAGGGCCAGGATCAAGTCCATGGTTCTTACAAGACAGGTTACATATACAAGAAGAGCAGGAATCCTTTTTCATTATCATTTCCTTGAAGCCTTGAAATCTCTGCATTTTAGTTCATAAGAAACAATATTTTCCAGGCCAAAAACATGTATTTCATTTTTTAAGTATTTTTTAAAACGGATATCTTTCTCAACTCACCAAGAAGGCCGATAATTGAAAGCCATTCAGAAGGAGTCTAAGAAGGTATGAGAGTTGAGGTTAAGTGTAAGAATTATGGAAATGATGAAGTGTGAATTAGAATGATTGGATCCTTAATATGGTGCCGTGAGAGGTTCTCAGGCTAAGCCATACTACATTTTGCACAAATAAGACACAACTGGACAGAATTCCTAGAATTCTGCTTTGACACAAAAGGAGAAGTTCAACCCACAGCATGCCAATGTTTCTCCTCTAAAGGGCATAAACATCTTTCTATTCTTCACATCAACCAATGAGAGATGTTTAACTTGCTTAATATAAAGAGCCTCAACAAATTAAAAAAAAAAATTACCATCTCCAAGTTGCTATCTTTGTCTAAGGATGATTGAATTGGATAGAATGGATTGAATGCTTTTAGTAGCAAGTTATAAACACTCTACACAACTTTTTGAAAGAAAAATAATTGACACAAGTATCAGAAAATAGCAGCAGTATTTCAAGCTTCCAAAAAAGGTGTATCTAGTCACTTAATTAATGATGCCATCAAATACCCAGCTTCCTTTCATCTCTCTGCTCTGCAGTTCTGTTTTCCTCTTCCCAAGACTGATTTTTCCTGGGGTTGAGGCAGCTGCCGGTAACAATGAAAGCTGTTGGCATCGTCATCCATGTGCAACAGGAAGAAACGTTTTCTTTCAATCGTGAGACAAAAAATCTTGACCAACACCACTCATATTATATAAGCCTGGGTTAAATTTCCTCCTCTGAACTATTTACTGAGGCATAATTGATTTTAGTTGCCAAGTACTCAGATCCCTCTATATCCTGTTTTTGCCTCAATAATAGCATATACCGTGTTTCTCCAAAAATAAGACTTACCCAGACCATCAGCTCTAATGTGTCTTTTGGAGCAAAAATTAATATAAGACCTGGTATTATATTATATTATATTATATTATATTATATTATACTGGGTACTATATTATATTATATTATTATACCGTATATTATATTATATTATATTGTATTATATTGTATTGGTATATTGTGTTGGTATATTATATTATATTGTATTATATTATACCAGGTCTATATTATATTAAAATAAGACTGGATATTATATTAATTTTTGCTCCAAAAGATGCATTAGAGCTGATGGTTCTGCTAGGTTTATTTTCGGGGAAACATGGTAACAAATATATCTAAAATCTGTAATGATTTTGCTTCCATTACCTCTAGCCTAGCATCTGGTACTCCATAGGTACTCATCAAATTTGACAAATGAACTAATGAGTTAGTGAATGAACGAATATATGAATGGATGCAAGAAAAAATAAATGCATGCCATAAATAATGACAGACTAGGGACAGAAGTAAGAGACCTAAGAACTTTGGCTTCCAGAACGCCACTATTTCCTCGATACTTCACACAAATAAACACATTATAATAAATTGTGTTCGTCAATGTTACAAGGACACACAGTTTCTGAGAGATCATTGAGATGCAAGGGGACAAACAATTCAGCCACCAATGTAAGGAGGATGGCCAAGGGAGAATTCCCATTTTATTCATCATTTATTTCAGTCACTTTATTTGTTTAATGACCATGAAGTCTCTGTTCTAGCCTTTATTATGAGGTGTTGTTGGTCAGTCTCTTTTAGCTCCTACTTTGTCTTAAAGGCAATAAAAAAAAAAAAAAACAGAACATATAGCTCTGTTGTAAAAGATCTTAAAGTTATTTTAAGACTATCACTGTTAAGGTTGAAATCATGGTTCCGATGCATATTATCCTTTGCCTCATTATATTAATATGCTTTTTCATTTATTTATAAGCCGTGGTGATAGAGTGAAGTAGAGAGACAAGAAACTATCTTTTATAGCAGACTGGAAAAAGAAGTTACAGGTCTAAATGAATACATAATCCGTGGGAAAGAGAGGACTTTTAAAAATATAGATAGTAGTATCAGGGAAGCTGGAAAATGTTTTCTAAGCAAACTTTCTCCACAACTTGTCTTTTATTATATTTCAGTCTGTAATATTATTGCTATGGGTTCAATTGAATGGTGTTCCCCCAAAATTCGTATGTTGAAGTTCTAACCCCCGATACCTTAGAATGTGCCCCTATTTGGGGATAGGGTCTTTACAGATGTAATTAGGTTACAACGAGGTCATTAGGGTGGGCCCTAATCCAATATAAATTCCCCTTACAAAAAAGGGAAAGTTGGTACTTACAGACACAGGTAGATGGAAAAGGAGGTGAGGTGACAGAGAAAAAAAAAACGTCATCTACATGTTGGGAAGAGAGGCCTGTAACAGTCATTCCCTCAGAGCTCTGAAAAGGAATGAACCCACCAAGATTTTGATTTGGCACCTTTATCCTCCAGAACTGTGAAATAATAAATTTCTGTTGTTTAAGCCACCCAGTTTGTGGTACTTTGTTATGACAGCCTTAACAGAGTAATATAATTATAAAGGTGATCTTTCACATAACAGATCTTTGTTTTCAGGTTTCTTTTGTTAAAAGGAGAACAGTTTTCAATGGGGAACACATTTATTATCAGTCATTAATATAATAAAATGTAGTCTATTAGCTTGTTTTAAATATGCTTTCTAGGAGGAAATGAATGAATAGCTACTGGAAACAAAGAGGGAGTTCTTGGGAGATGTTAAAAGACAAGATCAGAACTAGGGAGAAGGAAGAGAGATTTTTGCAAAAGAATGTCAACAGGGAGAAGGTGGCTCTACGAGTGGGATGGGGGACACGGCAGAAGGTGAACTTGTACCATATCAGGTGTACCTCCTCTTGAGAAGCACTGAGTGAAGGGAAGGGAAGAAGAACATGAATTCTGGAGTTAAACTTGAATTCAAATCCCTGTCCTGGCACATATTGAATAAGTAAGTGTACATTAACTTTCTAACCTTTCTGATTTTCAACAGTTAAATGGCAATGATGGTCTTTGGTGCAAGGCCGACTACTCCATCAAGCACAGTGTCTACAGCCTGGAAACATGTTTTAATTTCTTTTAAAATCAGGAGGCAAAAAAAAAAAAAAAAGAAAAGAAAAGAAAAAAAGAAAAGAAAAGAAAGAAAAAGAAAAAGAAAGAAAACAACCCTGAAATTTTAGATCAAAAATAAAAGTTTTAATAAATAAATATGTATATTTGCCTTTCTACCAATTTAATAAAATATAATTTTAAAAACCTATAGAAGAAGGGGCCCAAGGAAGTCATAATGCAAACTGATTTGAGGGGGTGGGCCTAAGAACCTGCGTCAGATCAGATCCTATGCCAAGTACTTGGTACACACTAGAAGGTAGACCTTAGTTATCCTTCCTTCCTGATTGCTGTATACTTTGTATTTTGTATCTGCTCTGGTTACTGATTTTAGGTTTATCATGTCCCACGCAGTATTCTAAGTGACTTACATACATGAATTCATTAGATTCTCACAATACCTCTATGAAAGGGTATGGATATCATCCCATTTTTACAGACAAGAAAACTGAAACACAGAGAATTTAAATAACCTTTCCAAGTTCACAGACTTAGTAAGTGGCAAGGCTGGACTTTGAAGGAGGAAATTAAAAGCCCTTCATTTTTAGGAACTTCCAATGATACCTGCTGTTTAAGGTATTCCTGAAGCCCTGCCGACATTTTTCTCATTGAAAATGTTTCCACATTTAGAGTAACTCTCAATGTTGTATGTAGGTCTACCTGGTGGGGATGGATTATTTCTGCTTAAATTATTCACTCAGACCTTGTTTAAAATATGGAAAGGCTGTAGAAAACAATTGTGAAGCGCACATGTTCTGCAGTCATTTTTACAGTGTAAATACCCAATACGATCCACCATCTGCACTGCATCACTCTTCTGCTCTGGTTATCGATAACATCACCAGGATTCGTTCCATCTCTGTATGCATTAGCAAGACAAAGCTGGACACAGGGCTTGCTGCACATCTGGATTGTTCTATCACAAGATCAACTGCGATGCCAAACAACAGTATCACGGATCAGACATTGCAGTGTGTAAAATGGTTAAGTGCCAAAGAATTCCATTCTTTCCAGATGTGTCATCAAGGCACCTCAAGAACTGAATTTCAGTTGTTTTAAGTTTAAAATGTGACTCCATAAATTAAAATTACTTCATCTGAAGCCCAAATTCCAGAGCAACAAAGTGCACTAACATTGGATGGTTTGTTTTCTTATGGAATAAGCAAAGTTGAGTTGGGCTTGGTTTAGATTTAAACCTGACCAAGGTTAGTTGTAAGGATCATAGTGTTACTATTACTTAAGAGCTAAGAGTTACTGAAAATGCATTATATATGCCAGACTCTGTGATAAGAAATTTTATGGAAATAATCCATACATGTTTCATAGAAAGTTCAAAAAATAGGAAATTAACTCCCTTTTCATTTAGGGAAACAGAGTCACAGTCTGAGATAAGTCATTTTCCCAAGCACAGGAACCTGTAAACCAGCATCATGGATTTGAACTCACAGGGCCAGTTCCCAAATCCCATACTTTTAAACACTAACGACCATATTGCTGCTGGAGTGCTAATGGATTCCCCTTTCTTCTTTCCCTCTCACTATTGGCTCCTCCTCATTCCTCTTCTTGTAGTTCTTCACAGAGAATGAATTAAAATTTAAAAAATTCTTGAATGCAACATCATTGAAAGCAATAAACATGCTTTATTTTGGACTAAGAATGATAATTGAGGCAAGCAATTGGAGGGGCAGGGAATAGTTATAACTTCAAAGTGATCAGGGCCTGATTTGTTTTGGAAAATCAATGACTCTAATAAACTAATGGCTAATCGTTTCTGGTTCAGGAATTGTTTGGAAGCTTCAAGTAAGTTTACCAATGATAGACCTATGAAATCTAAGAACATTTAAGCTAAATACTTGTTCACTGTAAGCAATGACTTTAAATGTTTATGTGTATATATTTAAATATGAATAACAATGCTATAAAATTCTTTATTGAGGGGTAACCTTACTATATGTATGTGATATTAGCGTTCTCATTTATGAAATGAAGATCAAAATGTACCAATCCTGTAAGGCTTTACAGCATTAATGCATCTGAGGAACTAAGTTAATTCTTAACATATTTACTCATTTTCAAGCATTCCTCATTTAGGAAAAACTAAGAAAAAGAAATGACTTTACCTGGAGATAGCTTAAAGTAATCACTTTTAAATTATAAATGGAGGCGGCCTGAATGAGTGCCTTCCATAGGAAAGAAATTATTAAGTCGGGTAACTCACCCACAGATGAAATAGCCATATTTATATTTTTAATTTATTTGAAATATTGTCCCCTGATTGTGAGAGTGTGCATTAGAAACATACCTAAGCTATGGCTGACTTCTCAATCTCCCAAAATGCCCTTCTGGAAAGCTAAATACATATCATAATGGCATGCTTATGACAAGCAGAGCATGAATTCTGATAAAATACAGCAATGAGTCACAATAAGGATTGGAGAAATCTATGCTTCCTCTCCTCCAGCCAGCACTCACAATACAAAGGCAAATTTTGTGCTCTGAAGCTTTCAGAAATATAAGCTTTTCAGAAATGTAAATGCTCATTACTGTATAGTTCCTACTTTTTCAGAATGTGATTTTTCTTCCCTCCAAATGAGTTGGAAAGCACGATGAATTTCTTCAGCTGGCTTCATATAGCATTTGCAAGATTGAACTTGTCAATTTGGATTTATGAAATATGCGAACATTTTTAACACTCACAATTGGGCTACTGTGCCAGCATGTTCATGAATTTTTCAAGAAAATAAAATCTTTTGCAGTTTTTTCTGCTTTTCAATGCTTAAGCTGGCCTTTGTTTATTGCTTAACATATACATCATGAAGATTAAAAGTGGGAAATGTCACAGTTGTGTGTTCTAATGCAGAAGTTCATACACTATTGCAATGCATTAATCTGAGAGGAGAAAAAGGAGAGCCAAGACACAGAGCTACTTGTTTCCACAATCTTAAATCAGGAAGGATTCCAGATCCCATTGATATAAAAGACTGCCGTGTACCATTCTTGTTATGAAAGATGTAAAACAAGCAAGTCTCTCGGTACATTACTAAATTTCCTTCAAAAAATAAAATAAATTTGATTTGAATAAAAGCATTCCCACTCTTGAAGGATAACAAGTCAAACACTTGGTATAATCATCTGGATGCTATTTTCCTCTTTTTTATTTCCAAGTATATTTTTCTATTTTTCAAAATTACTATTAAATTTTTTAAGGGAAATCACATTTCCACATTGATTAACAGTAGCCACATTTTCCCATTATGTGGGTAATGAGTTCAGGAGCAATGACCCAGAAAATGGACAGGAGACTGTTCCAAACTAATGTTAATAATATTTTGGTAGTTTGAAAAAAAAGAAAAAGAGTGTGGAACTAATGATGACAGATCTTTGCTGTTAATTAATCAAATCTCCTCAAAATAGAGTTCAGCAGGTGGAAATAATTATCAGTTAATTGTCTCCTGTTTATTACTCTTTGGAGATGTAAATCTAACCACTGTGTTCATTTTACAGTATTTACCAAAAGGCTAATAATAAATAAGTCAGAAGCATGAGTGTTGTTATGGCAACAATATTTGTGTTTGCTTTCTGAGACAATACAAATAGTATAAAACAACAAATTTCACTGGATTTAAAATATCTGTTGGCCAGGTGCACAAATTTGCCTTTAAAAAATTATTTTTCTTTTGTTTGTGTTAATATGTTTAAGTAGCTGATATGAAACAAACAAACAAAAAGACTTTTCAGCAAGAAAAAGGTTGTTAATATGAATCCTAACAAGAAGACAGTGAGTGTCTTTGAAAGTTTAGATTTGGTGAGAAATACACACCTGAGAAATATGACTATTTGCTATGTTTAATCCTAGTATTCAGAACAAAAATACTCTTAGTATATGTATATATTGATTAGATATGTATTGTGTGTATCAGATACAAATTCCAACTCTGAAATTTACTCTCTATGTGCTACTAGGGTTCTCATTTATGAAATGAAGATAAAACCTATAACAATCCCATAAGGCTATGAAACATTAATGCATGTGAGGAACTAAGATAATTCTTAACATTTAATAAATGCTCAATTAAAACATTTGTTTTATTATTATTTATCACTACTATTATAGTTTCAGGTAATAATCTTAGTATTTTAAAATTTGCCTATTAGCTAAATTCTTAATTTTGTTCTGAAGCATTTGAAATATTCAGAATCAAATATTAATATAGTGTCTCTTAAAATCAACATTTTCCTAGGAAATAGATACACATAATTAAGACACGCAGAAACATACATATGTCAAATATATCACCCTTAGGATGACAGAACCATCACCTATTTACTCATATGTGTGTACATTTTTTTATATATAAAATGTAGCATCTCCTATATTTATTAGGATTGTTTAACAGAAACAAGTTTATTAGAAAAATATGTCAGCTGTGCCTCTTAACACAAATAATCACACAGAAAAACATGAAGCATACCATTGGGTTGTTATACTACAAAGAATGGGAAAGAAATGAGATTTTTGTCTTTTCCCCCTTGCTTAAATATGTAACTGACATTGGTGTGTGTGTGTGTGTGTGTGTGTGTGTGTGTGTGTGTGTGTGTGATGCACAGTGGTTGATGATCATGGTGGTTAAAAGTTTCAGAAAAGATACACAAAAAAGGGATAAAGAGCTGTTCTAGAGTTTTAAAAAAGTTATAAACATTAACATCACTTTTTCTAACAAAACAAACATAAAATTAATCATATACATCACAGACATAATTCTTTCTATATTTCTCAATATTTGTTAAATGTAACCGTATGAAATAAAAAATATAAAAGAACATTTCTTAGTACTAATAAGCAATGTAAAATTGCTGATATAAAATGTCTATATTTGTATTTAAATTTATATGGTCACTATAGTAAAAGCCTGAAATTCTCTCTTCCTGTAGACCAGATATCTCTTATACCATTATAGGAAACTTAATAATAAATTTCAGAGCAAGTTATACCACATTCTGTGTAGTTTAACCAGTTTCTTTTTAAAAATGTTGATACAATTTATTTCTTCTATTTGAGATTAAGGTATAAGATCAGGGGATTTGACATCAGTAGAGAAATGGAGATATAAGAGTTGATTTACGTATTGACTGTTTGGCTACATTTGATAGGACCCTTAGTATCTCTGTTTGGCTACATTTGATAGGACCCTTTGTGTCCTTCATGGTACCAGGATAAATTATTAGTCCAAAGCACTTCATAGAGTTTTATGAAGTTCCCTCAATTAAGTCTATATCTATCTATATTTATATCTACCTATATTTATATCTATCTTTATAATATACTGGGGGGTGCCAAAAATGTATACAACTGGACGTTGTGGTCGATGTTGCTCAAGCAGTAATTTGCCATAATCAGAAGTATCTGGACACTGATGGTTAAGTAACCACTTTGAGCACCTCTTGTAATTGAGGAAGTCAAACGTGACTTGTATTCATCTTTTGTTATTGGTATACATCGAGTA
Source organism: Rhinolophus ferrumequinum (assembly GCF_004115265.2). Lineage (NCBI taxonomy): Eukaryota > Metazoa > Chordata > Mammalia > Chiroptera > Rhinolophidae > Rhinolophus > Rhinolophus ferrumequinum. The sequence continues at coordinate 14,511,707 of NC_046289.1, forward strand.
TTACAATTTTAATACAGTTTTCCTTTCTTAAAATGCATATACATTTTTCGGCACCCTCTGTATATTTGTGTTTTTTTGTTGTGGTTGTTTTTTTATTTAACTGTAAAGCTTTATGTAATTTTAAAGTCAGATTATTATTGGGAAAATAGTATCTATCATTAAAATTTAGTGGTAATTTATTCTTGTTCATCCAAAATGTTCCCATGTATTTGAATGAAACAGTGTTAATTCTTAGAACACTATACCAATTTCCCCTTTGGATAATTTCTCATTGTTGGTATTGGCTTGGGAGTTTTTCCACAAATGTTAATGAAAACAGCTAGTGAATTTGTCGATGCATCTTTTACTTGTGATATAGTCAACAAATCTAAGATTTCTTATAGTGTACATTTTATTCCTTATAATCAATTGTATTTATATCAGAGAAAATTACATGTATATGATCAAGTAACATTAAATAGCACTATTATTCATGTAGTAAAATAACTCATACAGCTGCTCAGTCATTCCTATTACTCAAATTCAGGTCCCCCCAAAATGACTGTCAACCCTTTCAGGTATGCTTTTCTAATTCTCACTTCCATTTCTTTAAATGAATATCTATACTGCTATTTCTTGATTTGTCAAGTTTGGACATTATCTGTTGACTTCCCTTTTGGTAGTTGTTTAGTCAGCTCTCTAACACTTGTTCCACCACATACACTATTTCTCTTCTCCATATTCTCTCATTGAATTTCTTTTATAATACTTCATTAGATTGTGTATATTATTATGTCAACTAACAATCATTTTCTTACATACTCAAACACAGTTCCAATATCTCCATCTCCAAATCTCCCTCTCCTTCCCACCCCCTCTGTCCCCTGCCTCTTTTCTTCCCTCCATTATATTGGAAGATCTCTCTCCTTAGCTCTCTATACTACTGCTCCAATCTAGTGTGGCGATGTACTGGTTGAAATGCACAATTGCTCACTTGGCTACTTCAGTCAGCAATCTTTTGTGTTGTGTTCTGTTCCCTGGATATCTTTTTCTTTTTTCTTTTCTTGCTTTGACTCACTGTTGGAGGAGCTCATTGACAGGATATGACTACTGGTTGACCTTCAAGCTGGATGCAGGAAATTGGAGGCCCCTCTCCCTCTTCTCTGCCCTTGGAATGTACGTTCTACACACCGCTCCCATTATAGGAGCTGTTTTAAGGACACAGCCTCCTGAGAGAAACATACTGTCTAGACCATCTGGTCTGAATATGGGACTGAACCCAGTAAAGGCCTCTATCTAAACTTGTGTGTGGAGATTTACTCCTTTTGCAACTGCCCAAGACAAGTCTCATAAGTTCCCTTGCTTATTAAACCTTCCCCCTACCAATCTGGAGCGGTCTGCCTTTTTCCTTTGGTCTCTTGCCCTCCATGTACGGGAGCCAGTTTCAGATTTCACCCAGAGAACCACTGAGGTTTCAAGCCAACACTCACTTTTCACAATCAAAACCTCTAGTAGTTTTCTGAAAAAGGACATGTCCTCGGGGTGAAATTTTTAAAATGTTTTAGGCCTGCAAATGTTTTGATTTCAACATACTTTATTCACAGTTTAGCTAGGTATATTATCTCCTCCCTGAATTTTAAAGAAATTTGATCGACTGTATCACCCCTTTCTTCTTTCTAGCTCTGGTCTCTAGTGTCAGGTTTCTGCAAGTACCTATCCTCTTAGGTTTTATGTCTTCACAAAAACAAAACAAAACAAAACAAACTCTTTATCATCTTGCAATGGTGAACAAGAAGACCCCACCTAACTTTCGGAGTTTTGTGTGTTGGAGAGAGTTGAGGCAGAGATCTTGACACAGCGATAAACTCATTCCTGTGTTCTGAGGTCTACAGTTGCTTAGGTTGCATCTCTCAAGTCCATAATCTCTCTAGGATCCATAAATCAACATCTTGTTGCACACATTGATTTCAATTTTCTATTCTCCATTATTAAGTCAGATAATATTTTTCCTTCATCTGATTTCCAGCCTCACAAATCTGTTGTTTTTTTTCTTATTTATTGTTGTCACATTTTCTATTGTCTTTTGACTTGTATGTTTATGCATTTAAAATTTATTTCTTCATTATCATCATTATTATTATTATTATTTTTAATTTGGAGGAGTTTCTTAGAAGAGCCAACATATTCAACTGTGCTTAATCTGTCGTATTTTATTCCTGTTTTAAAATAGTGTTCCCCATATAGTTTGAAAAAGGTCATAGAAATTGTAACCTCATCTCCAATAAAGTTCCTGTACCAGGAAAGAGCATATAGTGTGCTGATTTGGGGTTCAAGATGAATGATCCTACTAAAAATGACTATTCTTAAAGACCTATGGTAGCACTATTTGAAAATAGCACACACAGGACAGAACCACTGCTAATTAAACACTTTACAAAAATCAAATTACAAGTCTAAGCTTCAGAGTATCTGGGTTACATTGTAAATGAATGCATCTAAACCTGTCATATATCATGGGGATTGTTCCTTACATTCAAACTTCAATTTATATTATAAACTATTTCCCATGAACCTAGGAAAACAGACATCACTGATGGGGCTATGGGCAGTGAGTGGTTGGGACTGGACCACAAGCAGAGTTGAGAGAAGGCTGACAGTAAAGAGCGGGGATGCTGGAATGAGCGGGCGTCAATCTATAAAAACGATGAAAATCATGGTAGACCCATGAAGACAATGTAAATGTAATCAATACAATCTGCCCACATAAGGGCATGGACATCATGTTGGAGGGTGGTAATGACCTCACACTTGAAAGAGCATCCTGATTAATCAAATACAAGGAACAGTACTGTTGAATAGTTAGGTGGGTAGTACTGGAATACCTGCCTGGATTTCAGTGTCAGCTCTCACGCATACCAGTTTTGGTGAATTTGGGCTCAACATAAACAGGTGTTGCATTAATCTCTTCATTAGTAAAGTGAATGTGATAATAGTACTTAACTTATATGGTTGTTATGGATATTAAATGAGATACAGCATGGATAGCATTTCACATAGAAGATAAAACATAAATAAGAACTCAGTAAACTCTGGCAGCTGTAATTGAATTATGTTTTACTCACGCCCACAAATTCTACCTTCTCTGCTCCTGCTTAATGTCCCCACTCAACCTGATCCTCCTTGGCTCGTATAATTGAACTCCACATGACCAAGTCCTGCTTTGCTTAAGCAATGAGAATTGTAGATGCTTAATAGCACTCCATTGTTTGTGTGTGTGTGTGTGTGTGTGTGTGTGTGTATGTGTGATATATATGTGTGTATATATATATACATACATACATATATATATATATATATATATATATATATATATATATATAAATATATATATCACATGTTCTTTATCCAGTCATCTATTGAAGGACACTTTGGTTATTTCCATGTCTTGGCCACTGTAAATAAAGCTGCAATAAACATCGGACCACATATATCTTTACGGATAAATGTTTTCAGATTTTTTGGGTAGATACCTAGGAGAGAGATTGCTGGGTCATATGTTAACTCTATTCTTAATTTTTTGAGGAACCCCCACACTGCCTTCCATAGTGGCTGCTAAGAAAAGACGAAATACTGCCATTTGTGACAACATGGATGGATCTTGAGACTATTATGTTAAGCGAAATAAGTTAGAGAGAAAAAAGTCGAGAACCGTATGATTTCACTGATATGTGGGATATAAAGCTGAAAGCAACAAAGTAACAACACAAACAAACAAAGAATCAAAAACTGATAGATATAGACAATAGTTTAGTGGTTACCAGAGGGTAAGGGGGGAGGGAGGTGTTAGATGAGGGTAAACAGGGTCAAATATATGATGATGGAAGGGGAACTGATTCTGGGTGGTGAATACACAATGTGATATACAGATGATGTATTACATAAATAGTACACCTGAAACCTATGTAACTTTACACCCATTGTCACCACAATAAACTTTAATTTTAAAAAATGAGAAAACAAAATGTAAAAAACAAACAAAAAAATTGTATAACCTTGTGTTGTCTCACGTATTGAGGGTCTTGTTATCTAACGCAAAGGTTTATAACTGAATCAGAATTGTAGTACTTTTTATTTGCCTCATTCCTTATGATTAGATATTTATCTTTCATATTGCATTGATGTTTAATTCAAATTCAAATATAACTTTTACTTATGCTGCCGTTATTCCTTTCACAAAGACACAGGTATGATAAACAAACAAAATGAAACCATGCCTATGCTTTAAAATATCTCTGACATACCTCGTCTTCCATGAAGTCTTCCTATAACTACAACTAATGTTTCCCTCTTTTGAATCTCAAAGTTATTTCCACTTTATTGATTATAACATACATATCACAACATTGACTTATTTGAGTACGCAACACAATGATTTTTGGTAAGTTCAGAGTGTTGCCAAGCAACAACACAATCCAGTTTTAGAACTTTCCCATCAGTCCAAAAAGAAATTAGCACCCACTCCTTAATCCAAACCCTGGCCCTAGGCAACCAACAGTTCGCTTTCTCTATGTACACATTTCCGTTTTTGAACATTTTAAGATAAGTTGATCCATACAGTAAGTGTTCTTTTATGACTGATTTCTTTATGTGTTTTTTGGGGGTTTATTCATGTAGGAGCATATATCACTAGTGTGTTCTTTTAGTAGTATTCTATTGTATGGACACACCATTGGGCTTTTACTTTCACTGACTCATGGAATTTTGGCTGTTTCCACTTTCTTGCTAATATGAATGCTGCTATAAACAGTCGCATATAAGACCTTTTGTGGACATATGTTTTCACTTATCCTAGGTGGATGCCTATGAACTCCAACAAAACTGCATATCCCTCTTCTGTGTCATGTATTATATTACATTTTATATGATTATTCTGGGGTATGTCTTTACCTACAATGGTCTTTTAAATCTAGGAATTCTCCAATGTCCTTTTCTCATCATTTTTTTTTTTTAATATAACATGTCCTTTGACAAGGTTATCCATTCCCAAAGTGTAATTATAATTTTTACTTGAATGACTCAAGTATCTTTATCTTCAACCTCTTATATACCACTACTTATGTAATCCGGTTTTGGGGAACACTTGCTAGAATGTTAAGTAAAGCATAACATTTCGGGTGATAGAATATCGTGTGTTATAAGGCTTTCAGTAATCATTATTTTAAAAGTATCATCATCTTTAGGCAGTAAATAATATTCATAACGACTATAATAAATGTTCAAAATAGTTTCTAAATATACTTTCAAACCATTCGCATTTGCTCTTTACTTCATCTTACACTGTCATTTAGGAAGAAATCCCTGAAGTAAAAAGAACTGAGAAACTTCTACTTAGACTATCTTATCTGTAGTAAGTGAAAAACTATTTCTTTAAATTGCCACACTTTTGTTGTTGTTGTTATTGATTTCTTTTTCATTTTAATTACTTAAAAAAAGTCATTTGTGCCTGAAATAATTTTTGAAAAGTGGCAATAGTTTTAAAGTAAGTGGTGGTTCTTGCCTTTTTCTTTACATAAAAGGAAAAAAAAAGTTATTTTTAATGGCAATTGTGTGCAAATTTGGTGTTGGTGGAGTTGGCGGAAACATCCATTATATAAAAATAAAGTGTACCTGGTTGGCACATTAGAGAGGTTGTAATCTCATCTATTGGCTCCCACTTGCAATTTCTGACTTCAACAGTTTCAATGAAAATTACAGCTTGAAACCCACACAGTGCACTTTGTTTTCTATTCTTAAATCTTGACAGGGTAAGGAAGAACTAAATTCATGGTAAGGAACCCACGGTAGTTGGATTCATGCTGGAGAATATACTTTCTAGATAACAATTCAAAACATAACCTGGTAAGATTCCTTTAATGTTGTTATTTGCTTACCTTTCCACTTGTATTTTTCAGTTCATTACTTTACAGTTTCACCAATCTAAAGTTGAAATCAGAAACGGTCCATTCTGATGTGTAGGTGCTATGTATTGAAGAGAAAATTGCAATGTATATTCTAATTTTTAACTGTGAAATTAGATACCCTAAAACTGGAACTGATTTTACACTTTTCTGCTAAATGTTTTTATGAGTAAAATTTGAAGAACAGTTACACATTAGAAAGACAGAAGAAAACGATGTTGGGTCTAGTTATACTGATATTACAGGTGGTTAATACAGAGCTTAGGGCTTTAGCGCAGTCTTTTAAAACTATAAAGCTATATGAAAATTCTATTATTCCATTTTGTTCCTATGCTATGAAAGATAACTTTGTTTTGTTAAAGGTAACCAAAGTTATCCTGGGAAATTTGAGACCTGATGGTACACATTATTAGTAATACATATTGCAAATCCCAATAAAAACTAGGTACTTTTAGGCCAGCGATAGAAAATGCATTCTTTGAAAAGTGAACTGACAGTTTCTACCCTTGTATAAATGTGTATAGATCTTTACACAGGGAGAAAAATCTAAATTTTTGTTTTATATCACAAGCCCATCCAAAATTTAATTTCACATCAACAGATTTTTTCTTTCATTTCTTATCACAGTGAAATCTAACTAGACATTCAAAATTTCTCAAAAAATATACTATTGTTAATAACACATTAATATGGAAATGTGCACACTGATTATTAATGTGTAAGTTGATATAATCTTTATGGAAATAATCAGGAATGCATCTTTGTATGAAAAGTTGTAGAAATATTCTGGGAATTTTTCCAAATAAATAACTCGAAATAAATTAAAAAAAAAAAAGAAACTTCTAACTAAAAATATGTTTAAAGCAGTATCATTTATTTTGGAAAAATAAGAAATAATTTAAATATTTCAAAATAGAAGTATGATTTGCTAAGGCATTACACGATCATTCAATATTGCATAGTGATCCATTGTTTAAACTAATCTTATAAAGAAGACCTAATCATATAGAACATTCTTATGATGTAGTGTTAATGAATAGGATGTTAAAACTGGACTTATAGTTTAATTACAAGCTTAGAGAGAAATGAAGGAGAAATTGACAAATATGAGGCTTAGTCCTGGTTGTATCATAGTGGTTTGAATATGGTTCATTTAATTTACTTATATGCTGATTTTTAATGCATCAATCATACCCACATACATTTTGTTTATTAGCTGAACATGAAACAACCATACTTATTTAATTAGTTCAAAGTTGGGTTTTAAAACCTGCTCTATTCAAATATTCTCTTCTGTCTATTCAATTATTCTTCTCTGTCCTTCGGTTAATTATTAGGAAGTTTACATTGCTTTTCTGGTCACTTTCAGGTATTAAAAAGGCCAGTTCAATCTCATAACACAAGCACCAGTCTCTTCTGGACTCTCGGTTGCTCTGGACCAGGCCCTATGTATCTCTTCGCCTGTTTGTTCATTCCTAGTCTTAAATACATTTTCTTGCAAAAAACTTGTAATCTAGTAAGTAAACTGGTTTTCTGAGTTGTGTGAGCTGCTCTAGCAAATTAATCAAACCCATGGAGGAGGCCACAAGAACCCTGGTTTATAGCCACTCAGGCAGATGAACAGGTGAAAACATGGACTTGTTTGTGATTGGAGACTGAAGTGGAGGGAGGGGCCAATCTTTTGAAACTGATCCTATTTCCAGGTTAATAGTGTCAGAACTGAGTTGAGTTTGTAGAACCCCCGCTGGTGTCACAAAATCCTTTAATCTGGGGAAAACCCACACATCTGATGTCAAAAGTGTAGTAGGGTTTGGTGCAGTATTGAAAGTAGAGAAGACAACAGAAGTGTTTTTCCTTTTCATTCCATGGAATGTTACAACATAAAAGTATTAATTGCTACTCCTCTTTCTTTCTTTTTTTTTTTTTTTTGTTTTTGTTAGTCTAATTTCCTAGGGTTGTTGATTATGAAATGAATTAGACTCATTACTAGACCCACGGGAAATAGCAAAGAATTATAATCTGAATTAGGAAAATTTACCAAAAGAATCATTTTTGTTAAGACATGCAAGTCTTATGTATGTAGTTAAGGCATACACGTTCTCATAAACAGATGTTAAAAAATAAACTGAGGCCTATTAAAGTTTTGAAATACCCATTCAAATAAGTAGCACCAAATAGGAAGTGGTTAGGAGTAGTCCACCAATAGGATCTAAGGAGCAACATTTTTACAGAAAAGATGCAGAAGCAAAACAAGAATCATTTGATTGGCTGTAGTTTAAATGGGTGTTTTATTTGGAAAAGTTGGCTGTTGGTGATTGGTTCTTCTTCTTAACCTGTGGCATTTACAGAAATTGATTCTGTCTTAGGTTTTGATTAGCTTAAGTAGGTGACCAAGGCATATAGACACTATGTGTTTGGTTATTTTAACACAGATATTATATTATTTACCATGACATTCAATTTTATTACCACGGGAGCCTGCTGAATTTTTAGGCTAAGATTAATTCAAAATGAGGTAAAATAATAATCATGTAGCTTTTCTAATTGAAAAAAGAAGGGTCTGAAGAACTTTTCAAGAATTTTCCTCAAAAAAATGGAACTGACCTGGGATATTTTGAGTTCCCATTTTGAGGGCATATCGCTGTCTTTCTTAAACATTGCTGCCAGTTTTCTCATCTTCTGTGACTCTTTTAGTGTCTTTTTGTATATTGTGTTCCACCTACTTTTTCATTAACATTTTTTCTCATTGGTTTAAGTATTAATATATTTTATATTGACCTTTTATCCTGTGACCTTTATGAATTTATTAATTCTAATTTTTTTGTGTGGTGTGTATTTATGATTTTCCACATAAGGGCCATATCAACCATGAGTAAAAAATAATTTAATTTCTTTCTATCTAATTTGGAGAATTTTACTTGTTTTCTTGCCTGATTGCATTGGCTGGAATTCTGAGTAAAATCCTGAATAGGATTGGTAAGACCGTACATCCTTGTCTTGTTCCTGATCTTAGGGGAAACATTTAGTTTTTACCAGTAATGGTGATCTTGTCTATAGGTTTTATAAATGTATTTTATCGGGTTAAGGAAGTTAAAGCTGTTTCTAGTTTTTAGAGACGTTGTTGTTTTAATGAATGAATGTTGGATTTTGTCATATGTTGTTTCTGTGTCACATGGTTAAGATACTCACATGGTTTTATCTATTATTTTATTAATAAGTGCGTAACTTTAACTGATTTGGCATGTTAAACCAACTTTGCGTTACTTAGATACTTAGATAAATCTCACCCATTATGTTTTATTCTTTCACAAATTACTAGATTCAGTTTGCTAATAGTTTTGAGGATTCATATATATTCATATATATATATATATGTATATATATATATATACACACACACATATATAGATAGATAGATAGTTAAATAGATATAAATTGTAACACTCAATGTATACCGATAACAAAAGATGAATAAAAGTCACGTTTGACTTCTGCAATTACAGTAGGTACTCAAAGTGGTTACCATCAGTGTAATTTCAATACAGTCTTTTCCTTTCTTGAAATGTATATACATTTTTTTTGGGTGCCGTGTGTGTGTGTGTGTGTGTGTGTGTGTGTGTGTGTGTGTTGAATCTCTCTCTCTCTCTCTCTCTCTCTCTCTCTCTCTCTCTCTCCCCTTTTCTCTCTCTCTCTCTTCTTTCTCATGTGCCTGTATCATATGAGAAAAAGAGAGAGAACAGTGGATCAATGAATCAAATGTAGTAAATTGTTAACAATTGGGAGATCTGGGTGAAGGTAATTTTTTTATATTGCTCTTTCAACATTTGTTTAATTTAACATTATTTCAAAATGAAAAAAAATAAAAATAATTTGTGTTCTGTTTTTCTTTTTTTATGTTTTTACCCCCTTTAACCTTTATGTAATACCCTGTTTCCCAAAAACTAAGACCTAGCCGGACAATCAGCTCTAATGTGTCTTTTGGAGCAAAAATTAATATAAGACCCGGTCTTACTTTACTATAAGACCGTGTCTAATAATATAATATGATATAATATAATATAATATAATATAATATAATATAATATAATATAATATAATATAATACTTGGTCTTATATTAATTTTTTGCTCCAAATGACACATGAGAGCTGATTGTCTGGCTAGGTCTTATTTTAGGTGAAGCACAGTACTTAAGTGTGTAGTGCCCTGTTCTAGATAGGGGTTGGAATTTCCTGCTCTGTCTCTCTGTTAACCATCTTACTCATAGTTTTGTCTTTTTGCTTCCAGTAGAATAACCCCCTTCAGTATTTCCTGTAACGCAAGCCTTACGGTGGAAAATTCCCTCAGCTCCTATATGTCTGGAAAGGCCTTTATCAGTTCTTCATTTTTAAAGGAAAACTTTGCTGGATATTTATTCTTGCCTGGTAATTTTTCTCTTTTAATAGTTTGAATATTTGATTCCACTCCTTCCTAGCTTGTTGAGCTTCTGATGATAACCTAGTGCACTTTCCTTTAGAGGTTACTGTCTTCTTTTCCCTGGCTGCCTTAAGAATTCCTTTTTGTCATTAAGTTTTGTCAGTTTTAATATAATGTGCCTTGGAGAAGGCCATTTTGGATTGAGATAATTAGGTGCTCTGTTCGCTTCTTGAATTTGAGGATTCAGTTGTTTCCATAAATTTGGGAGGTTCTTGTCATCTATTTATTTGAATAGGCCCTCTGTTTCCATCTCTCTCTCTTCTCCTGCTGGTATAATAAAGGACCATCATACACTGCTGGTGAGAATGTAAACTGGTGTAGCCACTATGGAAAACAGTATGGAGGTCCCTCAAAAAATTAAGAATAGAATTATCATATGATCCAGCAATCCCTCTTTTGGGTATCTACCCCAAAATCTGAAAGCGTTTATCCATAAAGATATATGAAACCCTATGTTCACTGTAGCATATTTAACAGTCTCCCAGACATGGAAACAACAAAAGTACCCTTTGGTAGGTGATTCGATAAAGAAGATGTGCTTCACATATATAATGGAATATTACTTGGCCATAAGAAAAGATAAAATACTGACATTTGCGACAACATGGATGGACCTTGAGATTATTATGTTAAGCGAAATAATTCAGAAAGAAAAAGTTGAGAACCATACGGTTTCACTCATATGGAGGATATAAAACTGAAAACAACAAATGAACAAGACAAACAAACAAGCAAAAAATAATAGACACAGACAATAGTTTAGTGATTACCAGAGGGAGGGAAGTAGAAGATGGTAAAGGGGATCAAAGATATGGCGATGGAAGAATAGTTGACTTTGGGTGGTGAACACAAAATGCAACATATAGATGATGTATTACACAATTGTATGCTTGAAACCTATATAATTTTAATAACCAATGTCACCCTGATAAATTTAATTTTAAAAAGGGAAGGAAAAAAAAAAAAGAATTCGGCCAGCATTTATTGACTATTCTGTATACCAAGAAAGAAACTTGCTCTCAGGAAAATGAGACATATGCTGTCTGACAATTAACTTTGCGAACTCATCCTAGAAAAAGTGCTACATACCACATTGCCGAATATCACTATGGTCATCTTTGAAGTACTCCCCTTGGGAAGCTATGCACTGACGCCAGTGCCTAATTCATCCTGCAAAGCAATTTTGGAAATTTTTCTGGAATGGCCATCAGAGCTATTGTCATATTACACTTCATAACCTGAATGTCATTAAATGTCTTTCTTTCAATATTTCCTTTATCTTCAAGTAAAGAAAGAAATCATTGGGGGGCCACATCAGGTGAGCAGGGAGAGTGTTCCAATACTTATTTGTTTCCTGGCTAAAAACTCCCTCACAGACAGTGCCGTGGGAGCTGGTGCATGGTGATGCAAGAGCCATGAACTGTTGGTGAAAAGTTCAGGTCGTCTAACTTTTCCATGCAGCCTTTTTAGCACTTCCACATAATAAACTTGGTTAACCGTTTTTCCAGTTGGTACAAATTCATAATGAATAATCCTTCTGATATCAAAAAAATGGTTAGTAACATCATTGTAACAAGTTCGCAAACTTAATTGTCACAGCTTCATACATGGAGCATCACTTAACCGGAAGCCATTGTGTGGAGCTGAGTTCAATCAAAGCCCCTCTACCTCAGCCAAACCCCAGCTGATGTTTATAGCCTCCGCCGCCTGAGACAGAGCCACGGCAGCTAACTTGTGAGCATGAGAATGAATCATCATTGTTTTAAGCCACTGAGTTTTGAGTTGGTTTATTACAGTGTTACAATGGATATAGCTAACTTATCTATCTGGTTTTCTTTCTCTGCTCTAAATAATTTTTGAGAAGATAGATCACTTTTTCATGCATTACCTCACAGCTCATTGGTGTGTGGAAGGATGGAACTCTCTTTTTGCCTGCTGCCAGTTTAATGCTTAGAGAAAACTAAGATATTTCAAAAATTTCTTTGGTTTTGATCAAAAGACACATAATTCTGGATTTTTAAAAATAAATATTTCAAAAAGAATCTGAGCCTAGTCACATTAGCGTTTGATTCATGCCCTAAATTCTGATACATATAATCCACTCTGCCAGTAGTCCACCAGAGTCATTAAATGCTTCCCTCCCCATCTTGTTCTTACTCAGCCACCCAAACCCCAACATAAGTAGGGGGAAATATGAAAAGCATACTGTCCCCTTGTCATAAATATATTTATCTTCTACGTGATATTGCAAATCAATGCTTATTTTCTTGTGATGTTAGATTTTTAAAACGGGTTATTTCACCTGAAACCATATACTAACAAGAACTTAGCACAAGCAAAACAGAGGCTTAGGGACATAAGTAAATTCATGTCAGGAGTACAAGAAATATAATCTATCTATCTATCTATCTATCTATCTATCTATCTATCTATCTATCTATCATCTATGTTTTCTGGTGGTATGCAATTCTGTTAACTCCTCATCTATTATCTTTTCACTGAAACAAAATATGATTTTTATACGATCTTATATTTTACATATTTACCAATTGATATTAGGTTTCATAATGGCATCACACTTAAATGTTAAAAAATCTCATTTTCTCTTTTAAATTCTATCTTTGTACCAATAAATTTATCTTCTCATATGTTATTTCTTTGCAAACTCTGCCCTTTATTATTTATCTATTGTTATAGATTTTGTTTTTGCTTTTTTAATTAAGAATATTGTATAAAGAAACAAAAAAAAGTAAAGTAAAATTATAAGCACCTGTGTACCACCACTCAATTTCAATAACATTGGACCCACAGCCAGTTTTACTATTGACTCTCCAATCCAGGGATTTTATTTCTCATGTAATTATGAATAAAATTCCAGATATCATAGCATTCAAACAGAAGTGCTCTCAATAGAAGGGGTTTTAGAGAGAACCCCTTATCAAAATGGCCACTTTTTCAAGAAACAGAACAAGCGGACTAAGAATTTTTAACTCCACCATACTAAAATATATTATTTAATGTAAAAAACCAAAATGGCCACATTTTGGGCACAGATAAAATGAATCCAAAATAACTGGACATATACACTTCTTTTTAGAAAATGCAGAAAATCTTACCTTTGAATTACATCAGATTACAGTAGCTCCATATTGAATAGTATTAGCAACTCATGCTCAAATAATTGTTGGGGAGAAAAAAGAGGGTTACGTTAGAAGTGTCCTAAAGTTAGAACCATGAGAACAGCAAGTCCAAAACACACTGTATTTTATTTCAAAAGTCCTGGCTGCTAAGAGACAATCTCAGTGTTTCTCTGGGACCCAAGTAAAAATAAAGTGGCTATTTTCTCCAAAGGAGATGTGATATTTCAATAGATCAGGCATAGAAACTTTATAACGGTTGCTTCATCAACAGTATTCAACTATCTATTTTAGGCAGCCACTCCTGAATTACAGGTAACCCCCGTATAACATGGCACTTCTATAACACGGTTCGAGAATTGGAGAAAACCCTCGTACAACACGGCATCCCAGAACACAGTTTCAGTCCAACATGGTCTGAGAATTAGAGAAATCCCCAAACAAATTGGAGCATAATGAGAGCTTTTAAGAGCAAAAGATATTTCATTTGAAATTTTTTATTTGAGCATGGATGTCGTATCAGATTTAACTGCAGAGTTTTAAAATGTATTAGAATTTTAAATCCCTTTTGTTCATGGAGTATTAAGTTCAGAGGACGAAGATATCTTGTCAAAAAGAAAATGCCCTCAGTTAATGGTGCTTGGTAGTGATGACGAAGAAAACATTATTTAATATATATTAATATGTTATACTTTTGGTGAAAAGTGCTTTAATAAAGATATTTCTCTTAATTATAAATACATAATATTATGTGTTTTTAAAAAATTTTTGGAACCTAACCCCTTTTTTCTACTAGGTCTTTGTTTCGTATAACACGGATTCCCATAACACAACATTTTTTTAGGACCTAACAACCATGTTATATGGGGGTTACCTGCACTTCCAATCGAATGCCTTCTTTTCTTTTAACAGCTTTATTGTGATATAATTCTGCCATTTCATATAAATGGAATTATACCGTGTTTCCCCGAAAATAAGAACGGGTCTTATACCATAGTTCCCTGAAAATAAGACTGGGTCTTATATTAATTTTTGCTCCAAAAGACCATTAGGGTATATTTTCAGGGGATGTCTTATTTTTTCATGTACAACAATCGATATTTATTCAAATACAGTCATGTCATCTTCTGGAACATCATAGTAACGTACTAAATGCATCCTTCTGGCTGACAATCTTAACTGGGGCTTATTTTCAGGGTATGTCTTATTTTTGAGGAAATATGGAATATATGTGGCCATTTGGGTCTGGAGTCTTCTCACTTAATGTTTTTAAGGTTAATTCATGTCAGAATGTGTATTAATGAGTAATTTTTATTGCCAAATAATATTTGATTGCATTAATATATAATTTTATTTATTTTATTTATCTATTCAATCAGTTGATGTGTATTTGGATTGTTTCTACCTTTGTCTACTAAGAATAATGCTGCTCTAAACATTGATATATTAATACAAAACATATTAATACAAAACTTTTTGTGGTCATATGTTTTTCTTTCTCTTGAAGTTGAATTGCTGGGTCATATAGTAACTGTTTAAAATTTTAAGAAACTGTCAAATATTTTCTAAAGTGGCTGCACCATTATTACATCGTCACTAGCAATGCACAAACATTCAGATGTCTTCATATCTTCACCAAAACCTGTTAATATCTGTCTTTTTGATTACAGCTATCCTAGTAACTAGGAAGTGATATCTCATCATGGTTTTAATTTGTATTTCTCTAATGACTAATGAGTACCTTTTCATCTGCCTATATTGCCAGTTATTATTTTTAGATAAATATCTATTCAAATCATTTGCCCATGTTAAAAATTGTGTTGTCTTTTTAGTACTGAATTGAAGGAGTACTTTATATATTCTGGATAAAAATCCTTACTGAACATATTCAGTGTAAGTATTCTCCCCTATTCTGTGGGTCGTCTTTTCATTTTCTTTGTGGTATTGTTTCTAGTACAAAATTTTAAAATTTTGAATGAATTTATCTATATTTGGAGTCAACTGTACATTTTTGCCTCACTTAAACCATTACCTAACCCAAAGTCATGAAGATTTACTTCCAAGCATCCTTCTGTAGGTTTTTATAGTTTTAGTCTTATGTTTAGGTTTATGATCCATTCAGAGTTACTTTTGTTTATGGTGTGAGGTAGTTCACTTTCATTCTTTTGTATGTGGTATCCAGTCTTCTCAGCCCCCACTCATTGTAAATCTATTGACCATGTGGGGGGGAAGTTATTTTTGTACTCTCAGTTTTATTCCATTTTGGAATGTAATTTTGGCAATACCACACTATACTGATTACTGTAAGCTTGTATTAAGAACGGAAATAAAGTATTATGAATCCTCCATCTTTGTTTTTATTTTTCAAGAACTTTGTTTTCTCTGTTTTGAATCCTTGAATTCTCCACCCTTTGTTCTGAATAAAGTGGGTCCCCTCACACAGAGTTCTGGAGATCTTTAATTCCTAAGGACATCATTTTACCCTAGGCAATGTCCTTGGTCTACTCCATGGAGCTGGGTGCCAAACTACAACCTGTTTTTCCTGGAGTGATCCCCTTGCTCCATGAGGGGCACTAAGAAGGAGGGTTGTCTGTGTCTTCTACATGAACCTCCACCCTAAAAGACAGATGGGGTGATCAGGGACTGGCCTGCAGCTCCTGAACTAAAGTTTCTTCCCTATGAATGGGAATGAGTTAAAGGGGGTCTAGGATTGAGGGTTGGGTTGGGTAAACAGGAAGGTGGCTGAACAAAAATCTGCCCCTCCTTGTGTGAAACCTTAACAGGAAGAATGGTGGGGCAAAACAGCTATTAACAAAAGAAAAGAAAGCATTATTTTTAGACCATAACATCTTCATCTTCTTTTGGGAGGAAGGGAACACCAAGGGTTTTAATCATACAGATTGGCCCTTCTATCTGTGGGGCTGAGGTGGGGATACAGAGAGCCCTTGTGACAGATTGCCCTATTGGTGTTTGACCAGAAATTCCAGAGTGAATGACTGAGATTGCATTTCTGGAAGAGGCTGAAGCTGCAATTAGATCAGGTATCAAATCTAGGCTTGGTACTATGAGCTTTTAGCATGAGTGATACCATTTTGTGCCTGTGATTTTTCTCTTTAACAATTATTTCACTGTTCTCACCAAAATTTCATAGATTTTCTTGAATGAATATTTGTCCATTGGGAAAACTTTGATTTGAAGTGATTGTTTTTAACAATCTTCACCATTTAAATTGCCATTTTGGTGGAGAGAGAGTCTGCTAAGCTCCTTACTCAGAAGTCCCACCTCCTGGATTTTTCAATTTTCTTAATTTAACAGTGTTGATAAAGAGACTTATGGTTTAAGTCATTTCAGTTTTTCTATTGCTCTCCAAAACACACCCCCCCACACACCCACAGGCACCCATAACACCATCTCACTGCAGTCATGCACATTCTCTCCACAGCCCATGTTGGAAAGCTGAATCTTTGCTATACACACACAGCATTTAATCCATGGCCAGAGCCAATCACTTATGAACCAGAGGAAAGTATCTCCTTCTGGTCTTGACTGTTGTATGCTCCAACTAATCCAGTCACCTGGATTGTATAGCCTCCACTATTTTCTTGATTTCCTGTTGATTTAAGAACAACAGTGAAAATCTTTACATAAAGATTCCAATCATAGAGGCTCTTCATACAAGTTAACCACTTTCTCCAAACTGTCTAACCTAAAGAAATAAGAATGACTATTCAAAGCCTCAAGTTCCTCTATTCATCTGCTTCCCTCCCGTTCTTAAACTGTCACTTAAAATAAACCTTTCACCTATTTTTTTCTTCTCTTCTGTCTGTCAGCAATTTAGGTTAATGGTGTATTTTTCTCTTTTTAGAATATCATTACATACCCACTCTCCCCGTGCATTTCTCCAAGTTTACCTCCATTTGGCTATATTCCTTTCAGCAGCCTTTTTAGTGTATGCTCATATCTCTTCAGAAGCTGAGTTGTCATGTGCCAATTAATCACAGGATCCTTTCTGAGAAATGTGTGTCATTAGGTGATTTCATCATCGTGTTAAACATCATAGCCTGCACTTACACAAGCTGAGATGGTATTGCCTGCTACACACCTAGGCTCAAGTATTATGTTTTACATGATTTTTTGTGCTATACTTTTTTATACAACTGGCAGTGCAGTAGGTTTGTTTACACCACAGTACCACAAACACGTGAATAATGCATTGTACTATGACATTAAAACAGTTATAATGTCACTACTAGGTAATAGGCATTTTTCAGCTTCATTATAAACTTATGGGACCACTGTCATATAAATGATCGATCACTGACCAAAATGTCATTATGCAGTACATTCCACGAACATGATTATAACTACATTTTCTTGTGTCTAATGTACAATTAGCAATTCTATGATATACATTAAGTTAATTGTTTAATTTTAGTAGAATATCTAAGTTGTGCACGTTGGGAAAATTTATTTAAAACTGTGCTGTGCCATTTCTCAGAAATAGTTGGGTTTCCAATCTAAAAAGCTTATTTCAAACTTAAACTAAGAGTTTTGGGAAGACTCATACATGCATTGCATCTAGTTGTCTGACTTCGGGCAGGTTACTTAATGTCATTGAGCCTATATTTTTACATGTGCAAAATAAAATATCTGGACACCGTGATTTCTAAAAACCTCTCTGCTAAAATTCTCTCCTTTCTGTTGCCAATTTTGGTTGACCGTAATTGACCTGCTGATGTCAGAACCCGGCTTGATTGATGGTGGGATGGTTGTCATTGCCAAGTTCCATCCCTGTGGTTGAGTACCCTCTGGAGCAGGCCATATTTGCAAGCTTTCAGTATGACTTGCTCATAAGTGGTTATCCCATTTCTTAGGGCAGCCAGGAGTTCACTGTCAGGATTCCCTCTTCTCTTAATATGTGAGCCAGTTCCATGTTTGAAGAATTCCAGGAAATTAAAAGTCGTTCAGATCAGGCAGATTCTACACTATTCAAAGATAGTTTCCTTAATACACTTTAAGACTTTTAAGACGTCACAATTTGCTTATCTTTCCCCACTCCCTATTTCTACTACACACAACCTTTACAATAAGTCTATGAGTAAGACTGCTATTATCCAGCTTGAAATTAGGAGTGGAGGGGTGGTGGAAGAGACTGGAGCCAAGCACAACACTGAAACTAATAAGGAATCTCAGTTTGTCAAGGCAACAGAACCATTAGCTGAACAATGTTTTAAATGGCCCAGTGTGTACTACAGTCCAGTTCCCATCAACCTACACACTGACGAGTCATGTGGATTTTCACATACTATTTTATAAACTCACTAAGTGAGAACAGAAGAATATTTGTATCTTTTTCATTCTTTACCAACAAGTTATAGAATTAGTTTCCTAACAATGCACTAGATTTGATAACCACATCAAACCCAAACACATCCACCATATTCGTCTCCCTATCA
Source organism: Rhinolophus ferrumequinum (assembly GCF_004115265.2). Taxonomy (NCBI): domain Eukaryota; kingdom Metazoa; phylum Chordata; class Mammalia; order Chiroptera; family Rhinolophidae; genus Rhinolophus; species Rhinolophus ferrumequinum. The sequence goes on from NC_046289.1 coordinate 14,530,711, forward strand.
GGACACACTGAAAATGTTCTCTGTATAAAACTCACTAAGCCCTCTCAGATATGTAACATAAGCCTTTGTTATAAGTGCCAGGATGAGAAAGAACAGAGAAGTTCTGTGGAATGTCTTTCAGTCCCAGGTCATTTGCTCACAGATCAGTCAGAGGATGAACAAGGGTGTTTGGGGAGCAGGATTAATGAATTCAACAACGTTATTTGCCCAGGAGACTCATAGCGCTACATGCCAGTTTGAGCCACAAGGTGAGAGAGGACAGAAATTATAACTGGCAGCCTCACTTGAGAAGGTAATAAGTGAAGTGTGTGTGGTTTCATTACTCAGTGTGATAGGAAATTGTTATAATATGTGAACTACTTTTTTACGTGTCAGTCTTAAAGAACTTAGAGACACGTTTTTTAACGAGGACCTCTATTTTGATTCATCCTATACTTATTCAGAAATAGTGGAGATAATCATTATCTAGCTCTGAGATGTGACCTCTGCTAAAGGCACAAAGATTATGCCTACTGAGTTTGAATTACCTCGAAGTTGAGATCTTGACCAAATAGCACCCTCAAGGGATAGGGTGATACTCACAGATCCCATCCGCCAGGCCATAAGGTATAAGTAAAGAAATGAGATACTTAAAAGGTTTTGTCTTGGAATAATAAAATCCTGAGATATAGCATGTTTTCAGTAAAAGTATAAATGGTCACAGACATGGCCTATGTCCATTCAACAAATATTTTTAAGCACAAATTATCTGCCAGGCACTCAAGTAACAGGAAACTAAACATGATTTTGATATTAAAAAGCATCTACAATTATTTTGGTACCTGTTATGGGCAAGGAGTGTTTTTTCAGCATGTTACACATATGACTTCTTTTAATATACCTACCACACCTGTGAGATAAATGTAATGTTTCCTGTTTTACAGAGAAGGGAACTAAGACATATAGAATTTAATTAATACATATTTTTAAATCTCACAGTTAACATATGATGGCAAACAGATATCAAAGGTCTGAAATATGTGTTGTCAATATAGGATAATATATATAATGTCTATATCATACATATGATATATTGTGGTGATATATATATTACATAGTGTGTGGTATATATTTCATACATGGTACATGTGCCATAATTATAAAAATCTTATATGATTTGTAAGATATATTTAATATATTTAATAATATATGATATATTTAATAATATATCATATATTATGATGCACCAACATATGTCATATGTGTGATACAGACAGAAATAAAGAGGGTGCCAAGACAATGTATATGCATTTTAAGAAAGGAAAAAAAACTATTAAAATTCTCATAATATATACTGATAACAAAAGATGAATACAAGTCATGCACATACATTTTTTTGGGCAAAACGTTATACATATTCTTATATATATTACCTACATATATATTGAGAGAAAGAGAGAGAAAACCAGTTCATTTGTGGAAGCAAAATAATAACTTTGAGACGTACACAACTGGAATGAACATTGAAAAAGATAATATGGAAGAGACATTATTTATATGCAGAGAAAAATTCAGAAAAAAAGCAGGTGGTAACAAAAGTAACGTATGGTGTGGAAGTGGAAGAGAAGAAATGCCTGAAGCCATGGGAGGAAGTGATCATCTAAACCATGTTATTGAGTTGCCCAGTCTCCTAGAAGCTCATAATGCTGCTGAAAATTTTCTCAAGTCTATCAACCACCCAATAAAAGAGATTTGATTAAGTTTTTATTTTCCACCTTAGAATGAAGAAACTTTAGAATTGGTGTCTCAGAGGCATCTAGTCTGTAATATCTCCAAGGACAGAAATTAACTGATTTGTTCAACTGTCTTGTGAGTATAGTTGTAGGGAACTCTAAAATAAAGACAGGTTTTGTTGTTTATATTTTAAGATAACTATATTTACACAAAGAAAGTGACAAATGTTATGAAACATTGAGGTGCTATAGAATCAAAGGCATGGAAAACATATGATCTGAAACCGATGTTCACAACCAACAAGGCACTTAAGCACAGTGCAGACCATCCTAAGCAGAGATTTGAGAACTCTAATAACAGCACCAAAATAATGATCACAGGTGTGGGAAGGAAAGTGCACCAGCCAGGCGAAGAGACGACTGACAGGGTTTTTCCTAAGAGTATGGCATGCAGAGTCACTGAATATTCCTGGTAACGGAGAAATGATTGGCTTAGCTCTAATTAGCAATTGTTTCTTTCGGTATTAGGTGGTATTAAGCGGGACCCCCCTACATGGACTCTATCCCTGAATCTTTGTTCTGGAGTAATAGGGAATAAATAAATGCCTTGTCCAAATATTTATAAATAGCTATCACAGAGGTTTTCAACTCTGAAGTCAATGAGGCACCCCTTCAGTTTTGTGCCTCTTTCCTGTTTCCCTCTCATCCCCTAACCTAGATCATCTCTCACACCATCAGGCATTCACATACCTCGTATCTTCCTTATTTCTGAATTCATCTTTTCACCACAAAATGGATTTGATTTTTGTCAATTACATTTACAACAAAACTCAGCTGAGTTGAATAAGATCACGAGGTGCCCTCTCCCTTCTCAGCAGTGGCTGCCACCCAGCCCTTAGTTGAGATCATGGTCATTTAAAATGAACAAAGTTAGGTTTTTCAATGGTTAAATCTGAAATTTTTTTTCCCTAAAATAAAAAGTGTGAAACATTGTCAAAAAAGTTCTATATCTACATCTTCCTCAAACTCTTTTGCTTTGTGTCACTTGAGTTAGCACAGTAAGAAACTCTAAATTCTTTGTTTTATTTTGTGAGTTTAACTCTATTTACAAGACTGAAACACTAGTGTAGGGTTGGAGTGTATGTTCCAAAACCAGAGAACTTCATCATAAAGATTGTTAGTCAGAGTAGGCTATCATCTGAAACAAAAACCTTTAAAATCTTAATCGTTTAAGGGAAAAAAAAAAGTTTTAAGAAGAAAAGTTCGTTTTTCATTTAGGTCACCATTCAGTATGGTTTGCTGAGTGCACAAGATTCTAGTGGGTCATAAAGCGGTCCAGGATTTTTCATCATTTTGCTCTATCATCTAGTACTTTAGAATTCTTCATGACTTTTTCTACATCCAGGTTGGAAACAGTTTCTCTGAATAGCATTCATCATTATTATCCTCAATCCATTGCTAAGAACTCAGCAACACTTCCCCGCTTATCCAGAAAAGAGAGACCAGGAAATAATTTGGCTGTGTGCCAAGAAAAAAGAGAAATGAGATTGAAAACTGCCCCGGAGGAGTATGTATTAGTGTATTTAGGTAAGGCTGGGCAGAAAAACAGAGGTAGAAGCAAAGGACGACCACATATTGGGCCTTTTTATGCAGAACCAGTGATTCATAGATAAGAGTATCTTTTTGCTTTATGTGCTTGATTGTGATAGTAATGGAATTTAAAAAAAGAGAAATGAGACTTGCTATTCATGACATTTAGAGTGACAAACTGCTTTACTTATAATTTTCTCCCATATCTGTATTTGGCTACATAGCAAGTGCTCACAAAAAGTTGTAAAATGAATGCATGTATAGTCCAGAGCTAACAAAATTAAAGACCTACACGGACTGGCTATGACAAAGTAGTATTATTTACATTTATAATTATTACTTACATTTATATCTAATTACTATATAGGTAATAAAGATGAAGAATTTGATTATATGACACAGAAATTAACATGCTCTAAGGTTTATATGATTGCGAAAGTTAACTGTAAAAATGTGCTCAGTATTTCTAATTTGATTGTAGGCTACTCTGGGTTGGAAAGTGTACTGGAAAAAACATAGCAAATTCATCTGAGATTAAATCAAGTTGCTACACAGTGTACTTTTGGGCTAATGGCTTTTTACCTACCAGTAACGGAAAAATATTACGTGAGAAGAGGGCAGAAGAAAAAGGCAAATTCACCTGCTCACATTCTGCTTAAAACTGACCTTGGGGACGCTGTCACATTTTCTGTATATATGATCTATACCTGATGTCAATATAGTCCTACAAAATCTGGCAAAATTGACTTTCCATAACACACACACACAAAAAAAATGCTTTCAAAGGAGAGAGTGCTTCCTGGAGGATGATATCTTGGAATTTTACCCACTTCATATCGTTCTATCTCTAGAAATACACTGTTTTTCTTTCTGATTAAAAAAAGTAGTTTGAGTACTAATTTTAATTTTCCTTTTTAAGACAGTTATCATAATGTAATCACAGGGATGGGGTAGGAGAACTAAGAAATTCACAAAGGTTAAGAAAGTTAAATTACAAAATATTGTACATGTGTTATGTCATATTTTGTATATATGCAAAATATTATTTATCACAATACAATTATATAGTAGCAAATAAACTATTGTACTTCATAAATATTTAAGTAGATGTATATGTTCATTTGTTTGAACTATATAAATTTTTTTTTTACCTATAAAATGGTAATTTTATACGGTCCAACCATATAAACCAACCACACACACTTATTATATCTCTCACACATACCATTTCATCAGCACTGTCCCTGCCAGTTGGATTCATTCAACTCCAATTAGTGGTAAAGAAAGACAGATTCTTAAAATCACATTAATTTTATGCTGACAGAAAACTTCTGAAGAACATTTTTCCGCTGAGCTTGTGTGAGGACCAAATTCACTGTGTCTATACGTATTTCTGACTGGTTATGTGTTTTGGGATGTTTTTCTTTTTTCACTTTCTGAGTCATTACTAAGTGACTCAGAAATACCAGTAATGATAGAGTAAGTAAAGTTATTCAAAAATCTCCATAATAACTGCTATTTGTGACAGATTTCAGGAAGAAAAATCCTTTAGAGTCATTAAACAAGCCACAATCTTTCCAAGTAATTTCAGAGACCTTCAGAACATACCTGCCGGTTATATTGTAAGGTAGGGAAAAGTGGTAAAATAAGTCTCAGATACCAGTGGATCTTGAGAAACTGTGCAGGATGAACTAGAACATATTCTATGCTCCAACCCTTCAAACATCCCTAGCATGCATATTTAATTCCATTATCTCTTTCCACATTTATCATGGTTTTCAGGCAACATGCCAATTTTGATTAAATTAGATCTTTGTCTATTTTGTGATTGCACCCATGTATCTGAAGGTATTTGGATTACAACTTATATTATAAAATTCATTTTAAAACTACATGTGTGCATTTCAAGTAGACCTGCAACAATATTAAGGTCCTGATTAAATGGCTCTCCCAATCATTGAACAAATGATAAAATGTAATTATTTTACATTTCCTTTTTTATATCATCTCAAAACTCCAACAATTTGTTTCATTATTAACAAAATAGAAGCAGAAGAAGACAAATATCTCATATGCCCACCACTAACTCTACTAGCCTATGACTATTTGTCCTAGCACAGTCTGATTTTTCTTCCATCACAATAGACAAACAATTTTCATTTCTATTAAAAATCATCTTGTATGAGATTCACATCCCATTCTCTCTTGTCAGCTCCAGGTATTGGCTGTAAATAGGATGTCCTTTCTCTACTGTGTACTAAGTTTTACTCTTGCTAAAAGGTTATTTTTTCCATCCTAAAATATGCTTAAACAAACAAATGAAATCTGTTTATTGTCTCCATGTCTTCTCTACTGTTTCTGCACCTCCCTTTTCCTCTCTAGAGTAAAAAGTATTTTAAGAGTTGTCTATAGCCACTTTTTCCACATCCTCTCTTTCCATTTTGTCCTTACCTGTGTCAATCCTGTCTCCCCATCAAACCTGCTCATGTCAAGGTGAACTTTAGCTTCCATGTTGCCTAATCCAAGTCAATTTGAAGTCTCCATTGTAATCTTAAATTTAGTTGCACCACATTTCCATTGGCAAGTTTCTAATTGATTCAATAAGACAATATAAAATTCACATTGGAGTCTTCATTTAAAATTAATTTTAAAAATTATGCTGCTAAAAATTTCCTGGCAATCTTTTTCATTTCATTGTTGGACCAGTGATGAATAATGTACATAAATTAATTCACTGAAGAACCTCGTCCTTAGAGGGTGATGGATTCAAATTTCCAGTTGGGATGGGTCTCATATTTCAGGAAGAAATGCAATTTTAACCATGGACTGTTCCCTGTCTATTTATTGATGCATGAGAGGAAATCCTTTAGGATATCTAAAAATCGGGGTGGGGGGGATACGTCTTTAATAGTACCATGACAGACAATTCCCTGAGTGTGTTACTTTTTACGTAAACTCAAGGAAAAGTCTTTATACTTGTACATTATTTCTGCGTCAAAATATTTTAAATTGATTAGAAAGATTTCTAATGGTATTTACAACTAGATTCAGGATGAACCGAACAAACTCATAAAACATCTTAGAGTCACAAATTTTCTATTTTTCTTTTAGAATCTCTTGAGATTCAAACAATGTGAATAAAACTAGAATGTAATAAGTTTCTAAACTTTAAATTTATACATATTGGGATTCAATATTACAAATTTATGTTCAACTTTTCAGTCAGTTATTTAAAATTACGTTGTATATTAATATAGGATTTTGTACATGGACTCACTCTATGACTTACACCAGGTTTTTATCATTTAAGATTTGTGGGTTTGTTTGTTTGTTGTTTTATAAATTTTGAAAATACATCAATACACAAGAAATAGTATAATTAACATTCACATTACCACCACTTAATTTTAAAATCAAGCTAACATTTTATCCTAATTACTTTAACGCAGTTCAAAAATAATTTCTGTGTATAAAATTTAAGCAATTTTGGCCTCAAACCAATGGAGAGCTCAGATACATACTATGTTTAGTAATTTTAAAAGAAGTTTTAGGAATTTGCCTAAATATATTGTACCATGTATATGTTGTTATGCAACACTTTCACTTAAAATTGTGTTATTTAAATTCTTGTCATGTTATTTCATCTTGTCCTTTTGTAGTCTTGCATTATATAAAATTTTATATTTTTTGTCTTTAAACGGTTATTTAGTTCATTCCCAGTGTTTCACAATCTTTATGTTCCATTAATCTTAGATACAAGAAATTGGTCTCCAGAGAGGTTATAATAAATAAGAGAAAGAACTTTAAAAGAAAGGATTAGAATAAAATGATGGAGGAAGCCATCCTAGGCAATTGTAAACCCAAAGAATACTGTGATAGCATTCTTAAATCTGTCAAAATGAAGTATGAAGGAAAACTATATCACACAGAAAAAAAGAATGATAATACATAGTGCTAATGATGAACCAAAAATATCAGTACATAATATATAATTTACAATAGCAGTAAAAATGATCAAGTGTATGATAACTGGGTTAACAAAGAATGCACAATCTATGTGTGGAGAATAAAAATTGAGTAATGCAAAGAATATGTACAAATGGGGATACATACAAGTATGTTCATGAATGCAGCAAATTAATGGTGTGGAAATGTCAATAAACCCCCATTAAATGTATGAATTCAACACAATCTTAATGAATTGTTAGCTATTTTTTATAAATTAAATAAACTCACTTTATATTTATAAAGAAGAATATAGATCCAAAAATAGTAAGAACAGATACCATAATACATCAATAACACATTTAAAAAGTGCAAAGGATTCCTGCAGGAACTGAAAAGCAGACAAATAAAAAATGATTAGAGATCTCCAAGGCCCATAGATAGTGGGAAATTAATATCTGATAAGGTGACATCACAAAAAAAAATGTGATAAAGTACATACAGACTTTTGGGGCAAAAATGGCGTTAGAAAAATTTACTCACATACAAAAAATTGTCAAACTAAATACCTATCTCATTATGTGTAATGATGCACTCCATTTGAATTAAAATTACATGTGAATGTCATAGGTAAAAAGTTAATAGAAGAATATGTATGTGAATATTATTGTGATCCATAGATAGTAAGAAATTTCTTCAAAAAGATCCAAATATCATAAATCATAAGGAAAAAATATGATGTGTATATAATTATCTCAAAAATAAAAAATTGCCGTTCACGTTAAGGTTAGTGTACAACTTGATATAGCACATGCGACCCAAAGTCTGTTTTTTAATAAGAAATACTGTGTAAAGATCTCCTTTCTATGCCTAAAAAATCTGAGACTAAATTCTATCACATATAATTTTAAAAAGCACAGTATATTACTGTAATATAAGATTAAATAATATGAATTAAATTTATAAGGAACTATTTAGTACTTCAAATGGTATATGTTTGGTCAGGAATGTGTTAGCATCTGCATAAAGACTCTCTAGGACTTCAAGGCTATAATATTAATAATGCAGGAGTGTTTCATTGGGCCTCAAACATCAAGATACTCATTGGCATCAATGATTTAATTTTTAACAGCTTTATTTAGGTGTAATTGATATATAAAAAACTGCATATCTGATTATCATAGATATGACAATGCCTAACCTCAACATTTTATTAGGCATCCATGGAGGAAGGACGATTTAGTCAGGAGGAAAGAATAGGTGCAAAGACCGGAAGATTAAAAAAAAAAAAGTATTAAATGTTTTGGAAACCAGATTGTTTAAAATATCTAGAGCAGAAAATGCTAGATTTAGGAACCTCAGGATAATGGAAGAGTGGAAAGGGATGGTGTTTTCCTAAACATATTTTATGTCTACAGCTATGTCTTGTGTGTGTGTGTGTGTGTGTGTGTGTGTAGTTGTGAGTACACAGAGGTCTACCTATCTTATCTATATCTTTCTATCAGTCATCTATCATCTGTCTATAATAATATTTTAATGACACTGTGTTTTAAATAAACAATATTGACTTGGAATTTTTTTTTGTTCTAGTGTGCCTAAAAAGAGTGGAATCTAATTATTAGGATGCAAATCACAAAACAAATGTAAGAAAAAAGTTGTAATATGAAATCAGAGTAGAGTAAGAAAACATTACTTTAGAAATATGGTTCCTCGAATGCAGTTTTTCAATATTAAAAAAAAAAACAAAAAAAAAACACAACTGCTTCACTTTACTGCTCTTCTCTTGAAATGTGCTGAATCTTATTAAAAATGTATGGATATTGATGCATTTTATTTTCCACTGCCACTTATGTGACCTTATTCATTGTAATTTATAAATTTCACAAAGGAATAATGTGCCAAAATGCATAAAGTAGGCTAAATTGTATCATATCCAAACTGTAATTTCTTTTACCAATTAAATAATTTTATTGGACAAAATACATGGAATAATTTATAAGCCAATAAAATTATAAGAATACAAAAATGTGAACAGCATAATTATACAACTTTTTTGGAATATAGTTTGTAATATTTTCTAATCCATGGAGAATTACCAGATTTTATTTTCAGTTATAAACATTAATGTTTTAAATTTGCCAGTATGTTATATAAATGCTATTTAATACTTGGCTAACTTAAAAGGCATCCCACTAAATTTTTTTTCCTTGGAGATTACTAATGCAGACCACCAAACTCCAGGGAAACAAATGTTTCTGACAGTTATCTAGAGCTAAACTTTTCTCAGAAGTACTTTCCCATTTAGCATGAATACCATCACAGAAATAGATGTATTTCTAATTATAAGTAAAGGGTTGGGATGGGGATACATTTCATCCATCAAGTTAAGTACCAGGAAAAATGCAAAATCTTTTTCTCAAATATCATGAGTAAAAACTCATAACTGCTCTTGCTTAATTTCACCCATCAAATGGACTTTTGAATTTTTTTATCCAGGAATGTGCATTGCCCATGGAGTTGGCCATGGAACAGGGTGAAAGGCACAGCCAAGAAAGCCCACCAGCCCAGGTTCTAGACTCAAGTCTCTGATCTATTTTAGTACCAAGTCATTTTTACTGCTCTGGAGCCTTCATTTTGCCATTTATAAAATGATGGAGTTAAAACAGATTAGTGGATTTCAATGGGTGGGACACAGAAGTTAGGACTCACTGTCCATATAATTGGAAGGTTGGGAGACGTCACCCTGATTCAATCAGAGGAGCTCTTACATCAGGATATGTTTCCTACATCAGGCTTCTCCATAAAAATTTGTTCTGAGAAACATATCCACTGAAAATGTTAGAAAAAGCTAGGTGAAAAAATATGTTTTATGCATATAGGGCATCCTGCTCTAATGTCATTAGAACTTCTGAAAACTAGAGCTTATCCTCTCCTGCAACTTGATTGGCCATATGGTCCTACTACATTCCTTTTCATGGAGCTGACTTAGAGTGGCCTGGTCCTGGGACCAGACCTATCCACTCTGGAAGTGCAGGCAACCATAGGAATACGGTAGTAAATTCATGTGATGGGTTGGGCAGAGAAAGCATTCAACACAAAGCAATGGGGAACATTGTCCTGACCAATAAGGCAGAGAGCAACAGAAACGATATTTGAAGATCCAGGTGGCAAAGAAAGTTTTCAGACCCCAAAAGTCAGTAGGTCCTGGTCACCAAGTCAAAACACCCATTTAGAACCTACTGTGTGATAGAGAGCTTTCTATATCTCTAAGGAATCACACACATACATAAATGTATGAACACAGGTACATGGGTTTAGAAAAATACTTTAGTTTCTATAAAATCATGTGCTGTGTTGTATTCTCGACATAGTGACGGAATTTCTAAAAGCATAATGCATTTATCAGTAAAATCACTTGCACTTGCCACCTGCTTTGAAATGACACATCATTTACATCATGTTATTCAACATTAGGGCCCCTGATTTTCTATAAATATCGTTCACATCACCTCATATGGCCCTCAACTATTCGGTGAACTGGGGTCCCATGAGGGTAGAGCTCCGGAGTCCATAAACCACTTTTGTGCATCCACAAAACCCCATTTCCATGTGATGGGGTTCAGGATGCAGTACCCCAAAATACAGTACTTCGATATATTTAGTATGTCAAGCTGAAGAAATTTGAGGAACAGCAGGTGCAGGAAAAACTTTCTGACCTTCCCCTGAAACAAGTCATAAAACCCTCATGTGCCAGATGCCCTCCCTGTAACAGGAGAAAAAGAGCACCCTTATTTCTGAAGACAAAGGGATGACAAGAAGAATCTGAACCGACAGGCTTGCTAAGTTTCACCCAGTTCGCTACACTTAACTCACATCCTTTGTCCTAGCATATCTTTCCATGACTTTCCACTTTTCATCAAACGTAGCATAAAACCACCCACTTTCAACCTTTTCTTCACGTCCTCATTTACTTACGAAGGCTCCCATACCACTTAAAACTTATATTAAATGAATGTATATGCTTTGCCCTTGTTAATCTGCCTTTATTACAGGGATTTCAGTCAAGAGTTCGGAAGCATAGAGGTAAAGATATTTTTTCTCCCCGCAGTTTGAATTTCCAAGTCTAAGTTCCTGGGAAATTAGGTGACTAAAATTGCAGGCTTTGCCACACCCACTGCTTACCAAAATGTCTTCATGCTTATCTTTCCTACAAAGACTGCTGCCTAGTCTTAATTGCCAACACTGAATCCTTTCCAAATCAACAAAATAACTGCATAAGCACACATAATTATTTCTTGTAACTATTTTTAATAAATAATGTTAGATTGGGAGGAAGGGGGGAAGAATTGGCATCAGTGCCAATTCACAGGAAAAGGTAAGCTAATAAAGAAGCTTATCGGAAATGTACAGCTGATTCCCACAGAAAGGAGAGACCTGGAGAAAATCTTGTTATTACACAGGTGACTTAGGCGGACATACTTAAAGTTCACTTCTGGCTCGCCAGTTGAGGACCTTGTTTCTCAGTGTGTTTGGTGGTTTGGCTGTCAGAAAGCCAAAAACTTAGAACAATTTTTAAAAGAGGCTGAGGACAGAGAGATGCTAAGCAAGCTGTCAATACTGCCTCGTTGGGAAAAACTGGCACAAGCACAAACACACACACACACACACACACACACACACACACACTCAGCATTGCTAGACAGCTGCTTTAACTAGCTGTGTCTAGGTGAGGAGGGTCTCTAGTCCCAGGACATTTGACATTTCTTAGACTCCCAGGTGTTTTGCTTTGGAGGCGAGACTTAATAATTTTTAGTCTCCATGACAGAACTCTCATTTTGTCTTCTTTTAAATTCCTAATGTCTTCAAATCAACAACGGATTGTTCTAGTCAATAATGCGAATTGCATTATGTTTGAAGTCAAAGAAAAGTTTTGTTTGGCTAAGTATTTTTTAAAGAAAAAATTAATGTGGATTATATAAATTAATTGTGTATTAATGAATATATAAATTGTTGCTGCTGGTACTTAATACTGTGTTCCCCAACAGTATGGCAGTTTTGCATTGCCTATTAAGAAAGATTTCTCCCAAGACAAACTGAAATTAAGTGAAGCAGAATTGTCATTCGTATTCTCTGTTTTAGTCACAGCATCTAGCACAGTGCCATGGCAGTCACAAACATATTTGTTGAGTAAAGTATTAATTGTGTGACATCAAAAAGGCATGGGGAGAGTGGATATGCAAACTATATGAGGAACAAATGCAAAACTCAAAAGTTCGTAACTGTCTATGTAGGAATCAAAAAATTCCAGAGGAGGAAAAGGAAATCCATCATATTTCTGAATTCAGAGACCATCCCCAGTGACTTTTGACATTTACTGAAATGTATCGACTCTTTGAAAAGGGTTGTGCTTTAGCTGAGATACATTGCAAGATGCTCCTACCTTCTCCCCCACCATCCACTGGAAGATTCACAAATAATTGGTACAGAGTAGGAGCTCAAGAAGTATTTGTTAAAAGAATGAATACGTGCTCAGTTAATTTTTATTTAATAAGCTCTTACCATAAAATGAGAGGGATCCCTCTACAAGTAGCCCGAAATGTGTTGTGTACATTATTTCCTTGAGCTGCTTCTGGGGGGAAAAAAACAAACAAAAAAAACGACAAAACAAACAAACAAAAAAACAACAAAGGAGACCAGGGGATATCAAGTTTAGAGGATGTTTCATATTATAAGTCCTCTCTAAGAATCAATGTGAACATGCATAGTAAAAGTTTCAATCTCTTAACTGCTGAACGTGTGCTAAGCACTCTTTTAAAGTCTGCATACGTATCATTTCATTTAAGTTTTTACAGTAATCCCATAGTTCACATGTTATCAACAAATGAACTGAGGTGCTTTGAAGTAGACTATCCTGCCCCAAGTTTCTCCAGTACAGTAAATGCCAGGGGTGGATTTAAGACATGGTTCATGCCAGCGATGAGCTCTTTCACTTTCCCTCTACTGCTCCCTACATGGTTCTGGAAATTCTGATTTGCTTAACTCAGAATTTTCCTAGCCTTTTGACAATGAGGTCCCATTAACCTTCCTTTTCAAAAAGTGTCTACACTAACATTTTCAGGGACAGGAAATACGTATCTCCTAAAAATGTGCTAACATGACTAAGTTTCTTTGTGAGATGCATGGGATAAATCAGTTTATATCAGAAGAATTGTGTGAATGATACATACTGTTATAAAGATGTTGAGGCTTACTTTATAACCTAGTATGAGGTCAACTTTTATAAATGTTCCATGTATGTGGCAAAAAATGTGTAATTTTTGGATGCCTAATTTTCTGTATGTTAATTAGTTTAAACAGTAATTTTTATTATTTATATTTTAAAATATTTTTGCTGATTTTTTTCTTACCTTTTCTAAATAGAGATATGTTGAAATGTCCCCTGTAGGGATGATTTATCTAATTCTTGTTATAGTTCAAAGAATTTTGGTTTACATATTTGAAACTATCTTATCAGGTATGTACATGTCCAAAATTGCTACAACTTCCGAATAGAAAACCAGAATTAAGCATTATGCCATTATTTCATATCTTCTTCTCTATTATGGATTATTTACATCGAAAAGTGAATTTTTACTAATATTAATATATTTTCCTCAGCTTCATTTTAGCAGCTATTATCTGATATATCTTTTTTTTTTCATCCCAGGATTTAAGCTTTTATTATATCTCCTGTAAGCAACATTTAGGTGTATTTTTGTTTTGTTCCAGTTGACAATCTTTACTTTAAATTGGGAAATTTTGCCCATTCAAGTTTACATTGACAATGAATACATTGGGCTTTTTGCTATCATTTGACTTTTCATTTTCTGTTTATTTTACTTTTTTTGTTTGTTTTTGTTTTCTCTTTTATTGTATTTATTTATTTTACGTGGACTGGGGTTTGTATTGTTCTTGATTTTCTATTCTCACCCTTTATTTTTCATTGTGTTGTTTTTGAGATTTTACACTATTTTTCCAATTGAAATGATCATATCTGAAAATTTATCAAGTATGTTGAACTTAAATTTAAGACTTAAAATTAATGAATTATTCATTGTCTGCTTCTCCTCCCCCCAAAATGGACTTTAACTCTGGAAGTTTTTATTCTAATTTACATTTTGTTGTTGCCTAATTTTTTTAGTTCTACCCCATTCATTAGCTCAATGTTAATATTTTATAAGAAAATATGGGTCTGAATTTATCTACTTATTTGGTCATCTTTTTTTTTCTTTTTTTTTTAAATCTCAACTCTCATTTTGGAATTTAATTTAGAGAAGTAAATGTTGTTATTTCATTCTTAAAGTTTTGAAGTATAAATAATTTTTGAGGAACAGTCACTTTTTCTCAAGTTTATAAATATTATTTCACTGTGTCATTTATTGCAACTGCTGTCATTCTATTGTTCTTGTTTAGACAGTCTTTTTATTCTCTCTAACATCTTTCAACATCTTCTAGTTGTCTTTGGTGTTCTATTATTTCACAATATAACTAAGAATAGATTTTTAAACAAATCTTGCTTGGGGCATTTTACACTTCTTGTTTGTGGGGTTCACATTATATTGATTCTTAGATATTTATAGTGATTATCTCTTAAAATATTTCTTCTAGAGTCTCTTTTTTCCTCTCCTAGACCTTCATCAGATGTGTTAGAGTTTTTAATTTTGTTTTTCATGTCTTTGATTTCTATTTCATTCTTTTCACCTCATAAACATTTTTTACTACATACTGTATAGCCACAGATTGTTCAGTGTTGCTAATTTATTCTTCAATTGCATAATTCTGCTGCTTAACCCATGGATTGGGGGTTTTTACAATTCTATCTTTCATTTGTGAGTTCCTCTTTTAATGATTTTTGTTGATTGCTAAAAGTTTCCTTTTTTAAACTCATCTTTGTATTTTCATTTTTTCTCAAAAATTTACATATCAATTTTGTATCTCAAATCACAATGTCTTACGTCTAAATGTTGTTTCTTTTTTCTTCTGGGTTTCATGTGCAATGGTTCACCTTCTTGTATATTTGGTAATATTTGTGAAATGATGCCTGTTGTTAATCTATGAGAATCTTGTGACTTTCCTGAACAATCTTTATACTAAAGTGGATTTACTTCTGACATGTAGAAGATTCAGAGGATAACTCTAATTGAGGTCTACATTAACCTCTTTTCAGCATTTCAGTTCAAAGTTAGAGCCTCTGAGTCAGCTCTCGAGCTATAGCTCCTATTTCCAATATCAATATTCATCACTACTGTGATGATTTAGGAATTATCTTTAACGTATACTCCAGCTAGCTCTAAGTTCCCTACTTCTTTTACTCATAGCTGCTCCAGCCCATGTTCCTCGCTTCAAATTCCTCAGTTCCATGGGATGCAGCCATAGTTTGGAGCATTGGAGTACTAGATCCCGACTACCCCAGTGGCAACAGCCCCCACCTGTTGGCTCACATTTATTTTATGATCACAGTCATGTCCCGAAAATAGATCACATCTGAGAGCTGGTTTACTTGTAGCAGGAGCATCACTCAGAAATCTCACTCATTTATTTTTATAAGAAGAAACACTAATCTTTCTTTCAAATATGAGTAAAAAGAAAAGCAGCACATATAGCCCATGGAAAACAGGTTGCATCACAAGGAAACAAAAAGTATGTCTATAGGATTTTTCTCCAGGAGACACAAATATAATTCAAAAATAGTACTGCACAGGTCAGGATAGACTAGTTACAGTGGGGGTAAGCAATTAATCACCAATCTCAGTGTACAAAAAATGTCTACTTCCTTTCACAATACATAGCCTATGTATGTCTATGGGGAATGATATTTTCCACAACACTCAGGGTTCCAGGCTGAGACTTGACCATACTGAAAACATGATTTCCTTTTTCAACTTGCTAAGGAAGGAAGCCTGGAAGATCTTGTTCCTTCCTGCTGTGGCCCAGAAGTAACCCAGGTCACATTTCTCAGATTCCACTGATGAGGACTATTCAATTTTCCTTTCCTAACCCCAAGGTAGTTGGAAATTACAGTCTTCAATGTGCCCCCAAAGCAAAGATAACCAGCTACTTCGATATGATTATAATCAAATTCTTAATGACAATTTTTCAATTAATAAAATAATTTTAAAATTAATCTAGATAGAAAAAGATATGAGAATAGCATAAGGAATTAGTACATAGAAGAGTAATTATAAAGAATCTAACTGTAATGGATTTTAGACTTTAAAAAATTAACAAATTATTAAAAACATATTGCATTGGACTCAAAATACAAGGGCAATGAAAAATAGTCTTCTTGAAAATTCACTCAATTTTATTAAATAACTAGATGCAAAACTTATCCCAAATCAATAAGGAAGACAAATATAATTTAATAAAGCTTAGCCAATTATTTAATCATTTAAAATTAATGTAGATATTTATTTCCTACTTCATAAAGATGATATTACAGATCAGCCATATAATATTAGATAGATTAGTAATTAATTGTAAAGTGAAACTATCAGATTGATCCATAGATAGGGAAGATTTGCTAATATTATATTTAATGCCAGATGCACCAAATAAAATATCACAAGATTTCAGCATATCAAAGTTTTTAAAACTGTGCCCATATAACTTTATCAAACTTAAAATGCAAATACCATGAAGTAAAAATAAATACAATAAATAAAAACGTATGGTATTAAAGTATTCTAAATATTCTACAGGCTGTGAAACATTGTAATCCACAATAATATATATGGAAAACTTGACCAAACAACTAATAAATAAAAATGGAATAAGAAAATATAAATAGCTAATACATGTAGGAGAAATATTAAAACTCACTAATATTTTTTTAAAAAATGAAAATTTCTAGTTTAAATCTCTTAAATTTTGAAAGCTCAGATATAATAATATAATATGGTACTAGTGTGTGTATATATATATATATATATATACACACTCACATATATATATAATATGTATTAATATACATAGTGTATTAATATGGGCAATTAAAGTAGCATAGGACTAAATATACAGCTAAGATGTCCATTCCATTTATATAGAAATTCTACTTCTGTGGATCTAAAGAATATAATTTAACATACGAAAAATCCTGATTTACCAATAAATTTATTTCCACACATAATAATTATAATTTCAAAAATAAAAACAGAGTAGGGGAATCATTAAACTATAGTATTATATCTACACGATAGAATATTAGATGGTAACTAAAGTTGTAAAATTTTTTTAATTGAAGAATTAAAAAAAAATGTAACTGCAAAGAAAGCAATATAAAACATTTTACATACCACAATCATACTGAAACATATTAAACATCCAGATGAAATACATAAGTAGAAACCGGCTACCTGAGGTGATAGGTATAAGAAGAGTATTTTTTTTAATATAAATTTTAGTATTTTTACATTTAACAATTTACCATTGTGCCTTTTGATTAAAAAGCATACAATTTACCTATTTTTTAAGTGGAGCTAAGAACTATGAATATATTTCACCTTTTAGATATAGTTTTCGCAGTTCATGGAAGAGGTAATTATCTTTCTATCATTTTTACAATTCTCTTCTTATTGTAATCTAACAATATATTAGCTTATTTTATGGTCATATAGACATATCTTACACTTGCAGTAAATTGAAAACAATGTTTTGTCATTTCGTTTTGTTTTGTTTCTGTCTCTACATTTTCTTTATTTGTTGCCAATTAGAGTTGTAAGATGAAGCTATATTTAATCAGTACGTTGTTCGTTCACACTCTCCTACCTGACATCTAATATTTCATTTTAGGTGATATAAAGACATATAATAAAATAGTTTCCCAGGAAACTTGAAATCCACCTAAGGATCTCTGGGAATTTGAGCACAATGTAGTGAATGATCAGCGAATAGCTATATACAAAGTTGTAAGGGATGCAATCAAAGAACCGTGGGATGTGAAGGATGACAGAGGTTAACCATCTACTTCCCCACCCAATGCGAGGATGCCTTCTACAATTTTCTTGTCAGGAAGCGTAAGTAATTTCAGGGCTTCCATTTAATATAAAGCAACCCGTCTCATTGTTTGACAGTTCTAAGAATTATAAAGATTAACCTCGCGTCACTGGCATATCCCCAAGCATTCTTCCCTTCTGAGATAAACATTTTAATACTCAAAGCGGGAGGGAGTACTGAATCACTATCTCCCATTGCCTTTATCATTGCTTCTTGAATTTCTCAGGTTCCAAATGAGTGCCTGAGTTCCCCTGACTTTTTCCTGCCTACCTGCCCTTCTTTGCCAGCTTCCTTATCTCCATTCGTTTTTCAAGCCTTTCTGATTTCCCCTTTCCTCAGCGTTTCACTCCCCATATAGGCACACCTTATCTTCCTTGATATCCCAGAGTTCTACTGACACCATAGCCATGTGTCACTCAATGACAGGGATACCTGCTGAGAAATGTGCCCTTAGGTGATGTCACCAGTGTGCAAACATCATAGAGTGCTCTTACACAACCCAAAAAGTATAGCATACACACACCTGGTATAGCCTATGACTTCTAGGCTACATGCCTGTGCAACATGTTACTGTACAAAATGACATGACATTAAACCAAGCACAAGAGAAAACGATGTCATCAAGAAACACTGTAAACATGAAATGGATGATGCTGCGGCCGGCAGAACACAGCATACTGTTTTACAGCAATCTTTTTTTAGTAAGTAGAAAGAGTACACTTTAAAATAACATTCAAACGTATAGTATAGTAAACACATAAATCAGTAACATTGTGGTTTATTATTATGAAGAGGTATGTACTGTACATAATTGTCTGTGCTATACTTTTATATGACTGGCAGAGCTGCAGGTTTGTTTACACCAGCATCACCACAAACACTGGAGTAATGCCTTGCACCACAATGTTAGGGACACTTTGATGTCATGGGGTGATAGGAAATTTTCAGCGCCATTATAACCTTATGGGACCGTCATAAATGAGGCCCGCCATTGGCCAAAATGTCGTTGTGCCGCACATGACTGTACTTATACATATCCCTCATTAAAATCAGGTTTTGTGATAACAGAGGGAAACCACTTCCCAGGAAGGAGCAGGAAACAATTTAAACTGAATATTAGTCTATCTCTTTCTTAATATTTTCTGGCTATCTCACTGCAACAAATTTTCATTGTCCACTTTTCTCTATAATCCCAAACACATGCTGTTCTGTGGAAACAATTTTCACCTAGTCTGTGCCCAGAAATTTTTGCCATCTCTCTTCTTCCCTCAGGTTCATGGACCTCCCAAAACTATTTTCCACAATCTTCCAGCAGAAAACAACACTGAGGATGTCTCCTATAATGTTCTTGACAACTTGTTTCCTTAAACACCAGCAATCTTTCTAAGCAGAAATCTATTCTACTTCATTCCACAACAAATGCTTATTATCACACTTGCGTGTTATTTAGAGGTGGAATGAAAACACGGCATCCTGTAAGCTTTCCTCTGATTTGAGCTGCATATTCTGAAACAATGAGGGATTCTATTTTTTTGTTCCTCATCCTAAGCCCGTAGTTTTCTTTTCTCCAAACTAAATACTCCCTGAGTGTCAAAAGAGCCTCATATTTCCCTCGATGCTCCACATTTGAGCCTTGGTTAAAACACAATAAATGGAAATAGAAGCAATAGTCAAATAAAATCTTGCTAGTACAGATAGTAGTGCAGTTAGGTCTATAATTGAGAGATGTTTATCATTTAATTCAAATGAAACCAGCATTAAGTGACAGCTCTGTCTTGTGGTTGTATGAGCACAATGACTAGAGTTGCCAGATTTAACCAGTAAACATAGAGGACACTTTGAATTTCAGTTATCAGATAAACACATGTTTTTTTTTTAAGTTAAGTATGCCCCATGCCTATCTTTTATCTGACAAACTTACAAATGAGATGAGCAGTGAAACAAATGGGTAACCCCATGTGAGGCAAAGGAGATTATGGATTTATGTGATAGAGAGAAGACTTTTAACCAGTCAAGCCTTGAAAGAGAAGAATTAAAGTGTTCATTCCATGAGATGCTAGACACTTTACAAAACCTAATAAATTCCTTCAACTCCATTTTATTTGAATGTATAGTCAAGAAACCAAATTGCAATAAAAATATAACATAGACAATTCAGTTTATACCATTGCCAAAATGGAGCTTACCTCTGAACTGAACTTATCTGGGCCTTCAAAGAGGAGTTACATTGCTCAAGAATCTTCTGATTGTAAAAGACAAATACAAAAACAAAAGACAAAAAAAAATCCTCAAATCAAATCAAATTTGTTTTAAAAAGAAAGGAAAGCATTAATTAATTCTATTTAAATGCATCAAGGGTTTGGTAATGGTTAGATTCTGTACTCCATTTGGCAATATCACCTCTGTTTTATTTTTTTCATTTTATTAAAGCAAGAGCATTTACCTGTGGTAGAAAAAAATGACCAGCAGAAACTTCTTGCTTGCATACTCTTTGTTCAACAAATTCAACAGAAGATGGTCTTCTCCTTCCTAATTTTTCCAGGAAAATTTCAGGACTGAATCTTTTTGAAATGACATGAGTTCATTACTTTCTCATGCTTGCGCTAGTTACCATGTCTAAGAGATGGATGTGCTAATTGCTAGGTCTAGGCTTAAAACAAGATTGCGAGAGACTTCACAGTGTTTGTGTAGTAAGACTGAAGGAGAAGTGGTCTCCAACGATAAATCAGAGGAAGGATCACAGATTCTGGGAAGACAAAAATGACAGGTGTTCGCTATCAGGGGCAAAACTTAACTACTAACCTTGTAGGAAGAGTTGCTTTACAGTGGCATAGAAAAGAATACATGTTCTACTGCTTTGCATCATGTATGCGGCAGCCTAGAAGAGCCCTGAATCTTCCTCATTTGCATTGAGGACAAATGAGAACACACTTGTTTTTCAGCATCTAATGTAATACTTGCAAAATTTATCTTATGAAAGTGCTTTAAGGAGAAAATAAGCAATGGTCCAAATAGACCATTTCAAAAATCAAATGAGAGTGCATTCTTCTACAATGGGAGGGTGTGAGGGTTTCCTCCACACCTGTGTTCACACACAGAAAACTGAAGAGTTTCAGTTGTAGTTAAACACATGTAAGTATCACTTTCTTCAGCTGTATTTTAACCTAGGTAGAGTGAGTGAGAAATTAGAATCTAAAATCAGGCCTGAACCACCGACTCAGCACACCTCGCTGAAGGCCTTGGGGAAAAGAAAGTCCAAGGACTACTATGGGAATCATGGAATAAGTCTGGCTTGGCTAAGAGGTTAAACATAGACAGAAGTGGCTTAAAGCCTGAGAGCCCTGAGAAGGATCAAGTGACGGAGAGCACAGGCCTGGAGTGATTTGTTCTATATTAAAAACCAGATGTTTAATTACTTGACATTTACAGTCATTTACTTAATTTGAATCTCTCATAAGTTTCTTAAGGTGAATGATGGAGGCTAAAAGTCCATCTATTAAAATGAAAGGGTGAAATGCTCACCGAGAGCTAGAATTAAGATTAAAGTTATCCATGGGGTTGATTCTCTGAATTACAAAATATAGAGAGATGTTTGTAGGTTTGGGGAACATTACTTAAGAACAAATTTTAAGCATGAATCATGTATAAAACAGTCACTGCGCATATTGGAGAGTACTTTCATTTCCTCTAAATAATATCTCATCTTTTGCAGTTTGGAAGTTGAATGGATTAACATTATTCATGAAATTTTCATTGTTTTCTTTAAACACAAAACATCATTCTTTAGTGCATTTAAGATTTTTACCCATCTTATTTCAAAACAATCAGTAAGAATTGCCATAAGAACAAACAAAGAGCAAACATGTACTAAAACTAGTAATACAAAATGAGAGGAGGTAGGGAGCTTTCAAGAGAAAGCTACCACATGGTTTAGACATTTAATAAAAAGATAACAGAGGATGATATCTAGCCTTCCAATTTCGGCCCTGATTTCCTGGACAAGTTACCATTTGCCTGACTCTCTATTTTCTCATCAGCATATTGAGGATAATGATAACATCGCACTAATCGTGTTTTTATGAGGATGAAGGGAATGTATGCAAAAATCTAATTATAAACTGTAATGCACTGATGATTATTAAAAAATCAACAGAATTTCAGTCTTTGAAGCATTTGCATATGGAAATTCAATGTATATTCTTTATTTGCTCCATTTTAAGAATTGATTTAAAACATCCGGGAATGGAGAGACAGTTTTGTCAGGTTGAATATAAGATTCATTCTTTCCCTCACAAAGAGATGTCACTTGGTCACATTCCAGAAGACTGAGTCCTCTCTGAACTCAAGGATTGGAGAGGCAAATGTTCTGTTGCTAATCATTTGTGGCCAAGGTTTCATGGGAAATGTAGGTTTTTACTGAATGGCTATGGAGCTTTCATATTAAGAGAAGATGGGAATAGAACTTATGGTCTCCAGGGATGAAGCCAGAGAGGCTTGAAAGAAAAAAAGAAGGATTAGGGAATGGCAGTGATGGGGGCCTCAACTAGGAAATTATTTTGAGATCAAGACAGCTGTTCAGGAGGTCCCAGTAAAAGTTTTGACCAAGAGAAAGTCTACTGTGAGGTAACTAGTTGCATTTCTAGAAGGTCAGCTGCCTTGGAACCTTCAACAACTGACTGGGCTGTTTGTACAGAAGTGGAAAATTAACATCACCTGGACTAAGAACCTTCACCCATCAACCATCCAGTCTTTAGGTGAGTAGGGGACTTCTAGTTCTTTGTACCAGTCTTCTTGCTGTCGGGCTGCTAAGTAGGAACCATGTGGTACAAGCCATGATTTGTCATATTTGGACAATGTCCAACTACCCCGTGGAGATGCTTCCCTACCTTGCTCTAGAATGACTATTATGTCACCACATCCTTTGTTCTGAGATTTAGTTGCTTTTGGTGAGGGAAGTAAACCTTTCTATTAGAATAATTATATCTTTATCATTAATTATTAATGATGAGGTGGGAAGTTTTATCAGAATGTCTGAGCCAAGGAAAATACTTGCAGGTAAGCTTAAACTTTGGCAATGAGCTTCATGCCAAGCTAGAAGGAAACTGTCTTGTACATTCTGTTTATATACTAACAATTAATGTAATGAGATTTTTTTTTCGTAGTGCTCTTGTTATGTAAATCTGCATATGGAAAGACTGAATAACTTTGTGAAAATTTTCTGAAGAAACAGTTCCATAAAAGGTGTAGAATATTCTTCATGCAACACATTTTTCAATCTCCTTTCTTCTTTAAAAATTCAGTTCAATAAAAGTAAAAACAGGGATTGCCACTTAGCTCAGTTGGTTAGAGCATGGTGCTAATAACACCAAGGTTGCTGGTTCTATCACCACAGGGGCCACTGTGAGCTGCACCCTCCTTTAAAAAAATAGAAAAGAAACTAAAAGCAAACAAAAAAAGTATTCATCCAATTCCCCCATCTTACACCTCCTGCTTCTGGCAACCAGCAATCTGTTCTCTGTATCTATGAACACTATTTTTAATTAATTTATTTTTAGATTCCACACATAAGAGAGACAATACAGTAATTATCTATCTCAGTCTGACTTATTTCTCTTAGTATATACCCTTGAAGTCCATCCATGTTATTGCAAATGCCAATATTTCATTCATTTTACGGCTGAATATTCCATGCTGTGTGTGTGTGTGTATGTGTGTGTGTGTGTGTGTGTGTATGCACACACATATAACATCTTCTATATTTATTCATTCACGAGTGGACACTTAGCTTATTTTCATATCTTAGTTGTTATAAATAATGCTGCAATGAACATAGGGGTGCATATATCTGTTCAAGTTAGTGTTTTTGTATTCTTCAGATAAATACCCAGAAGTGAAATTTATGGATCTTTTGATAGTTCTATTTTTAAATTTTTGAGGACCACCCATACTGTTTTCCACAATGGCAGCACCAATTTACAGTACCATCAACAGTGAACAAGTTTCCCTTTTCTGCTCATGCTCGCCAACATTTGTTATTTCTTGTTTTTGTTTTTTTTATAATTGTCATTCTAATAGGTGGGAGGTGATATATCTTTGTGGTTTAGATTTGCATTTCACTGATGATTAGTAATATAGAGAGCATCTTTTCTTGTACAAGGTCTGACAATTAAGTTTGCAAACTCATCCTAGAAAAAGTGCTACATACCTCATTGCCGAATATTACTATGGTCACATTTGAAGTACTCCCCTTGGGAAGTTATGCACTGACACCAGAATGTAGTCCACACTTCAAAGCAATTTTGGAAATATTTTTCTGGAATGGCCATCAGAGCTGTCATCCTTGATGTCCTGAATGTCATCAAAATGTCTTCCTTTTAATATAATATCTCTTTTACCTTCAGATAATGAAAGAAGTCATTGGGGGCCAGATCAGGTGAGCAGGGAGGGTGTTCCAATACGGTTATTTGTTTACTGGCTAAAAACTCCCTCATAGACAGTGCCATGTGAGCTGGTGCAGTGTCATGATGCAAGAGACATGAATTGTTGGAGAAAAGTTCAGTTCGTCTAACTTTTTGATGCAGCCTTTCCAGTGTCGTCCCACGCGAGGAGCGTTGTGGGGAGCCAGGAGGGCGACACAGGGTTAAGAAAAGACAGTAGCCATGAGTAGAGTTTAACCAGGGCCAAGGGACCTGCAGCCTCAAGGACTGGCCTGGGTACCGAATCGGGCCAATGCATTAGCTTTTATTATGCATTAACTTAGGTGAGGAAGTAAAGGAGATAAACCTTGTCAATCTCAAGATCTGCGAATTCCATACACTATAAGAGGAAACTGATTCAAGCCAATCACCCTTGCCTGCAGGCAGCTGAACCCTAAGTCTCAGGATGTACGTGTTTCCCCAAGGGACAAAACCTTTATGCATAGCAATAGATGAAGCACATCATTGAATCACTTCCCCTGCAGGTTTTGGGAAGGAATGCAGCCACAGAGGTGGAGGCTTTCCTTAGCCGGGGGAAGGTGGGGTCTGTGCCCACCTCTATGAACCCCGTGTGTTCTCCTGTTGGTCCCCACTCGACTGCGCCTGGCTTGTGTTGTCCCACCCCCACCCCGTGGGGAATCTTACTCGTCATTGGCTGACCAGCCATCTTTTTGGGGCCAAACAGGGAGACGTAAGGTGCAAACACAAAGGTGAAGCAAAGTCCCTGAAAGGATCCCTTTCACAGACTCTCCTTTCTTTAGGGGCAGGTACGCAGACGGGTAGGCTGCTGCGTGGCAACATTCCAGCACTTCCAAATAGTACACTTGGCTAACTGTTTGTCCAGTTGGTATGAATTCATAATGAATAATCCCTCTGATATCAAAAAAGTTTAGCAACATCATTGCAACAAGTTTGTGAACTTAATTGTCACACCTACATGTTTGCCATCTGTAAGTCTTCTCTAGAAAAGTGTCTTTTCAAATCTGCCCATTTTTAAATCAAAAAATGTTTTTGCTATTAAGTTGTATAAATTCTTTATATATTTTAGATATTAGCCCTTTATCAGATATATGATTTACAAATATTTTATCTCATTCAGAAATATTTTTATCTCATGCAACATATATTTAAATCTATATATATATATATATAGCCTGTGGAAAAAGAAATCCATTTCTGCTCTTCTTTTGTTATCCAATATAAGATTTGCCAATGTACCAGGTGTCCTTACAGCCCCAAATATATTGAATGCCAACATAAATGAAAATGCCTTTTCACAGCTGAGGCTTTAAGCAATCAACAGCCAGTTATAGGTACTTTGGGGACTTTCTAAGGCAGATTTGTTCTCCATGAAACACTGGATACTGACATTTGAAATAAAGTGACATTTCTTCAAGTTTGTGGCATCAAATAATTATACATCGAGTTGAATCTGGGTTCCCAAAGCTTTCATCACATTGCATGTAGTAGAGAAACTGAAACTAGAGAAAATTCACTTGAAGAAAAAGAAACCAGATAAATAGGGAATACTCTTATACCTAAGAGGAGTTTCATTTTCTCTCTTTTCCTCTCCATCATATAGTTGGATTCCAGCTGCTATTACAGATAGAAAAACACCACCCATGGAAACAGAATAAAAAATGAGAGGCCAAGCATTTGAGTGCCCACCTCTTCTGTTCTTGCAGGAAATTGATCATGATTACAAGCATCTGATCCTAATGGATAGTCCTTGCTCCGAGTCCCAGGGAGAACAACCTAAGAGGAGAGGAAAAAGCAACCCAAGATCCTTGCCAAAATGCCAAAATGCCCTGAGGAAGAAATTGCTTCCTCGAGTTAAATCTGCAGATGATTTTAGCCTTGTGTTTATGTGCAAAAAAATGAATCACTAGCATTACTATCTAATCCCATGTATGCCCCTAGATAGTGGTGGTATTCTATCCAAAGAAAGTTATCAAATTTTCCTTTCAAATCTATACCATTTAAAATTCTGTTAAATTCCATTTGAATGATCATACAAAAGACAATTAAAAACTCATCAAATATTAAAAAAAACATAGAATACATAAAAATACCATTATGAAGTCAGGCTATATCATCTCATTGGCTGACCCCAAGAAATGTTAGACACCTTGAACAGAGACTTTTTTTCCTACTCAGTATATTTATCAAATTAAGTGCATGCCATTCTCCTAAAAACTTCCAGAACAAGGAGGACATTTATTATGAATTATTCCATTTAGAAGCTAGAATAGATTAGTTGTTATGCTTTTATAATATCTCTGGTTTTCATTTTGGCCACCTCGGGATATTGGACAACTATGTCCATGTCACATGTTACTTCACTACCCCCCCCCCACTGCATGGTATATATAGGGGTACGTAAGTTTTATTAACACAGGGTTACAGTTTGAGCCATTTTACCTTAAAACATAAATAAGTAAATAAATAAATAAATACATAAATGACATTCTTTTATGAAGAGAATTATTATTTTGCTAAGGATAACAATTAGAATTAATGACTTTGAAAGAAAATGTCTCTGGTTATGTCTAGATGGATAAGTTTCCCCAAGGTTATTCTTTTTCCTGCCTACTTTAGTAATAGGAATTTGGACTTCTTCAATTCCCAGGGAAGTGTATTATAAACCTGACAGAGAAGTTTAGTTAATACATTAAATAACTATAAAGTTTTCTATAAGGAAGAGAGTCCCACATTGTTTATTACGATAATTATAGGAGAGTATTATATTAACAGGCTGATATATATTTTTATAAACATATTGACAATGTTTATATATTTGGCCCATCATTGGTATTCATTCTGGAAGCATTTTTACTTATTGTTTCCATAGAAACCTCTGTTATCATTAACTAAAAATGTGCAGCTATTGTGTCGATATAAATAAAGGTTATTTCTTTTTGACACCAAAACTTCAAATGAAGATTTGAGACATTTCCAGAAGGAAGTCTGATCGATTTACTGTATTTTAATATTTCAAATAGAATTCTACATTTCAAATAGAACAGTAGGATGTATAGGAAATGCACCTCAATATAATATGGACCTTCATACAGTAATTCTTTTAATTTTGTGTTTAGAAATATTTCTAATATTAAGAACCACCAATGCTATATCATATTTACATATATTCATGCTATGTTTGTCAGTTCCACAGATAGCTTTCCTTAAATTATGGTGATTCATTGCTATGTGAATATATGTAAGAATGTCAGCATCTCAACATTTTGCTATAGACTTCCTTGCAAAATGTAGATTTACACTTGTAATAGCACCTTTACAGGTAATTATTAAGCTCACAGTAATTCTGTCAACTAACCCAATTCCCAAAGGTAATGACTTCTGGAAATCTTGTTATTCAGTAATTTTAATCCTTAACAGCCATGGTTGGACAGATACCCTAAAATAAGCTCTCCACTTTTGCTTAAACTAGTTCAAGTTTGCTTTCATTGAGCATTCTGACTAATTGCCAGGGTTTAGGAAATCATTTAGAGCGCTACATTTCTAAGGCTTACCAAAGAATAATGAATTTAGATTAAGTAAACAGATATTCAACTAGGAAAAAAAAATCTTTACAAAGAGACCAGCCTTTAAAAGAAGATACAGAGGGAAGTTGAGAATTTACATGAGGTCATTTCTGTATTTGAAGTGGATATGAAAGCAATGTATCTTCCATCTCATCCTATTCAAAGACATAATCCAACTTGGATCTGCGTTAAACATGTGGGTCTAAACTGAAGCAACTCAAAGAGAGGATGGACATGAGAGAGTCTGTGTTACCCCATCTCCTGAAGAGCCTGGGAAATCTCAACTGCTTGCAAGACTACCTTCTTATCTAATCATTTATAGTGTCTTTCTGATCTTTCCAGAAGTTCTCAACCTGAAGCCACAGAGTGACATTTATATATTCAAGTCAAATACAACACCTTTCATTTCTGGAATGCTCTCTTTTATCTCCAGATTTTGTACATGTCTTTGTGCTGGACGGTCCTAGGTTTTTCAAGAAGTTGTGTTAAAAATGTCAGCCAAAAAAGCAGGTATCTGAAAGTTTGTCCGGAGGATCTTCTTCCGAGATGGTTAATTTATAGGCTGGCAAGTTGGTACTGACTACTGGCAGAATGCCTGAAATCCTTGTCACTGGGCCTCTGCATAAGGCTGCTTGAGAGTTCTCAGGGAATGGGAACTGGATTTGGTGGCTGGCTTCCTCTAGAGTAAATGATATACTAGAAGAGAGCAAGGTGGAAGTAACAATATCTGCTAGTGCACGTGTAGTGCTTCCAGGACTTACCCACAAAAATCTCCCAAGTCCTACTTGCAAGCCCTTTCTATCTTTACTAGCTTAGTGATCTTGAAAACCACTTGCTGAAGAAGACAAAACCAAAGGTGATATGTAGTCTTGGAATTACTGCTTGAATTAACACATTTTAGATTTAATTTGGGTAAGGTGAGAAATAAATTGATTGTGTTAAGTGTCTGAGATTTGGGATTTTATTTGTTAGAATAGTTAGCAATTCCCAAATCAAATGGTGTGGGATTTTTTTTTAGGGTCTAAAAGGAAGATAGTAGAAACCCAGGGTAATGCTTCAAGATTTTCGGCACAAATTGTTTTTGTTAGACTAATTCAAATTAAGTTTAAATAAAGATTCTAAATCTCTGTTAAGTTTTGGGGAAATGTCGGTTGAAATACAATGAGATGGAAAATCAGACATCTCTAAGATAACATATGTGTAATTATTAATATCTTGAAAGAAGCAGCCACTCATGTTTATACCATGTTCTACTATTTGAATGAGAGACTATTAATAATATGGAAGTGAGAGACTAACTGTGCTCTTAGCATTTTCAAAATAGTATATGTCTTTTAATTATACATATTTTTGTTATTCATGTCAAGAGACTTAAAAATTTATATGGGAATAATGATTAAGATTGTGATAACATGAAGTACCTGCTGCCATAAAATGAAATGACAAGAAGAGACTTACAATACCTCAAAAATAGAAAATAAGCTCCTATATTTTGAGAAATGGTGACAATGTTTAGCTTATCACATTGCAATTAACTCAAAAATATATACATCTACATATATAAATAGGTGCATACATCTTTGAATATATATGTATATATATATATACGTATATGTGTGTATATACGTATATATATATATATATATGTATATTCATACATATGAGTATTCCATATATTCATCTATATATTATCTACAAAAGAATAGATGTTATACATGTATGTATATATGTGCATACACACACACACACATATGTAAAGGAATAAACCTGAGGCAAATGTTTTTGCACCTAAAACATGTCAAAGTTTATTTTTTTTTCTTTTACATCTTATAGTAGACTAGGCTGTTGGTTCCAAAAGCCGTCTCCACTTTCCATGTCTTCCTTGCTGTTAAACTCAGCTTGTTCAGATAGTAGGCTGAGAGTCCTTGATCTGAAGGAAAATGGGCACATTCCCTTTTCTATAAGATCAATGAAGCATTTTGAAGTCCGCAGGAAGAAATTCTGGGGGAGATTTTTCCCTCCTGGTAAAAGGGAGACTCATGCAAGGAAAATCACTGCTGAGCATCATTCCTTTTCTTTCTTCTTTGATTGAAGTTCAAAAAACACAAGGTTTGGTGACACTACAGCCAACTGACACCCCTGACAGAAAGGTCAAGAGAACGACAGAAATATTATCCAGAGTTGCCATTGTGTTTGTGCTGTGTCCATTGGAATTAATGCTAGAAACTGCCTGTTTGAGGCTTTCAGGTAGATATTTTGTGAGGGTCCCTTTAATTTAATGCCAAAGTAGCAGATGGGTTTGGTGCCCTGCCCATGCTCTCTACCAATTTAGAGTGCACTGGCCTGACTTTTAATTTGAAACACCTGTATTCTTTCCGTAAGAGTTTTCTCAATCCATCAGATCCTACTTTGCCACACAATTAGCAAACCAGAAGTGATCAGGGAACACTGCCATCCCCACCTATAAGAGCAGGCCTCAACCAATGACAGAAGGCAGTTGGTGTATAAATACTTCCCCTCCTGAGTGAAATAACGTGGTTTATACCAGTGCCCAGAGTTCCCCACATGGCTAAACTCCAGATATCTACAGTGGTTATTACTTGATAACAACCCCTATTGGCTGACTTTCCATCCTGGTCTCACTTCCTCACTCCTTTACCTGGGATCATCTCCAAAATCAACTAAATGTACTCCAACCTTTGCTGTAGCATTTGCTTCTGGGAAAGTCCAAACTAAGACAGCTTTTCTGAATTGAATTTAAAAGATACACATCTTCATATGATTTTCTTTTCAGAGTCATAAAATAAAGGGTTATTTTAGCAGTTGAAATTAAATATAATACGATATGTCAGATTTTCTTTTCCTCATATCCTTTACATTGTAATTTAATCTTCAATGTGTCCCTGATTTATAATTAAATATATAATTATCCACTTATCAGTGTAAGTAAAGGTTTTATTTAAAATAGCATTTGGTTGGCATCCCCTGATGAAACCTTCCTCATTGCATTAAAATATCTTTGAAAGATAAAAGAAAATAAAAGAAAGGAAACAAACAAGAAAGTAAAACGAAATGGCAATAAAGTACGGACAATTAAGTTACTTGCTGACACTTTTAAGAATTGTCATTTTAGTACAAAACAGATGAAAATAAATTTTGAAACTATAAAATGAAAATGAGACCTAGGACTCTCACAACAAATTATTAGAAATCTGGCTGCTTAACACAACAGAAATGTATTCTCTCACAGTTCTGGAACTCTAGAATCAAGGGGTCAACATAGTTAGCTCCTTCTGGAGACTCTGAGAGAAAATCCTTTCTGTGCCCCTCTCCTATCTGCTGGTGATTACCAGTGATCTTTGATGTTCCTTGGTTTAAGAGGTCTTCAATTAAGTTCATGAACTCATCCTAGAAAAAGTGCTACACATCTCATTGCTGAATTTCACTGTGGTCACCTTCATAGTACTCCCTTGGGAAGCTAAGCATGGATGCCAGTAACTAGTCCACCCTTCAAAGCAATTTTGGAACTCTTTCTGGAATGGCCATCAGGGCTATTGTCATATTACCCTTGATGTCCTGAATGCCATCAATCTGTCTTCCTTTCAATATTTGCTTTATCTTCTGGTAAAGAAAGAAGTCATTGGGGGCCAGATCAGGTGCATAGGGAGGGTGTTTCAGTACATATATTTGTTTACTAGCTATAAACTCCCTCACAGATAGTGCCATGTGAGCTGGTGCATTGCCATGGCACAAAAGACATGAATTATTGGCTAAAAGTTCAGTTCATGTAACTTTTCATGCAGCCTTTTCAAGACTTCCAAATAGTAAACTCTGTTAACTGTTTGTCCAGTTGGTACAAATTCATAATGAATAATCCCTCTTATATAAAAAATGTTTAGCAACATCGTTGTAGCAAGTTCATAAACTTAATTGTCAGAGCTCATACATCTGTGTCTCTGTCTTCCCCAGTCTTTATATAGCCTCGTTACCATATCTCTGTGTCTCAAATGCCACTGTCTTTTCTTTTTAAATAATTGTAGTCATTGGATTTAGGGTCAATTCTAACTTCAAGTTAATCTCATTTTTAAATCTTAATTTTGTTATACCTTTAAAGACCCTATTTCCACCTAAGGTCATATTCACAGGTACTAGGGCTGAGGAGTTGAACTTAACTTTTTGCGAGCATAGAATAGATATCTACAGTGGGCAAGATCAAAATGAGATACATGAAAACTAAATATTCGGTAACAGAATATAAAGCTGCCTTGAGGAGAGGAACAACTAAATACAGTGGGAGATGAAATCAGTGAGTGTATGATAAATAAGAGATGCTCTCCCAGAGGCAAGAAAAAGGACAGATTTCACATATTATTAAAAAAAAAATAATACTAATAATGGGAAGCCAACCTTTGAATTAGAGGAAGATCTAAGGAAGAGTGCAAAAAACAAATCAACTGAAATGAAAACAACACTTACCACACAATTGAAAAATAATTTTCATAGATGAAAAAGGCAGCTAAATGTAGCTATACAGATTGCAATACCTCATCATGAATTAGGGAAAACCAGTCTTGAGAAAATCACTCATCTTTTCATTAAATGTGAAAGCACAGTGCCCTGCAAGCATCTAGTCACAAACCAACATAACACTAAAAACAGGACTAAATTCAAGCAAGCTTCAGATTTATTCTCTAGCATATTAAACACTAAAAAACAATTTAGAGATTTGAGGCACAAATCCTATGCACATGACTTTTCCTGCTAGCCCAGTTGCATCCCCTTATTTAAAGAAAGTAAAGGAATCTCAGAATAATGATAATGACCGTGTAGAGTCAAACAGTGGTTAACTGTTGGCTAGCTTCAGTTCATTTAATCCCCATCCTGACTTTATGAGTTCAGTAACACTGTCATCTTTTTTTTTTTTTTTTTAGAGGGGATGTGAAGCTTAAAGAGGTCAAGAAATTGTGCTTATAATTAATATTCTAGGTTATTTGTATAGGCAAAAAATAGGAAATGATTTCTACCATGAGATCCTTTTAAATACTTATTAAATTATATAAGATGGGCAAATAAAAACAAATCAAATTTAAAATTCAAGACTAGTTGTTGAGTACTAAAACCAGTAATAGAATACAGTACTAATAATTGTCTGATTATGCATATCAGTTTATACACTTCAAAGGGAAAATATGAAATGGAAAGATATTTTAATAATCATAGTAAGATTCTCATATTCTAAATTTAAAAGTACAATAGAGAATTTGATATTACATTATTACATTTCAGATCTTATAAAAAGTTTTCAAATACCCTGCTTAATGTATAGTTATAATAAAAAGAAAAGCGAAAGAATATTTATGAAAAACAAAGAGAACTACTACTGGAGTTAACAAACTAACATACAAAACCCTCTAAGATCTTTCAGCCACTGAATAAGAAAGAAGTAAACAAAACAAAGTTCACATTGTTGAGAAATGTAGCCTTTTGGAACAATTTACATTAAAGTCTCTTGATATACTAAATAAAAAAGAGGTACAAGAATACATATAAACTCTCTTACATTCACAAGATTAGAGGGATTTTAGAAGTAAACAAAAAAAAATTGAAAGACTAAAACATTTTGAGAAAAATACAGATTAACATATATGTGATCTTCCTATGCAGAAAGACTTCTACAAGGCAAGTATAATAGAAGCAATTAAAGAAAAACAAAAGGAAAAGTTGACCCCCCAAAATGTAGAATATTTGTCAAAAACTACAAAAACAAAAGTAAAAGGCAATTAGCAAATTGGAAAATATATTTCCCACTAATATTGTAAACAAGTAATTAGGACCCAAAGTAAAAACTAAGTGCAGGTAGATTGTCAAAAAAAAAAAAAAAATTATCTCCGACAGAAAAACATATTTTAGCCAAAAGTAACTCACATAAATAGAAATAAAGTCAAGGTGACCCTAAAATTTTAAAAATGCAAAATAAACACACATGAGGGTACAAATTTCATTCACCGAACATAACAATTAAGAGATACTAGTGAGGGTAAGAATGTCTAGGAAGTATCATATTGCTGCAGCATAAATTGATAAAACTTTTCTAGAAAGCAACATGATAACATGCAGTAGAAGACTTTAAAATATTTACTTTAAAAATAAACTCAATTCTACATGTAGAAATTTATCCTATGTACATAATCAGAAACACAAATGAAGTTTAGAAGCTGAGAAATATTCATTGCTGTACTTCTTAAAAATAGCAAACATTTTTTTTTAAAAGTAGAGATATTCAATATATCAAAATGTGAATGGCTGAATAGTCAGAGTAGTTTCCTTGTTATCTTTATACTTTTATACATTCACTTGTTTCCAACTAGTAGGTAACATATTTTAATCAGGTGAAAATAAAGTATTTCTTTCATTTCTTCATATTCAAAATTGATATAGTAAGACAACATTACTACATTTTATTTATTTTAAATATATGCCAATTATTGTGCTTGCCGCTTGACACAGATTATGTAAATTAATCATCACAATAACATAAGAAGATAATATTAAGATACTCATAAGGCAGCAAAATATCGTTCTGAATATGAATGCCTTAGACTGGCCTGTGAATCTAAATCAGTGTGATTCCACTTTTCCAGGCAATTTCCCACTGTCTGCTGGAACGAAGGTTAACGAAAGGATGTCACTTGCATCTATTTTACCTTGCTCTCCCCCCCAACCTATTATAGGGGAATTTGCTGGAGGAGGTGGCAGGGACCTTGAGAAACATGGCTGACAAAATAGTTATTATTGCCCATTACCCAGAGGAAAAGCTTCCAGGTGTTAAAAATGACCTCCCTTTGCTCTCTCCAGATGGTATCAGTCATTTACAACCAATATATATTCAAGCAAAATTGGAGGGAGCCTGTAGATTGACCAAAGTGTTTGACAGCATGCAAAGAAAGCCAACTACCCTATAAATATCTCTAAAAAAGTAGTAGCTAATGATGAGAGACTACTTAAATGTGAGAAAAAGATAATCTCTTTTCATGTATTCCCTAAAATATATTTCCTTCAATGATATTTCCACGTCTGATCATATTATATGCCATATGTTCAGTGTTCCACCAAGTTGTAAATATATATATATATATCATATATATATATATATCGTATATGTGTATATCATACATATATATGATATATATATGATATATATATATATATATATATACACACACACACACATACAAAACACAGAACTCTACTACATGCTCCACTCTCTTTCTCTCCTGTAGAGAATAGTATATGACAATGAAAAATGGGCTGACTAGTCAGGTTGGGTTCTTAGAATAATAGCATCATAAGGCAGGGATTTTTACTGCTGTGTACTGATATATAATAAATATTCAATATTTAGAAAGAAGCCCATAATATACTAAATGCCCAGTAAATATTGGTTGAATAAATGAGTGGCAGTCAGAAAGAAGCACACAAAACAATGGATAAAAGTGCAGTAGAAAAATTAGTGTCAATTCATGTATTCATCAAATGTTCACTGAGTGCCTGATATATGTAAGACAATGGAAAATGCCTGGGGTAAGGGTACCTGTGAGAAACAATATCTCTACCTAAAAGAACTAATTTGATTTATTTTAGTAGAATTTTTATTGCAACCGGTAAAAAAAAAAAAAAAAAAAAAAAAAAAAAAAAAAAAAAAAAAAAAAAAAAAAAAAAAAACAGAAAGAAACAAAAAGAACATACCACCAAAGAAATAGTTAAGCTTCTCTGAATCATTTCCAACAAATGAGAATTTCTAGAAACATACCCCTCAAAGTTAAGCATCAAATTTTTTCAATTAAAGTTTATTGGGGTAATAATTAGTAAAGTTACATAGATTTCAGGTGTACAATTGACTCTGGGTGGTGAACATATAATGTGAAAGCCTCAATATTTTAAGGCTATATATATATATATATATATATATATATATATATAATTTTATTTTACTTTTTTTTAGGGAATTCATTAGGGGAGCTATTTCAAGAGTTTCATGCAATGAAGTGAAGTTGTCATTCTTTTAATTTTATGGCTATTTTTCTGAGTAGCTTTTTAACTGAGATTTTAAAAATACAGTAACATTTATTAATTTCAGAAGAAATTTGTAGTACCGGCTTACTAATAAATTTTTCTGTAATAAAAGTTAATTATTTTCCAAGCTATAAAATATTTTATTCTAATGCTGACTGATACTACAATGAAGGTAGTTATATTCCCATGTTTGGGAATGCATTTAATATGATCATCTCACTGTGGGACTAGAGCCCTGGAATGGCAAAGAAAATTTACCGTTTCAAACAATGTGAAATGGATACCATCCTCCTTGTCTTATGAATGGCTCCCTTTGAAAGGGTGAATAGAGTAGTTCTAGTCAAAAAGGGTAGGCTTTGTCCCTGTTTCATTTGACAACAAAGAAAAGTGACAAGAAAAGTGATGAAAAACACATTAAAAATAAATGACTATAAATTGAAATCTCTTTTAATGGAAAGTTTCCTGTAGTAAGAAAGTCTAATTGAAATAATAAGCTATTAAACCTGAAAAGGGAAGAAAAATGTGCAGCACTTTGGGAAACACAATCAACCAAATATAACCATCCAAAAGGAAGACGTTTCTAGTCAGGGCTAATCCAGAGCTGCTGTTTGTCTATTTAGGTGATGACTACCATCAGAGTGACAGGAAAGCTATGTGCATTGTTTCAATATGACGGCAATTTTTATAATAGCATGGGAAAGAGCAAGACTGGGGATGTATATATGGAACCGATTGCCATAGCCTGTAACCACCTCAATAGCACAAACCATGCATAAGTCTGGTACTTCAACTTTCTTTTACCATCTGCTCTATTTTATTACCTGTGACACGTCCTTTTGGGGAAGGCCCTTGCAAAGTTATAGACAAAGGCAAGTTCACAAGTTTCACATTTCCTAAAGAAAACCCTTAAATCACAGCTTTAGAAAATGGTACAAGATGATAGTTGGCAACCTACGCATGTCAGTGATGATGAGGTTCTGAAATTGGTGTGGCATTATACTATTAGTCTCACCTGAAAATGACCTCTTAGATATAAATACCATCCTTAAGACTGAGCTGACATATTATGGTTGATGATGCATATTACTAAAATATTTTCCTCCATAAATTTTAGCTGACAATCTTAAGCAGCTGGAATGAAATTCTGAAGATTTGGCTCCTTGTACTGATCTTTAAAGTCCTGAAAACTTACATCTTTGTAGATTATATTCTGTGACAAACTTTCCAATTGGAAAAAGATATAAAGAATGCTTACTACTTTCAATTGTTTACTTTTTAAGGTTGCAAGAATTAATATCAAATAGGAGAAATCTCAAGAAATCCAGCAAGACGTAAGAAGATAGACAAAGAATAAATGAAATGGGCTATTTAAACCACAGCATAAACCTGGAGTCCATAAGTAACCTTATGGTAATGGTCACAAAATTAGGTAGAAAACCACATATTTACAGACTTTAAAGTAATGGTAGATCTTGGTTCTGTCAAGGAAAAGTACAGAAGATTATTTATAGGCTATGAATCTTGCTCAAGAAAAAATGGACCCTTTGAAGAATCTACTATTTGAATAGCAGAAATTAATTAGATACTTTGAATACTATGGCCAAAGGAGTCTTACAAAAACACAGTATTACACTCTCTCTTTTATTCATAGTTAATGTAGGAAAGGAAGTAGAGAGGATGATAAGCTGTTCCTTTTATAGGAGAGAGAGGTTCTTTCTAGTATATTACTCAAAACAAATATTTGGAAGAAGTAGCCTAAGATTGTTAATATCTTTTTTTTTTTTTTTTGGCCTTAAAGCAACATAAATATCATGCTTCCTTTCCCAGCATGCTTTGAAACTGGCAAACAATCTACATATATTTATTAAACAAATGCATTAATCCATGTATTTATTCATTAAAAATTATTAGGCATCTACCTTGGAGTAGGTTCTGTTTTAGGCAGTAGGAATATAATGGGAACAAAATAAAGAAATCTCTGTCCTCTTGTACTTGGAATTCTAGAAAAAGGAGACAGACAATAGTATGGTAATGTGTGCTACAGAGGAAACAAATATTCAGGGAAGGAGGATAGAGAGTATAGTATTGAGGGAGTGAGTTACTTTTAATAGAGTCTTCAGGTAGTCCTCACTGATAAGGTAACATTTGAGCAGTGTCCCAGTGAAAGCTGTGGCATGAGGAAAGCCACGTGTCCGTCTGGATCATTTCATTGAACTATGAAGAAAACCACTCTGTTCAATTCCCAAGGGGACTTTTATTTTAACTTGATATATGTGACTCAGTTTAGAGAAAGGATGACTCTGCCATACCAAAGGGAGAATGTGCAGGATTTGTGTCCTCTGTCAAGGAAGAATAATCTGGTATCATAATCACATATGATATGTTGCACCAGCATGCACTTTTCTCAAAGGCTTTCCCTACAAAAATGAAAGATGTTTTGTCTCCCGAGGTGATTGCAGTAAACGCCACTGAAGCCTATGGTCTAACTCATCACCTCTCCTGTGCTATTTTTTTTTTTTTGAAGAAGAAAATGTATCTAGCACACTGCTCCTTTCCTTAGAAAATAAGATGCTTTTTTTGAGCCTAGATACTACAGCTTTTCTAAAATATGTGAAAAAGTGCATCACTTTCTTCACAGTGGAAGTACATAGCGAATGAGCAGGAAATAGAGAGTTTAAGCTACACCTCAAAATTTGACAGATATATTTAAATACCACAATGTGAGGATGAGATGAGCCAGAGAGAATTTGAGGATTTTTATTAGAAAACTCTCAGTTTGGATAAATTGAGAGAGAAAAAAATCATGAACTTTATTCTTCTTGAATAAATATTTCTTTTCTGAAAATAAAGGAAATGTCATAGAAACTGAAGTGATAGTGATTTTATACAGTTGAGTAAGTTCTCTTATAAAGATTTTTTTCCAGTGGAGATATTGATGTGACAAAGATGGGAATGTTGAATTCACTAATTTTCAATGTAGCTTCTACTAATGTTAGCGATTTTCACTGAATGTGATCTCATTGAGTTGGTTCAAAAGGATTCAGAGAGGAATGTGTTAATTTCTGGTGTGGTTAATTAGTAGTTTGGACAATTGGTGAAGATAGACTCTTAAACCTTGTGCCACAGTTTTATGTGATAGGAGTTTCATATATTTTGCCCATCAAATCTTAGCCAGGAAGAACATATATGTGAGTGATAATATGTATGTGGCTATTGAATATATAATGCTATTCTTTGAGCTCCTTGAATTAAAGCTATTACACAAACCAAATTAGCTCGTAAACTTTGGAAACGTGTATATTTCTTGATGAAGCATTAGCATGGCTGCAAAATTAAAGTTAACTGTGATTATACTGTTTCTATTTCTATAGGTATAAACAAAGTTAAATTTCAGAGATAAATTATTCAGCATTTTTTGAGGTTATAGGTTGAAATAAAACGGGTGAATGTCACAATATATATTTTCTTAATTTTGATTCGATGGAAATAGACTCTGAGGCTGAGAGTTGCCTGCAGGAGTTATATTATGAGGTGCTTTCAGAAAAGAGATAGAAAAAGGAAAAAAAGCAGTTTTATAGTAGAAAACCTAACAGATGCTACTTTAGTCAAATAGATGTTGCTAGAAAGAATTCATATTGATACCATGTTCCCATGATATGCAATGAGAAGAACACTTTCCTGCTGAGGTAATTTTACCCCCTCAATAACTCCAGTGAGATGATGAGAAAACATCAAACCCAAAGTGTGAGACATTCTACAAAATGCCTGGCCAAGACTCTTTAAAATTGTCAAGATGATGTAAAACAAGGAAAGACTGAAAAATTGTCATAGTTTTGAGGAGACTAAGGAGATAGCACTAATAAATTCAGTGTGGTATCCTAGATTGGATTTTGGAATAGAAACATGACATTTCTGGAAAAATGGATGAAATCCAAATAGAGTCTTAATGTTAGTTTTAAAAATGTTCTACATTGATTAAGATAAAGATGCATAAATATAGATATGTCAGGAAAGTACATAAGTATGAATTGAATACAATCCCTCTCAAAACAAACAAACAAACAAACAAAACCGGTTGGACATGGAAGGTGACCCAATTTCAGCTGAGTTGATGCTTCTCCTAATCCCAACGGGAGATCTGAGACTTGGATGGCCCTTATTTCCAAATGAGGCAAAGGGGATCTGGGCTTCTGCATCCTTGCCTCAGGCTGTCATTGGCTAACGGTGACCACTTGGAGGGGCCAGAACCTTGGGCACGTCTATACAAGGGCTTAGTTATGAGCTGGCAACAGCTGACACTCAGCGGCTTGGGAAGAGTTTGGCGAAGAAAGCTGCATGAGGGGTGGGGGGACCATACCATTGCCCCCGATATACATGAAGAGCTATTTCTCTTCTCCCAATGTCTACGGAGCAAAATGCCAGATAATTAAATGATAAATATTATAGTAAAACTGAATAATAATATTAACAGAAACGGACGTGTGTGTGTGTGTGTGTGTACACATATTAATAAAATTCCTCAGATTCCAAAGTTAAATAAATATTCCTTCAAATCGACAATTTCTTTGGTGATAGGGAACAATATATAGAGAGGGATTTTAGAGTATTTGCTACCGGTGTTCATTGCTAGTTACAAAGTGAGACAACTGAGTGCAATGGAAAGAGTAGGATGAGATATTATTTTTAAATTATTTTAAAACCTGAATTGGGGCTATTATTTTTGAAAGCCCTATCAAATTTTGTTAATTTTTTATGGTTTTAGATTTTGCATTTTTTAATAGCTGGCAATACTTCCTCTTCCTCACACAAATACTAAAGTTAAGTACGAATAAATCAAATGTTTTAAATATTTCTTTTGTAATTTTGAGAATGACCTTTTTAGTTATTAAATAATTTTAATTACAGAAATGGATTTCATGGTCTGTATAGCTTTGTGTTTGCGCTATGTGATGATATGCTAAAACACTAAGGAATAGCTTCTTTATGTTTCTTTTGTGAACTGAATATGCTTGCCTCCACAGACATATTTCACCAATTCTAAAATGTTCTTGATATTTTTATGAACCAACTGGTAGATTGGAAGTGAACACTAGGCTTATGAACAACAGGATAGGAAACTGATGACCACATTTCTCAGTCTTGACTCACAGCCAACTAACAATCATCAAAATCATCATTTGACATCTATTTGCCTCAGTGCCTCTATCTGTTCAAAAAAAAAAAACACAAAAAAATCTCTCTCTAAAAGAATCAAACTAGGTTAGCTGAGAGGTTTGAGAAGCGTTCTTTCAATCCTAGGAGGACAGTTTTTATGAAATTACTTGTCATCAATTTCTACATTATGGATTATTAATATAGGGCTGACGGGTTCATGTGCTTTAGTAGAGTGTTAAGGGGGTCTCTGAACCCAGAGTAGTGTATTTTGTGTGCTTGGGGAAATATGTATGGGGGAGGAAGCAATAGTTTTTATAAAATTATTAATGTGATCTGTGCCTCTCAAATTTGAAGGCCACTGTCCTACACAAATTTTTTGTCAGATAGTCCAAAGCAGACGCTATTTGTCTGAAATGCTGTCTTTGGCAAGGAAACTATAGAAGAATCAAAGGTCACACAGAGGAAAGATTTTACTCCTTGAGTTTGATGGAATACACTGGCTCTTTGCAGAGAATCCCTCTCTCTAGAATTCTCCCTCAGCCTTAGCTACCCTCTGAGGGCATGCCTTCAAATGGGAATGAAATCTTTCTTCTGGGGGGTTCCCAATTTACCTTTTACTTCTGGTTCTCTCCCAGTATGAGTATAAATACGTTTTGATTATATATTCTCCCTTTTACCCCTTTCCTTAATTAATTCACTACATAAATAAAAGTCCACATTCACACTACAGTAGACCTCCTTTTCTCTGTTTACTCTGCATCTGAGTGGCATTTGAGTGTAGAACAGCATACACCTTCAAGACAGTCCCAAGGGTGAGTATCAGAACACCATTTGAGACTCACCTTTCCTATACCTCAGAACATTTCCCTGAAAGTACCAGACTACGATGTGTCCCTCATCTTATCGATGACCCCTATCTGCACCCAGCTGGCCATAACTGAGATTCCAGTTTTAATTAGATACAGCTGTGTATGTGCCTGTGCCTGCTCTATAAGAAAAGGCTCATGCGTAGGGCAGCTTCACCATCCTTTCCAAGTGGCATTAGTCACAGGAGGGTGAAGCATGTCTACCCAACATCCTCTGGGAACACAACAGGTAAAGGAACTCCTGATACCGTGTTTCCCTGAAAATAAGACAAGGTCTTATATTAAGGTTCGCTCCAAAAGACGCATTAGGGCTTATCTTCAAGGGACATCATCTTGAAAAATCATGCTAGGGCTTATTTTCCAGTTAGGTCTTATTTCCGGGGAAACATAGTACGAAGGAAGGGTTTGCTACAATGTTTGTTTTTCTCTTTTAATTTATCACTCAGCCTTGGGCCAGACAGCCGTTTAAAGAATAGAGTTTGGTGTACAACTTTATGAAGGCTGAGAGCACACATTACAATCACAAAATTTTCAAGGCTCACAAAGCTTGCATAATTACACTGGCAGCCAGGGCCTTCCGGCACTTTCCAGCTATAATGGCAATCTGGCTAATTTCCCACTGGCTTAATCTATAACTTCAAAGACTCTTAAAGCAGTTACGATTATCCTGTTTGCTTTTCAGGTGACCTACACCATTCCTATTGAGCAGCCAAGTTATAGGGGTGATTCATTAGAAAAGATCTGTTTTAATTCAGGATTTTTTTCCCTAATTTCTTTTTTTGTTTCTAAA
Source organism: Rhinolophus ferrumequinum (assembly GCF_004115265.2). Classification (NCBI taxonomy): domain Eukaryota; kingdom Metazoa; phylum Chordata; class Mammalia; order Chiroptera; family Rhinolophidae; genus Rhinolophus; species Rhinolophus ferrumequinum. The sequence continues at coordinate 14,573,896 of NC_046289.1, forward strand.
AATAATCTCTGAGTGATACAGTAGCAAAACTGTTCCTTTTCAAGGGTTCCTTTTGCCAACTTGAGAACAGGAAAAACAACTGTTATCTTTTATTTAAATTGCAACTCCTTATTGAAATACCAAATAATACATGTTTAGAATAAGAAACTTGAAAAACACACAAAGAACATAAAGAAGAAATATTATGTCATCAAATAGTCTACCACCCAGCCATAACTACTATTAACATTTTCTTGTATTCAGTAATTAATTCAGTAGATGCCTAGGGAGCTGTTAGGAATCGTGGTTTTGTACTAGGAGCTGTGTATCCTTCAGTAATTTATATTTTAAAAATATCTATGTGTATTTATACATAACATTTGCTTTCCTCATATTACTTTCCTCTTTTGAACAAAATCAGCAGCCTGTTGCACGTCTAGTTTTGTATCCTGCCATGTTTTGCTCTACTTTATTCTGTGACCTTTCCCATACCACTGAAAATTCTTCGAAATACCTCATTAGAATGGTTGTGTAATATCTCTTCCTGTGAGTAATCAGAATTTATTTAGTGAGTTCTCCATTCTTGGGCATTTACATTACACACAAAATGAAACTAATTCTGATTATCTTTCTCCTCGTGTATTTTAAACCTTTCCTCTTTTGGAAACTTCTGATGTATACCTACTCTGAAATTTTGATTATTAGTCTCTGTTCCATATTTTCTGTCTATACCTTCCTTTTACCACTCATTAGGAAAAAAATATAATAATAAGTGCCTTTATGGAGTTTGAAAGAAATTTAAAAGCAGTAAAACATTGGTGAGTTTCCTTTGGGATGGTAATAAACGATAATAACTTGATATGGTATTTTTATTTCCAAACCAAAGTTGTTCAATATAACTCCATTAAAACTAGAATAGGTTTTCTGGCTAAAATGTGCAATGTTAAGTACATTATAGCTATTTACTAAATGGTTAATAGCAGCAAAAAAGATAAAGTGTACCAAGTCCTAACACAGAATACAAAAATTAATGTGTGAGTTTAGTTGTATGTGTCTATAGTAACATAAATAAAGGATGGAGTTAACACAGGATAAATAAAAGAGAGAAACAGGACAGATATTCCTTACAGAAGAATTCAAAATAATAAGTATAGAAGGGATGAGAGAAACAGAAAATAACCACAATAATAGCACAGTAATAATTGTTACAGGCAACTAATGAATAAAATTAGTGGGCAAATGTTCAAGGGTGACAAGATATTTGGTTAACCTCAGATCATTTCCTCCAAAACAGTTATTAATTACTACCGTGGTGTTAACATACAACTATCCATGGGAAAACAACAGAAAAAATAAATTGAGGGACATCCTATAAAATAACTGACCAGAACTCTTCAAAACTGTCACAATCATAAAATAAAATAAAATACAATAAAATAAAATAAAAATAAAAATAAAAATAAAATAAAATAAAATAAAAAATGATGAAATTCTCACAGATTGAAAGACATTGAGGAGACAAGATAACCAAATTCAAAGTATTATTCTGGATTGGGTCCTGGATAAGAAAAAGGACATTAGTGCAAAATCTGGTGAAATTTAAAACAAACCTGAAGTTTAGGTAATAATAAATATCATACAGTTTCTCATTTCTTAGCTTTGATGAATATACTATGGCTATGTAAAATGATATTATCCATAGCTGGGTGAAGAGTGAAATGAACTCTGTGTATTATTGTTGTAATTCTTCTGTCAATCTAAAATTATTTCAAAATAAAAAGTTTTAACCAGTATCCTCATTGTTTGTTAAAATTAGTTCATAAAACTGTCAAATGGTTTGAGTATGTAGAGGGTTTGTTAATAATTCCACGGGGTAGAACATATGTAAGAGCTTATAGTTATCAACGTAGTGTCCTGACATCTGATTGAACAAGCATGGGCATCATATCTCATAATCTGTTCCCATATGATTTAAAGATTGTTTTCTGCCTTTCCTATTTTTTTGATTTGTTTTTGTAGGTTAGTGAAATGTAATCACTGAGTTCTCTCAAGTAATTCATTCTAATAAGCTCTTTGATCCTGTCATATGAAAGGCCTACAGAGTTGTTCCTTAGTGCTATGTCCTAGAGAACATATTTCAAAAGACTCAGAGCAAGAAAGGGACACAATATTTTATCATTTATTTATTTGTTTTGGGATTTATCCAATGCTGTTACTACTATTTCTTCCAAGTATCAGCAAGTAGTTCTTTGAGAGTGGAACTCCAGAAATCAGAATACAAGAAAAGGGACAAACTTATTGTCTTCGTTCAGAAATTTGATGTACTGACTTACAAAAATAGTTTTGCTTTCCGTAGGTTTTCTAATCCTACCAACTACAGATTTTACACAACCTTTAACAGAACCAAAAATATATTGTAGGAAACCATTTCTTCCCAGCAGTTAGCAGTTTCCATGACTATGCCAAGCATGAAAATTGACTTACTCATCTTGAGATCCCTATGTATGAAAAGGATATGAAATTTTAGGTCTGGCTTACTTAATCTCTAATCATAATGAGATATCAAGAATAAGACATTTTTTACCTGACATTGGAGAAAATGCACATAAATCTCTGGCATCCTTTAACTAATTGTGATTTTTGACAAAAAGGAGAAAATTAATTGTTTCTAACTAAGGAGTATCACTGGACAGTGTTTAGAAATTTATTAAGACTTGTTTTCCCTATTTATTTATTTTACTTACAAGTGTTATTTTTATGAGATGTTAATTTTTGAAACAGAGCAAATGTCGTTATTTTTGACAGGCATATCATTGGTACCTATTAAATATTTTAGGAAATAAAGGAGGTGGAAACGAACAATAGTAAAAGCATTAAGTCGTGTTAATTAAGAAATCAAAGCTAAACTTGTTGCTTGTGAAGCAAATGATAACTATAGTTGGAAAGGCTTAATATCTCTGAAGAAGAACAACAAACAATAAAACAAACAAACGGACAAAAAAGAACTGAATAAGAAACTGATCTTGTGTAGAATTTGGGGAAAAAGGAAGGTCATCAATCTCCAGGTTGAAAAGTCAAAATGCTTAAAAATTGGTTGAACTTCCAGCCTCTTACAATATGGTCACTGGAGCCAAACCTTTGCTGATTGGCTGAGAAGTTGAGTTAATGAAGACAAGCCGTTCCTTAAAGATTGAGATGGGTTTAAAGAAAGCTCTGGTGAAGGGTTGGGACCATGAACAAAAGGGCAGTCTTTCCCTTTCTTGAACATGGAAGATAAAACCTTTTTATTTTTGATTATCTAACTCTTTAAGGTTGAAAATGTATTTAATCTCATCTGTTTCACAGCTTTATCTCTAGCCACTTGCTCATATATGTACCATATGATTTAGCCACAAGACTGAGTCAACCATCCATATAAACATACCTGCACTACATATATGCTCGGTACACAGGCTCTACCACCATGTCTCCATTCGATAAATTGTCACTCATTCTTCAAGGTTTGATTCCAGTGCCATGGGATTTGTAAAGCTTTCCCCAAGCCACACCTACTTGCTAAGTGAAGTATTTTTGTATGTCCCCACCAATGATGCCTAGACAAGGTCAATACCTTCTTCCTCTGAGTTCATATGGAACCCTATTGCATATTGTAGTTGTGCACATATGTGTCTGTCTGCAGTACTGCATTGCAAATACCTCAAGGGCAGACTGTTTTACACACTTTTATTTTTTAAATTCCAGTGCCTGCTTTAGTGAGTATTAATAGAAGCTTAATAGATATCTGGTGCTTATCTTTTCATTTCTGCAGAGTAATTAGGCTACTTGTTTGCCTCTGTATCAGGGAGGAACGAAAGACATTACATAATTTGCTCAAAGTTATTCTTTTACAAGTGGTAGAACTAACAGACTGAAAGTCTTATTCCCTTTCTCCTATTTCCCCCATATAGAGTGACTTTATGCAACAGTACGAGGGGCTGGTCTGGAGAACTTGAGACACTCACTGTGATTCTATCTCACAAACTAAGGAAAATGCACCAGCACAGATAGAACTTTCTGTCATGCTCCAGGGCCACAAGAGGACTTCAGTGCCACATTCAGAAGGAAATACTTCTAGACACAGGGGTTTTCCAATGTGCACAAACTTTAGCAAGTTGGATAAAGAGCAGTTTTTCTCCTCACTGAGGCTGTACTGGTTTCCTAGGGCTGACGTAACAAAGCACCACTAACTGAGCGGCTTAACAACAGAAATTTGTTGTCTCACAGTTCTGCAATGGAGAAGTCCAACATCAAGTTGTTGACAGAGTTGGTTTCCTCTGAGAGCTGTGGGGAAAAAATCTCTTCCATGCCTCTCTCTTAGCTTTCGGTGCTTTATCGGAATATTTGGTGTTCCTTGGCATTCAAGTACAACTCCCATTTTCACATGGTATTCTCCTCATGTCTCTGTGTCCAAATTTCCCCTTTTTATAAGGTCACCAGTCATATTGGATAAGGATCCTGCCCTACTTCAGTATTCCCTACTCACCCTGCCCTACTCACCCTGACTTAACTAGTTATATCTGCAAAAACCATACTTCCAAATGACATTCTGAGGTACTGGGCATAAAGATTTCAATATATGAATTTTGGAAGGACCCAATTCTGCCCATAGCAGAAGCTAAAGATCTTCAAATAAAGACATAACATTTCTAAAAAAGAAATTTTGCAAAGAAGCAGGAGAATGTAGTAGATGCAAGAAAGTACGCAATGAGTGGGGTGGGATTTATGCCTATTGTCTTTGCTATGAAGGGCATCTGTTGGCTTGTGAGAAAAACTAGAGGGCAGAGGGTACCAGGAGGACACAGCTCAGTTCTGTTAACTGCTTTGAGTGTCTGTAGAAACACTTGAGGCAGTCACCAGATGCGTGAAAACTACAGTAATAATAATAAACACTTAAAATATGTATGATGTGCCAAGCACTGTTCTAAACATTCTATGTATTGCAATGTTTATAATCCTTAATACAACCTTAGGAAGGCAGTGCCATGTTAGATCCGTGTCGCAGATGGCTAAACCGAATCTCCAGGAGATCTAGTTGTTTGATGTGGATCACACACTTTGTGAACTCAGATCATGAGCTTAATCTAGGCAGCCAGGATTTAGAGTCTATGTACCGTATTGCTTGATATGTAAGCATTCAGTCATTTGCTTCCTTTATTTTCTTCTCTTCTATTTTCTACTTAAAAAAAAAAAAAACTCCTCCATTATCCTTTCCTTTCTCTTCACTTATCTTCCTTCCTTTCCCTTCCCTTTTCCTTCTTTCCTCCTTCCCTCCCTCCTTCCCTTCATTCCTTCCTTTCTTTCTTCCTTCCTTCCTATGATTCTTTAAGGAGCAAAGCCAAATAAATAAATAAACAGATAAATAAATAAATAAATAAATAAATAAATAAATAAAATCTTTCATTTTTATACGCATCTTCTCACTGAAGAAGTTAATTCTTGCCAATGCAAACACACATTAACTACTTAATATAAATAAAGTCAGTTCTTATCAGTGTATGTCCAGAGATGGAGGTATGGCATCCTCCATGCGAATAAGTGGCCTTGATTTCATATCCAGGCCCATTTTTACTTTATCAAATGCCTTGACCAGTCAACTTCTACTCTTAAACCCTTGGGGTAAGTGGGAAACTAAATATATTTTCTACTTCAATAGCCAAGTCCAAGGTCCTTCCTGCCACATGATCTTCAGAGCAAAAACATCAGGAAATTCTTAATCTACTTTGTCTCCACAGCTTATAAGCAGCTGTCGTTATAAATAAAGGCTAGTGTCACTCTCATCCAACTTGAAATTTAACACATGCTTTTGCCACTCAATGAGGGATTTCCTTTTAGCACACTTTCTACGTAAATCTCCTGTTCTCCAGTGGTTTTACTTTGGTATTATACTACTACAAAAGCCCATTTGGTGACGAAACCTTAACAATATAAAAGAGTAATAATGAACCTTGAAAATAAGACTGAAAATTCTAAAATACAGGATTGTTTTTCATAAAATTTGTCATTTCCATCTCCTGAGCCAGAATTATTACTCAGATATCAGACCTCTAGATCAAATTGAAATCTGGAATAGGAAATCACATAGGTGACTGCTTCGGGCCTAGAATTTATTTAAGGTTCCTGGTTAATCAAGGGGAAGTGTTTCTAAACATATTATTTACAAAATAAAAATTATAAAGCATAATAACTTATTGTAATATTTTCAAACTAATGTACAATTTAAAAAGTCATGCAAGTATATTTCAGTAACATAAAGTTTCTCGGGCCTGGTATGTAAAGACTGAAAAATAGATTGGTTCATATTTTACATCATGCCTTACAGTGTTCAAACGTAAGCATTAAAAACCATCAGTGTCTTCTCATCTTTGAATTTTACATTACTCGGCCAATTTTAACTGTGTATTCAACTTATTTCATATGCCCTGAGACAAACAGATAGAGAAAGAAGAACCTCATAAAAGTGTTATAATGGGATCAGAAATGTTGAGCGCAGGGGAATTGCATCAAAATTACAAGAGATGTTTTAGAAGTTTATCTACTCTGTCTCCAATGTCTTGAGTCAAGACTTAATTTCATATTTGAAAGACATGAAGTTCTTGTATTAGAATCTGAAATCACCGCCACTACAATCAAATCTGTCTTCCCAACCCTTGGATATTCAAAGCTTGCAGAGGGGCAAGGATGCTGTCCTTACGTCTTTGATTATCAGTTGTAAAAACTGAGTATCAATTTCTCAGACAACTAGAGAATGTATTGGAAAAGTATCAGGAATTCACTGAATTGATAGGATGTTGGAAGGGTAAGCTTGAGGAAATGACAAGAGACACTATTTTGCTCCAGAAGTTAGGTAGTGTGAACACCAGCCCCATATCTCACATTTTAGGGAGACTGGCTCATTCTTTGGCTCATTCAGGATTCAGTGTCATTAGAGGCAATGTGTGATTGGCTAAGCCCAACTAAGAACAGGATGAACTGACCTACAGAGCTTTCATAGCGGTATATACTCATAGATACAAACCCATCCAAAACATACATAATCAGAAATCCTTCCTTAAGGGAGAACAAAATGAAATAAGTTCGCTTGGATGTGGATTCAATCAGAAGAAGGACAATCCAAAAATAATATTTAGTATGATGTGGAATGTGTGTGTGTGTGTGTGTGTGATGGTGGTGGTGGTGGCATTCTCTATTAATAAGAATAACGCCAACATGCTTATCTAAAAGAACTCAATATACATGCTTCCATACCCAATCCCTAAAGACTCAAAAGCATCAAAATGCTATGTAATGTGTGTATTTAGAGTCAGAAGACCGAAATTGGAATCCTGACTATACCACTTTTAATCTATGACATGCAGCGTGTGATTTTGTTTCTTGATCTTTAGTTACTTTAGTTAAAATATGAGATTTATATAAAACTGACATCATAGCATGTTGTAAGATGAGACTATCCTATGTAAAACCCATTTCTAAAATACAAAACACCATACATAAATTTACTCTTTTAAATTCATATTCTTTTCATCTAACGAGGAAAGCTGATCCTTTTTTTTCCCTTTCTTTCTTTTTTTTCTTTCTTTGTTTTAAGAATAGATCTTCTGTGCTTGCTCATTTCATACCAGAAGGATTCCTGAACAGGCCTCTAAAGACTATGAAAGATTTTCCTTTGGCTGAGAGCAAAGTGTCAGTAGAACTGAAGAAGCAGTCATAACTTTTTTTTTTTTTTTTTTTTTTAAGTAGAAACTATGTTCTTCACTAGTGAAAAAAGTTGGGTTCACGGTTTTTACTCTAAGCGAAGGTGTGGCTTCATCTTTCTTATTTATGACTTTAAAAGACCTTCTTGTATGGCCTTTATGTGACTTTTCCCAATTAGCTTGAATATATATTTTTACCACTCTGTGAAGAATTTTATAAATTGTTTATTATTTTTCTTTTCCAAAAAAAAAATAATAATTTATAAGTCCCAGATTGCCCCCCCTTCCATGCGGCCCTTATTAGTCTCCCCTTGGGGCATTTTTACCCCCTGCCCTCCAACTAGAGGCTTAGCTGGGATGGTTCCTGCAGTCATAATTGAAAATTAATGATGAGAAGCAGCCCCAAACCACACCATTCCCTTTCTCCCTTCTCAGGCCAAGAAATGTACAATGCAGATTTTATTTCAGGGACTGGGGAGGTGATTAATCGTCATAGGGCCCTGACACTGGCTTCAGATAAGTGGTGTAGTCTGGCAGGGACACAAATATGTGGACACCATTCCCATTAATCTCTGAACACCACATGGAAAGGAAAAAAGTCTTTGCAAGGCCTCTATAAAGGGAGTTATTATTATGAGGCCAACTTCTCTATAAAGAAAGGCTAATTTGTAGCCTCTGTGAACCTATCTAGGAGCAAAACACTTTTTCCCCTTTACTTATAAAGAGACTTTGCTCCAAACGAGAAGATGTAAATGGAGTGTGAGGGTGAATAATAAGAAAACAAAAGTAAGTGGAAATGGACAATAAAATCTATGGAATCATTACTACTGGTGTGTGAGCGCTATGAGGAGGGCCAGGAGGCAGGATTGTGCCCTGGCTCCAGCTGAAGCACCCAGACGGCCTTCCATGTGTGTCAGAGTGAATGGGTGGATGGAAAGTTTGCATTTTTCAGGATGCTGCACTCATATTTGATGATTGAGAACTGAGAAAGAATATAAAAGTGCTTTCTGCAATTTTTGATATTGTGATTGTCATACTGTTATTAAACAATGCCATGGTCATCTTTGTTATGTTATTTTATGGTCTTTATAATATTATTAAACAATGGCACATTCTTCCACCTGGAAACCTGCAAATGCATCATCCTTCAGGTTGGTTCATAATTCCCCTTCTATTACGTCTTATCACTGGTGTTCCTGCATGGAGCATACTTCGTTAACTGTGGTTATAGAGGTTACAAGTACATATTTAATTATTTTCCCTTTGCTCAGCCAGTGAACTCATCCAGGCTCGATCATGGCATACTCCTCCTGCTATGCTTGTCATTGACTCTAATTGGTGTTCAATACATGGTCTTTGAATTTAAAACAATAAATATATGAAAAAATTACTAGTTTTCCTCTGTCCTTTGACTTAGTGAGCTATAAAAGAGAAGTTCTCTTTCTAATTGTTAAAAAATATAGCTATTGGATGGTATTGTTCTGGATGGAATACCTCTATTCTCTTGATGGGAGATGAGTATCTGTCTTGGTAGACTATATAAATGTTGAATTTCCCTTTCATTCTTGTCTAGATATGACACCTTCTCCCCAGTGGAAGCATAGGGGTTTTGCTGGATTGGAAATAGCACAAAATCATTCCTATTTAGGACTGATAGTTCAGAAAGAATAATTAGACACAAAGTCTTATAGTTTACAAGGTAGATGGTTTTTACTCTGTTATATAAAATGTTGTTTTATTTCTAAATACTATTTATATTTATTTACATTATGAGAAAAGGGCCAGCTTACAAATTACTTTCAGTCAGCTAAACCATTCTATATTCATTAAATCAATCTTGAAATTAAAGTCATATTTACTGATAGTATTCCCTATTTAAAAAAAATTGTATTTGGAAATATTTCTAATGAAATATATTCTAATGATTATAGAAGAGGTCATAAAATGTGTTTTAAAACTATTGACAAAATAAAAGCCACACAAGCATTACCCAAATTAAGATATTGCTAGTAACTCAGATCTTTCTGTGAGCTGTGTTTGGGTCTCACACCCTTTCCTTCCTAAACAGGGTAATCACTGCTTGACTTTGTGAAAAATCATTCTCCTGGCTTACTTCATAATTTTTTCACTTATGTATATATCCACAGACTATATATTATTTTAAATAGCCATGTTTGGAACTTTATATAAATACAGTCAAATGGTATGTATTCTCTTATTATTTATTTATTTTCCTCAAAATTATAAGCTAATTTATGTGGGCAGTTGTAGGTATAATTCCTTCATTTTAGTGCCGTTTAGAATTACGTGAGTAGACCACAATCTATTTTAATTTTATTCACAAATTTTTTGGGGGGTCTATTTCAAACAATACTCTTTTTTAAAACTCTTATGAATGTCTACTGATATACGTATACAGGGGTATAGACCTAAGAATGGAAAGCACATATTTAGCTTTTTTTAGAGAATGTAAAACTATTTACCAAAGTCATTTTGCTAATTGACTTTTCCTCCAGCACAGTTTGGATGACACCATTGGTTCAGTTCTTCACCAACACTTAGCACTATCAAACTTTCATTTTTCCTATTTTGTGGTGTGTAATGACATACCACACAAGAGTTTTAAAATGTAGTTCCCTGATTACTGAGACTTCATATATTTATTTCTTTATTGCTATTCAGTTTCCCTTCTTAGTGAAGTATCTTTTAAAATATTTACTTATATTTCTATTATAAATGGAATTGTTTCCTAAGTTTCATTTTAATTTTTGCTGATATATATCCATAAATATTGACTTTCATGTATCGACTTTATATTTTACAGCCTTGTTGGATTAAGTCATAAATTGTAACAGTTTTTAATTTTTTGTTAGATTCCATAGAAGCTAAGATTTTCTACATTTTGAGAAAGAAAAGTACTGAACAGTACATTTTCAGAAAGCAAAGGTGTCTTTAGAGTTTTACTTTCTTTCCAATCTATATTTTTCTGGCTTTATTGTACTAACTAGGGCCTCCAGGACACTGTTGAATAGAGGTAGTAAAAGAAGAAATCCTTCCTGATATTTCTTAGAAATTATTCAGTCCTTCACCATTAAGTATGATGTTAGCTATAGGGTTTATTAGATGCCTTTTATAAGATTCCAGATTACTATTTTATTATTTCTGAATAAATGAGAGTTTTTATGATGGATATTGAATTTTCCCAAATGATTTTTTGCAGCTTTTGACACAATTTTATATTTTTCTCCTTTTTTTTTTTTTGTAAGATTATGGGTTGCATTAATTAGCTTTACAAAAATAAACCAACTTTTCATAGATGATAAATAGTACTTTGATATAATAGAATTTCCTTTTTTTCTATAGTAATGGATCAGTGTGATAGTATGTTATTAAAGATTTGGCTCCTTATTCAGGAGAAATATGGATCTGTGGTTGGTTTTTTTTTTTGTTTGTTTTTTTGTTTTCCTTTCTTATAACTTCTTGTCTAAATGTGGTATCAGAGCAATGTTGTTTGGGAAGTGTCCTTCCTCTTCTATTTCCTGGAAGAGATTGTGTAGAATTGGTAATTATTTCTTTATTAAATAGTTTGTATCACTCACCAGTGAAACTATCAGGCCTGGAGATTTCATTTTGGGTAGGCATAAAATTGAAAAAAAAAAGTTCCTTAATAGTTAAAGGACTACTCTGGTTATTTCCTCTTGGATTCATTTTTATAGTTTATGGGATTTGAAGAACTGGTTCACTTTAAGTTGATGAATCTATGAGTGTAGAGATCTTTCTAGTATTCCCTCGTTATCCTTTCAAAGGCTACAGAAATTTCTTCTTTAATTTCAAATACTGGAGTGGGGAAGTGCTTTTTGCTCTTATATTTTTTGGAAAGATTATTTTAGAATCATTTTATTTCTTATCTACATGTTTGGAGAAATTCACTTACAAGTAATGGCATCTGGGTCTCAGTTTTGTCATTATTGTTTGGTTTGGTATTTTGTTTTTGTTTTGAGAGGAAGTGAAAAATAATGAATTCAATTTCCTTAATAGATATAGGCCTATTCAAAATATCTAACTTTTAAGTCAGTATTGCTAATTGTTTCTTTTAATGAATACGTCCATGCTATCTATGTTAAGTTCTTAGTATAACGATTATAATGTTTTATTATCATTTAATGTCTATATAATCTACAGTGATGTCTATCTTTTTCTCAAATCTAGATGATTATTCATTTTTTCCCTGATAATACCAATGTCATTGATCTATTCGAGGAACTAGATTTTATTTTCATTGATTTTATTGTTTTTTCTGGGTTTTTAAAATTTATTAATATTTTGTTTATATTTTTACTCTTACCTTCTCTCTACATATTTTGGTTTTTATTGCTTTCTTAAAATTAACTTAATATGGCAAAAGCATATATCATTAATTATACTCCTTTTTCGTATTCAATATGACCATTTAAAGCCTATGCATTTCTATCTGAGCTTTGCTATAGCTGTTCCCCATGAAGTTTGATAAGATGCATTTTCATTATCTTTTGGTTCAAAATAGTTTCTGGTTTTGCTAATGGTGTCTTTTGTGCTCATTAGTTTTTAAATGTGTCTTGCTTAATTTCCAAATATTTCTAATTGTTCTCATATTTATTTAATTATTTATCTTCTGGCTTCAGTTATTTGGGCTGTTAGTCATCCTTCTTTTTATGGTTCCCCTCAATCTAACCTACTCCTTTTGTCTGACTCTTTTAAATATTTTTTTTCATTACTTTTTGTTCTGTTTTGGGCACTTTGCATAGTAATCAACTTATTTATACCCTATAGCTTAATTTAAAATTCCCTATAGATAGACATTTGGGTAATTATGTGTCTTAGTCTATTAAATTTATTACTTCATTTAACAGCTCTTCATATATTTTCGCCCATTTATCCCTGAAAAAGATTTTTAGGACTGATAGTTCTTTGTTTATAGGTAAATGAACATTTGTTTGGAGAAAATATGACCAAATATTTCCTCATATAAGTTTTGCTGTTTTCTATTCCTGTTATTAATGTACAAGTGTCTATTTCCACAGCCTCGCCAACAAATGTCACCGAACTTTGATTTCGTTTCTTATCTTATTGATAAGAAATTTTATCTCAGTGTCACCACTGTTATAAATCAAGTGACTCTGTACGTGTGGATTTCTATAAACACAGTTTTCCTATCTTAATACTAAAATGAAAACTGATAGTGTAAGTCATCTGTTTTGTTTTATTTGTTAAAATTTCCTTAGCTATTCTTGATCCTTTGAAACTCCGTATAAATTTACAATCATTGCTAACATTCACAGACACACACAGACATAGTTTTAATTTTGAATGAGATTTCACATAGGTCAATTCTAGGAAACTGACATGCTTATAATATTAACTTATCCAATCTTTGATCATGATGTATATCTTTGTTTATTGAAGTTTTCTTTGAATTCCCTCACTTTTTGTAGTTTTCAGCTTAGAGATCTTACACATATTTTTTTGTTTATTTATTTGATCCTAAACCTAAGGAAATTGTTACAATTACTAATTCTAATATTTTTTTTTTCTTTTGTATTTTCTGCATGTACAAATGTATCAGAAGAAAATACTGACTCTTGAGCTCATTCCTTTCCATTACACCATTTTTACTTTTATTCTTATGTATCAAGCTGAAGAGAAATAGTTTTAAAGGTCACTCTTGATTCAGTCAGAAATCACAAGGGATGTTTTCGACATTTGACCATCAATTTCCATGTTTTGTCTCCAAAAAGAGCCTTCTATTTCTAGTTTGCTATTAATATTTATGTCAGAGTGTGCTGAATTTTATCAAATGTTATTTTCAGCAACTTTTTAGTCAAACTGTTTTATTTTGAAGTTTTTCTATTGTTTTGTTACTCTTAAGCTTATTTAAATATATAAACCAATTATTAATCAGTCCAATGACATAATCAGTTTATGTTTTACCAAATTTAGTTTTTTATTCAAATTTTTTGCACCTATTTTCCTGAAAAAGCTTGCTCAGTAATATTTCTGTCTTTGTCACATTTTGGTACCCAGTTTATGTTGTCCTCAGAAAATGCGTTTCAGTGACTTTTAGTATGCACATGTCTTTCTCTCTGACTGCTTTTGAGTTTTTCTTTTATGCGTATGAACTGGTTTCCAGGAAATGTTATGAGGTCTGACAATTAAGTTTGCGAACTCATTGTAGAAAAAGTGCTACACACCTCATTGCTGAATATCACTACAGTCACCGTCAAAGTACTTCCCTTGGGAAGCTATGCCAGTGCCTAGTCCACCCTTCAAAGCAATTTTGAAACTCTTCCTGGAATGGCCATCAGAGCTGTCATCATATTACCCTCAATGTCCTGAATGTCATCAAAATGTCTTCCTTGCCACATATCCTTTATCTTCGGGTAAAGGAAGAAGTCATGGGTGCCAGATCAAGTGAGTAGCGAGGTGTTCCAAAACAGTTATTTGTTTACTGGATAAAAACTACCTCACAGACAGTGCCCTGTGAGCTGGTGCACTGTCCTGATGCAAAAGCCATGAACTGTTGGTGAAAACTTCAGGTCATATAACTTTTTCACACAGCCTTTTCAGCACTCCCAAATAGTAAATTTGGTTAACTGTCCAGTTGGTACAAATTCATAATGAATAATCCCTTTGATATCTAAAAAGGTTAGCAACATTATTGCAACAAATTCACGAACTTAATTGTCAACCTTGTATGATGTTCCTATGTTTACAGCCACAGGTTTTATTAATATTATATAGTTATTAATAATAATAATAATAATAATAATAATAATAATGATTCTTCTTACTGTTCCAATGTCGCATAAGTTTTGGGAAAACCTTAGCCATTATCTCCTCTAATATTGCTTCTGCCTTATTTTCTTTGTTTTTATTTCCAGGACACCAGGGAGGCTAAACCTTTTACCATACTTTTTCACATGTGTCTCTCAAATTCTTTTCTCTTTTACTGATCTTTGAAGCTTTCCACAAATTTCTTTGCATGTTTTCTGCTCAACATAGCTAATTAGGTTTTCTATTTTTTCCTGTATGCTGATAACCCATCTGTTAAGTTGTACTTTTAATCCCATGCCTTTCTTTCTTTCTTTCTTTTTTTGTAGGATTTCTGCTGTGTGGTGAATTCTTTATCTTTTTATGTATTTCCTCAAACATTTTAGTCACAGAGATATCAATATTTATGTGTCATATTTATAATTACTCAAATATCTCTGTCTGTGGATTTGTTTCTATTATTTCCTTTTTCACTTGACTTTTTTGTGTATGTGAATAAAATATATATATGAGTTATAGTTGATGTATATATTTGAAATGTATTATATATGAAATACGTATGTATTAAAGTCTTCAGGTGTTACTATTTTCCCTAGAGGCTTTAGCATATCTTCTACCAGGCACAGAATGACAGCGATGTCTGTAATCCAGTCGGGGCCTGACCTGTTTCAAGGCCAGTTTGTGGTTGTTGCAAGACTCCCTCTACTTCTGGTTTATACTTGCTCTTATAGTGTAGCTCGCCAGGGTTCCAGACTTAAAGTCTTAATCTTATACTCTAATATATGTGTATACTCGTATTTTTGCTGTTTCTCTTTGGTACCATGAGATAGCCAAGAAGGTACCTTTGTCTTTTTTTGACTTTTGTTGGAAAACCTACAGTGTTTTATTTTTATGTAAAATGCATGCTTATTGATTAAGATATACTTTATCATGTTAATAATATGTCCATTAAGTCCTATTTTATAAAATATATTTTATCATGGTGTGGGCTGATATTTGACAAATGCCTTCTCTGCATCTTTAGACATAATCAAATAGTATTTTTTAAAATGTATTTATATAATATTATTTATAACCATATCTATGGCCTTTCTAACATTGAACTACATTTGCATTGCTGAAATTAACCAGAGTTGTTTATCTTGAATGACTTTTAAAGTGCTGTTAGATTTTGTTTGCTAGCGTTACACTGAAAGTTTTGAATCAATATTTATAAGTGAAATGTACTAATCATTTATCAATTTTATTTGATGTATAGGATAAATGTTATACTGTTGTTATAAAGCAAATTTAGAGATTATTATTTTCTCTTTCACTTTTCTGGGACAGTTTATGTAGTGTTAAGATTACTTGATCTTTCAAAACTTAGTAAAATTCCTAGGTAAAGTCATCCAGGAATGGTGGTGTTTGGTAGGGGACTTTTCAACTATTATCTGTATTTCTTCTAGGGTAATTAATCTGCTTATACTTTCTGTATATTGAGTTTAGTTTTGGTAAGTTTTAAAGAAAATGATCTATTTGATCTAGGTTTAGTTTTTTTCCTTTGGGAGCATGATAGAGTTTGCAAAGAAACTAAATTTGGCATGTACTTATTAGTTCTAGTGTGTATCAGTTTTCTAACACATTTATTTCTACTTTTATCTTTATGAAGTTTTATATCAGCTTTATTTTCCTTTACTTTGTTATTCTTTTCCTGGTTTTTTGAATTGGATAATTAATCATTTAATTTTTGTCTCATTTTTATTTATATAGGTATTTAATACTATAATTTTTTACTCACAACTGTTTTTACTGAATGCCGCAAATTCTTTTGTGTCCTATTTTTAATATTCTTATTTTCAAGTAATTCTAAAACCCCTTTATATGTACCCTTTGACCTAAAAGTTGTTTAATATCATGTTGTTTATTACTTTTATTTCAATATAGACAGGCATTTCCTTGGGATTTTTTAATATTAATTTCTAGTTGTTTTTTTCTCTCTCATTGTGATCAAAAAGTGCTATTTTTATTATTCCTATACTCTGGAATTTAATGAGGTCTTTGGAGGAACAACTTAAATAATATTTCCTTGAAATAGGTAATATTGCAGATGCATATTAAATGAAGACATAGTCTCCATTTTTGGCAATCAATATATATTTTAATTAGGTGACAGATATTTTGTCTAAAAGAAGTATAGAAATGAAAATAAATTATATTTACCTTCAGAATGGGGCACACTCTTTCTTATGTCATGTCACAATGATAGGAGCCAAAAGAATTTGATTTGTAAATGGCGTTGCATCTGAATGAATTTTGCTGAAGACTTGGCTGACTTCATTAAACTATGTTGAGGGATTAATCAAGAACTTCCCTTTAACAGAGAATAAAAATCTAAAAGCTGCACAGCTGAGCCTGTGCCATCTTGAGCTGTGGGAAATCTCTGTCTGCTTTGTCACCTAGCTGCCTACTCTTTGGTTCCTGGGAAATTCTCTTAGCTTTCCATCCCCACACTCCCCGTTATCTTGTCTCTTTCAGTCCTGCAGTGCTGCCTCAGCCTTGGACCTCGTCAGAGCAGCAACCCTGGCTGCTGTGACAACCTGATAAGCCATGGAAAAATTTTCTCTCAGCTCTCACAACTACCACTGTAATAATTGAGTGAAATTCCACATTGAAGGTAGGGAGCAGAGTCTCTCAGCTCTTCTGCCTCGTCCTCAGTATGACCCACAGCGTGAATCCAATGGATTTCTCTCAGTTCCGCTCTGATTTCAGTTTGTGGACACCTTGCCTTTGCTAGAAGCCTCAGGCATCCTGACTCTCTCCTTCTGGCTTTGCTTTTAGGGTATGCTTCCTGAACATTCAGTGAATAGTGGTGGCAAAGGGATTCCTTATTATTATAATCCGACATATGTGACCACACATGGTCATTAATATTTCATTAGAAGGTCAACTCATTTCTCTCTCCCCTGTTTATGGCACATTGCTCCTTTCTTGCATTTATAGCAGGAGTATGTTTTTTGTTTTTTGTTTGTTTTTTTGCGTGTTTTTTTTTGTTGAAATAATTATACGTTCAGAGAAAGTTGAAAAGATAGTACAGAGAGATCTGTGTACCCTTCATTTAGTTTCTCTAGTAATTACATCTTACATAATTATAGTTCAATATCAAAACTAGAAAACTGGCATTATCACAATATATGTGAATAGTTCTGTGATGGTTATTTGTATGTGTCAACTTTGCTGGGCCACAGTCCCAGATATGTGGCCAAATATTTTTCGAGATGTTTCAGTGAAGGTGTTTTTGGATGAGATTAACATTTAAATTACTGGTGGGTAGTAGAGCAGATTACCCTTCATAATGTAGGCAAGCATCACCAATCAGCTGAAGGCAAGAGGGAAATCTGCAGAAGATGGCCTTCGGACATAAACTGCAATATTGGCTCTTTCTGGTCCTCCAGCCTGTAATTCTTTACTGAGTCTCCAACCTGTAAGTGTGTGTGTTACATATATATGTAATATTTCTTCTTTAATAGTTTAATATAGATTATATTGATTTTTTAAATATTGATCTACCCTAACATCTCATTAGTAAACCCCACTTAGTCATGGCATGGAATCTATTTTCCATATTACTGAATTCCTAATATTTCATTAAGAATTTTTGAGGGTGGCCGGTTAGCTCAGTTGGTTAGAGTGTGTTGGTACTCACACCAAGATTGCCAGTTCGATCCTTGCATGGGCCACTTTAAGCTGTGCCCTATTTAAAAAAAAAAAGTGTCAATCTTTTGGGGTGGACTGCTGGCTCAGTTGGTCAGAGCACAGTGCTCTTAACAACAAGGTTGCTTGTTCGATCCCCACATGGGCCACTGTGAGCTGTGCCCTCCATAACTAGATTGAAACAACTACTTGACTTGGAGCTGATTCTGGAAAAACACAAATAAATTAAAAAATTTAAAAAGAAAACAATTTTTGCTTCTATATTCACAAGGAATATCAATCTATAGTTTTTGTTGTTGTTGTTTGTTTGTTTTTACAATGTTCTCTCTGGTTTTCATTCAGGGTAATGTTGGCCTCATAAATGAGTTGGAAAGCCTTCCCGCCTCCACTGTTTTCTGTAAGAGATTGTGTAAATTAGTGTTATTTTTTAAATGTTCAGCAGAATTCTCTAATGATAACTGGGCCTCAAATTTTCTTCTTCAGAAGCTTATTATATATGTATATTTAATGTCCTTGATAGTTATAGGGATATTTACTTTTCTAAACTTTCTTATTGATGAGTTATATTTACTAGGTAGTTTGTACTTTTCAAGGAATTGGTTCATTTTATCTAAGTTATCTATATACTCTAAGTGTGGAGAGTTGTGTGTAGTATTCACTTACTATTCTTTCAGTGTCTGTGGAGTCTAAAGTGATTATCACCGGTTTTATTCCTGATATTAGTAATTTATGATTTCTTTCTTTTTTGTTAGTCTTGCTAGAGGATTATCAATTATCTTGATCTTTTCAAAGAATCAGCTTTTTGTTTCATTGACTTTCTCCATTGTTTTTCTAGTTTTAATTTTATTTAGTTCTGCTCTTAACACTATATTTTTGTCAGCTCGTTTTTTAATAAAGTATTCAGAAATTGGGAATAATACATTTAATTAATAATATCAATAGGTTGATTTCTTGTACTCTTAATCTCATTGGAACATTTTAAAATATAAATGAAAAAATCAAATACATTTTTTATAACATGGCAGGCACGTTGCACTGATGAAGAGAATTCCTCCCCATAAATTCTAAATACATGCAAATGATGGTGTGTGACCCTTTAGTGTACATGACCAATATCAAATTATAGACAAGAAGTAACTGGGTATATAATTAAAGAGGAAACTTAAACCAATATGATATATATGATAGCAAATATCATTGCTGCTAAGATCTATATTGATTTATATGAGAAATCCTATTTACCTAACAAGATGTTAAAATCACACAGGAAAGAAAACAATGGCCCAAAAGGAAGGACACTTGAGCATATAACCTAAAACAAGGTGAAGGAAAGTTTATTGATGTGCCCTGAATCTCACATTTTGCTTGGTTGAACCTTTACTTGAATGTGGTCACTATAAACAGACTAATAGCAACCATCACAACTTGAGCTTTGGAAGAAAATATCCAACCCCCAGTGTGATGAAAGAAGTTAACATTTGAGGCAGAAGGACTAGTTATCTCCTGAAAATGTTATCCTTCTTATATTTTTTCTATACCCAAAGGGCTAGGTAATTACAACTGAGACAGCATGCTCTTGAAATCTATTATGCCACAGTAAGGTGCAGAGAGCGATGCTAAAGCTCTTTTGCCCTGAGGCATGCCCCCACTCCACTTGGAATCCATATGAAGGCACATAAGCTAAGGCTGGAGAATCTTACCACAAGTACATAGTATCACTAAAGGCTGTAAGTAGTAAAACAGAAAGTTCAGAGGGAGGGTATTGTAAGGAATTAATGGAACAGAAAAAAGTAATTTCTTATTGAAACAAACTTATTACCTTCAATGAGATTAGAATATTGAAAAGATGAACCAGAAGCAAGGACTCACAAAGTATAACCCAGAATAAACCTACAAGGGTTGAAAGAAAGAAAGGAAGGAAGGAAGGAAGGAAGGAAGGAAGGAAGGAAGGAAGGAAGGAAGGAAGGAAGGAAGAAAGAAAGAAAGAAAGAAAGAAAGAAAGAAAGAAAGAAAGAAAGAAAGAAAGAAAGAAAGAAAGAAAGAAAGAAAGAAAGGTTAAACAGTGGAGTTGATACAGCTGAAGAACAAATCAGTGAGGTGGAAGATTTATTTGAAGAACTTTCCCATAAGATATCAGAAAGAAATTAAGTGGTAGAAAATATAAAATAAATGATTAAAAACTGTGGGTTAGAAGAGTCAACATTCTTTGAATCATTTTCATTGTTGATCAGAATAAAAACAAGGAGAAATACTTCAAGAAATAACAACCAAAAATTTACAGAAATAAAAAAAAAGATTTAGTATTTAATGTAATTTATTTAGAATTAAACAGGAAAGTTAAGAAACACATGCATGCAATGTATATTAAAGTAAAACTTAATTATATCAAAATAAAACTTTTAAAACTTTACCAAAAAATCACCTATAAATGAACAAGAATCAGGATTGATATCAGACCTAACAACAGCAAGACTACAAGAAGAAAATTGAGTCATGGAAGCTTCACAGCGTGGAAGCTTTTCCTTTTGAAACACACAGGGAATCAAAGATAAATGGCTCTTAACTAGAGGAAAAGATAACCAAGCTCATTCTTATTGATAGAAATGCAAGGTGAAACTACATTGAAATATTATTTTTAATGTACTAGATTGGCAAAGCACTGTGACTCGAGTGAGAGTGTAGAAGGAAGTAGATGTAGTTAGAGAAATTTAGGCAGAGCAGTATACGCCATATCAAAAAGCATGGATTTTATTCTACATGTCATGACGAACAAATGGAGGACTTACAACTTTGGAAGAAGAGGAATGTCGAGTATATAGGTGTTTAATTTGTCAACTATATACAACATGGCTCTGCTATCTCAAATCCCAATGGTTTATAATAAATACATTTATCCCTCAGGTCATATATCTTACTGGGTCCAAAGGGGGATTCTGAGAATAGTGGTTAGGCAAGAACCAGGCTGAGCCAATGAGGCCAAGGTGTATTTTGACGAGTACTTCTGTATTACTATGGTGGAGGAACAGCAGAGTACAAATGGCACACTGTTTCTTCCTGCCTCCATACAGAAGTGATAGATGACATTTGCCAAAGCATGTCATAAATCCACATCTAACTTCAAAGGGACAGGAATTTACATCTTTACTCCATGCCCAGAAAGAGGAGGAGATTTGTGAATGCCTCTAATGACTTATGAAAGCGGTCCTTAATGCACTCTCTCTACAGTGAATGGAAGAATCCAGGAATCTATTTATTAAGCAGTCACATTTAATTATGTTGATTTATCAAATTAACAATGTGTGCTGTGCCTGTTTGTGAGCGTAGCACTGTATAATCTTGAGTGAAAAATGAATATGTACGCAAACCATATAGGTATATATGCATATGCATATATACATATATATATATATATGCATATATATATACATATTTATATATGGGGTATTATTTCTTTTTGTTTTTCTTGGCTGGAAGAGGAAGAAAAGTTGAATGTGTCTTGTTCATGAATATATCATAATTATAACTCTATTTGGACAATTTATTATCGGCAGTAGTTTTTTGCCTGCAAAAATGATCTGCTGAAAAACATTAGGCATTTACTACTTTTGTCTCTAGAGTGCAGTCTCCAGGATGGAATTCACTGTCTTGTAATGTGGCTTAGCTGAGGCTACATTAAACTTCTCAGACAAGGGAATGGGGTGAAATTCATAATAATCAAAATAAAATCTGCCTTAATTATGGCACCGCTACCCCATTAGTCTGTGGAACTCCTCGCTGAGTCTTTCAAAACCTGTGAGGGAGGAGAGCATTTATGACCTTCCCAAGTCAAGACTCTTATTCAAAGACATGATAGGCATAATACAGAATAGCCACCAGGTAGTTTCATGTACATTTATCACTTTTACTTCTTATAACAAAGCTGTGAAGTTGTTATTAGTAACCTTTGGAAACCAAATTTGAACATAGTATATTGTTTAACTACTATGTCATTCTCATTCTTTTTTACCTGAATAAAGTATGATTATTATATAAATGACAAATGACTCAAATAATATCATTATAATTCTGTTACCAAGGATAGGCGATATTAGCAAAAAAAGGAAAAAAAAAGTACTTTCAGTTCTTTAAAACCCTCACAGTTGTGAAAAAATAAAATAAATTTATTGGTAGATATAGACGGTGATTATAACTTAGTGAATATGTAGTTTATCTTTTCAACAAGGTGGTGTGTGTATGTGTCTTTTTTTTTTTCCTTTCATTTTCAGGTCAAATGGTTTAATATGCACTCATACTAATAATTTTGACAGAGACATTTATTCATGGAGAGCTAAAGCTCATAAAATACAAATGATTTTTTCTGAAAAAAGAGGCCACAGAAATATCATCATAGAAGATGCAATAGAAATAAAATCACACTTCTTTTTTTCACTTGAAAGTAGTGAATATAGAACCAAAGGACACTGGAGTTGATGGTTACCAGAGACATGTTTTAGCTCAACCCCTCTCATATTAGAGAAGGAGAAACTAAGGTTCCCTATAAGGATCCCAAAGACTGATAAGTTTTCTCAATTAGAAATGAAGACTCCTCAGGAGTAACAGCAGGGCACTTAGGCATTCATGTAGGCTGAATCAGGAGACTTCAAATGAGTGTTTCTTGGCCTAGCCAAAGCTGTGAGTTGATGAAAGAATGCAAGCCTTTAGGGTCCTTCCAACATATACCTCAGTTTGTTATAACTTCAAAACGAGAATAATTGTATATTTCCTGAATCACAAGTATATATTTTTGCCCAAGTACATTCAGAGAACTGAGCACCAAGAGAAAGTGTTTCATCAACCCAGATGTACTTGTAATGAATTAGGAAAAGCTCAAACCACCTATGGCTAAATTAAATTATGAACCTGCAATAGTGTTCTGACCCATATCCATCAAAATGTCAAAAGGATATTAGTAGACAGCAGGCATGCAACCTGGAAATACTAGGGCAACGATTCATCTCTTACCCTGCTTGATTCTGCTTCAAGCAAAAGGGACGCAGACTATATATGTGCCTAGAATGAGAAACATCGATTTCCAAAGGGAAAGCTACTGGACTTGTTAATTTCTGGGAGAATTATCGCCATTAACTATCAAAACACACCTTGGTCAGTTTCTCTATATTTTGGTCTGAACATCTTTGCCTTGGGATCCTGCGTGGCAAAATAAGGACAAAATTCCTAGAATCAAATTCCAGCCTTCAAGCTAGTTGTGGGTTCTGGAGGAAAATGTCTGAGCCTCATTTTTTTTTTCCTTAAGTAAGATGAAGGGAATAGGCAGTATTTTCCTCCCAAAGCACCCATTAGCATGAAATGTTATATATGTAAGTAATATAGAAAGTGATCAATAAAAAGAAACAATGTCATTCTGATCCCCCTTCCATGATCCTGTTAGCTGAAACTGTGACCCACTCAGAAATGAAGCCCAATGAAACAACATCTTGCTTATTGAGGCATTTCTAGAGGAAGGGAAAAATGAGAATGCAGTTTAAAAAGAAATGACTCACTCAACTGTCCAGGTACACCTTAGGGTCTGCTATGAGACCCAAAAATATTTTGCCTGAGGGAACACCTCCTAGGTACTGATGTGCTAGTCCCCTTCCTTGATAAGCAGATCAAGGTAGGAAAGTCTTCCTTTTGTGGGTGCTGAACCTACTAGCAATGTCTTAAGCAGTAGCTCTCCACTAGTACTTTAGAAGTGAAGTTCCATGATATTCAGTCATAGATTACTTCCTTTCTATATGGATTGGCTTTGAGAATTTAAATTCAATATATATTCCAGGTTAACATGTTGCAGTATTTTAACACCCTCCTTAACAACAAACTGGCTTTTCAAATTGCTTTGAGCATCATTTTGGAGATATCAGAAAGCAAAGAAAACATGCATTTAAGAGTACAGAGAAAACAGTCACAGTTTCTGCAACCCAGACATGCAAATATTCCTTCTTTAATATTAGGTTGGTGCAAAAATAATTGCGGTTTTTGCAATTTTTTTTTATTTAACATTTTAAACCGCAGTTACTTTTGCACCAACCTAATACGAGGTGTACTCTGCTTTTCACCACATACACTCATGTAGAAACTATATTATTATGTAGTTTTTGGCATTTAAATTGTATTATTCTATGTATTATTATTTATTCATGAAATGCAAATGCAATTCAAAAGATAAGCATTACCATTCTTCCCCATGAATATAATGCAATTTATTATTCTATAAGTAAATAACATTTGGTCAATAAAAAACATGAATGGTAAATATGGAAAAAAACTAATGTTTCAAAATGTTTTGATTTGAAATGGTGGGTGATATAGGAGGAAAACTATCCCAGGTAGTTGGAATCAACACAAGAAACATTTAAGTAAAACAAAAATAATAGTGTTTCAAAAATAAAATGAAAACAACAAATATTTACTATGTATTAACTGCTTTGCATATTTTGTTTATCTTCAAGGTAACTCTGATACATACACATTCTCTCCCTTTTATAGAGGGAAAAAAAGGGTGTTCAGGGGCTTTCTGAATATTACAGATTTAGTCTGCTATAATGAATAGTCAGCATAAAATACATATATTTCTATTCCAAAGTTAATGTTTCTCATAAGTTTGAATGCCTGTTTTCCACCTAACCTGTAGTTCTCAGACCTCTTATCAAACAACATGTTTTTAAATCAACTTTATTGATGTATAACTTACGTAAAATAAACTGTGTCCATTTAAAGTGTACAATTCAATAAATTGTAAAAAATGTATATGCTCATGAACCCACTACCGTAATAAAAGATACAGATTTTCCTCACTCCTGAAAGATTTCTCATTTCCCTTTGTAGTATCTCCCCTTCCACCATCAGACAGAGAAAACCACTGATGTGTTGTCTGACACTATACATTAGTGTGAATTTTCTGAAATTTTATATAAATGGAATTGGATAGCGTGCGTTCTGTTTAGTCTGGCTTCTTTCACTCATGCTTTCACGTTATTGCACATATCAGTCATTTGACCATTTTTGCTGCTCGCAGTATCCCATTGTATGGATACACCATATGTTATTTATCCAATCAACTTTTGGAAATTTAACTTGTTTCTCAGGTTTGGCTGTTATGAATAATGCTGCTAAGAATATTCATGTAAAATCTTTGTGTGCGTATATGTTTTCATTTTTCTTGAGTAAATATCTAGGAGTCCAGTGAATTATTTTTAAAGTAATATATGTTTAACTTTTAGAGAAACTTCCAATGAGTTACAAAGGTAATTGTATCATTCAGTTTCTCAAAGGTTAGAGTTACCCTAAGACCCAGTAATTCCACTCAAAATAAATGAAAACATATGCCCATGCAAAAACTTGCACAGGAATGATGAAAAAATAAAATTAAAGTAATTGTATCATTTTACATTCTTTCTAGCAGTGCATGAGAGCTCCAGTTGCTACACATTCAGGCCAGTCCTTGGTATTATCATTTTTTAAAAAAATTAATAGTCATTCAGTTATTAAAGAGAAATATGTGACTTTAATTTGCATTTTCCTAATCACTGACTAATGATGTTGAGAAGCTCTTTATTTGCTTATTTATCATTCAGGAATCTTCTTAGTGAAATGGCAGATCAAATGTTTTACACTTTTCAAAATTGAGTTGTGTTTTCATTTAATTGTCAGAGTTCTTTATATATTACTGAAACAAGTCATTTGTCATATATCATATTATGAATATTTTCTCCACATCTTTTAGATTTTTATTTTCTTAACAGTGTTTTATAAGACTATTTTATTTTGAAAATACAAATTATTGTTTATGATTAATGCTTTTCATATCACATCTAGAAAAATTTTGTCTAATGGAACATTTTCCTCTAGAAGTTTAATCGATTTAGTTTTTACTTTTAGATTTCTGGTCTATTTTGTGTTCAGTTTTGTGTTATGACAAGTAAGGGGCAATGTTCTTTGTTTTCTTCTTCCCTACACATAACCAGTTGTTCCAGAACCACTGGTTGAAAAATACTTTCCTTTCTCTGTTGGATTATCTTGGCACTTCTGTGAAAATTCAATTGACCATATATGTGTGAATTTATTTCTGGATCCTTTAGTATTATGCTAATGCCATATTACCTTTATTATCATATATATTCATATATATATATATGTATATATATATATTTGTAGAAGTATTATATTCTATAAGAAATATTTTAAAGTTTATAGAGTACGAAGGTCTTTCAGTCTTGCACATCTTTTGGTAAAACTATTTCTCAGTATTTTGTGTTTTGTGATGCCTTTGTAATTAAAATCTTCTTTTATATACATTGTTTAATTATTTACTGCTTGTATATTGAATTTTAACCATACTGCAGTGCAGCTAACTGTGGCCTGCCTTTGGGAAAAAGCTGAATAAAGAAGAAACTCACTCTTTCCACATTTTGAAAATATTCCAAAATTGGCCTACTTTTGTTCATTCTATAGAGCATTTATTTTGTTTTTGTTTTTGTTTGTTTCTTTGTTTTAACATTGTTAAAGTTTTATCTATGGGGAAATGGTCTGTTATTAGCTAACTCTACTATACGAATAACAGAACTCTTGCAATGGTACTTTTTTTTTGTTATTAGCAAACAGTAAATATTTGACTGTTTGAAAAAGAATGAATGCTTAGCTTAGTATCATGAAATTAAATTTGTATATAGTATAATTTACCTAGCTACTTTTAAAAGGCAATTTTTATCATGCTTTAATTGTACAATTAAATAAATATAAAATGAGTATAATGAAATACAAACATATATTTGTGAGATTCTACTTCTGCCTCAGATGTGTAAAGCTTGAAAGAGCATCATTTCCTTCTTAATAACAAGAAAAGACCAGATGATATAGCTTTTTAATTGCATCAGAGAGCTGAGATGATGGGGTAATCACAGAGACTCAAATGTAAGGAAAGGTAGGTGTCACCAAGAAGAGATGGGAATGAGTATTAAGACAACTATGTCAGAGCAAAGAAAGAAGACCTATTGCATCAGCAATGAAGAAGAATCCCGCTAAAATAGTTAATGTGTTACTAAAGTCCCTGTAGACTATCATGGAAGTACAGAACATCTGGGAACTACAGACCCAAGAGCCATTCACAGGCTCCTTTCCAAGAACCTCCACTGGGTACCTGTGAGACATACAGAGAACAGGATGGGAGACTGAAGAAAGGCTCCTTTAGCAGTAAGTAAATACCTAGAGGAGAGGAGTGACTGCTGCTGCAGAAAAGACACAAATGACATCACAGCTGGACCCTTCCCCTGGACTTCCCCGGGAACCAAAAGCTTCAAATTTCTAAGGAACTGTCAGCCATTTGTGGAATGAACTTAGACACTCCCTTCTAATGAATACAGTGCAGAAAATCAAAACTAGTTACTTAAGAAACCTGTAGAAACCAGCTTATCCACATGTTCAAGGTTAACATCACCCATTATAACTCATGTTGATATCAGATACCTGCTGATATAACGCGACAAGAAGGATATTTCTCCTGTGTGGTATTTTTCAGCAAAATACAGAAACCCAGTCTAATAATATGAAAACATTAGGCAACCTAAAATGGAGGCACTTTCTATAAAATCCCAGACCAGGACTCGACAGTCATAAAACAAAAGGAAAGACTAAAAACCTGTCATAAATCAGGAGACTAAGGAGACATAATGGTTAAGTTGGCTAAATGCAAAGTGCAATGCTGATTGGATTCTGAACAGAAAAGGCACATGAATACAGAAAACTAAAATTAAAGTATAGTCGACTATGTAGTTAACAGTAGTGTATGAACATTAATTTTTTAGTTTTGAGAAATGTATCATGATAATGTAAGATGTTAAAATTAGTGGAAACTGAGAAAGTAGATATGTGGAAACATTGCTATTACTATTTTGCAAACTTTCCATAAATCTAAAATTATTCTAAAATAAAATGTTTAATGGTTATAAAAATATCGACAGGCATAGATTTAAGTATTGAATTATATAGGAATTTTTAAAAACCCATGCAGATATAAATAAACAAATGAATAAATTGAAAATTTAATGAGTAGAGGGATATTTACATATTCTCAAATCCCTCTCCATGCACCCTTATTAATTACGAAGGTAGTTATAGTAATTTTATAATAGAGAATCCTGGCAGATACCTTCTTAATCATGACAGCAAAGCTACCATCAGAAATGGGACAAATCAAAATTGTCCTATTATAGGATAGGACTCAATGAAAATACAGCATCAACATCAGTTGTGATATTCTTGCCAAGTATCTATAATCTAAATCTATTAAAATAATCAGAAAGGAAAAAAAAAGGAGGTATATTTTGCAAAATAACTGGCCCCAAACTTTAGGGTTTAAGCAAATCAGGTATATTAGTGTAAGACAATAGGGAGCAGGAGGGAGTGTGGCAAACTAGACAGTGAATGACTTGACTAAAGGAAGGCAAATTAAATTTAAGAAAGTTGGTGGATAAAATGAAACTTCTAATATTAAACCATAACAACCATAGCAAATATTTACTGTGTACTTACTCCGTGCCAGGCAGTAGGGTGCTGTGGACTCTGGAAATAGGCTGCTGGGTTCAAGTGCCCGCTCTTGCACCTGTGAGCTGTGAAACTTTGGTCACATAACTGAACAACTCTGTGCCTCAGCTTTCTCACCTGCAAGATGGAAATAGTAACATACCTATAGCACTGGTGTGAGGATTCAAAGAGTGACTACATGGCAAATACATAAAATAATGCCTACACCACGGAGCCTTTCCCCCAAAATTACCCCCAAACCTGCTATATCCATTTATAAATGAGGAAACCGATGCCAGGAAAGATTCAAGAAACAGTCTAAGGTCAGTCTACTAAGTAGTGTCAGTCTACTACTTGGGCCTAAACAATGTGGGACCACGTCTCAATTGTACTATCTCCATACATATTAAAACCTATTATGTGAAGAACACAGTATTATGACATAAAAAGTTGTAAAAATTAGGTTCTGCTCTCAATGAGTTTGAGTCCTATGGAAGAAATGAGGTAAATGTATAAAAAGACAGGTAATAGATTCAAAATATAGCAAGGGATTTTTTTCTTATAGAAATTAGAGGAGGTAAATGCGAGTTGAAGATAAAGAATATATTCATGAAAAAGTGACATTGAGTCTGTCCCTTGAAATATCAAAACAAAAGAAAAAAGGAGGAGAAGGGTATGTATTTCAAATTCATTGGTTAGTGACAAAAATGTTACTTTTGGGGCATTTTTTCTGTACACATCACCACAATGGCATGACTGAATGTATGTCCTAGAATCCATCATTCTAGAAGTATTTCTAGATGTAACTACTGATACTATGGCATCAATTGAGGCCATTTGCAATGCCCATTCTTTGCAAAGCAGATTTGATTAATACTTAAAGAATTTATTTTTTATCCATTTACCTTTAATGCCTAATTCAAGATCTGTATTGGTTCTTTGATTTCAAAACTCTACCCCATTGTCTAAATTCTGGGAACTTGGCCAATCTAGTATATAGTCACAAGTTGATACTCCTGGGAAGGAATTCAATTAGTTTTTGTTTTTGTTATTTTTGTTTTCGTTTGTTTGTGTTTTTTTTTTTTAAATTATGAAAGTGAGACGTATTTATCACAGAGAAAACAAAAAGCTGTCATTAATTAAATTGACTGAAATTAAAAATAAAATCACCCATAACATCATCTAATAGAGATGATAACTAGTAATTAGGTGGGATATATTTTTCCAGAATTTTGCTTCTAGTCTAGCTCTTCTCTCTGTCCAATCATACATACATGTACTATCTTTACAAAATTGGTCTCACATTCTACATTATGTTTTGCACATTATATTTTCACTTGATATGAAATCATATACCTTTTTCATCTGATTTAATATCCATCATGTATACATTTTTTTTTTCTTTTCCTAAGCAGCTGTCAAAAAGTATCGATGAGATGGAGGTATCTCATGGATACTTTTTGACAGCTGCTTAGGATAGACAGGAAATCAATAGGAAGCCTCATATACCAGGAGTATCCACTTACTATCTTCAGATCCTAGACACACTTTAAGGATGTAGTGTGAGTGTTTGCTTCCTTGTCTTTTTGACCTGGAAAGAGCAGATGACGCTGTTCCTGAGCTCTTTGAAGAGTACATTTTAAAGGAACTGTGTTTTCTTTAGTTTCATCTAAGCTCCTCTCCTCTCCTTGTGAAAAAAAAAAAAATCTAAAATTAACCTTTATGGATTCTTGAAGCCACCATTGTCTCTGACCCAGGTCACTGCAAAAATCATCTAATTGGTCTTTTTAACCTTTCCTCTAGATAATAGTCCAGTGGCCTCTTTGAAATGTAATTCTGCCTTACTCAAAATCCTTCACACAGCTCATAATAATTAGAATTAAAATAAATAAATAAAATCCTCTCTATAGTTCTTTTTCATTCCAGCCAAGTGTGGGTTGCTGCTTAAAGGGAATGTCCTTCTTAAAGATACTTATTATGATATCTACAAGATTTCTTCCTTATATGTTGAACTCTTCTCACATGACTCTTTCACATAAAATTATAAAATAGTTACCACTTTAAATGGATGAATCAGATGGTATGTAAATTATGTCTTAATACATTTGGTTAAAAAAAATAAGTTAAAGCTGAACGCTTTCTACGATACCGAGCGTCACATGGGATTATGTTCACATACACACCATAAAATTAAATAACATGTGAAACGTTCATGACATCATCCTGGGGTTATACTAAGGACCCATAGTTATGTACTATTATATTATATATATTATAATATTATATTATTATATAATATTTACTCTTATGACTACCATATGCTCTTATTTTATGGCCACTTGATGCCAGTCTTGTTTAAGCTGAATCCTAGAAGACATAGCATTGGTTAAGAGGTTACATAAATAGAGATAGTACAAAGAGATCAAATTGACTTGGCAGCAAATAGTCAAAATATGTATTTAAAATGGCCTATCAATTTAAACATGAGACAATGCACTTTCAGTTTGCTGAGACATTTCTGTTAGCCATTTTAGATTTACAACAGGGGGATATAATTTATTCAATATCCTTCGGTTCTAACCTGTCTTACAAGATATTTGAGTTGTCTCAATCTTACTAAGCTGCAACAACATTCTCCTTACTCCTAATTCATATATGAGACATTACCATTTGCAAGTATACTTCACTCACCATTATCAGCTATTTTGAATAATGCTAAGTGTGGACTCATTTTTGTAAGAAAGAGGTATAATATAAAGTTAAATACTAGTATGATGTTATTATCCTTCAATTGCCTCAAGTTTATTTTTAATGCTTTCTTACTCTTATTTTAGAGTTGTGAAGTAAATTTCTCATAAATCTCTTAGGAAAAACAAAATGAGTTTTCTTAGGTGGGTGCCTCTCTTTTCTGGTACTCTTAAAACTAGCAAAGTTTTCTTCTACACTTAAGCTTATAATTTAACTGTATAATTTAACTGTTGCCACATCACTGTTGGGAAAGGAACTAATGTCATATGATAAGAGACAATTGAAACTCTAGTCAATGCAGCTATCTTGAAAAAATATAAACTACTTAAGTTAAAACTGTCTTTGTAAACTTAAATACGGGTCTGTTGATGAGGATAGCTTTTCTGAAAGACAGCCTCTATCCATCAAAAGTTGAATTACAAGTAAATTTAGCTCAGAAAATGTAGCTTACATGAAACATGTATGCAATCCCACTTCAATAATACATTTAAAATACTCAAAAATTAGAGAGATAGAAAGGAAAGATGATCTGTACTTGAATACCAGTTATGTATTCACAATCTGTAAAATTGGACAAATGGTTTTCCTTCTCTTCTTCACTTTCCAGTTTTCTACATTGGGGTTAATAATCAATACCATGCTGGAGGTTTTCTGTAAGCATTATATAAATTACATACACAAAAGGACCACCGCTGTGTCTGACATATAATTCATCTTCTCTTAGATGAGCAGGACAAAAGATATATGTCAAAGTTCTATTTCTCAGAGATTCCTCTAAAGTACCAAACTTGCCTTGAGAATGACCTTCACTTTATGCCTTGAAGACCCATGGTGTTCTCTCTCTCTCTCTCTCCCTCCTTTTATTATTATTATTATTATTATTATTATTATTATTATTTTTTGTTTGTTTGTTTGTTTGCTTTTCTTTTAACATTTATTCTGGTATTTTGACATTGTGTTATGCTGGGATTCATTGCTAAAAATTATTTTTGGATTAGGACTAAAAATAAAAATCATTCTCATAACTTTGGGTAATCTTAGTAGGATTCCAATTTTAATGAACTTTACCCTGGCACTGGGTACTGATTTGAACTGAATAAGAAATCCTCACTAAATAAATTGTGCGAGGTCTGTAGATAAATTATGCATTAGATAGTCAAAGAAGTCAAGTGCTCCTTGAAAAAAAAATGGTGCTAGGAAATGTGAAATAGGGGGTTAAAATAATCCCTAAATACCTGCTCAATATATGTATATTTATTAAGAAAATAATGAACAGCCTATAAGAGAAAGGAAAAAGAAAAAGGAAAAGAGAGAGAGAGAGAGAGAGAGAGAGAGAGAGAGAGAGAGAGAGAGAGAAAAGAGAAGAGAAGAGAAGAGAAGAGAAGAGAAGAGAAGAGAAGAGAAGAGAAGAGAAGAGAAGAGAAGAGAAGAGACAAACTCTTTCACAGACAAGAGTGCTAAATTGGCAAATGGCAAAACCATCCAGGAAGAGTAAGTTTGTGGTATTATTGACAACTGAACATATTCTGGGAGCTACCAGCACACAAATCACTGAATCATCATGGTTCCCATTCTTTTCCACTCCCGCAGAGGACTGGTGGATGAGTAATAAAACTGCTCTTCAGCAGCTGTTTCAGCCAGCCACCAGCTTTGCGGAAAGCGGAAGCCATGGTAGGGATCTGATAGCTTGAGTTTGATGGCCAGACAAAGTGTATGCAAAGCCACTGCCTGAGGATAAATGAGGGGAGGCAACACCTAAAAACAACACAGCAGTGGCAGCTTGTTCATCATAAGCTGCATCACAACAGATGCAGCAGTAATTACATTTGGGGTGGAGACACTCAGACAGTCACTTTCAATTTGGCTGTCAAATCCAAATAGAATTGCATCAAAAGAGTTTCTGCCTGGCAGACTGTGCTTGGGAGAGGATTTTATTCAAGATCCAGAGACTGAATTGCATTTAGTCCTCTGCTCATGGATCCTGAAGGTTCTTTTCTTAGTCATTTGCTACAGTGAGTACTGTAAGCTTTAGAAACTGACAAAGCCTTTTGCTTAATTAAATCATTTCCTGATTTTTTTAAAAAATCCATCAAAGAATACATGCTAACAATAAATAGATTTTACCTTGCATGGCCACAGACACTGTCATTGATTATTCTAGAAAGACAGTGATATTGATGGGACCTGTGTTATCACTGTCCCACGATGCAGGTGAGGAGACAAATTCAGAGCAATAAGGAGACTCACCACTGAGTAGAAGAAATACTTTTACTCCAGTGGTCTTTAAACTATGCCACACTGCCTCTTAAATTGATTCCTTTTTTATGACTTGCCACGGATAGATTTTAATGATCCAAAGTAATACCCCAGAGCAGTCATTTACAGGAGAAGACCCAGGATGGAATTCCTATTGCTCTCTACTTGGTAAGCTTTCACGATAAACATTTACTGCAATAAATACTAAACATCTCTTCATTATCATTCTCATTTTAAATCGGCAGAAAGCCAACTCTAGATGATGTCCCACTTCAAATCCTAATGTTTGTGTAGAATAACATTTGTAATAAATCTGATAATCATCCTTGGTCGATAATTCACTGCCTGAAAAATAAAGTTCCCCCAGGTCCTGAAAGCTAGTAAATCCTAGAGAGAAAATGATCTCATTAATTCTGAGCCTGCATCTACAGGAGACAAATGATTGTAGGCCCTGCTTTGCAGTCCAGACATTCCTGGAACCTCCCATGGATGTTGAGCTTCCTCCCCTTTCACCTCCTTTTCATCTTTCATCCATCTCAGAAATGTACAGGCACACACACGTGCACACACAAACAATTGATAGTAAAAAATGAGGAAGGGCTCAATCTAGACCACAAAGTTAACTTTAAGAAATTAGAAATCCTGCAAAGCTCCAGCCTATAAGAAATATATAAACATTAACACAATAGAAAAAATTAAAATTGTATATAGGCATCCGGGGCCGATTATACAAATAAGAATCAATTTTGTGATTTGATAGCATTCAGGAGTAAGTTCTAATCCAAAAATTCTTCCCTCATGTGATGAATATCTGTACCTAACTTACTGAAATGAGCTGGAGTTTTATGCAAAGAGAGCTGAGAGTTGTATTTACTGAATTGGTGAAATGTTCTTTTTTTTTAATTAAATTTATTGGGGTGACAATGGTTAGTAAAATTACATAGGTTTCAAGGTTACAATTTTGTAACACATCATCTATATATCACCCTGTGTGTTCACCAACCAGAGTCAGTTCTCCTTCCGTTACCATATATTTGACCTCTTTACTCTCTTCTACTATACCCTGTCCTCGTTACTCTCTGTAACCACTAAATTATTGTCTGTGTCGATGAGTTTTTGTTTGTCTTGTGCCTTTGTTGCTTTCGGTTTTATATCCCACATATCAGAGAAGTTATATGGTTCTCGACTTTTTCTGTCTGACTTATTATATTGCTTAGCATAATAATCTTATGATCCATCCATGTTGTCACAAATGACACTATTTCATCTTTTCTTATGGCAGAATAGTATTCCATTGTGTGTGTGTGTGTGTGTGTGTGTGTGTGTGTGTATAATTATAGCTTCTTTATCTAATCATCTATCAACTTCAGTTTAGTCCATGTCTTAGCCACTGTAAATAAAGCTGCAGTGAACATCGAAGTACATATATCTTTAGAGATAAATGTTTTTAGATATTTTGGTAGATACCCAGGAGAGGGATTGCTGGACCATATGGCAATTCTATTCTTAATTTTTTGAGGAATCTCCACACTGCCTTCCATAGCAGCTGCACCAATCTATATTCCCACCAACAGTGTATGAGTGTTCCTTTTTCTCCACAGCCTCTCCAACGCTTGTTATTCATCTTGATGATAGCCATTTTAACAGGTAAGAGGTGATATCTCATTGTGGTTTTCATTTTCATTTCTCTGATGATTAGCGATATTGAGCATCTTTTCATATGCTTTGTGGCCATCTATATGCCGTCTTTGGAGAGATGTCTATTCAGGTCCTCAGCCTATTTTTTAATTGGATTGTTTCTCTTTTTGTTGTTGAGTTGTATGGTTCCTCATATACATTGTATATACTTAATATACTTCGGACATTAGCCCCTTATCAGAGGTGTTGTTTGCAAATATATTCTCTCATTCAGTTGGTTGTCTCTTTGTTTTATTGATGGTTTCTTTTACTATGCAGAAGCTTTTAAGTTTTATATAGTCCCATTCATTTATTTTAGCTTTTACTTACCTTGCCTTTAAGGTCAAATTCATAAAATCCTCTAGCAATTGAACACAACAATGCATTAAAAAAGATTATACATCATGATCAAGTGTGTGTGGGGGGGTCTTCCCAGGGGCACACGGATGGTTCAACTTATGCAAATCGATCCATGTGACACACCACAGAAACAAAATAAAAGATAAAAATCATATGATTATATCAATAGATGCAGAAAAAGTTTTGACAAGATATATTTATTTATGATTAAAATACTTAATAAAATGAATATAGAAGGAAAAATAACATTAAAAAGACCAGATATGACAAACCTTCAGCTATTATTATAATTAATGGTGAAAAACTGAAGCCTTTGGCTCTATCTTCAGGAACAAAACAGGGCTGTCCCCTATCACCACTGCTATTCAACATAATATTGGAAGTCCTAGCCAAAGCAATCAGGTAAGAGAAAGAAATAAAAGGCATCCGAACAGGAAACAAAGAAGTTAAATTGTCACTTTTTGCAGACGACCTGATTCTTTATTTAGAAAACCTTAAAGACTCCACCAAACAGCTATTAGAAACAATAAATGAATACAGTAAAGTTGCCGCTACAAAATCAACATATAAAAATCCATTGCATTACTATATACTAACAATGAAATGTCAGAAAAACTGAAAAACACAAACAAACAAACAAAAAACAATTCCTTTTACAATTGCAACAACAACAACAAAAATAACTAGGAATAAAGTTAACAAAAGATGTGAAGGACCTATACAATGAAAACTATAAGACATTTTTAAAAGAAATCGAAGGTGACACAAAGAAATGCAAAAATATTCTGTGTCTATGGATTGGAAGAATCAACATAGTTAAAATGGCCATATCACCCAAAACAATATACAGATTTATGCAATCCCCATCAAAAACCCAATGGCATTTTTTAAAGAAATAGAACAAAAAATGATCAGGTTTGTAATGAACCACAAAAGACACTGAATAGCCAAAGCAATTCTAAGAAAAAAGAACAAGGCTGGAGGTATCACACTCCCTGACTTCAGCTTGCAATACAGGGCAACAATAATCAAAACAGTATGGTATTGGCAGAAAAACAGACACACAGAGAAGTGGAATAGGATTGAGAACCAAGAAATAAACCCACATAAATATGAACAGATAATTTTTGACAAAGAAGCCAAAAACACACATACAATGGAGACAAGACAGCCTCATCAATAAATGGTGCTGGGAGAATTGGAAAGCCAATTGCAAAAGAAGGAAACTAGACTGCTATCTGTCACCATGTCCCAAAATTAACTCAAAATGGATCAAAGATCTAAACATAAGACCTGAAACAGTAAACTGCATAGAAGAAATCATAGGTACAAAACTTCTGGACCTTGGGTGAAATGTTTTTTGAACACTTAACTGTGCACAGTGAAAGATGCTGAAAGGCTGTGTGTAAGATACATCCCTTGATCTAGACTAGTCCAAAATCTTTTCGAAAGAGAAGATTCACACTCAAAACAGTAAATAATAAGGTAATGCAGAGTATTATCAAGGGTTAAAATTGAGGCCTATATAAATGAACAGGACATTGTTCTTGTGAAGAGCTACCATTTTTAAGAAAAGTTCTGTAGAGTCCATTCAGGGAAACACAGGTCAATCAACAGAATATGGTTAATTTAAAGGTATCGTGACAACAAAAACATTGGGAAAACCAGGAAAGTCCAAAAAAAAACCCCAGAACCTATGACTTCTATATTCATACAAAGGAAAAGCCCAGGAGCACGCCTGATAGATGGTTGAAATTTGACAAAGATGTTAGAACACAGTTGGCATCATTGTAATTGTGTTTGGGGTTTGCGGTCAGTGAGGAGAGCCACGGAGTAGTTCACAGAACACCCCTAGGGTAGAACTTTCAAGAAACAAGACTATAATTTCATAGACAGGGGGTATCAGTTGATCAGTGGGGGACAGATACATTAATAGAATGGAGGGATCCGAAGCGGATAGTTTAAGAAGCAGAGCGCCAAACATAAAGGAGAGGATAGTGCAAATCACTACTAGCAGTATTGTTTTTTGTTCGGTTTTTTCATTCTTTCTTATTGAAGTTAAATTGACATATAACCATATATTAGTGTCAGGTATACAGTATAATGATTTGATATTTTTTTATATATGATTACCACATCCATTACCATACACAGTTACAAAAAGTGCTAGCAGTTCTAAGTTGGAAATATCCTCTAAAATGAAGACATCTTTTATCAATACTTCATGTCAAGTAAGTTTGGTCATTTTAGCTTATCCTTCAGAGCTGACCAACACTGAGCAAATTACTTCAATGGTTTTCTGATGTATTTAGAACAAGACCAGCATTCGAAGTCCATAATGCATCTACAACTACCAAGAAAGGGAGAATTCCAAGAAGACAGAAAGACCACATAATGAAGAGACCAGCAAATTCTGAAGCATAATTTCATCCATTTCCCAGCAAGAGCCAGCTTGGAGCAAATTTTTGGATGTAGGTTCTTTCCTGTTAGAAGTGTTAGATCCAGTTCAAGACAGAAATAGGTATATGCCTACCTATCATAAAACAAGGAATACAAATAATTCAAGGGTATAGATAATGAAAATATTCCCACAGAAGTAATGTAGAATGCAAACTACAATTTAAATCACAGTAGAAAGAACATGACTTTGGAACTTTAGCTAATTAATTTTATGAGTCAACCTTAATTGAATTCCTATAATGTTTGTATTTCTTTCCTAGTTTTCTCAAAACCTAAATTGGATGTGGTTTGTATGTAATGTTCATGCTAATAATTTTTTCAGCAATAAGCTATATTACACACCTGGAGCATTCCGTGCAAACCTCAATTATATATATATATGTGTGTGTGTGTGTGTATATATATATATATATATTTATTATATAATAATTTAATTATTATATAATAAATTATATAATAATTTAATTATTTAATAATATAATAATTTTAATTATATAAAAATTTATTATATAATAATTTAATTTCTTAAAATTAATAATATAAAAAAATATAAAATAAATAAATACACACAAAAGCACCTACCTCTTCCATCTAAGGTCTAACTCAACACAGACATTGAAGCATTTTTTTGTTTTCATGCAAACTATCCTTTGAATCTATATCTCTCATTTTTTTCATCTTCTTTTTCTAGTTTTTCAAAATTTCTATATATCTCTTAATAGAGTGATTCTTATAATGCATTCTGGATGAGCATCACCAGCATTAACTGGGAACCTGGGGACTTTTTATTGTCACTAATGGGAGAGATGCTCTCTGGGGAGGGAAGAGTCCAGTGATGCTGCCAAACGCCCTACAATGAGTAGATACCCTCTTCCCTCCACAAGTTATCCAGCCCCAAATGTCAATAACGCCACGGTAGAGAAACCCTAGTATTATCTGTCCTGCTTACTGCAGAACTAGGCATACATTTGCATGCTAAACATCCTATCACCTTTGATTTAAAACTTTTTTTTTTTAAAGGACCCAGAATTTATCCTATGAGGCTTTTTGGGTGTAAACTGGATATGCTCACATTAACAAAAATAACAAAAATGCACATGTGGATGAGAGGTCAATTGCTTTCTTACTAGACTTTCATGCTAGTAGGAAAGCATGAACGGCTGAACATTCTCCAGAAGGAGAATGAGGAGCCCCATACAACAGAAAGACCTGTTCTCCAGCACATGCAGTTCTCCTCAAGGTTACAATCAGGGGATAAAATGTCAAGAAAATACAATTTCAAAAGGGATGTCACTGTCCTCCACAACAACTCTACTTGCCTCCAAACTAATCAAAGGAGAACGCCTCAGGCTGGTGACTGCAAAGCTTCCTGTCACCTGCCCTCCGCCCCGCCCCCACACACAAGGAAACGTGTGGATTAACATTAACTTTTTAAAAATTATAATGGTTGAAAAGGAGACCTTAATTCTATTTTTAGCCATCTTCAGATCTTAGCTTTGAGAGCCTTTTTCTTACAAAAAACAGTGAAGAAGAACACTGAGAAAGTGTCACCGTCACATCTCTGCCATAAAACCGCATGAGACATATCTGACAAAGGTATCTATATCAATATCTATTTATCTATCATCTATCATTCTATCAATCATTTGCCTATCAATCTATCAATATCATCTATCTACCTATCTATCTACTTGTCTATCGTGTATCATCTATCTATACCTATCTATGATCTACCTATTATCTATCAATCATCTACCTATCATCTATCTACTTATGTATCATCTATCTATCTATCTATCTATCTATCTATCTATCTATCTATCTATCTATCTATTT
Source organism: Rhinolophus ferrumequinum (assembly GCF_004115265.2). Lineage (NCBI taxonomy): Eukaryota > Metazoa > Chordata > Mammalia > Chiroptera > Rhinolophidae > Rhinolophus > Rhinolophus ferrumequinum. The sequence goes on from NC_046289.1 coordinate 14,613,999, forward strand.
ATCTACCTACCTATCTATCTGGAGAAGCTACAACAAAGGCACTTCCTTTTGTAGGTATTAAAACTCATAACCAATCTACTTAAAACTTCACTTTTATAAATAGGCAAAAACACTTTGTTGTAATGACTTGGAATTCCCTGATTTTTGTCTTTTGCAAACAGCTGTTTTTAATAAATCGAGAACTTAGCTGTCCTTCGTCTCGTCACTTCCTCATTGTTTCAGGTGATCTGTTTTCAGGAGGCATGTGTTGCACTGTGTCCTTATCTTCCACTGACCCCTATGCTAATGCACCTGTATCTCCTTGTAGCAATTCATCCTGAAGCATCTCCATCAACACACCTACGCCAACTCCACTGGGAAAAGAGCTTTCATATTTTCATTAGGTGAAGCATTTTATTTATTATGCATCTTTTACACAGGTTTCTTTTTTCTACATGGGCCAAGACTCTTTATGAAGCACGTGCACGCCGTGGAATAATGGAAGACGACATCAGACTAAAAATCAAAATATGACAAAGAGCAGGGAGGAAGCTGGTCACAGATTTTTAAAGAAAAGAAGAAACTGTTAAGACAATTTCCAATTTGCACAGCATCGCACAATTGTTATACAAAGCAATTCTACCAAGGTAGTATCTTTAGTTTCTTTCGGGCTTTTTCAGCCCTGCAATCCATTACAAAAGGAATGTCATGTCTAGGAGGGGACACCCTGATGGCCTTCGGATTGTAAATTACTGAAATCCAGACACCATTTCTGCCAGTGACATATCATACAAATGCAAATGCCATATTAGACTTTCAAATTCAATGATAATGTGACAAACCAAATCAGTCACAGTCCCGTGAAGTACGCCAAAGTCAATTCTTACCTCTTATAAATGCCCTATGCCTCCATGTGCTCACTGAGCACTTGCAACATATTCCTTTTGAAAAGTCTTTAATAAGAAGAAACACAATCCTCCAGTCAAGAATGTGAGGCAGGCAGGGCATGTTTTAGTGCTTCCCATGGGTCTAAATGTCGTGATTTCGAGGGAGTTTGTTCACTCTGACTCAAGGTTTTTCAGCCTCAACACCATTGACATTTAGCGTCAGATAATTCTTTGTTGCCTGGGTTGCGTCGTGCACTGTAGGCGATTTAGCAATACCCCTGGCCTCTACTTACTAAATACCAATAGCAATTCCCCTGTAACAATGACCAAATTGTCTGCAGACATTGCCAATTATCTCCTGGGGTACAAAGGCAATCCCAGGCTGAGAAACATTGCAGTATAACTTAAAAAAAAAAAAATGCACACGGTTTGAAAGTCTTTACAGGTTAGCTGTTCTGCATCCCTCTCCCCAACCCAAAATTAGGACAAATATTTCTTTGTTAAGGGTGAAAAGAGTGAGGAGCTTGTTGCAGAAATTAGCTCATCATTTCTTAAATTATCCTCTTATTTCTCAGGGAGGACCTTCTCTTTGTCTAGGTTGAGGGTGAGAAAAATAAAATATAGAGTTACATTAATGCAGGGTCTTAGAATCATGCATGCATCATGATATCTCACTTTCTGTGGGGAAACAGTTTACGGTGAGTTCCTCAGCTTGGCTTTGCTGCCATATTTCCATCTAGAACAGGAGAGATTTACTATTTGTTGTCACCCCATGTCTCTCTATTTAGTTTCCAAACTTCTCCCCCCACCCACTTTCTTATCTCCTTAAAGATTGGCAAGAGTCCCTTCGTGGTAAGAACCCCTCGTGGACTCATGTAGAGAAGAACACTACAGCACATTAGAGTTATATAATCGGTTGACCAACTGGAGTTCTACTCCAAGTCCTGTATAGAAGCGAAGTGGCTCCACAGCTCTTTTCTTCTACCTTCCCTTAGATGTCATGACCACGCTTCACAAGCATTTCAGCCTTCTCCCTCTCTCCCAAGTGCTTTCCCGTGTGTTTAGTTTTGCCACCCGAAAATACCCTATTCTATGCCTGTCCTAACCATATGCATCCTAAATTTAATGACTGCCTTAATCATAACTTTCCATTTCCAACCACAGTCAGGTGGAAATCACATTTACATAATTTCTATGCTGATGGCTGATCATCGTATCATAGTGTCGTCTCCCCCGTTCTGTCTTGAGAAGAAGCAAATGTTAGTGAGTGGATACAGATAGCAGCGCTACATAGTTCCCGAGACTGAATAACTCCATTTAACTCTCTGCATGCCTTCAGAGTCTAGGACGCATTTCTCGTACCTCTGAGCAGCTTCATTTCAAATGGGTGTGATGAAGAGAACCATGAAACTCGTAAGAAAAGAAGTCTTCCTCAAGAATGTTGATTTTTCCTGGCCTCTGATGTAAAATGACGTCGGTTTCTTAACCTCAAGGGAATGGTTGTTTCTCTGTCTTCACAACATATTTACACACTCAGCATATGACCTTTAATCGATATGTTTGTCCATTTTGTTTCTGTGAATCTAGACAGATTTCTAGTGAGATCCAAAGTGGATTCTGTGCGTTCAATGACTGTTTCTATAAGAATAGCTTGTTCTGGGTAACATTCTCTGACATCTCTACATTCCAGAGCGGTCACCATTAGATTCCTCTGTGTAGTCAAATTTTGTAACCATTTATCAATTTCATAATTAAGCCCTACAATGCTTATGATTAACCCACTACATTTGTTAAAATTAATCATGTCCAAACCAAAATCAGTGGCATTGTTAGCCATATACCTTACTACATGAGCAGTACCTTAACAAAAGCTCATTTAACTAAGTTGGAATTAACAAAAGGAAAGAAAACTGATTCAACTTTCAGTTGTCCAGAATTATAGCACCCGAGTTAGGTTACATAGCTATGAATGATCACACATTTGAAGGAGAGAACTATCAGAAATACTTTGTCCATTTGAACGATGGAACTAACATAAATATTTTGTCCAAAACAACAACCACAATAGGGAGAAAACATGAAATTTCAAAGGAGACATAAAATTTCTGAAGAAAGCCTTTATTTTTTACCAATATTCTTGCTTCTTTCTTGGATTTGAGCACAATTGTTTATGTCTTACATGTTCCCTATTGGAAACATGGAAGTGTTTCATGTTAATATTTTTAAAGGGTTTTTTATTATAATCAAAATCATCTACAGTAATATGCCAAATCTCCCTCCAACTTTCTCTCTCTCCCTGCCTTTTCTCCTCCCTCCTTGGTTTTTTCCTGCTCTTTCTGACAATATTTGATACTTAATTTTATCTGAACCCAGGAATAATTCTAATAATGGGGTATGCTTTCTCTTTAAAGGATAAGGTTTGGATTTACTTTTCTCGGATTATTACTCCTTGCATTGTCTTAGAAATCTTTGTAGCCCTTCCATAAATGGATGAATCATCTATACATTGTCCCAGCAATATTTACTGAATGCTGATTATATACATCAAACTTTTCTTAGTACTTAACTTGTATTTCATCCAACAAACTATATGATAGTTACTTTAATTATCCTTATTTTACAGCTGGATAAATTGAGGCACAGAAAAAGGATATAACTTGGCCAGATACACGCAACTATCCAGCAGTAGATATGGAATGACAACTCAGATCTGTGTGAATTTGAAGTTTCTCTTTCTAACTACCATACTCCCACATCCGAAGAATTTGTGCTTTGCAAATCCATGCAGATTGCAATGAAACCACTATTTAAATACAGATATTCAGAGGCATAGCTTGTGTTTTTGACCACCATAAAACCCTGATTCAAGGAAAGAGTGTTTGCTGATGTAGAATATTATATGTGGGATTTACTTCTAACTATATCCAATACCTAAAATTTCAATTTTTTTGTTATCACACCTGTATTTTTCAATATAGAAACCACAGGGCCTATTCATTTTGTAACCAAGCTTCATTTTGTATTTTGCAGCCAATCTTTACATCTACTGTCATGTAAAATTATTTTTTAACAAAATAACTTTATTTTCTCCAATAGTGGGAGTATTTTTCCATAAAAATATATGATTCCATAACAATTAGCTGAAAAAGTACAAATTTAACAGAAGTCACTATTTTTCGCCCCCATAGTTCACACTTTCCTTTTTCTGCTGTTGTTTGCTTTTTCTTTCTTTTTCTTGTTTTTTCTTTTTTTTTTTTTTTAGAAAAATAGTCATGTTCTTGACAACAGATGACATAAGTCACCGAGGCTCAGACCTGGCAGTGTCCTTAGTGCTGGCCTAGTCCAATCCCACCCACACCCACCTCTTTCTTTCCCTGAGATGCTCTCATCGAATCCCAGCCCAGTAAAATATGACAGAACAGTGCAACAAGCCCAAGAAACCTGAAGGATCTGAAAGAAAATCCAAAATCTACTTCTTACTAACTTTTGTTCCCTTGAGCACGCTTGTTAACTTTTCTCAGGCTCTATTTCCTAATCTGTAAAATGGGGACATTAATTCCTACCTACAGTGCTGTTTTGAAGCACTAATGAATACAGTAACTGGCATATGGTAAGCACTCAATTAATGCTGTTTGCTTCTCATCCTGTCCTTGCACTTCATTTAGGTCCCATTTGGTATGTTACCTGTATCAGGGCTCTGAACAGACACCTGGCCTGCGCTGGCCCTCAGGGAATATGAAGTATTATGCCCTCATCTCTGTCCTCCTAGCACTGCTACCTAACTCCAAGATGACATCATGTGGTCTCAGAGTTATCTGTACATTTATCTCTTTTGTCTGCTAGACTACAAGCTTCACAGAATAGAAAGTTTAACTGTTTGGTAGTTGTATCCTCATCATTCACAAGATTTCTTAGTACATAGCAGCCGAAACATAAATAGTTGCTGAAAAGAAATGAAGTTATGTACCTTTCTGATTCTTGGTCTCCTCATCTTTAAAATTGTAATAATGGGTCTGGTCCTTTAACCGTATACATTGCAGTAAGAATCGAATAAAATATACATCATTATAATTAGTAAAAATAATTTAAAATACTCAGCTACAGTAACACCTATTTGGGAATTTATTATATTATCTTCTGAAGGGGTATACTATTCAGTGTCACGATATGAGCTTGCATTACTCTGTCCCATGTAATTTTGTATGTTACACAGAGCTGAATTAGAGCTCATATCTCTTAATACTCACCCTCTCTCAATAAAATTGACCTTCAGTTGTCCCAAACCTATTTTTGCATTTGGAGCAATTCTGTTTTAGGACATTATGCATAGTTTTCTGTTTAACCGTTGTCCCATGTACATAAATACTGAGAAAGGGATTTTGAGGGGATGATTTTTCTCTGTCGTCCTATGACATTCACGTTTTTCAGGCACTTGATTCATTCTAAAACAGAACTCTAAACTTTACCTTTTTGATGCACATTAACTTGTGCCACTTTCTCAGACTAGAAAACTAAGGGGTGGGGCTATATACATATATTTCCCCCTCTCCCCCCTGTGGCGGATGAGGGTACAGGTAGATTTGTGGCCAGGATAAAGAGTGTCAGGCCAAAAAGAAAAATAAATGATGGACTATGTTTGCTAACTTACCCACACCAATCTTCAGCAGTCACTCCAAACTATAGAGTGACATCTGATGACAGTTCTCCTTTGGGCTTACTTACAGACTCTTCCAGTACTTTGAGAGCAGATTCTCCCCTCACTTGGCCTGCTCTCTTACACCATTCAGATTTTTTGTGAAACATCTTCTCTGCGAGACTATTCTCATCATCCTACCCAACGTACATCTCCCTTCATTGGTAAGCTCTACTTACTCACTCTTTTTCTATTTCTCCATAAGATCTGTCACTCTGTGGAACTGTTCTTTTTGTTTGTTTGTTTGTTTGTTTTTTCCCCCTTGTCCACCATTATTTTTTAAAGATTTTTATAAAAATATAACTAACATATAATATTATATAAGTTTCAGATATTTTATTTCTTTTCTTTTTTTTTTTTTTGTTGTTTGGTAACTGTCACTAGAATATAAGAGCTAGGGGATATCACCGTTGTCTTTCTCATTCATTTCTGAAATAGCAGCAAATTGAAGAGTGCCTGACAGATAAAGAACCTAAAATATTTGTTTAAAAAAAATGAATGAGTGGATAAATGCATAGAAAAATTTATTTGAGAGAAAAATAGAGGCATGATGAGTAGATTCTATGACTTTCACTAAAAACTCATTCCAAGCTATATAAATATAAACTCCAAGACAATGATTCTCTCAGCAATGGGGTTTGTGCAAATCAACATGCTAATTCTTAAATCTTCCTAACCTTCCTTCATACACACGCACACACACACATACACACACACAAAACAAACAAACAAACAAACAAACAAAAAAACCTTAAGTATGTTGGTGAACTCCTTAGGCATCTCCAGCTGACTGGTGTCACTTTTAAAAAGGCTATTAGGGCTATGGAAAGCATTGTGGAGGTTCCTCAAAACACTAAGAATAGAATTACCATATGACTGAGCAATCCCTCTCCTGGGTATCTACCAAAAAATTCTGAAAATGTTTATACGTAAAGATATATATGTTCCAATGTTCACTGCAGCTTTATTTACAGTGGTCAAGAAATGGAAACAACCAAAGTATCCTTTGATAGATGGTTGGATAAAGAAGTTGTAGTATATATACACAATGGAATACTATTCTGCCATAAGAAAAGATGAAATAGTACCATTTGCAAAAACATGGATGGATCTTGAGATTATTATGCTGAGCGAAATAAGTCAGACAGAAAAAAGTCGAGAATCATGATTTCACTGATATGTAGTGTATAAAACTGAAACAACAAAAGAACAAGACAAACAAATGAAGAAACAAAAACTCATAGACACAGACAACAGTTTAGTGGTTACCAGAGGGTAAGGGGTGTGGGGGGTGGGAGATGAGGGTAAAGGGGATCCAGTACATGGTGATGGAAGGAGAACTGACTTTGGATGGTGAACACACAATGTGATACATAGATGACATATTACAGACTTGTACACCTGAAATCTATGTAACTTTACTAACAATTGTCACCCTAATAAACTTTAATTAAAAAAAGGCTATTAGCACAGATTTGAAATTTTATGTTTTACAGTATGTTTCTCCTTAGAAATATAGATTTATAATAACATATACACCCATATACATAGTTGATTGTTTTGGTCCCTGTTTTTTTCTAAGTGCATTTTTGAAAGAATTCAGGAATGCATAGAATCTGACACTGTCTGAGTCTTCGTTTTAGCTGTTCTGATCCCATTGCCAATACTGTTATCGGTAGGTTCTCACCATTTGAAGGTGAACTCAAGGAGAACATCCCGGCCAACCCTTGAGATGCACAATTTGTTACTCTGGACAAGGCATGCATATGCAGACACAACCTAATGACATCTATGCAAAATTTATCAGAACTAAGAAGAAGATAATAGGTAAAAACTCTTTCACAGTTGTATATTTTTAAAGTATGGAGTTTACTAACCAATGTTGTATTTCAAATAAGAAGTTCTGTATTTCCTTCGTTTTTTTTTTTCTTTTTTGTTCCAGCCTACCACTTTCTTTCCAATGAAGAGTGGGCTTAGCCACTTATATGAAAGGTGAGCTCTCTTCTTCATCCTGTGGTCTAGCTGGACTTGTCTTCCTGGGACCTCAGTGCCGCTGGCCTTTTCCCTGGATCAGAGCCTCATCCAGATGGTAGCTATTACCTGCGACTGGTTTTAAAAAGCAGCAGTTACCATGTAGATGGAGAGATTCCAGCACTGTTCTCAGAAAGCTAAGCAGACCAGGTTCATTACCAAGGAATGCAAACACCAACTTTTCACTTTATTTGTCCCACAGTAGACTGGAGGAAGTTGCTGTACTCAGACTGTGGCCTACATCTCTACATGGTGGGGCCTCTGACAATGAACTGTGTAGGCCTGTAGGTCCAGTATCAGACGTGATGGTGAATTCACAGAATGATATATCACGACACGAGTGTTAGGGCTAAGGAGAAAGGAGTCTGTCAAGTGTCATGGGAGACGTTACCTTTTATTTTAAAGAGGTCCCAGAGGCTTCATATACTTTATCTTACTCCCTCCCCTTCTTTTCCTTTTCCTATGCCGGTATTAATACTAACGCCAACACCACAATTCTGTATCCACGTTGGGCAAGATACCATTCCAGGAAATTTACATGCATTCATTAGCACATTAATTCCTCCCCCAAACCAATCAATGTAGATATTATGCACAACTGGTGTGTAAGGAAACTGGAAGTCACCGACACAGCCAGTGAATTACAGATGGAGACTTAGGATTTAAATCCAATGAGCTTACATCCAAAGACTGCTGCTCTCCCACTATTCCCCTTTACATTCATACAGAAGGCTCAACAGAGCAATGACCACTTGCTTTCTGACGTCTTAGTGTTCTCGTGGATAAAAGCTCAAGAAAATTCTTTAGCTTTTCCATATTTATCACTGTTCAGGACTTTGTTTGCTTGACTGATTTTGTTTCAATAATGCAAAAATTCTAGGGGGTCTCTTGCTGGTTGGTGGATACACTCTGTATCTCTGACCCATCAAGGTAAAAAGAAAAACTGTAGAGGAGTGAAGAATTAAGTTTTCATTGCATTTTCTGGTGAACAACATAAGGGACCAAAAAGGTTATTTTTAGCTGCTTCATGAGCAGAAGGAGAGGGTCTCAGATTCTTCTATTTACTTAGGCAAGATGGAATTCAAGGGATCCTTGTCACCTTTTCCACCTTCCTGTGAATCTGACCAAGAATCACAAAATAAAATTTAAAGAGAGTCAAGGGAAGGGAAATTCAGGGGAGAAAAAAAAATCACAAGTGATATCTTTGTGATAAATTGTTTTCAAATAAATTAGCAAAGTCAAAAGTGGATGGGGAGAGAGACAGAGAGAGAGAGAGAGAGAGAGAAAGAGAGAGAGAGAGAGAGAGAGAGAGAGAGAGAGAGAGAGAGAAGAGAGAGGGAAGAGGAAGGAGGAGGAAAAGGAGGAGGAAGAGGAAGAAGAGAAAGGAAAAAAAGGAAAAGAAAGAAAAGGAAAGGGAAGAAGGAAGGAAGGAAAGGAGGAAGGAAGGAAAGAAGGAAAGAAGGAAGGAAGGAAGAATTTAAAGTAATTGCTTCAAAGTTCTTCTATGAATGGGATGATTTCAAGGTGTATTACTCATACTTCTATTCATTATTCATTTAGATAGGAGAAAAAGATATTAAGTATTTTATTAGTAGAGGAAAAAAAACGAAACAAAAAAACTCTTCCAGCGTAAAAAGAAAAAAAAAATGGTACCGATAGAAAGCAAGTTAATATAGGCAGCATAATTTTTAAGAAATCATTTGAAAGTGAGACAGGGATGATAAGACAACCAGCAGAATATCCACCAACCAGCAAGAGACCCCCTAGAGTTTTTACATTGACTGGATGATGGTACCTAGTTAACAAGGTAACTAACTGAAAGGCGGTCAGCCATGTATCATATTATCATTTGCTTGGAATTTCTAAGGTTGAATCCTGACATGTTTCTCTCCTGGATGAGTTGATAAAGGAAGCTCCCATCACGGTAGTTATGCTTGTCTTTTGAAAGATTACCATGTGGTTTCTTAGGGGGTGAACGTTTCAACAACATTCACATTTTTCTTTTATTCTATATAACATTGTATATTTTTGCAGATGCAGTTTCTATGATGGGGAATTATTAAATTGAAGTTGATGAACATAACCTGGGTCCTCAGGCTTCAACACAAACATACAAACACATACACTAATTTCATCGAAGAATATAACAGAGATTTTTCCCCTTTAAATTGGAAATAAGATGTCCTTGATTTTCCATGAAATTCTATTGTACAAAGATGTCAAGGTGACAGGACCAAATAATCTAACAAAAATGACATACCTCCAACTAAATTTATATTCCAATTCAAATTAAATCTTAAAAACTACGTCCTCGTTTTATTTCTATTTAGGTAAGGATGCAGTCGCTAGGTGCACCTGAGAGTTTTACAAAACTTTAAAGTTCCACGACTGGTGAGGATACTGCATCTCAATCTAGGACCCGATTTTGTGTATCTGTAATTGAAAGGGCTGGGAGGTGAGGATCAGCTAGTTGGGTAGCCTGCCATGTCCTCGTCCAATAGTACAAAAGCTGGATTCTGTCCTTTGAGTGGAAAGGAACTTTAGTTGTGTGTCCTAAGCCATTGTCCTCCCATTGTAAGCATTGCCTCTAAAGCATCTTTAACAGAAACCTAGCTAACCTGAAGCATTTAAGACACTTCATCCTGTGGTCACTCTAAGAGACGGCAAGAGGAAGGCACGCCTTTAAGTCTATACGCCATTCCCTTGTTGACTTTAATTACTAGATCTCTTTCAAATTTCTACTTGTCTCTTTGTTGGGGTTAGAGCTTATTGATGAAGATGCGGAGTCACAGGATTGTTCTGCTATCTTTTAAGTCAGTCATGGTGAGTCCCTAACCTCCCCTCCCCCACCCCCCAGAATGTGAGGGATAGCGATCGCTATTATTTTTCCATCTTTGTGGTTTCAGCAGAAATTTGAGATACAAGACCCTTAGCCCCAAGGCTGATTGAGGTAAAAGGGTCTGTATATTGTGGGTTTTGTCTTACTGTTTCCCATTTCTAGCAGAGGGAATTTTATCACCCGCTTGGCTCTGTTAACATAGTTTCCCCCTGTACAGAAAGCCATGAAATGGTTGGAAACAGATTAATTTATATCAGCCTTTTGAAAGGCAATGAGTGAAGAAGAGAGGAAATTTCTAAGTACAAGAAATAATACTTTCTGGGCCACTGGTCAGGATTTTCCAATTTTCAGTGATTTCAGTTATTGTATGGAAAATCATTGGGTGTAGGCACATTATAAGTATGCTTTAGTGTATTTAATGGATCTGAAAACTCCTTGAATTGCATTTATACTCTTCCATTAGTATTTTAAGATTCTAATTGTGTTTCCACAATGAGTCATTCTATATCAGTGGCTGACAGTTGACAATCAGGGTGGCTTAGAAATGAACATTTTTTTACCTATCAAATTAGGCTTTGTATATTTAATAATTGCTAAATGAAAGACACTGACAAAAGTAATTTGATCACAATGTGGATTACCGAAATCTGCTTCCCATTATAGAACATTTCCAGAGACCATTAGGAGAAATACTGCAGATTTGCAAAGCAATAGATAAGCAGCCACTGGCTCAAAAGTCTACGTTTTAAAGCTGACTGGAGAATTCCATATTCCCTTTAATATAATATTCTTTAGATCTTTCTGTTCAACATGGATTGACTGAGATGCACAGTTGTGTATTTCGTAGAAAAACTTTTATTCTTCCCCAAGTTCCCCCCGTTATGTGGCACCATGGCTGACTGGCCTGGTTCAGGAAAACAATGTTATACTTAATAGCTTTCTGAAAGCAGTTGGGTAGAACATTTAAGTAGCAACATTTCCCCAAGTTCACCCTCAAAATATATGATGACCTTTACCTTCCAAATACTTGTTCAAAATGTCATAATCAGTTTCTCAATTATGTCAGTTTCAAATATGGAGCTATATCAACCACAACTTCTGACTCTAGTAAGCAGACCATCAAGTGCAATGTCAACAAACATTTATAGGGATTCTAAAAATTACAAGTTAATGTTGTCTCACAGGACTTTAAAGCAAATAAATCCAGGAAGGGAAAGAAGAGTTTTACCTAACACTTCCCTTGGGGAAAAGATGAATGATTCTAGACACTAATAGAAATGACAAATATTTTCAAGCATTATTTGGCTAGACATGTTCTAAGAGAGGGGGACAAAAGCAAAGCAATTATTAAAGTTATGATATTTAAAGAGACAGAGATGAAATGGAAATCAGGGTAATTTCCATCCATCAGACAAGGGTAAATATTTGCTTGCATCTCTGGTATGTAGTTAATCTCAGGGAGAATAATATCCATAAATACTTGTTGATTGGCTAACTGCATGATTTTCCTCCTGCTGTATTGAGTATCTTGGGGGCAAGGTTCATTACTTATACCTTTTTTTTATGGTCCCAGCACCGGGCAATAGGGAAAAGAGTATGTTAACAAGCCAAGAGTCAATGAAATATGTGTAATTGAGGTGTCTGTGCATGGACAAATCAAATGAGGCAGGAAGGAAGGGAGAAACTGAGATTATAGTGCCATTAAGATCAGTGCAATCCAAAATGGAGAACTGAAAAATTTAAATCACCCAGAAAATCCTGCACGTATCCAGGTAAACGGATAAAGTTTAGCTTTTGGATGATCCAAGATGGTACACAGGATAAAAGGAAACAACTGTCACAGTGTGGACAGTCATTGGACTCTTGTTTTCCTGAGCTCTTATAGTGTTCTATAGAATTAACACTCACAAAATCTATTCTGATGGTCACTGATTCTAAACCCTTACTTTGTTGGGAGAAAAAAAGTCGAAGTGCAGATAATAGGGTTACCTGAGAGCAAACATCTGATTTCCAGCTTCATCTTCTGGTTTCTACAATATACTGTTTGATCTACATAGAATTATAATAAAGTACACACACATGCCTTATCAAATTTAAAGGTCTATGAAAATCTATGTTGTTTCTATTACCACCACTGTGGACATTCTGTCTATAACGTGTAGAACATAGGGCATGTGAATTAATTCGGGCTATTTTGCTAGAAGTGTCTGCTGGTTGTAATTGCTGGTAATGGGGCAATTCATTTCTCAGTAAAGACTGCTTATTTCTATTACTGTGAGAACACATCAGCTCTGTCTGAATGAATGCTTTCCCAGAGTGAAGGCAGGGCGGGTGATATGAGAGACAGCAGAAACACAGGGGTGTGGCTTTATCTGTATTTCTTCTTTCAATAAAACATAAAGAGATTAGGTGTGTGGTAGAATCGAAGCAATCTCATTCTGTCTGCAAAGCTATTCTTCAAAAAGAATTAAAGGGGAATCAGCCCCGTTCTAGTACAATTGTACTCGGGTGGTTGCATGGACTATATACATACCTTGATGCCTCCACAATCTTTGTTCCTCTTATATATAAAATCCCATTTGTTTTCCCTCCCACACTCCACTCCCAACTGCTTGTTGGCAATTTAGTCATCTTTTACATCCTTGGATCAAATATGTGCTCCGCTGTAAAACCTTTCTTGATTTCTCTATGGAAAATAAGTACTTGTGTATACATGCATCCAGAAAATAATAAATTTCACTGCCACCCCCGTTTTTATGCATTTTCCTCTATTAGCAGACACAACGATTTATTTATTTGTAGGTTTGAATGTTTGTATGTGTATCTATTACCTAACAAAATGTCTAGCACAAAGAAAACATTTCTTCATAATTTATTACATAAAAGTTTATGCAAAGAAAATAGTAAGAGTCAGGTATACCTGACTATATAGCCTAATTCTGCCACTTAAAATTATGTGACCCCATATTTAAATCAATGATATAATATTAGTTTTGGAGTTTTAGGGCGAGTTAACGTTGGAAAGATATCCTCAATTCTGAATTGTGCCTTGTGCACATTAAAGTTCAATACACAGAAAATATTTCTGGAAAAATAATCTGTAGGTTTCATGTAGCATTATGCAGCTTAAAGACAAAAAACATGTTAATATGTATCTATAAATTAGTGTCGGTTTGTGTTATTTTAGGTTTCTATTAAGGGTATTTATTCTCATATAACCTCGAAAAATCTATCCCAATTCTTTTCATTATTAGTATGATTTAGTGAGACAATTACTGAGTTAATTTTCCATAATGACACACATACAAAAATCCCACTGTATGTTTTATTTTTCAAATTTACTTTAAAAAATACCACAATCAAAGCGTAACTCTCTATTTTGTTTATGTAGGGCTTGGGTGAACCAAATTCAATTGGAAAGCAGGAAGAGAATAAGGAAGTGGACTTCTTTTTGAGCACAGCCCTCAGTGTAGAGCTGAGGACTAGAATGGAAGGTGAAAGTATTGTCTAATATTTAGTCATCAGGAATTGTGAGTGACGTGATTCTAAAGGCTATATATACCTTTATATACCTTCACTCACTCAACCCTCACAAAACTCACATGCAGTAGATGTTATAATCATTCCCGTTGTTATAGATTTGTATAAATTAGAAAACTGCTGCAAACCTGCCTAAGGTCACATAGCTGGTAAATAGAACTGAAATTTGAACACAGAGTCACTAGGGCAAACTGCTTCTATATTGTCGTTCTATAACCTAATATATTGAAATTTCACTAAAAGTGGATAAGTTTCTAGAAATGCAATTAGTAAAAATAAATAAATAAATAGTAGTAATCTCTTCAAAACAATAAACATGATGGTAACACACATGAGAAAGACAATCCATCAAACAAACAAACAAAAAAGAATTTGGGTTCAGATATCTTTCTGGCCTGCAGTTCTTTCAAATGTCTATAGTATAAATAATTGTCATATAATTTAAATATTTTTCAAAACCTTAGAAAAGTTTGGTAAATGACCCAGGCTCTTCAATGGAGCTAAAATAATCATCATAGAAACTTGAACAAGATAACAGAAAGACCCACACACCACACACATACAAACCATACACACACACAAACCACATACACATTCACATACTATCTTTTTTTACGTGAATCTATAAGGCTCCTTTCCCTGTGAGTTGTGATGCAGAAGTTCCAAATAAAAGACTAGCAAGCAGAATTCAAAAGCATGTTAAACTAATAATACAAGAAGTTTATGTGCTAGTAAAATAAATGTGAATTTGCCATTCAATACTCAGGAGCAAGAATTATCTTCCTTTTTTTTATATTTCAATAAAATAAAAGCTGGCTCCATGTTCCATTCAGTCATTACCCACTCCCTCTTCCCCCTGACACACACACACACACACACACACACACACACACACACACACACACACACCAGGCTCTTTATATGGTGTCTTATATAGAACCTAGCGATGACATGTTCCCAGAGCAAGAATGGTCATGATCCTTCTGTCTTAGTGGTGTCCGTTTTTCTCTCTTTCACTTTCTCGTTTAAAGCTTACTAGTCCTGAGCACCTTCTAAAAGCTGATGTTCCAGGCAGCTCTGACATACCCTCCTTGTGCTCAGCCACATGTGGCCTAAAGTCAGGCTATTGTACCACGGCCCTTGACGCCTGATGCTAACAGAACAGCATGGTCCACTCCTGCTCATACTTCTGTTTCTTGCATGGCCCTTTGTGGAAAGCATGTTTGTAGCCCTGAAAGAAAGCACTGGCTTCTGTTCAACCCCGCTCTTCTGTCCGTGGTCTCACTAGTCCCCTCTCTCTACCCAACAGCAGCTTTTCTCCTACATTATTTGTAGAATCACTCTGGTCTTACTGCTTGATAATTCCTATTGCCATAGCAACACCTGTGTAGGTATGTAACTCAGCTCCAGGAAAACAGACAGACAAACAAATGAACAAACAACAAAACTTGTCGCTCTGGCAGATAGGGGTGAGGAAATGAAAATAACTTTGTCTTAGAGATCTAGGCTTGTTCTACTTTTCTGGAGGGGGAGAGAGAAATTAGACTATTTGATTTTATAGCCTTCCCCCCCTCTACAACATCAAGAACACATCCCAAATTAATAGTAGATTTTCCTAACACACCAGGAATACAGAGATAGTTTAATATTATAAGAGCCATCAATATAGCATATGGTATCCATATGCTAAATATACAATAACCATACGATTATTTAAATATGTGTTGAATAAAAAAAATCCAACACTAATATGTAGAAAAGACTTAAAAAAAACTTAGAATTGAAAATGAGAAAACGATCTTAAATTAGAATTCAGCATCAGCATTTGGTGGTAAAACATTGCAGACAATCCTGCTTAATAACAGTATTTAAAAAAAAGATAAAATGTGTAATAGGCTAGAATATAAAAGATATCAGTGTAGGGGTTAGTAATGGCCCTGGAACACTGATTTCCTGGAATACCACACGTACAAATAAGCAATGGCTTTAAGGTCACTGGTATATAAGTCTTCCTGCCTGAATAGATGTGATCCTAGTCATTCTATCTTCATGGAAGTGTGACCTGGCAGTCACACAGGGCCCTGGTTTTAGAATGGCCTGTGCCTATTTTAATGTTCTGAGGTCATCATCTTGAAATTCTTGATAAATTTTGGACAAGAGGCCCCACCTTTTCCGTCTGCGTGGAGCCCACAAATTGTATAGCATGTCCTGGACCCCGGCCTGACAGTGAGGTTCTGAAAAGCTTTGAAGGTTTTCCCTGTGTGGCAGCTGGAGTGGAGCTGCATGTCCAGGGTAGGCAGCTATAACAGAGAGATTCATGAAATCTGAGCTTAGTCTTCACTGGACATTGGCCCAGGAATGACACTTTTTAAACCTCACAGGCCAAGAAACAAGGGTCACTATTATTAGACCTGGTGTAGAGCGATGGCAGCTCAGCAGAAAGTGAAAAATAAAGCTATTTTTAAAAGTCTAGAACAATTAGAGTTAAAAATAAAATTGTCTCAGGAAACACCATGACTCTTTTTAAGTATAAAACAATGGATGAAGAAAAAAGAAACATATAGTTGGGTAGATCAAAATGAGAACATTGCATATGACCAAAAATCATGCAAGCAACAGCAAAACATATAGGTTTCACACAAGCATAACAAGTGACAAAAATGTCAGTAACATAATGTATCTAGAGCTTTATTCATGTGCATTTTATCACAGCAAATGCCACTTCTACGAATATTCTGTTGTGGCCTAGACCATGGATTTGAGAATCAGTTATACAGAGCCCAATTCTAACTCCACCAGTTCTTAGCAACCTGACCTTTACTAAGTTCTTCAATTTATCTGTACCTCAACATCCTTATCTGTAAAGTGGGGGAACCTATTATCCTTCCTTAGGATGGCTGTTGTGAGATGCAACATGTTTATCATAGTGACATAATGATAAATGTATCTGCTATACTAAGTAATGTTTTCTAAAGCCTTTTCCGTAACGATAATTATTAACGTTGCTGCTCTGATCTTCCTATTATTAGTTTCATAAGAAAATGATCAGCAAGGTGAGGACAGATATATTTCAAATATGTAATTGCAGAATTATCTATATTTTATTTTCTGAAAAGAAACTATATATGTTACAATTCAGAATGAGTTAAATGTATTATGACACATATAAATAACAGGAAATGCTACAGTACTAGAATTTATCTTTAAATAATATACTATCCAGATATACACAACTGGCCTCATTAATACATATACATCACAATCTCTATTGTTTTAAATATGCATGTGAGAAAAGGTAAGAAATTGTTAAATTATCAAAGGTAAAATCTCCTACTAGTGAGTTATACGATATGTATTTCATTCTTTTTACTCTCTGCTCTTTCAAAGACTTCAACAGTGAGCTTGAAAAAATAGTAATTAAAAATAAAAATATTTTGGAAATAGCATAACAGTGTGACAATGTGTGTATGTGATTGCAACACACACGCGCGCGTGCGTTTCTAAATTTATTTAGAACAAAATTGTCCTCATATGAAAACAATATTCAGTGATCATTGAAATTAGGATTATTGTAAACTGTGAGTAGTCCTAGTAAAACTTTAAAAATATTCTCCTAAAAAAACTATAATTATGAGAAGTTAAAAGTATCGTCTATTATATTTAAACTCAGTAAAGCACAAATGAAGTGCACTGAATTTCTCGATATAATAAAATATAGTTTTGAGAAATTACTACTGATTTTAAAGACAAGTCTCTGCATTGTGTTTTAGTTTGAAATGCTGCTATTTGATTTTCATGAAATATGTTATTTGTTTGGCATTAAAATATAAATATAAACATATATATATGTGTGTGTGTGTGTATATATATGTATATATATACATATATATACATATATATATGTATAACTTATTAAAATGTGAAAAGTAAAGCAATCACACAGAGGATAAATCATTGAAGAATCTTTAAAAGTGGAAAAAATATAATCAGAGATAGCAGTTGCAGAGGTCGTAAATGGATATTAAAAAGAAAATATGAGTTTATTCAGGATGTTTTTTCTCATAGAAAGATTTCCATGGTTTTGGTTTTTGTTGTTTACATCAAAAATTACAATCACAACACATGAGAGACTGTCTTATAACAATGATAACTGTGTCTAAATAGGTCACTTTTTATCAGCCAAGTTTGACCCACTAAAATATAATTTATTATTTATTGCAAGAAGCATAATATAAATATCAGTATACCACTGTCAGAAAATAAAATTCCTCTCTTTCAATACCCTTGCGCTTTGATTAAGAGAATCTAGGCATTCTTGAAAAATATCAAAAGGTTATAAATAGTAATAACAATAATAATTAATAATAATAATAATACAGTGTGTATTACAGTCCTAATTTATTATAAAATGATAACAATTATGGATGATAGGAATCTCAAGAACATCAAGGATGCATGATGTTCTTTTCCTTGAAGAATTGGCACTTTTTCTAGCTTTGTTTCCCATGTAGAACATTTCCTTTTCATGCCTTCTATTTGATGTGCTTTGTGAGATTTGGAATTCTATAACAACGAGTAAGAAAACTTATAATACAAGATCAGAGGCATTCTGATATATTGCACTCTTTTATGTTAAATAAAAATGACCATTAATCATATCAGATTTTATCAATCTTTGATGTGCAGGAGGAGATTCACAGTTTGGAGAGCCAAGAATCCTTCTGAAATCTGAATGGTTTTTAAAGTACAATTGAGACACATTAGAGCTCATTGTTATCCATAGATTCGTATAATCAAGGCCAAATTGTGTCATTTAATTCATAACAACCAGATTTTTGTAAAAAAAAATGTTTGACAGAGCTCTATGGAGAAAATGAGATGCTCTTTCTGAGAGGACGTCTCCCTGTTTTCAAAGCCACTATTGTCAACGATTTTAAAAAAGCAGATTATTAATAAAGTGGGTCACCATACACAGGACACTTTTTCTCTTACATTGCTTTCTAAGAAGAACAAAAGGTCAGAAATAGTGTCTTTTATAAGTATTTGTTTTATTTCTGGATCCTAATTTACAAATTTACCTAAACAAACTCCCCAGTTACCAAAATGAAACAATTTTATCTGTATATATTTTTATAGGGAGATAATACTAGATTGCTCAGAATAATAAAGCAAGTAGCAAAACACTATTATTTTGTGCCACAGTATATGTGTTACAGGTATAAGAACGAATTGCCACAATACTACAAACCGTCAATTCACAATATTTATCTTTAGAGAACAAATTTAGAATTGCAAGATAAACATTTTTAACCTCCTGTTTTATGCACTAAATGCACATAATGGATTTTAGATAAGCGTGCGTTTCTTTGTTAATAAAACAAATAGAAAAACCATTAATCTAACATCTAATTACTGTTAATATTATTTTTACACTCTGCCTAGTATAATGTGAGGACTACAGAGAATATCTATGTTTCCACCCAAAGGAAATAGAAGATAGTGACTTTCATCCTATTAGGTTGGTGCACAATTGCAGTTTTTGCAATTTTTAGCCTTTTAAACTGTAATTAATTGTGCACCAACCTAATATTTTACACATAGGTATTCTGAAGAAATATTTCCAGAATTGAATGATTGATAACCAGGGTGATGGAATATTAAACAGGAATCAAGGTTCATGCAGGGGAAATACTTGAAAGTACCACTGTGCTGAGTAAAGCTTGAATTGCATAAAATATGTAATATTATTGCAGGGAGCAGAGGAATTAGCGAAGTGTTGAGAGAGTAGACCTATAGCTACTGGCCACTTAAAACCCAGGCTCTGTTTCAGATGTTTTAAGATACAATTGCCACAATTACAAGGATTGTGAATTATCAATCAAGGCAAAGGGAAGCCTTACAAGGTTGAATTCATAAGCAAGCAGGTTGAAATATTATCAAGCATGACTCTAACAGTCCTTATCAGATCAAGCACAGGCAAAGAGAAAGGACATGGAAGAGTTGATCTGAGTGAAAGTAGCCAAACAGAATAGGACACCTGGTCAATAGAGGCTGAAGGGTAGGAGACGCCAAGAACACTAAGGAGCCCCTGGCCTCAGAAAAGGCATCACCATGATTCAACTGTACATAGCAGGTCGTGAAAAAGATGAAAGGTAGAAAAGTTATTGTCAGTGAGGAGATGCTGAAAATTGAATTGGGTTGAGAGATACTTGTGATGGATTAGTCTTGACTGGATATACTGACCAGAAAGTTAATGCATAATTAGCAAAGCAAACCATGGCTTCAGAAAAGTAAATGAAATCATTTCAATTTAAGGTTATTGAATATTTATTTGTGAGAAAAAAGATCACAATGAAATTTTAAAAATTGTAAGGGGGCTTTATAAATACGGGAGTGGTTTCAAAACATTTTGGAATAAATCCTTGTGGCCGTAGAAAATCATGGCAATGACCGTGGCAGTGGGTGGAAAGTATCTTGCCTTCATCTGATGTAGGGAGGAGTGTAGAGTGCTGATAGGGACCAGGCAAAGGTATAAATATCAGTAAGAATCTATCGACATGACAGGAATCTTGAGTTAGTCGACAAGAATTGTATAAATGTTAATGTTCTCAATTTTTGTCTCTTAATTTTACCATATATTACTCTTGTATTATTTTTCTCCCTTAATTTGTGTTTACTTAGCTTTTCATTTTCTAGTTGCTTATGATGCTACCTTAGGTCATTGATTTTAGACCATTATTTTTTTTTTTTTCAAATACAAACATTTAAAGCTATGAATTTCTCACAAAGCATTACTTTAGGGGCGTTTCAAAATTTTCAGTATGCTTTACTTTTGATACTACATCATTTAACTCACAACAACCAGATTTTTGTAAAACTTTTTTTTTTGAAAGTGTCCCTTTAAAAAAACAAAAATAATCCCAAGTGTTTTAGGATTTTCTAGTTATCTTCCTATTATTTATTCCTATTTTAATGCCCCCTCCCCGTAAGACAAACAATAGGTATGTTAATGGAATAGAAACTTCAACACAGTGGTGAGAAGGGGGCCGTAGTCGGGAGGACGGATAAGAAGGTTGAGGTGGAGAGATTTAGACCCTGAGTAAACATGGGCTACATTGGGGGGAGGTGGTGGAGTGTTGTCTTAAAGGTGTGGTTCTGATTTCTGATTAATTATAACTTTCCCTGGCTAGGACTGTCTAGGAGCGGCAACTAGTCACTAGACAATGTAATTAAGAGGTAATATCTAAGAGGAAAACGGAGGTGAATTTGGATACATTGGAAATTAGGATACATTATAGCTCAACAGTTCATGCTGAAGTTCTAACGTATGCTAACTTTCCCAGACAGGCCAGTATGTCCAAGCCACTCCACAAGATTATTATTTTCTGATGAATTAGGCACAAGAGTTTTCTGAGCAAAATATTTGTTTAACCTTATAAAATTTTTACTTTCGTCAGCTAGTAATTAAAGACCAAAGAGAGACTGCTGTAATCACTTGTTTACGTCTGAAAATCAGACAATATCTACACAAGTTCTATTTCCCCTTTAGAACGTCTCTGGCTTTCACTGGGCCCAGATTTTAAGTACGTATCCATTTTTATTATGTTTGCTTATGTGTTTAAGTCATAGGTATGTCTGGGTGGAGAAAGCAAGTTGGCATTATTAGTGCCTTCTTAACGCCTGGCCTGAAATGGAATTCTGTCTTAAGATCCAGAAGAAAAACATCATCTGCTCCCAGAAAGGCCAACCAATGTATCATCGAAATTCCAGACAAATTCTCTGTACATTAGCTGATTCTAAACGTAAAAAAATTAGGGATATACAAATTTCCTCTTTTAATATTTTTCCCCATACACCTGTTTCCCCCAATACATAAACACACAGATGTTTTCTCCTCTCTCTGTCTGTTTCTCTGTCTCTCTCATCCAGACTATGGTTTTTGGTGTCTGGATGCCTGCTTTTAATCTATGCTCTTTATTCACACCTACACAGCTAATATTGCTGTGTGTTGCTACTTCTCTGGAATTCAACTTTGGAAGCCCTGTAGTCACAGTTAAGTCCCCTCCCCAAGCCCTCATGTTACCTAAACCACCACTTTACCCGGGAAACCACAGGTGTGAGAGATGAGGTGTCTGTTGTTTGGCAGTGGTATTTTTCTCTCTATTTCTAGAGCTCTTGCATTTGGGTACTTCATGGCTTTAACCCAGCAGGAACCCATAAACACCCACATAGAGCATTTAAATCAATCTGAGAGGACACGGCTCCCAACTGTAACTTTCCCGAACTTAAAATATATTGTTAAAGGCTACAAGAAAGCCATTGCATTCCCTATATAGTTTTACGAGTGTCACAGAAGTTAAGCATCACCTGCCTCGGCTGGTGGGTAAATCCTCTCAGCCAGTGCCAAAATCTTGTAATGCAGCAGATGGCAGATGCAGCAGACAATAGCAAACAATAAGGGATCCAAGCTGGTTCCCTAACCTTTCATCACCAGAAATCATTCCCATTGTTTAACTCCGCATCTGCAGCCTATTTACATGGGAGTCTGACTCGCTGAATGTTTATGATGTGTCGGGCTGCAGCACTGCGCAAGCTGCTCAGATTTTTCTCAGATGACCATTCCAAGTACTACCCAAAGGTCATTGCTTTGAGGTTGCTGTGGTATTATTGTTATTATTGTTTGGCTGTGATTCCCTAATGCACTTTGAAATATGATTCTTCAACTGTGAACCCCGAACCCTAAAGCCGTTTTATCTAACTTCCTCTGAACTTGTGATCCTACAGCTGTTGGGCAAATCCACTGCAGCCTGTGTCACAATAATCACAGTGTATCCCGAAAGCTGGTGCTCAGTTTTCATTCTTCCTGTGTGAAATACAACAAGAACCTCGACCACAAAGGGAATTCTATTGTGCTACCCTCGGAAAAGTTCTCACTGGAAGCATGTCTGGCAGGAGAATCAGGCGCTTGGAAATGCATTATCTCCATTCCCAACTTTCCTGCTGATCCATAAGCAACCTCTGGCAAATCACTGAAATCCCTTTCCTCCAGCTTCCCTTTCGTGAAACGAAAACATAATTATTTAATTTTTTTCTGTCACAGGCTTGGGGGCAAGTGAGAGGCATTCATTTTACCAATAGAGCTGGCAATAATACCAAGTTTATTGTGGTGGGGATAGGCTTTATCATGCTATGCTCGTTGAATTACACTAGGAAATCATCCCCTTTAGTGAGGTGAAGATGGAAGGGAAAATGCCATGATAGAGACATAGACATTGTTTAAACCAAGTGATTCTCTGGGTCTATACTGCTGATGACATTTTAATCCCTAGGATCTACATATAGTGGCCATTCATTAGAACGATTATGGAAATCACAGCCTGATATACAGGATTTAGAATCATAGATTGAGAGAGTCTAACAAATTAAAGATTTTGCATTGTTGAGATCCAGCTCCCGATTATGTAGAAACAACCCCTGGATCTGTTTTTCTTTCTAAAATTCAAAAAAGTATGCAGATTGATGTTACAGGCTAAAAAAAATGACCACAAGGTCAACATACCCTTGAATCAATACCCAAGTCAATAATAGAATTAAAAGCTAATGTCTCCATATCCTTACCAACATTTGTCACCTTCCATTATTTTGATAATAACATAATTTAAAAGCTAACTTTTAAATTAGCAAATGCTGCTAGGGAGTAACAGGATCAAATTTTGGGCTCACCACTATGGACTTTCTCTCCCCTTACTGAATCTCAGAGCCACATCTTTTCAAGGTACTGGCAGCTTTCTGATGCCTTCAAAGAAATGTTTAGCATTTATTCAATGTTTATAGTTCTCAAGGGTTGGACAATTATAAAATTATCCAGAGTCATATTTCCAGAAGAAGAATTTAACTTTTTATGTTTTAAAAAATAGAATTTGTTTACTCAGTCACTTTGGTCAATGTGGCAAAACAGTAGAGTATAGTCCTTAATAAATGGAACAACAATTTCTGTAGTATTTCCTATCCAGATTAATAGATTTCAAAAACAGAGATTTTTAAAATAATTATCTATGAAAAGTGAAAACTTCAGAAGATAGAAATTTCTTTACTCCTAAAACTAAAACAGTCTCTAAAGTCAGTATCTTCTATTCAACCTTAGGAAAAAAAAAAAAAAAAAAAAAAAAGACATAAAAGTGGCATGCAATGAGTTGACTTTTGTCCCCAAAAATTATATGTTGAAATCCTAATCCTTGGTACCTGTGAATATTATATTATTTGGAATAAGGCCTTGCAGATGTAATTAAGTAAAGACAAGGTCATGAGCACAGTGTATGACTGGTGTACTTATAAGAACAAGAAAATTTTATGTGAAGATACAGACACACAGGGAAGACATTCATGTGAAGATGGAGGCAGATTGGAGTTATGCTGCTATGAGCCAAGGAACACCCATGGCTATCAGAAACTGGAAGAGGCAAGGAAGGAACTGCCCTTGGAAGCTTTGGAAGAAGCATGGGCCAGCCAACACCTTGATTTTGGACTTCTGGTATCCAGAGTTTTAAGAAAATACATTCTTGTTGTTTTCAGCCAGCTAGTTGTGATATTATGGATGGAAAATGGGTGCATAACCACTCTTCAGGACTGTTACATATAATATTTTAGAGCATGCACTAGAAATTGTAAATTCACTTAAAATTGTGCATTGCATGAATTTGGGAGAAAAGAAACGATATAGAAAAAGCAGAAGAGAAACAAATAGATTGGTGAATATCCCCTACTTGAAATTCTGAATTTTGCACTATTACAATTAAGAATTACAGAGGAGATAATAGGAATTACTATGTAAGAGAGTTTTAAAAAATTGAAATAGATTCAGGAAAATGCAGAAATCTCAGGCCCACATTCGGCTAAGAACTTTTTCAACCATGCTGTAGGTAAACTAGTCTATTAATTATGGTTTGCTGACTCTAAAATTATGTATTTAGGTTAATCGTTTAACAACTTGCATATGGTTTTTCCATTATGTAAATTCCTTAATTTTAGTGGTTTTCTCTATATTTTTCAATCATCAGTGCTTCCACTGAGCCAGATGGACCATGTTGACAATTGTAGTCAGGATTCTGGTGACTAGAAAAAAACAGATCACTCCAAAATCTACCTCACAAAATAGGGCCAGAATAGTACTCTAATTGTGCTGATATATTGAAACTCTGAGCTGCTTGAAATTCTCTGTAAAAAAAGAATAGCTTTCAAAAATAAACAAATACATTGATAAATGCTTAGACTCCTTTACAGAAAGTTGGGGCCCATGCAACCATTTTTGAATTTTCAAAATACCTAACCTATTCTGCTTTTCTCTTCAAATATACTCAGAAGAAAGAAAATTACACAATATCAGTAGATATCTTTCACAGCTAAAAGACACATTCAGATGTCAATATTAAAAATGACTTTTGGGGGGAATGAGGTTTTTTGGAGAAAAGCTGTTTGGTTTTTATTTTCTTTTTCTTCCTTTTCTTTCTATTTTATGTAATATATTTCTTTTTTCTCTCTTTATTTCTTCCCCCATGTAGTTTTTCCAAGTGCATTTTAGATGGACAAGTCTTCCTTAATTTATAAAATATGGTGAGCCTTTAGCAGATGATTATTTTAACTTGACCATAACCAACAAAAAAAAATGACACCTTTCTGAAGAATCAGATAAATTCTTTTCATACAATGCAATTCTCAAACAGTAATATTATATACATGTATCTATGACAATTTTAATCACAACTGATTTTTACTGATATGGCTTCAGCCTTTTTTTATTTGGTTATGTTAGGTTACACATTTCCTTGCTATATTTAGCTTTTCTGATGCTTCTGCTTAATAGAAAAAAGAATACACTGATAGTCTTAAGTGATAATAATGCTGCAATTTTTACTATTTAAGAGGTTGGAGATTAGAAAAATGAGATTTTTAACTTGAGAGTTAAATTATAAAAATAGATTAATAACTTATCAGAATACTGATGTTGCCATATTTCTATCATTTGAAAGATAATAAGCCACCAGAACTTGAATGGCCTTCCTATAAAATATGACTAAGTGAAAAGGACACATCATAGGTACACTGATTGGTCATCCCAAGAAATTCACAAGAAAAGAGTATAGATCACAAAGGTAAACCATAATGATTTTCATTCAACATTCCCAGTGGTGATGAAGCCCATTTAGAATTTTCCCTCTACTATGGAGGGAGGAGAGGATGTTTTAGTCAAAATTCTTAAGTATTTGTGGTTCAATAAGGGAAGTCATTACTATTGTAACAAACATGCATCATGATATCTTAATTTGATTCCATTAAGCAACAAATTCATACAACTACTCTCATTCCCCTTATTCTAACTCCATGCTTGGCAAAAAACATCTCAATTTGCCTCCCTTATAAAGCTTGACTTCAGAAGAGAGAATATAATGAGCAGGCTGACAAGTCTTTTAGACATGGTCACAATTGTTTTCCCCACAGAAATTTTTACAAATACTTACAAATACAAAATTTGGAACCTGGATGTCTGCACAAAATCACAACATATAATGATTTTAAAAATCTACATCATAAAATGCACGTAGGTTGCAATGCTTTGCAATTAGTAAGAATTCAATAAATATTTTTATATAAAATAAATTACTGGTGATCTGAAGTATTTGATATCTTCCTTATTTCACCAAGTACAAAAGTGATTTCTGGGGAAAATAACTTATTCCTTAAATGGGGGATAAAGATGGAAATAACATCTTTGAGCATAATTATCTATCAGACAATATGTTAGGCATTTCACACATGTTATTGCACATAAATCTTACTTCACTCTAAGTTCTGCTATCTCTTTTTTATAGATTAAGCTTAACATAACTGAAACTTGGGGATATTGAGGAATTCACAAGTGTAGTTATTACAGATCCAGGGTTCAAAAAAAAGTCAGACTGACTTTCAGCCCATGTGCTTTCACCATATCTCATGCCTTGCTGTATTAAAGCTGAGATATGCAAACTGTAGTATGTGTACACTAAGGGATATGTTGAAGATTTCCAAGTAGTGTGTGGGCATAGATAACTTTTAGGAATGTTCCTTTCAGATCCTTAATTTCCATATGCTCCCAATTTTTTCTCTAACATTGAGAACCTTTGTTTGTGGTGCCTTGCTGTTTCTCTTATTCTGATTCCTGTTTCACAAGTGCCCTTCTCCAAGTTTATAAAAGTATAATTCTTACTGACCTCAAATCTTATGTATATTGCCTTAAAGTCTTCAAGTCCCTGGTCTTCAAGCAGTTCAAACACAGGTGCTGAGGAATTCTCCATTAATCAAGGCACCATAAACCCACAATACACCTTGGGTCTTTCTTGTCTTATAAATATTTTTGTTACTGGTAAAAATAAGTCCTTAGAGATGGAAAGTTTTTCACCAATTATAATGCCCTGAATTCACATATTTCATATGTTCGGCAATGGTACTGAGGATTTTCCCTAAGTATTAAAAAAAAAAAAAAAAAAAGGTTTGATTCCATAGGGAAAGCTGGTGAAAACCAACCAAATAGAGCATTAATTAAACATATTAAAGACAATGATAGCATAACATATTTCATTCTGGAGACCAAATCAAAAGGAGGCTATTGACCTGTGTCTATTTCTCAGATTCTGAGTATCCACATTTTTTGAAAGTTAACTTAGAAATACTTGTCTGTTCCTCAGCATACACTCTGCAGTTTGGTCTTTCTCACTAAGAATGGAAGGATTCTCCTTCATGCACGTTTTGGTCTGTATCTGCATATACAATATGCTTAAATCATGTAATAAGATTAAGGCCTATTACCAAGAATATTGCATTAACAAATGAAATTGAAGTTGATATCCCAAATATTTTTTTAATGTTCTCAGTTAAATAATATGCCCCTAAGTAAAAGAGTGAGTATAATTAAGTCATCAGATAGGCTTCAGTAATTTTTTTGGGGGGGTAACTTTATGCAAATTAAGACAGTAACTTCATGGAGAATGGTGTTTTTGCTAATTGATGTTTTCAACAAAATGAATGAGGATGTTATTAAGAGTTCCAGCTGATAGTTTGCATATAGTTTGTAATGAAGTTACTTATGAACAAACTTTTTATTGCTTGCATTTATAAAAAATGAAATAGAAATATAATTGATCTATATTTTCTAACGTGAGCAACAAATAATACTCACCCAGAAATATAAGAATTACTTAGAGAAAAAAATAATCCATCTCATGAGGAAATCATTACTAAAAAATGTTGCTTTTAATGCTTTATAATTGTTTGATACAATTTGTAAGATATGTTGCTTTGATCAATTTTGTATTAAAGTCCAGATTTTTAAAAAGATTTACAGATTTATAGTGACAAGATGTTTTTAAACATAAAATTGTGGGTGGGTTGTGGAATGCAAAAATTAATTTGAGGAGAAAAATAAGATATTTAAATGTACAACAACTTGAAAAACTTGTTTATATATACATATTTAATGCTGGATACAAAAGAATATTTGTAGTCATTTAGTACATTTAAAAATAATGCAACAGTTTTATTTTAAAATGTCAATATTCACACTACACTAGCAACTGTCTTCTTTACAACTTTCTCAACTAAGAATAGAAATTTTAAGATGAGACCTTAAAAATCTATAAGAAGATACATGGCCTTTAAAAATACTTTTGGAGATATATGAGAAAAGCAAAAAGCCAGTTCTACTGTATTAAGCAAACAACAGAACATAACTAAGGGAGTTAAGAGTTTGCTTGTGTGAAAGGAATCAATAGTGGCTGGTATTTACTCCTCAGGCAGTGTGAAATAGTAAGAATACCCGAGAGTATCACAGGCACTCAAAGCATGGGACAGTTACATTTTAAAAATTTCTTTGAAGTCTTCTTTATCATGTTTTGAATTAAACTTCAATTCAAAGAAGGACTTAAATGAGGCTAGCTATTTGGTCAAGAATATAGTTATATTAATCCTTCTTCTGGGTTACTGTAGCATGAACCAAGAGTAGTCATAGTAATAGATAGTATTAACTAGACTCTTAGTGATAGTCCTTCTCGTGGAAAACATTATTTCACTTTTTACATTAAACTTTCTATGTATTGATTAAAATTTTTAACATGCACACTTGACTGATGTATATTCCATATTGAAATACTTATAATGATATATCTTAAAATTGACATTTTATACAAGTGATCACATTATGTGTTATCGGAATAAAACAGTATTTTTTTTCACATAATGATACTAAACACAAATGCTACTTGACATATATTCTCACATAATGTTTTCTCTCACATTTACAATTCAAAAAATTGGTGAACCCAGATGAATTGCTATAGTCACTATATGGAGCATACTATACTAGCAGTTTGAAATTTTATTGCAATATACTTCTTCTCTTACACTCTAAGTCATCTTTATCATGTTGTTTGATGAGGTGAGTCCATAGGAAGATGGTGGTGCCCAAGATGAGTTCAACTTTTTCCTAGTCGGATTTACTATGCAATGACACCTGAATCAGTACTCTAACTAGACTGAAGTGCCACCTGTAGACAGAGCCATCTGCCTCCCCCTCTGCCCCATCCCTCCAGGAACCAGCCTATTACTTCATTTTGCACCCACAGTAACTATTTATCTTATCAACATGAAGTACCTGTGGCTTAGAGAAGTTAAAGAAACGTGGCCCAGGTCACTGTGATGGACTAAATGTGTCCCCCACAAATCCAAATGTTAGAGCTCGAATTCCCAATGTGACTGTATATAGAAAGAGAACCTTTAAGTAGGTAATTAGGGATGCAGGAAACATAGGAGTGGAGCCCTAACACAGTATGACTATTGTTCTTTCAATAAGACAGAATGAGAGAGACACAAGACATGAGCATGCCCAGAGGAAAGACCCTCTGAGGCACAGCGAGAAGATGGCAATCTGCAAGCCCAGGAAAAACCAACCTTGTTGACACCTTGATCTTGGATTTCCTGTTTTTCTGCCTCGCAGTGTATGGTACTTCGTTATGACCACACAAGCTGACTAAGACCGGCGCTCAAGCGTACCAGGCAGAACCAAAACTCAAAGTCATTTCTTAAAAATTCAAAACATCAGTCCTAGTAAATATTTAGCAATCACACAAGCACTTGTCAAAGTACACATTTTCTCCTCATAGTAAACGGCAAAACTGGTCTCTGATCAGCTCATCTATAAGGTTTTCAGTACCCTGCTCCAAGCTGCACAACTATTAAATGGCAAAGTCAAGGTTTGAACCTGGGTGGACAAGTTTTTAACTTCCTTACAACCACTTCAAATATTAACATACCTTATTTATATTCTTCCTGTTAAATTAAGTACATATGTGTATAAATATATATGTATATATGTTTATATACACATATATATACATATATAAACATATACATACATATATATTCATATATATGTATATGTGCATATATATGTGTGTATATATATATTTTAAAAAAATATATATATACTTTTTAAAATATATATATATATATATCTTTTTAAAAAAATAATTCCAGAATATTCAAATGCAAGAGTATCAGATTAAAATTTTTGATATACAAATAGAATAATTTTTCCATTCAGACTTTTAACAATATTAATATTACTCCTCAAGCCTTAAAGATTCTCTGTAAACTAACCAGGTGTCATTTTCATATGCATAAAGCTGCAACATTATTGGAAATATAGACCATCGGTGTGTAAAATGTCAATATTCCTGTTAAATGACTAAGACCTTGTTAAGTCTCACTCGGGGGAAAAAATAATAACCAAATGTGAATGCTGGACGTGGTAATTAAAGATTCCTATTGTGTCCAATTTTTAAACACCTGAAAGCAAGTTATTCTCTAATTTAGCATTAATGCTGACAAGAGATAGCACAGGCTTGTTCATTTCAGACCGTCCAACCTCAGGGGGAAGAAAGTCTTTAGTATTTTTCAACACCAAAAGGCCAGAGACAACTTACAAATTCTCATAAAAGATAATCAATTGGGTTTCTTTCTTGGCTCTTGGCTAACTATAAAATATTCTTTCCTATGCATTAAAATACACACATAAATAAATAAATAAGGGACTATAATTTGCAATACAAAATCAAATATAATTTAATGTCAGTGAACTAATTACAGTATTTACTATTTCAAATTGCACTTTACCACCATGATCTGGAGGGGCTTAACTGCCATCCCCTTAAGTGCTATGAACCCATAGTCTGAAATCCTACCAGTTCAAAAGCAAGGCCGGGGGCCATGCCTATTTGTTTTCTGCCAGCCTTTGTAAAGGCTCCAGGTTAGAGGAACTTCCAATTGTACAGTCAAGTTTCTCATGAAGAGTTGTCCACTATTGCTTTTGTGAGGAACAGATATGACAGTTTGCTCCATCAATACTATCAGTGGTGGTCACTGTCCCGGGAATTGCGATTGGAGATAGATAATGCTGGAAATGGGATGTAGGGGCTATTGCTTCCACTATTCTCATCAAAAGGGATTGCCACTATCCCTGCTCTTTCACATAACTAGTGTCTGACTTAGTATTTCTGATGGATTTGGATGATTGGCGAAGCCTTGCTCGTATTTCTTTGTCTCCACTGTATGAAATGTCAGGCAAATAATAAGTGCTATATATGTTAGTTATTGTTATTGTGGGTCATATCATTCTGGATACCAGGTATGATAAAGGTATTTCGGTGCCTTAGTGAGACCCACAGGCAACCCGAAGATTTAATAGAGCGTTGGCCATAAATAGTAAATGAAAACAAATTGGTAGAGAAAAGAAAATGGATTAGATGTGCAGAAAGAAACACAGGTGCCATGAGAAATTATCCCTCTGAGAAATGGCTGCCTGATGATATTTTAACTGCCTTTCTAGTTGTCACAATGCCTGCCTGAATTAGTGTTTCTGTTCTTGGATTTCCATGAGATTCTCATTAATTTTCTAGTTAGCCACTTGTTTTTAATACCAACTCTTATGAAGAGGATATATTTACAACCTGGTGAGTTCTAACTGGAAATGCTTCCCGGCCTCTCCTCACCTACTCTCCATATTACTTAGGAATTTTATGGCTGTAAGTAATAGAAACACATCTCAAACTAACTTAAAATGATTTTAGGAGTCTCATAAAACCCAAAGATAGGCATGATATAATAAAAAAAAAAAAACCAAAAAACTCATTAGGATTTTGTCTACCTGTTACTAGCCTTGGCTTCCATCTATACCTGAATTTGTTTTGTTCAGAATAGACAGGCTTAAACAAACAAACAAACACAAACAAGAAAAAAAAGAAAAAAAAAAGCTTATAGAAGTCATAGCAAATGCCTACCTCTGAGCTTTAACTTTCATATGTTTAGCCAAGAAAAAGAAGATAAATCTGTTTAATCTATCTGAAGTTCAAAGCCATGGTGACATGATTCACTGACCTAATTTGTATGTCTATTTCTGAACAATCAACTAGGGTAAAGGGAGTGGCTCCTATCTTTGGCATTAGGTGTTCTTTCTTATACACACATATAAAGGTACATAACATAGCTCCTACTTCTAGGAGTACATAATAGAAAATAATAGAAAAATCAAATGTAGTGATAACACAATGGTAAGTGCCATAATGAAGTGATATGCTTCTGCACTGCGTAGCACATCCAATAAAAAGCAGGAGAGTCATAATTAAGAATTCTTCTTTAACTGGGTGTCATACTCTTCTTAGAAATCATATGAGTTTTAAATAAGCCAGTTCTGTCTTTGTGATTAATATAAGGATTTTTAACTTGACATTTATAAAGGCAAAAGCATATGTTATTTGAGAATGGTTGATTTCACCCTATATAATGACTATGAATCAGTGCGTTACCATGCATTGAACTTAAGTATAACAATACAATTACATATTCAGGACCCAGAAAAGAACTTTTCATTCTCTTTCTCCAAGAATGAGTGAAAAGCCCTAATCCAAATGTCACTGAAAGAATTGTCCGGGTTAGTATTTTTCTAGATTTGTTTTCTAAGTTGTGCATTGCTTTTTTTTTTTTTTTTCCTTCAGAGGATGGATGAGTCTGCTGACTTTGTGTGGTATTGAAACAGGGCATTCACTCTTCCATAATTTGGCAAAAGGGACATCTTCAGAATGAGGGTTGAATGCAACGAGAGATTCTCTTTTGGAAAGCAGCTTTGGCAGCCTTACATTCTCTGCATGGCTTTAAGCATTCCTCTGGCAACAGCAACTCATGGCATTTTCAGTTTAATCATGCCATGCCTATGCAAAGCATTAGAGAAAAAAGAACACCACTGACTCAGCAGTATGAGAAGGTGTCTCAGAAAAGATGGTACCTGAATCATTCTTGAAAGAAAATTCGTATTTACATAGTGATATATAAGCAGCTACTGAGATGCTGATTTTATAGCCAATGCTATATTCTTTCCTACCCTGTTGTCTTTCAGCATTTTTGTTTTTCTATTTGAGGGACTAACAATTAACTGAACTAGTTGGCATAGATCTGTACTTGAGAGTAATAAGCATGTAACAAAATCTTGAATTCTGCAATAACTTTCCTGAGGTGTAGAGAAACTCTTCATTATCATTCTTAACTTGTCTCTTGATCAAAGTTTTAATTCAAATTCTGTAGGCGACCTTTTGATGTAGCAATTTTACAATATATTTGTTCCAATAACTTCACAAAGGAAAAAAAAAAGAATAGATCATTAGATGGACAGGAAAAGGAGGAGAAGAAACAGAAGACACATATGTGGGGTGTGTAGGTAAAGCTGTGTAGGAAGGAAAGTGTACAACAATGTATCTGACTTATCAGGAGGTTACAGAGTGTTTGAGACTCTTTTGGAGTTAGAATTATGAGAACTCAGCATACCAGTTAAGGAAGCTGACTTTTGAGTGTTTGGTGCTTTTTCTTCTAATTTTTATAAAGTGGAAAAAGAATTGCAATACAACTCTGTGCAGGAAGCAGGACATCTTCTTGGAAGACTCTGCTGCTTTGATTTAGACAATCCCTTGGCCAATAAGAAACAGAGGCTGTTTCTTTTGTTCAACAATGTCTGTTTGTCCACGTTCTCAAGTTCCCTGATCAAGCAGAGGCTAAGAATGGGTTACATGATCAATGATCCAAACAATGTTGAAAATACACGTAAAACAGAATGGCCTTATTTCACAAAACAAGAAGATAGGGTGTTCCTCATAAAATATTTTGTTGTTGTTTTTTGTTTGTTTGTTGGCTTGTTTTTTTGAGGGGTGCATGGAGCCTTATTAAGCCTATGCTTCCACCCACTCCCAACAGAACACGTCCTTATGCATCAACAGAAACAGACAACCATCCAGGACAAAACACAAAAATATGAAACGATACCTTGTAATTAATATATTTTTACATATAGACAAAAGTTTAATGACCTATACAAAGATGCACTTCTAATTATCTGATACAAAATTGTATTTGATTATAAATGTTAGGATAATAAAATAAGCTCAGCAACGAAACTCAAGGAATCTAGGCAGAGCTCAGATCTTTGTGGATGCTTAAGAGACGGAGATATTTTTTTTCTTTTTATTCTTTTAGGCTGCAGAATTGGGCAAACACTCCCTTAATCATTGTTTATTTTGCTCTGCTTAGTGTTGGTACAAGGCCACCCTTGAGATAAGATAGAATTGGAAAGTTAGAAAATAGTGTAATTGGTGGGTTCCTTGAAAAATACATCATGGCTATAAGTTTTCAATCTTTCTCTTCCATTATCTTGCCTGATGCCTAACATTCTCCAAAATAAGCATTTGTCTTTTAGGGCTAAGAAAGTCAGACGAAAAAAGCTTAATACATATTATAAATCTAATGACAAAGTTAATATCCAAAGATATAGATATAAACATATGCACTTAAAAAAATATATCCTTGGGTGTTGGAGGAATGGAAGAGATTTTTTTTAAGGGTAGATAGTGTGTTTCCCCGAAAATAAGACTGGGTCTTCTATTAATTTTTGTTCCAAAAGATTCATTAGGGCTTATTTTCAGGGGCTGTCATCCTGAAAAATCATGCTAGGGCTTATTTTCTGGTTAGATCCTATTTTCAGGGAAACATGGTACTTGTAACTAGTAGATAAATAAGTTCTAGAGATCTAACACTCAGCATTGTGATAATAGACGACAAAACTGTATTACAAACATTACACTTAAGAGATTAGATATTAACTCTTGCAATCACAAAAAGAAATGATAATTATGCAATGCAATAAATTTAGCTAATGCTGCAATGGCAATCATATTGTAATATAAATAGATCAAGTCAACATATTGTACACTTAAACTTATACAATGTTATGTCTGGATTTAAAGATACATATTCTGTAACTAAATTAGCTTATCTCCAAAGCTTCCATCCATAGGTTAATGAGGGGAAAATAATGAAATGTCCAATCTAATTAAACTCTAATGCCTACATGATAATTTGAATCTCCCCTATATGTTGTGTTCAATATCTCTTATTTAAAAATATCCTGTGGCTCAGATAATAATAAAACATCATCAGAGACTCCTTCTCTGAGTAACTTCTTCTCCCTTTGCTGTGTTAATGGCACACAGTTAATACTAAATAAGTGCTTAGTGACCGAAGACATGAAAGTAAAATTTTCTTTGAAATTATTCCTGAAGCTTATTCTATGGCTACTAATAATACCGGATAACATTTTAAATATTTGATAATGTTGACATTAAAAAATAAGTTAATGTTGTAGCATTCTAAAAACTGAACATTAATAAATGGTTTTATATACATACCTACAAAAGCCATTCAGATTTATACCTTTATCAAATTTCTCCTGGCAGAGAAAACCCTCCCAAAGATGAAGATAAAATCCTATAATGCTTTGTATAACAAGAATGATTGAAACTTTCTGGCTAGCAGGTATTTTGCTCTTTCCCGCCCAGCCAGATTAAATGAAAAATAGGAACTAGAAAGAAAAATCAGTCCTCCAAACTGCAATACTCCCAAGTATGACCAACTAGCACAAAGCTGTTCAAGAGATATATATTCATGTATCATTTGGCTTCGTTTCTCAGTCTCCAGCATAATGAGCAAGGTTGTGTTTCCTTTTCTATCTGGTCCCATTCTCATGGATCTCCTCCTCGACACCTATAGAGGCACTGGCCTGTGACCTACTGAGTAGAATGTTATTTGCAATATGGCTACCATAAGTTGTGATCCATTTTTTCATGAACAATGCCATAAAATTATATTGTAATACATGCTTCATTAAGCATGGTAGCCGTTTACAAGTGTAAATTCAAAACATTTCCTATTAGGAGTGATTAGGCGTCCAGGTTGGGCCCACTTTAAAAAAAGTCTTGAAGAGCTAGCATTCAGATCCATGCTTATCTGAATCATCTAGCCCACTAGGAGTTGCAAATTTATTCTGGAAAATCAAGAAACCGCTCCCCTAATGTCCTTTCTATTATGATTGGAAGGTTGCCTAAAATAAAGTATCGTGGGACAAGTCAACCTCCACAGGTTTTGGAATTTTCCCTTTCTTCCTGAATGTCAACAGTTCTAAAATGACAAACCAAGGAAAATGGACATTTTGAATTTGGGAAAAGTGTCAGTAGCCATTGGCTTTCCCAGTATTCAATTTGAAGATTGAAACAAAGTTGTAATAACTTTTTAAAAAAATTCTGGCTTTATAACTCACCCCCCACCAGCTTTATTAATGATAACTCTTTGAATAAACATTGATTATTCTTTTCAATTATTCACAGATTGAAATCCAATGCATCCATAAGGAGAGAATGATTAAGCAAATTATCTTCCTGCCCTACAATCTACAGACTTACGAGAACTCATTTACTTCTATGTTTTTAACTAACTCAATTCATAGAAACTTCTCAGGTTTGACATTAGCTGACATCTCTGTCCTGACCTCCTGGCCTGAAGATCCAGCATCCTACTAAAATATTCACTTTGATAATGCCTTCACAATGGAGCGAATCATCTTTCTCCAAATATTCAGAGAGCTCAGTGTGTATAGAAAACAAGGTTTTTATTCGGTTGAAATTCAGAAGGCTCCTTTTCCAAATGGGATGAGGTCCACTGAAAGGGGATAATGGAAGACACAGGGTATAGCAGATCACTGGGAAAGCTTATAATATGAGCCTAAATGGCGCCACATACTGAGCTCTACAGTTCTGTTTTATCCTTGTGCCTTGATCTGCCCGGGCACCACTGGATCGGGTCTACTGTGTCTTCAAACCGGAACCTTAATCTATCCGAAACATTACATCTGGTCTGTAGAGTCTCCTATTTGTCCTTCGTCGTCAGTATCACTCCGCCACATTCCACCACTCATGACATCTGAACACAGGCCACAAAATGAGTGTCCTAATGAAGAAGATCAACCAACCCCTGAAATTTAACTGGATATATTTGAGAATATATTTGGATGACTCAGGGGAATCTGAACCCTGAAACCCAGCTAAGTGATGCTGGCCAGAAGAAGGGGCATGTCTATCTCTGGCTGATGAGACTCTTTCTGCTTTGAGTAAATGGCCTTGACGAAGGGTCACCTTGCATTGGGAAGCTCACCATCCTCAAGTTACTTCCCCATTGCCTCCAGACCTACGAGAGAGCTATATCCCAGCTTGAAATTGAGACTAGGAGCTCAAAGTCTAACTTCAGAGGAGGAAGCTTAACAACTAAACAACTGCAAAATGTTGCTAATTTATATTGGCCAAAGTATGGAGAAAATATCTGGGAATATATTAAGGTTGCCAGACCAGGAATAAAGAATCACCTTCAATGAGGCTGAACGTATTAATAACAATGCATTTACCATAGAAGAGTATATGTACTGGCTCAAACACCTGGGGATGACGCTAATTGGTTACATGGTTGATTACTGACTTGTGATCTCAAGGTGCCCTATGCTAAATAAAAATGAGCAAGAAAATGTTACAGGATATCAGGGAAATATGGTTGTAGGAGAGTATTTAGCATTGTTATTCACTGAACTGCCACAAACAACTCCTTCCCAGTGTGCTGAAACTATCCAACATCAGAAACACCCAATTTGACATTATTCAGTCTTTATCTTAATTGACTGATCACACCTTTTAGTACCTTTGGGTACTTTTTTTGTTGTTGTTGTTGTTTGAGACAATTTCCCTGTCGTTTCTATGTTGAAACAGGTGGGAGAGTGTATATGAGAGGTAAAGATAGCAAATAAAGACAATTTTCAAAATGTTTGGCTGTAAATAAGGTTGTGAACATTGGCTAGCAGGGAGAGATGTGTGTGTGTTCAGTACAAATCTTTAAATTCTGTATTTTTTAAATGCGAATAAAAAATAGCATTTGACATTTAGAAAATACTCAATAATTTTGGATTAAATAAATGAAGAAATTTAACAGATGTGTACTTATTTTACCGGTCATAAAGAACCACAGTTGATAAGAACAGTCTGATGACTTAAGATTGGGCTCAGATATTTGATTAAAGAAATACATAGAAGTAGCTTAATATCATCCTATCTTTTAGTGTCCCTTCTAATCAACGGTTTAGGTTAACTTTACTTAGGGAGCTCGTTTATATTAGTAGGTTATAACAAAACAAGTCAGCTCTGCCAAAGAATTAGAAGTCTATCTGGAAAATTCCTGGAATTGTGAAAATTGGATACTTCTTTCTTGATAGAAAAATGAAAATGTTTCCTTAAAAAAAAAAAAAGCAACTTCATTGTAACAATGCAAAAGGCACAAAGACTTTTGCAATTCAAGGTGAAATGTGAGAATATATGAAATATAATTCTTTCTTCATCCATGAAGTATTGTCATGTAAATTCATTATGATTGTCTTTATATGAATATCATTAAAAACCTAAGGCTAAACTGTACTAGGCAATAACTTGACAACAATACTTCATTGTTGAGATTTTAAATTTATACCATCTTGGGCTGGGATTAGTTACAATAGTTAAAATTCAATTTGTAATATTTAGGCATCAATTTGGTTTTTTAAAAGCTAAAATGCAAAGTCAAGAGGCTGGAAAGTGGGAATGAATTCATGATGAATAGCTATGTTCCCATCTGGAAATGGCACAAATGAAAACAAAAGAATGGAATAGTCTCTCTTATTTGCATATTTAAAGACTAACAAGAAACAGACTGGTTTAAATTATTTCCACTTTAATAAATTGTATAACATGAAAAGTTTGCATTGCAGAGCCCTCCATTTTGTAAGATCAAACATTAGACTCATTTTATTCAGATTGTGTGTTATTTACTCCCGAGTGAAGCCACAATTTGGGAACTCAGTTAAAACTCAATAGAGCATTGATAATACCTTTAAGTATATGTTTGTAAATTGCCATGTTCATATATCTTTCAAATAACCATGCCCTTGTTATTTGATAGATGCACGTGAAGGTTACTCCCAATAGTCATGAGCATATGCAATTGCTTTTGTGCCAAAATTCTCTCTGACAAAGGGGAATATGACATTTATATTGTTGTTAATTTATCAGGTTAAGGGGAAATAGCCATTTTATATGTACATGAAAATAACACAACTGTGGGTAAAAAACAAACTAGTTTAGCCTTTGAAAATATGAGGGAAAAATAATCAAATGAGCCATTTGACTAATTCTTGGACCCTGCCCCACTTATTGAGTCCACATAGTAAAAAACACTCATTCTGATAGTCTTATACAAACAAACATGTGGTACTACTTAAAATAGTATATAAAGGTTAAGCACACAATGATGATGCAAAAAGGCAAAAAGCTACTTTTAAAGTAACATGTCACTTTTTTTTCCACGCCTCAAAGCTGAATGCACATTGAAAACCGCTTATAGAAAATATCTAATTGTTACGTTCAACACTTTCGATTAGAGATATTCTACATTCTCAAATTGTGCTGGAATTACTACAAAGATATAAGAGAAGAAATATGATAAGAAGGAGGAGAAGGAAGTGTGTAAATGCCCAGGAAAAACAGATGAACTATGCATGAAATGGGAGGAAATTTCTCCAAGAAGGAATGCCTATAGGATGAGTTTGATGGAGAAGTCAGAGGTAAGAAATTGTTATCAAA
This sequence comes from Rhinolophus ferrumequinum, assembly GCF_004115265.2. Classification (NCBI taxonomy): domain Eukaryota; kingdom Metazoa; phylum Chordata; class Mammalia; order Chiroptera; family Rhinolophidae; genus Rhinolophus; species Rhinolophus ferrumequinum. The sequence goes on from NC_046289.1 coordinate 14,654,076, forward strand.
CACACTGGTAGGTTTCTTCAGTGGCGAGAGTTTTTCTTTCTATTGGGAAAACATTCAAGCCAAGAAGGAAAAGGCACAGGATGATAGAGACTGAACCATAAGGAATCATTAAAACAATTAAAGTCCTTCCGGAAGAGATGGGTGGCTCTTCCTTTATAAACTCTGGATATCTACAAGAGACAGGAAGTAAAACAAACAAAAAAATTCAAACAAATGAAAGTAACATGTGAACCTGGAGTGGAAGAGAGACAAGACGTTGTTTGCCTGCTCCTCATCCAGGGAACTTAAAGGGCAGTCTGACAAACCACTCTAGGATGCTTGCCTCCCATACAATACAAAAGTATCCTTTAGAAAGAGACAAATCCTAAACTCCAGTTCCACTACTTCTCTTTATTATACTTAACCCAGAAAAGTCCAGCCATCAATGAACCAAAGGTGTTTTGAGAAACCGTATTATTTTTTAAAAACTAGTATTTAAAGTTTTTGCACATGTAGCCCTAAGAAAATTTTGAAGCACTAAGTATTTCATCTCTTCCAACATTTGAAAATATTTGCAACAAGTGTAGTAGAACATGATAAATATCTACAACATTTCTATATTTTCATATATATGAGTATGTACAAGGGAATATACATAGATAGAAAGACAGTCACGAGACATAACCAGCCTGACTGAAAAGGGAAAAGTAAATGGTCATGTAATTTACAGACAATAAAATACAGATAGCAAATAAACAACGTTTAATGATCAATTTCACTAGTAGAACGAAAATGCAAAATAAATGATTAGGATTATTTTAATTGCATCATTCTAATAAAAATTAACAATGCTAATAGTATCTACTGTTGGCAAATTGTGAGACATTAGTTCTACTCATGCTTTCTTGGTTGAAGGGTAAATCATTAGGCAGAATTGCATTTGTTTATCACAATTTAGATGTGCGACTCCTGTTACCCAACAATTTAAAATGATTCTTAAAAATTCACATCAAGAAGTCAAAGGACATTGTGTTCTTGAATGAACACTTCCAAGTAAATAGTCAAATACCTAATGGTTATAGAGAATCCTCTGCACTTGTTACAAAGTGAGGAGAAACTACATGATCAATAATTATAACGTTGACCTTAGTTGGGCAGTTACTGTGTAACTGGCAATATGCATGTGTATTTGCACATTTAATTCTCACCACTGCTGGTAGAGAAAGAATCTCCACTTACATATATGGCAATGTTATGCAACTTTCTCAGATCAAATAGCCAGTTAAAGAAAGGGGCCTGGATTTGAACTCAGCATTCTGACTCTGGAATCAGACACATAGCCATTCACTGTACTTCCTTGATATTGAATGATATAGTTTATATACTACTGAATGGGGAAAAAATCAATTTACAGAAGTTAATACAGTATGAGTTCATACTCCTAAAAGAAAATAAAAAAGAATGGTGTAGGTATGTGCATACCTATTGTGTCTAATGTGATAAAGAAACTAAGTTTTAAATTTTATTTGAGTCAAGTTAAATTTAACTTTCAATAGCTGCATATCGCTTGTACCCACCTACCACACTGCAGAACACATATCTAGAGTAATGACAACATTTTATGTAATGAATGAAGCTTCTGTTCCAAAAAATGTACAACCGTAAGTGTATACATTATTAACAAAGAATGAAAATAAATGAATTAGGTACTGTAGTTAACTCAATGTGAGAAAACTATAACAAAATTAATTTATGGAAGAGATTAATTAAAACAAAAGCCGAAATCGATAAAATGGGAAATCAAGCAATAACAGAACTAAGAAGCAAAGCAAAGAATTATTTATCTAATTTAAGAGAAAGCAGTAAAAGAAATTAGGAACTAGGAAATCTATCCAAGAAAATTTCAGAAACCACAAAATTTAGTAATAAGAATAAAAATAAATTTTAATGCAGGGTATTATAACAGAATTTTAAGAGTACTTTATTCAAGTCTAAGCAAATGTATTGGGAATACTGGACGAAATAGTGATTTCCTAAGAAAATACAAATTATTATTTTTAACCCAGAGATGTCAACCACATCTAAATATATCACAGACCTAAGAGAAACTGAGAAGTTGTCAAAACCTTTACTCTTTTCTCTACCCCACACTCCAACACTTACATAAAAGAAAGAGGCTCAGTAAAATTTCACATGTACATTAAATAAAACCATCAATGGAACAAAAATTCATTGCTATGCTAGGTAAGAAAAGAGTGAAAGCTTCTAAATACTTATCAAAAAAATATGTGTAATACTGAATTTGGGGATAAACTATCTATTCATTATAGTCATACTAATGCTCTATGCATTAATATTGTATTTTATCAATATCATGACAGTTAATTATCAAAAAAATTTATATTATACATAGGAATCTGATTACTTCTGCATATTTTTCTATGCATAGCTTTCATTGATTTCCTTTTTGCTAAATTATATTAATTTTTCAAAAATATGTATTCCTCTTGAAAGCTGTGGTGAAAATACTCAAACCTGGAATAGAAATAAAATTATATCATATTTCAGTCAAACAGGAAATGACCAGTTCACACTGGAAAGTAGTTTGTAAGCAAAGGCTCCATGGTTTGACACCACAGGAGAGAGTCTGTATATCACATTAAACCTCAGAGCAGCACTCAGCCTGGGGTCTATGGAGCATAGCTCTTTATATAATTGGAGAAACAACTGGAGGGTATCAATTGTGTCAGTGGAGTGTTGCAAGTTGTAATAGAAACTATTTCTTGGTTGAATTAAGAGAAGAGAATCTAGTTAGCTGTGTAGCTTTCTGGAAAATGTTGTGGTTAGCAGGCTAGTTTTGCAATCAGCTTGGTTAGCAAGTTTGGAATATTTGTATTTTTTTTCTATAAAGAGAGGGAAATATAATATTTAAAATGTTTTTACAAACATAATGTCAACTAAAATGACTTTTTCCAGCAGTAATAGTGATAGGATCCTGTTCTTTTCTAATTCTTATTTCAAAAAAGTTATCCTGTATTTCTCCATAAATTAATAGAGACTACAGAAATAGAAGGCACATTTTATTTTATTGACGGATAACTTTATTCTGATTCTAAATACATTATTGGAAAAAACTTGTTAATTTTATAAAATGCACTTTTAGCACATATTGATATTTTATATGTTTGTATAAATGTTCCATTTGCATTAACTATGTATATTTTCTTTCTTTTTTAAATTATGAAGAAGTTTTTGTTATTAACAGATTTATTTACATGAATAAATGTTATTTAATCCAGGATGTTATTTAATGAACCTCTAAGATTGATGAGCCAATCACTTAAAATATCTATAAGCAGATATTATATTAAGAGTTTGTTTTTTGAATTCATATTTCCTAGGTTGGTATTCTAGGTCTTTCCTTTACTAGCCATCTAAATAAAATCAAGTTGCTTATCCTCACAATACCGTAAAGTCTTTATCTGTAAAATGGGTACAATAATAATATCCTACGGTTGGTGTAGAGATTTAAAATGAAAAATATATAAGATTTTAAATAATGCTTGGTATAGAGTAAGTTCTCAAAATTAACTTTACATCTGTTTTCATAAATGATAGGTTTACAGATCTATATTCTTATACTATCAACTTAGGTAACCAGCATTATGCTTTCATCATTTGTAACAACTTGAACTTCATTTCTGTTGAAACTTATTGGTATATAAAATGAAATATAGAGTAAACTTATAGAGATTAATTATCATGAGAGATTAAGGCATACCAAAGAGAGTGAGCTAAGTAATGTGGGGCAGGGAGCAGTGGCGACACATCACATTGTGTTTTAGTTCAGCTCTTAAGAGTCTTACGGTAAGAGAGGTACAACAATCCATTAAGCAACAATAATAATACTAATCGTCATCATCATCATCATCATCTACAGCAGGAGAGCCAGTGATCTATCAGGGTCCCCTCTGGTAAAAGACAGTGTCTTCAAAACATACACATGTACATGCATGTCTGCATATATGCACAAATACCAGCACACAAACACATGTGCACACATGCAGAGACTGTGTTGCAAACATTGGGTGGTACAAGCAGTGATGGTGCTCTTTGGTTGACCCTAGCAGTAGTGACGCGTTCAGGGATGTTAAGGACAGCACGTTTGTGACACTCCCAAATTCATATGTTGAAGCCCTAAGCCCTAGTGAGATTGTATTAGGAGGTACCACCTTGGGAGGCAGTTAGGTCATGAAAGTGGAGCCCACATGATGGAATTAGTGTCCTTAGAAGAAGGGGAAGGGGGCTAACCTTCTCCTTCTCCACCATATGAGGCTACAATGAAAAGATAGCTGTCTGTCAACCAGGAAGACGGCCTCCACTGGAATTCAACATGCAGGTACCCTGTGTTTACAGCCTCCAGAAATGTGAGAAAAGAAATGTTTGTTGTTTAAATCCCCAGTCTATAGTAATTTATTGTAAGAGCCTAAGATGACTGAAATAAGAGGGCAGTGTTTTTATCTGATTATGGCTGGAATACACAAAAGTAGGGAATAAGCAAGGAAGCATGTCAGCTGAAAGATTTAGTCGGATAATCCTGGACTTATTGGAAGGAATTATGGCAAGGAATTTTCACCATCAAAACTAAGATGTACAGCTACATACAAATATGCTTGTCTGCTAGGCCTGAATTGAACTAATCTTTTGTTTGCATGATGCTCCTGACAGCCAATACAGGCCAGCTAAAAGTCTACTTGACACTTAATTTTTAGTCGGTCTAACATTTGAGGCCTAAGTACTACCTTCATCCTTGTCTATTGACGTTGATTCCCATGGTTTGTCCCAAACCACCATCTTAAGACTGCAACATGCACTCACATCTCGAGAGCCTGTCATTCATAAAGTACGGGGTGGAGGAAGTTGAAATTCATTACTCTCCAGACCTGATGAAGAACTTAAGGAATTTTCTCCAATTTTGCTTCAAAAAAAATGTTCAGATACTCGTTGTGAATTGCTGTTTTAATTACAGACGATACCATAAAATCTATCATTGAATTTTCCATCAATTTCTAGCTAATGTGGAAAATGTACATATACCTGCACACACACAAACACACATGCACTGGGAATAAATTTAACTCTTCGCTAGTTCTTTCCAATAATACCTAGCGAGATGCTGAACTATCACAGGCATTTAATAGACAATTATAAAGTGTTGGACATGCAAAATACTAGCGGAGGCACCATGATCCAACAAACCCACTCTATGTTCTTGAATTATTAGGACTCCTTAAAAATTCTGGTGCTATTTTTCATTTTACCAAAGAGAGAACAACAGGAGGAAGAAATCTTCCACTTTCAACACAATGGCAATAAAATATAAAATAATCAATGGATTTTCCCCAAGGCTAAAAATATGAATCACCTGGTTCACTCTCGTTTTTGCCACTACATAGCAGCTATTTTCTTGGTTAAAGGCAGTTGTCACCTGATCAAATCAATATCAACTGTATGGTTGAGAATCCTCTGGCTAAAATTATATATCAAGGATGCTAAAAGCAGGAGAGAGAGAATCATTTTTATTGTGTTTCCTTGACTTCTTTACTCTCTTTTAGTTTATAAATAATAGCTAAGACATTGGGATTTTCCTGAAGGCTTCAGCTCTGAGACACTTGTTAAGTGCAGTTTATGATCTCATTTGATTCTTGAAAGATACTGTCCTTTAAAACCTCAACATTTCTGCATGACTCAGTCATCTATTCTGAAATAAAAATCCAACAGAGAAATATACAATTTAAGTAAATTTTTCTTGGTTAGTGACATAAAATTTCAGGAAGGTTATGAGGCTATTATTCCTGGTTAATTTACTTGAAACTTACTCAACCAGTAAGTATGATGTCTATGGAGTTACATTTATATTTCTGATTTATAAATATTTTAAAGATACAAAAGAGATAACTTCTTTTCAAAAATTAGTATTTCTCCATTTTACTTTATTTTTTTTAATTGCTAGAGCTATAGATTGGCACAAGACAGAAACACAGATTTCCATATAATTGTTGTAAGTAGGGACCACTAAGGTATATGTGGATGAGGTTGATGACCTCAAATAAATAAAGAAAAAAAGAAACCTTACTGGTTAGCTTACAAAACAATTTTTCCATAATCTTCAAATACAGAGAACATGGTCCGGGATGTGCCTATACCAACTCTTTCATTTCGTTTATTTTTTTATTTCCACAGCAAAAGAAGTGGCACCAATGCTAAATTATATTCAGGAATCTGCCATATCTGCCTTTAAAGAATATTAAATGCATATATTGTTTTTATGAGACTTTCTTGGCTATGATTCACATTTCATGTAAGTATCTCTGATAGCTACAGGACCCATTAGACAGCCAAGGGCCAATAAAAACCTTTCTAGGCTTAACAGGCCCTTGATTTATGTATGCACGTCTTACTAGATTTTGGTGGCCTTTCCTAATTACATGAAAAACTTGACAGAGAGAGACAGAGACAGGGAACGAGTCTAGAAGCTCAAGACAGCATCCATAGGCTGACTCTAGCCCTTCTTATACTGTCTGCTTAAGAAAACTCAAGGCTTGAATCTTCTAGTCAAGATGGCAGAGTAGGTAAACTCTGTGCTTACCTTCTTTCACGACCACGTACATCAAATTTACAACTCAACTACAAAACAGCCATCATTGAGAATCGCCTGAAGTCTAGTTAAACCCTACAAATAAGACCTACAGAAGAAGCCACCTCGAGACTGGTAGGAGGAGCAGAGAGGCAGAACAAGCTGGTACTGTACCCACATGTGACCATTAAACATTGGGAAGGATATCTCGGTTGCAGAGGTCCCCCCTGGAGGAACGAGGGGCCCAGCCCCACACCGGGCTCCCTGAACCAGGGTTCCAGTGCCGGGAAGAGAAGTGCCCACAATTCATGGTTGTGAAAACTAGCAGAGTTTGTGGCTGAGTGAGAAAAAGGGCAGCTACACTCTGAGGTGCTCCTCTTGGAAGGCCCGCACTTGGACTTACTTGCTGATGGACTCACTTGCTCTGAACTCCAGTGCTGGGGCAGCAGCTCAAAAGGTGACAGTGACATACGGAGAGGAACTGAGTTGTCTGGCTGCAGGGTGACAGCTGGAAGGGCAGCTTCCTCCAGAACGGAGGATCTGGCAGAAACCATTGTTTCTTTGTTGAGCCCTCTCCATTCCTGAAGTGCAGACGCAGGTGGCGGCAATAACTGATTCCCCATCAAGCTGGCCATTCGTTCACCAAGCCCTGTTGATTCTGGGACCATGCTACACCCAACTTTCAGAGATACACAAGCCGCTTCCAGTAGCTTTATCATATAAACTGCCCGTCTTGGTTCATGATGCAGACTTTCCTAAAGTCTCTCAAAGGTTCACAAAACCCCCAAAAAGCAGCATTCGGCTTGTGCATGTCCCGTACCTCTAACTGAGCAGCCCTAAGCCTGGCACTAGCAGCAGCTGGTCTTCGTTCACAGCTCGGCCTCTCAAGGCACCTCCAAGCACATCACAGGTGGCAGCCATCTGCAGATTGCTTTGTGCCTCATGCCAGGTGGCCCTGGGCTGGGCACAAACTGCAGATGAACTTGGCCAGCAGTGGTTCCCATCACAGGTGGACCTAGGGTTGAAATGCCCAGTAGCCAGCTTCAAACTGAGCTGGAGATTCACCCAGCCACCTTCAAGGATGATATACCCAATGGGCACACTAGGCAGGCACCAGAGCCCCGCTAAAGTGAACCCTGCTCTGTAGGGTCAGCCCTTGCACCACAGCTCCTCCACTGTAGTCACGGCCAGTCCTCACAACCAATCAGCCTGAGGATGAATCCCTCTCATTGCATTGCAAACAGCAACCAAGGTTCAACTATAACAGGAAGACACACACAACCCACACAAGGGACACATGTGGAACATTCAGCTCTAGTGACAAGGGAGCCTGTACCACTAGGCCCCACAGAATACCTACTACCTCTAAGACCAAGAGATATAGCACTCCTACCTAAGAGAAACAAACACAGGGAGGCAGCCAAATCAGGAAGACTCACTGCCAGAAAGCCTGCATGCACAATGTCATATGCAAACTTGGGAGACATTGGAGGGGCCCTACTGAACTACTGAATTTTAGGTTTTGAGAATGAAGAAACTAAAACCTGAAACAGATTTATAAGTGCCAAACTTTGAATGCATCTTTTAAACTACAGAGATCTATTAGCAAAATGTGTAAGCCCTACTGGTTCCAGGTGTTTGAGTACAACCTTTAAACCAGCATTGGATGATGACTAAGCTATGTTGACCCAAATACTACACCAAAGAAGCCAAGCTGAGAAATACAATTTTAAGAAAATAAACTAAATACAAAACAAGCACAAAAACAACTTACTGAGCTGAGGCACCAGACACTACACAGGCCACAAATGGTTATTTGACAATTTGTCCAGTTTTTATCATTGCTTTATGGGGAGAGAATTTTTTAGTTTTTCAATTTGCCATTCCAGAAGTCTCAGATTGTTCTTTTAAAGCTACTTTAGACAAATATTGTTTCTCTCTCTCTCTCTCTCTCTCTCTCTCTCTTTTTGGTATGAAATAAAGGTACAGTGGTACCTCAGTTTTCGAACGTAATCCTTTCCGGAACGTTCAAGTTCTGAAACGTTCGAAAACAGCTGACAGCTAGGCCTCAGGATCTTGCACTCAGTGAAAGTCGTGTGACATGTTTGACCTCCGAGGCGTGTTCGAGAACCGAAGCATTTACTTCTGGGTTTATGGCATTTGTAAACCGAAATGTTCGTCAATGGAGACATTAAAAAACCGGAGTACTACTGTATATTTTGAAATTTATCAATTATTTTTGAGTCCAAACTGTTATCTACATTGTACCACCTACACCAACAATACTGTTTTTTTAATAAAAAAATATTAAATTTAATCTAACAAAATACATCTGTTCTTTTTTCCTCACACATCTGTGTATGGAAACATACCCAAACTCCTCTGACTGATTTTCAAGATGTTTTCACAAATTATTTTTGTTGTAAATTTAGAATTTCTTTTAATAAAAACAAATGCACAGGGAGCTTCATTTAAGCAATATATATACAAGACAATTATTCATCATACCATTTAAAATACTCTAAAAATCAGAATATTGTCACAATTCTTAGATGAAAACTGGAAAATGCTCATCAGTCTCTTTATGTTTCTAGTAGAATTTTTATCTTTGAAAAAATGATATATCGAGTTGGAGAGAACTATGTCTTTAATAACATAACGCATCGGTCCAGCATTAATTTTGTCTAATGTGGGTATGGAGAGATTATACTATGATACTATGGTATATGTTTTATATACACAAACAGGAGTGCAGTACAGTTCTGCCTGGACCTCTATGATTTGTTGACTGAAAAAAAAAATTATCATCATAAAAATCTCAAGAAGTCTGGTAGCTACTTAATAAAGATTGATGTTACCTTGATATATTTGGAGTCACTCATATTGATTTAACTGTTAATTCTTCCTCAACTTTACTTTTCCTTAAGAAGATGCCTATGCTATTATCAGAATATATAATATTCTGAGTTGTAGAAATTAGAAGCTGGAATGGCGTCAGTAAATGGCTAAGACTTTTATAATTAATAATACTGTTTAAATTCACTTTTCAGGTTCAACTATGAAGTTGCTCACTGAATTGTTCAGTCATCCAATTCTTCAGGCCATTATTTGAATATGTATTACTTTAAAAAGCATAAATTGAATATCATTTTATATTTAAAATTGAACATGGAAATATCGGCTACATTTCAGGACACATAAAATAAGCTGGTTCATTCTGGAATGCATCATTTTTTTTCTCTAGAATATTTCTATAAAACCTCCTGAGCTTACCAAAAGACAGCTTCATCCTAACCCTGTAGTAGCCATGCTTATTCTGAGGTTGTCTATCCATATTGAAAAAATGCCTTCTCTGCTGTCATCTCCAATAGACTTCTTAATTAGTCTGCCAATACTGTCAGTAACAACTCACAGTTGTTTTAGAAATGAGAATTTCAGCATCAAAATTGTTTATTGAATGAAATAGGGTAATGTGGTCATATTGCAGTATAATTTTAGATGCTTCCATCTATTAGATTTCTTTATTTCTCATCTCCTTCCCTAAAGGAGATTCTCTATTCTAAGTGCAGAGGGGGCTATTCCAAGGGGTGAGAAGGCAAATAAGTCATCTGTGATCTAATAAACTTTCCAATTGTAATTTTAATTCATGCTTACCTGGTTGCCAAGCTCACACCCTCCCTTATGCATGTTGCATAATAAGATTTAGTTGAACTTCTATTATGTGCAAATCCAATGCCAGGCTTTTTAGGTTTCTTTGTAGAAATCTTTTACTTCATCATTTAAATAAAGAATTCAAATAAAATTGATTTGAACTTGTTTTTCTCGTTACTCCACAATCCCATATTGATAAAGCATTCAGGGGCTTTATATCTTACCAGTATAATATCTACCAAAAATCTGAAACAGTATTATTGATTCCGAAAAGATCTTTTCACTTATCTTGTTTTCTTCAAGTACTGTGTACTAGCACTGCTGTGTTACCCTCCTAAGTTTTTGTTTTATTGCTTAGATTACATTGATAATAATGACTTTTTTACAGATTTTCTGTATATCGGTAAGAGTCCAGGCATTTATTCTGGATTTAAAATTTACTAGGGTTTGCATTTCTGTGCTTAATAAAAGATCACTATAAAATAAACGTTTCCATTGTGAATAACAAAACCAAACTCTTACGTTCTGACTTTACAATAAAATGCAGATCTCCCATTCAGTGGAAAATTCTGCATTTCAGAAAGCTGAATGAGATGGCCCTTAGAAAGTCATTCCAGCCAGTGAATTAGGGCATAGGGGAAAGTTCAATAGAAGAACATTATTTGGATGCATTGCATTTTATTTGATTATGAACAGGATTCATTTTTAGTTAATTGGCCGGCATGCCTCTCAGTGTTTTATTCTTAGATAAACAAGTGACTATAGGCACGTTGAGCCAATTGCTTTCATTCTGTTCCTAAATTGCCATTAATACAGTAGCTGGATGGAAATGGTCTCATGCTTGCTGACACATTAACAATGACCAATGATGCAAAAAATATTGCTATATCCATACTTCTTTATCTCTATGGGCTTGATCAATCCCATTCTGCATGTTGCATTGTCTCTTTGGAACTCACTGTCAGCACAATTTTAGTGACAAATACCTCAGCTTCATAGCTCCCAGCTTTACTGGAAGCTGAGCTATGGCACAGATAGAATAAAAACTTTTTAGTGATTCTGCTCTGGTCCTGATTCCACTAATAAAGTTTGATGCTTGGGGCAGCTCTCTAACTAGAGTGTATTGTGACGTTTTTGTCTTCATACTGGATATATTCCATCAACAGGGCATATCAACATCAACCTTAATGATCAAGCACCTACCTAGCTTCTCTCATTGCTCTAAAAGCTTAAGAATAAAATTTCAGCACTGAATTTAAGAACTCAAGTCCTGGAGTTAGACAGATCTGTCATGTAGTCACAATTGCTCCACTCAGAAGATGTGTTTGTTAACTTGGGCACATTACTTAAACTTTACCTAAGGTTTTTCATCTCTAAAATGAAGATGATATCAACCACTGTTTCTATAGGGTTGTTATAAGGATTAAATAAGACAGTACGTCTATATCAACACGTCTATATCATATTAACTGCCATGTTCACTCTACTGTACCCTAATACTTCACTTACAGTAATGAGCATCTTGTCTTGCCCGTGGTTAAAATCTCCCTCTTGAAACAAGAGAACACGGGATTCAGGCTCCCCTACTTAGTAACGTTTGAATCTGTACCTAATTTCCATGTATTTCCTTCCCCGAAAGGCTGATCCTATGCTACCTCCCAGTATTACTGAAGAGTTCTCTTGGCCCTCACAGGTGCTGTTCCCAAGAACAGTCCTCAGTGCGTGTAAACCAGCATGTCAGCATTTACTACCTGTGGGAACCACTGAAGACAGTCCGACTTCTCTTTGGTTGCACCCCTACTAATTCTTTTACAACCACTACCTATTTGCTTAAGTTTATATTTATTACTACCTATATTTACTACTGACTTTGTGGGTTCTTAAAAACTGATCCTATGTTTCAAGACATCTATCAATTGAAGCATCTATTATCAATCATTCTAATTTTGTTCAAGCCTTAGGACCCCAGCATTGTTTTAAATGGTTTATAAATGTATTGCCTCATTTAATCCCCATGATAACTCTGTGAGATGGGTGCTATTATTATCTCCATTTTTCAGATGAGAATGATAAGGCACAGGTAGTGGAGGAGCCAGGATTTACAATTTAAACTCCAGCTCTCTGACTTCTGAGGTCACACTCCTCACCAATCTGTGTCCCAGTGGCCATGCGGAGCTGACTGCTTCCCTTTCTGTATTCAGCAGATTTCCTATTTCCAGACACCTTGAGTCTTTCTCAGACCTCCAGGTGAAATGCTCTTAAATGTATAATTCATACTTCTGTGCTTCTCTGCAAAATTTGGCTGAAGATGGGACTCTGTCACGTGGCTTCTCCCCCTTCACTCTCCTGGTTCCATGCCGTCATGGGTCTCTCCTGAGGGTGCCTTCCTAGTAAGGATTGCACACAATCCTCATCTCAGGCTCTGCTTCTGGCAAACACAAGCTTATCACAAAGGGTGATTTAGTAGAGAGAAATTTTGAGGGAAAACAGGAACATGAATTGTGAAGAAAATATCAGACATCGGATGATTTCAAACATGAATATTTCAAGAGACAATGGTACTTATTTATCCATATCAAACTAAGATAAATTAACAATAATTTCTTAATAACATCAAATATCTAGTCAGTGTTTAAACTTCCATTGTCTCACTATGTTTATTAGTTTTTATGTGTTTGAATCAGAGTCCACATAATATGCGCACAATGTAATTGATTTGATGTTTCTCTAAGTTTCATTTCTAAGTTCTGCTCAATTTATTTATACTTCTGATTGATTTGTTGAAGATACTGGGTTGTTTGTCCTGTAAATACCCCACAGTCTGCATTTTGTTGATTACATTCCCCTGGTGCAAAGTAATATGTTCCTCTGTAAATTGGTAGCTGTTTATAGAAGTTTGATAAGATTCAGTTTTGTTTCTTCTGGAAACAAATTCCATCAGGAAACACAATGTCGGTTGTCTTTCTTTTTACGCTAACACTTGTTGATCAGTGCCTAAATTCACCAGTTCAAAGAAAACTTTCAAAATGACAACTCCAAATTTCATAATGTCTCCTTTAGCTGTCAGATACAAACTTGTATAAAGGGAAAATTTCCTTTATCTAATATCCGGTTTATTAGTTTTGTAGTTCGTATTGAAAGGGCAACGTACATGTCTGATTCTTCATTTACCTGTTTCAAAATAATGAGCTTGTTCCCTAGTATCTCCCAAGGATGACCAGTGTGTTTCCTTTGCTCATTGTGTTTTCCCTATGAATTCATGAATATTTAATGTAGTGCACACAATAGCATTCACTGTCATTAATGTTCGAATTGTCTCATCTTCGGGCGATGGGAACCTCTTTAAAATGACTCTCAAGTACTTTTTGACACCATGCTCCATTCCTAATGTGACAAAATGCTCCAGGTCCATTTCCTGCCCTAGACTTGGAATCACGTATTTCTCCAAGAAGCCCCAGTTCTCTTCCCCAAGTCCATTTAACTTTTAAACCCTTTCATGTGTTGCTCCCATCCCTCTCAGAATTAAAACTCTGTTCTTAAAGGTGACCATGATCCTACAGTTTTAAGTCACTGGATCACCCTTAGTCATTCTCTGGGGTTCCCTTTAAAAATTCCGATTCTTTTGGTACCTGTTAATGTTGACACTCCTTTCTCTCTCTCTCCTCATTCCTCTCCTTTTCCCTTTTTATTTTTTTTGTCATTGTTGTTGATTTTATATTCTGGACTATTAAACATAAGTGATATGTACACATAAACATATGGTGAGATATATATATGTGTGTGTGTGTGTGTGTGTGTGTGTGTGTGTATATATATATCATTGCTGGGTATTATTATGCCAGGCACTTTTAGGTACTGAGATCAATTAGTGAATAAACCAGGCAAATCTTAGGTTGAAGTGTCAGGAGAGAGATGATTAAGTAAAATAAATACACAGACACATACACGTACATGCATTTGTATATGCATTTGAAGTTGATAATTGCTATACAGGAAATTTTAGCTGCAGAGATGGATTTCAAGTACCCGGAAGAGCTGGAGTACTAATGAGCAGAGCCTAGAAGGTGTCTCTGTGAATCTGCCACTTAACCTGAGTCCTGAGATGTGTGACACACACATCCCTCTCTGGGGAAGAGCATGCCTGGAGAGGGAGCAGAAAGTGCAAAGGCCCTGAGGAAGGTATGTGCCACATATGTTGGAAACATAGCAGCAAGTCACCTGTGGCAGGAGGGAAATGGACTCCGGGAAGGAGAGTAGGATTCAAGGTCAGAACGGTAAGTCATGGCAGAAGCAGAACATGTAGCATCCTATAAGCCATGAAAACTTTGGCTTTTACTGAGTGAGTGAGAACTGTTTGAGGTCATTGAGCAGAGGCCTGATGTAATGTAACTTAACAAATTGAAGGGCTGTCTTGGGCTGACATGTGGCAAATAGGCTGTAAAGGGGAAGAAGAGTAGCAGGGGGACTTGTTAGGAGCTTATTGCAATAACTTCAGCCACAAGCCAGAGCATTAGCTGTGCTGGGTGGTAAGAAGTAGATAGGTTTGCCTAATTGAGAACCCATTCCCTGCCGACACCAGCACTGGCAGGTGGCCCTGGTGGGCCAGTCGGGGCCAATTACACTGTGTCCAGGAGGCACTACATTTTAGATACATTTTATTCTTCCCAATTAACCCATTCTTGCCTTCTCCAGCAACATACGTATATATTCTGAAGAATGCAAACCTGCCTACCTTAGTCAGGATTTGTTGGTCACTACATTGCATCCATCCTTCAGCTCACCAGAACATGACACGTCTCGTGCCATAGGCACACTGCCATCTGCAGGCACAAGTCCTTTCTTCTGCAGCCCCTATGACCTACACAATGACCAACCAGCTCAGCTTGCCTTCCTACTCGACACTCGTGATTCCCTGCCCATCTGTCTTCCGCCCGTCCCTCAACACTTAGTAACTTCTCCCGTATCTTATTCTTCACCATTGATATTTCCAATGTGTTCCTATGTTGACTTTTGCATGAGAACCTGCCAAATTATTCTTTATCACCCACCCAATCATCTCATTTTGGACTTCAGACAAAGTGGTTCACAACTAGACAAAAATTCATGAGTAAATCACAAGTTACATCACAATTATTAGGGTCACACAATGACCTTTCTTAGTCAGTCTCCTTGACCTTGGCTTAAGAGTCTTGGAATTGGACCAGTTTGGCTGAAATCCTAGAAAATAATTGCCTGAAGAGAAACAACAAACTAATTAACAAATGAAGGCTTTTTGCCTTTTCTAACAGGGTGCAAAATCATCTATTATCACTCAGGAATGAACCCCACCAATTCAAAGTAATAAGAAAACAAAAAGGTGGGGGAAGACTGAAATGAGGAATTGTCCAGAATACTTTTTATCTGAAGTTAGTAGTTGTCTGACATCTTAATTAAAATGACAAAATCCTTAAAACTGGTAGTAAAACATAATGTACGCCTACATATACTCACACATATTTGGTAAATTATACTAAATATTGTCACTGAAAAGCCTATACTCAAGAGTTTTAGTGAAACAACTACCATGAGCCCATTTTTTTCTAATATAGACAGAATGAAAGTGAGGATTTATGGATACCCTTGCCTACTTGAAGCTCATATCTAAAGGCCACAGATCTTGAAAGTTGATGACTCAGCTTCAGAAAATCCCAAATCCCTACTCATTTTATTTTTTTCCTTTTTTCCTGTTTACATATATATGGGGTTGGAAAGAATGTTAAATCCTGTGATAACAGGCTTGGATCAGGAGCAAGAGGGGGATCAGAGTGAAAAGAGACTTAGCTGGATAGAATAATACAGCAGTCAGCTCTGGGGAAGTGTGAAAAGTCAACCATCTTGACCTGGTATTATTCAGTCTACCTGCCCCCTGTCCTTTTGGTCTTAATGCCTTTTTTCCTTTTTTAAATGAAGTAAACATCTGACGTCATCTGAGAATCATTTTCTGGTTCTTCCACAGAGGGTGTTTTACAGTTTAGAGAGCTGACCTGGGTCCAGAAAAGTAGCTGAGAATACAGTGGCACCAGAAAGGTGGTACCACAGAATTTGGGTTAAGTCTCCTGATCAGTGAGACTTTTATAACCATTGCTGCGTTTCCAACTATTAGATCTTCATCTGAACAACACATTTGTTCAGTTCACTTTGCTGCGCTTCCTACACAGTCAACTTTTCAGTACCGCGCAGTATAGTTAAAATTGTTTGGTCAAAGTGACAGCTGCTCAATTCAACTGGCTTGCTCAAAAAGGAAACAAAAAAATGTTTGAGATTCCTGGATTCAGAAACCAATGACTCCGAGAATTCACAGAGCAACTTTTCTCTTCATCTTCCTCTGCTCCTTTCCACATATCTCCTCATTCAGCCCCTTGTATCTGTGGAGCGTCTTCTTCATTTTAGTTCATGAAGGAGGGCACATGGCCATGGATGGCTCCCTTATTTCACACCTTATCATTCAGGTACCGAAGGAATCACTGTTCCAGTTCTTTGGGCCCACGTGTAGAAGAAATTTTGATGGCATGTCTCACAGTTTCAGCTTGGGCTTGGCTCCCAACCACTGAATCAGCGATTTCGACTGGCTCAGGGGTGCTGGTAGCCAGGTTATTTTTAATATCAGCCAGTTTTGAACCATCTATTTTCCTGCAAGATCAATCCACTCTGGCTGGGGGGTGGGGGGGGGCATCACACTGTAATATGGCTGTCCCTGCTGCAATAATGAGATTAGAGAGGGACAATGAACTTCTTAGAAAAAGAGGTGCTGGGAGTAGACTAAAATCAATGTGTATCCTGTTTTTTCTCCCCTATATTCATGTTCTATCCCTTTTGAATATTATGTTTCATAGCTTCCTAGTGTATCATTGCATATGCACAATTGTCACTGTACCCTCTCCACAAACACACTTAGCATATGCTACCAACCTGAGTAACTGGAAAATTTCATGTACAGAAAATTGTTGCATGATTTGATGCCAGTCAGAAAAATCTATGCTGTACTCTTCATATATATATATATATATATATATATATATATATATATATATATGAATTAAATGTACTGCAAACATTTTCCACTAGAATTCTTTATGAAATATTTGAACAGCTTTTAGCAGCAATACACATGGGTTTTACCCTGGCAATCAGCACAGCTATGATGACCTATTCAAGCCAAGAACTGGCTCAGGCATGTTACTTTGAGGCTGAGACATTTCCATGTTTACAATTATTTTTACATTATAGAGGAACATCCCATATTCCTTTTAAAACACAGAAAACATACGTTCACTGGAGATGAGGCATACATTGATGCAAAAATCTCTGTCTAGGATGGGCGACCACAGGTCACCTTGGGGTTGATCCTGACTTCCAAGAATCATGAATAGATTGCTTCCTGTTGCTTCCCAACTTTTGGAACTCTAGGGCTAGCTGGCATTATTTGCTTTAGAGAAAGGTGCAATGAAATTTTTTATGACCTGAAAAGGACAGCTAATTGAATCTCCTTTGGTTGGCAGAGAAGGAACCTAGGAAGTTGGCACACCAATTTATATTAACGATAGAGTGATCAAATACAAAACCGGAAATGACAGTGAGAGGAGAGGAGTCCAGACTGGAGACTCAAGGTCACCCCAGGACCTATAGTTTGTGATAGACACTGTGTAAGCCTCTATGTGGCTAATGGGGGAGGCTTTCTGGAGATAGATACCTTGGGACCGTGGATGGGTTTGTGGTTTGATGGATAACACGTGTGGATTAATACAGACACCTTAGCTGAAAGAATGGAGCAGGAAATTTGAGTGTTCATATAATACACTTAAAATATATATGCGCTTCGTGTTCTATACATAGATTCCTAGTTTTCAAATAATGAGAAGTTATTAAGAAAAATACAGACTTTGGATTAGAAGATAGAGAGTTAAATGCTGCTCTTACAAACTCATGGCAACTGGACAACTTACTTAAACTCTCTGCCTTAATCTAACCCACAAATTTACTCCAAGGATCAGGTGGGCTGTTGTAGGCTCACACATGCATCCAAGTACTCAGCGCAGTGGATCATCATGAATTCTTGTTTTTCTGTCTCCAGCTGTAAACTTAGTATGAATAAGAGCTTACTTGACTTGTTTTTGAACTCCAATGCACCATAGTCTCTTAATATTGCTTATACTGAATGAAAGTGCCTTCTCCATAGCAAAGAGCACCACTCATCCTTAATACATAAATTTAATTAAATCATGATCAGTTTAGTAGTTGGTGGTTAGAAATGTACTTGCCAATACTGCTGAGCCTGAAAACGTTATTATAAACATCCAAAACTTCTGTATTATTGATTCTTGGTTGCCGTAGGTAAGAATTTTATGGGAAAGAATGATAAACTAAATTTCATAGTTTATTCTACAAGAGGAGTGGACCTTAATTTTTCTGTTTTGAAAATAAAAATATGACTATTTTATATCATTAAAATAATTCAAAACAGATCTCAAATATGTAGTGTTCTTCTTGTGGAAAAACAGTATCATGCCTTGCTTTTAAAACTTAAATTCCTATTAAAGTGTTGATTTAGCATATATTGAACATAGATGTGTCCAGCATAACGCATTTATCAAGAAAATGTGCTTTTCTCTCAAACTTCCCATCTCTATCTATAAAACCATTATCCTGGTAACACTCAAAACTTTCTGTTTCTGGAAGCTTCCTCTTTCCTCCATTTTGTCAAATCTATCGATACTTATCATCCATTGGATTAGGCTACTTTCAGGCTTCTTATTACTTAAGATAACATGGGTTAAATTTAAGTTATTTTAATTTTCACTGCCCTACCTCCCTCTCTTTCTTCCTTCCTTCCATCCTTCTCTTTTTTCCATCCTCCCTTTCTTTCTTCCTTTCTGTTATAAAGTTGAAAGCGTCCTAATTAGTTTACCTTCAGTATTTTTGTATTGACTAGTGTATATTTATCAAGTCCCTTCCTTAAGCTTCCTAACCCCTCCATTTAACATGAAGGATTTTGCAAAGACAAAGAACAATTTCTTACCTTACTATGTTAATCCTCCTTTTGTATCATCAAAGACCAACTTTTGTCTTTAATGAGTTGTGTGTGTATGGGATGAGCTCTTTGGATTCCTTTTCACTTCATAGAAAGCCTAGTAAATCTGCTGGGTCTAGTGAGTTGCATTCTCATTTATAGATAAGGCACCGAAGGCCAAGATGCATTACGTGTCATGCCTAAGGACACAACAATAATTAATGGTAGATTTGCAACTGATGCCAATGCATAAGCTTCCACTATGCAAAAGCTTAAGGACTGGATTTAAGGTGGCGTGACATGAAGATCAAAACAGAAAACAGTTGTGAATAGGTGCTTTTTGTTGTTTTAGAGCAATATCCAGCTGTTGGTTATCATTACTCTTACTACAGCTCGTTAATCTTCCACTTCTCTACTCCAATATATCAGTTCAATTATGCATAGT
The DNA here is from genome assembly GCF_004115265.2 of Rhinolophus ferrumequinum. Taxonomy (NCBI): domain Eukaryota; kingdom Metazoa; phylum Chordata; class Mammalia; order Chiroptera; family Rhinolophidae; genus Rhinolophus; species Rhinolophus ferrumequinum. The sequence continues at coordinate 14,673,834 of NC_046289.1, forward strand.
AGGTGTATGCTGTGTTTCATGAATCAGTCAACGTTCTTTAGCCAATGCTTTTCCCCTAGTCTGTTTGCTCCTGCTAGTCATCTGCCATGGTATCTACTTCTTCTGGCCCACCAAAGCACTAACAGAGGAAAACTTTTAATGAGTATGTGTTGATTAACTGTTTGAACCACGAATAACTTCTTGGATAGAAACACCCCCAGGCTACACAGCTAGCACACAAACACATATCCACTTCAATGCTGAACGTGTTTCTTTTGCAGATAATAAAACACAAAGGAACTAAGAATTAATCTTTTCAGATAATGATGGAAGATCCTTGCAGATGTTAATCACTCAGTTTTGTTGAAACTCCCTCCATCTCATGCACAGACAAAACCCCTGAACACACATATATAATAAAATGTATCAGTCAGGGTCTCAGAACAGGGATGTGTTAAGGTGTGGGTACGGTTTTCCTACTTATTTTTTGCTTATCTACCTCCCACTTGTTCTTCAGTTAAATTGCAGTTCCTCACTTAAAACTCCTCAAACTCACCTAGACTAGGTCACATCATCAGATATTCATATAACATGTTGTAATGCTACAACACTGATCACACTTTATTGATTTTATTTATTTAATATTGACCTTTGCTGCTAAACTTTACACTTATCAAAAATGCAGAATGTACTTGCCCTCCTAGCCATTGTCACCAGGGCTTAGCCCAGTTTTCAGCACACGACCAGTGCTCAACAGCAATTTGGTGAATGAATGGAGAGCTGCTAAAATGGAAGTGGATACTACTTCCTGTCTTCTTCTAATTAACCATGTCACCAACACGAAACACACACATACACACGCGCACACACACACACACACACACACTCACACACACACACACCCAACACACATGCAATTTATTAAAGACAAAAGTTGGCCTTCAGTGATATAAAAGGATTAAGAGTCTTTTATACTCAAGCTATTCCTACTGTCTGCAAATTTAAAATATGAAAGTGTAGCTAATTTTGACACAATTATCATTGAAAACTAGGCGTGCTATTAATGCTAGAGTGCATTTAAAATATCAGTATCACAGAATCCCTTTGGTATGATTTCTTATGAATGTGCTTCAGAAGTTGGGAAATACAATGAAGAAAAATTTATAATCTAAAATTTTACTTATTGAGAAAATCTCCCATGCTTTATTGCCATGGTATTACATTTGCTGTAATTGCTTAATATTAGCATAAATGTACTTAAGTGCCTTTTGCTACCTTCTTTCCACTGACAAAATTGTGATATCATGAAATACCAAACATGGACAACAGGAAAGAAAAAGTTTGCTTAAGAAAGAATGGGCAATTTACTTGCAAAAATGACACATTTATTAGCTCTACCTAGTCTGCATTTTAAATGTAATATATACATACTGAATAACAAACTTAAAGAATTAAAGAAAATGCTGTTGGTATGGTATAATAAGCAATATACTTGGTCTTTATGTCAGGATCCTTGCACAGATCTCCTAAAAACTTTGTATTTCCTGAGATGTAAGGGTGCATATTATTCATAATGAGTCCCTGTCAATCACGTCTGAGTTTATGTCGACAGGGTGACTTATGGCTGGGCAACTAGATAGCCTTAGGATAGAATTGGTTGCCAGAAAGACTAAGTGAATAGCAAGTTGGAACTTTCAGCCCTACCTGCAGCGTATGGGCTGGAGATTAAAGTTTTATTAAAAAGGAGAGAGTCTCCTGTGCTCAGGACCTTCCAGACCTCATCCTATGTACCTCTTTATGTGACCGTTCTTCTGTATCCTTTATCATAACCTTTATAATAAACTGCTAAACGTAAATACATTTTTCTCTGAGTTCTGTGAACCAGAGCAAATTAACAGAACCAAGGAGAGGGTTTGTGGGAACCTCTGATTTATAGCAGTTTGTTATTTCAGGTAACAAACTGGACTTGCAATTGGTGCCTGAAGTGGGAGTAGCCTTGTGGGACTGACCTTTAATCTGTGGGATATGACACTCTCTCTAGGGGGATAGTGTCAGAATTGGGTTAAATTTATGGGACACGCAGGCATGGTCTACTGAGAACTAGAGAATGACTTGGTGGTGTTGGAAAACACACCACAGAGATAGCTATGACACATTGGATACTCAAGATTTTGTTGAGGTTATTAATGGATTTATTTTACACCCATGCTTATAATATCATGTAAAAATAATGTTTATCATATACTGTATGTTTTCATACGAGTGAAGCATATTTTCTTTAATGCTCTATAGAATCGGTTTTTAATATTATTCCCAATTTGCACATGAGTAGTCCAAGCTCAAATACTTTAAAATCATTCCCTAAATTACACAGCTAGTGGGTAAACAAGCTGGCACACAAACAGAGGTCCACTGAACTCCAGTGTTCATGCTCTGAACCAGTCCCACTGTGGATGAAAAAGGGGCACTGTAATATATCTAACTGAAAGTAACTTCACAAAGTGATCTGATCATCAATTCCTAACTGGGCAGGTCATGGTGCATAGTCACCCTTCAGGCCTATAACTTCTTTAGTAAAAGTTTATCTTTTCCTTAAGCAAGCCCTGTCCATTGTTTTTGTGGATCTAGATTAACACACTTTTGAAATGCCTCTTTTGCCATATCCACGGGAAGCATATCCACCCTTAAAAGAGTATATGATCTTGTTAAATATCCTGTAGCCCAATCCCCACCTTGCTTTTCCACCTTGATGTAATCTTCCTTTACTTCTCTCCTTAATTCCAAATGTATAAAAGAAACTGCAAATCTGTCATTCTAGCTAACATTTACGAGACTGCTTCAGGCATTGTTGTCAGTTTGGTTCAAATAAAATCTTGTAAAAATTCTTCACAGATTTGGACATTCTTATGTCGACGCTACCATTATGAAACTTCTGCTAGACACAGGGGTGCAGTTCCCTATAGTTTGCCTGTTCTCCTATTCTAATTCATAAAATGTTTCCTTTGTAATTAAAATGAAATCTTTTCAATTTCCCCCCAAATGATTAAAAAACTAAAGAGAATCAGGAAAGTTCTTTCTTATTTTTATGTAGTAAGAGAAGTAAATTTCCTAATTCTTACATCAACAACTCTAAATCTAGACAGAATTCACTGTAATGGTGGATTTTAATGCTCACGGAATATCCAAGAGCTCTCCTACACTTCCCAGCTTCTTGTGGTTGGTCTGGGTTGTGCGTGTAGCTCTGGCCAGCGGACTGTGGATGTAAGTCACTATCATTTTGAGGCAGTAAAAAGTTTTTGGGTGACCCCCTAGCTTTCTCATCTGCTTATTCAGTAACTCTGAAAACCATCCATCAAGACGGCAGAGCCATAACATAGAAGAATAATGAATCCTTAAGTAAATACTTAGACTTTACCTGGAAATCCACTGGAATGACAGAAGAATTCATATAGATGGAAATAAACTTTGGTTTATTCAGCTTAACCTGACTAATGCAGACACAGGGAAGAGATACTATATATAAAATGACTGATTCAAAATCTTGAAGGCAAAGTGAATTAGTATGCCTTCAGTTTGGGCTATCAGAGAATCTTACTATAAGTTACTTCAACAGTAGGAAATTTATTATCTCATACAAAAATTTATTGTGGAGGTGGATTATTCTAGCACAGTGCTCAGCAATGTGTTCACAACATGACTACGGCAGCTGTAAGCATCACATTATGAACTTTAATGTCCAAGGGCAAGGAGGCTTATGGTCTATTCCCATGCTCCGTTTTAGGGGAAGGGAAAATTTCTTATTATCATTTCCCACCCCACCCCCACCAAAGAAAATCCCCAAAACCTTTATATCTAAATGGCCTGTGTTGTATCGAATTCTCCTACCTAAACATATTACTACCATTAAGTTGGGTTTACTGGGATTGGTTCTCTAGTGTAATCACCATTTATTACCTAGGGCTAAAAGATTCCATGAAAGGAATGGTGTCCCAATTCATGAATAAATTCTGGGTTCTTCTAGCAAGGAAAAAATAAATAATGGCCATTGAGTAGATACATTGACTCTGACAACATAAAAGATATTCCGAGAGCTACATAAAATATTCTCTCAACATTATTCACTAAAGGGGAGCAGAATTTGACTCCCCCAAAAAATATACCTCTTTGGCCAACTAATTAAAACAAAACAAAACAAAACACAGCAGACACAGGAAAAACTCTGAAGCCAAGTAGAAGCTACCCTTTGTAGGAGACATTCATATTTATTAAGGGAAATCTACAACTGTAAGACTTTCTCTCCCTCTTTGTTCCAAGTAGAGAAGGACAACTAAACCTGCAGAAATTCTTATCAATGGAGAAAGGAGTGACTTAAATCTGTGTAGCCACCCTCCTTTACGTACTGTGCTTTTCCTGCTCACCTCTCACAACTAGCCTTCCCGCTCCCTCAACATCTTCTGTCTTTAGCTGGAGATGATATTTAAGGTGGTGACCTGCCATTTGGGGAATTAATCAGTTTCTCGGGTCTCTCCCATGTATACAGGAGGCATACATGTTATTACACTCCTGATTTTTGTTTCTCCTGTTAATATGTCTTTTATTATTGGGGTGGGGGAGTCTCACCAAGAATCTAGAAAGATAGAGAGAAAATCATTTTTTCTGCCTATCACATCCTATTTCAAATATATTTTAAAATCAAAATATGGCTGATATTTATTTACCTTTAAATATTCTATTTTTCAAGCTCATCAAAGTGTAACAGTAGTACCACATATGTTATTACTGAGTTTATTAACCCAACATAGAGTAAAAATTTCTCATAAATGCTTAACTATTAATTTAGCTCCTTTTTAAATCAGAAATTGGTCCCACTATTAGGTCGCTGGGTTTAAAACCTTATTAGCTTTAATGTTTATGTCTAACTTTAAACTATCAGTGTGACATCAGGTAGACAATACCAAATTTGGAAATACTAACTTTTAAATATTAGGGCACATGAATAATTTTAGGTAATGGCCAATTTAAGATTAAAGATGGATTTTCTCTTCATTCTCCAATAGGCTGCCACTTTCAGCCAACTTGCCCAAAAAGGATGCTTTGAATTTAAGGAAAATAATGTTGGTTTGTTGTAAACTCAAGTCCAATTACATCTTCAGACCCTGAAAAGAAAAGCTCAATCAAGGAAACATTATAATTGTGAAGATGGTCAGGAACTAAAGTAATCTGTTTTCTAGCTCCAGCTCCAAAATGTAATCACTTTCTGAGGTGATTTCTGATAGAATCCACCAGAACAGCTCCCAGCATGTATGGTCTTTGAGAATTTGTATTACAATCCCCACCTCTCCAAAGTATGAATTCAAATGACTGGTGCTAATGTGCACACAGAATCAGGTGGGTTAGTGGCTCTTCAGAGTAGTCACTGGAGCGAGGAGTTGAATGATGTGTGAAATGAAAACCTGACCCAAAGCTCAGAGGGAGTTCACAGAGGACTGCACTTACGTCTCTGCAGAGCTCGGGTAGCGCGATGCTGAAAATCACACAGGTGTGTAATAAAAGCACCCTGAATCTCAGAGCAGAGAGTGGGCAGACTCTGGAGAGTGCTTTAATGAGCTGTTTTATGCCCGTCCTTGTCTCAGTACATTTTTCTTATCTCTCCGGCTACTAGGAGTTGTAACAATTAATAGTCTCTATCTCAAAGTGAAGTGTTAAGGTGAGAAAATTACCTGAACCATTTGAGTTGAATGACTCAACTTTACCTCTATTTTTCAAGAGGTATTAAGAAGAAAACAAAACAAAACAAAACAAAACAGAGAAAGAATAAAAAAGAATTGGGAGGAGTTGTTCTTTAGAAACACAAACTCCAGTCCTTTACTCAAGTTTTCTATAGAGACCTAAGACCTATATTTAGGTGTATGACATCCTGATTTCATTAACCTATGCAAAATAAACTAAAACAATACAATAATTAAATAAACGCACACAAATGCATACACTATCCATACCAATGATAAGAAGATATAATATATATGTGTATATATATATATACACACACAAATTTATATGCATAATAAATGAGATAAGTAAAATTTTATTAAAGTGTCTGAGCTGTTTGTAAAATGTTAAGATCTTGGATCAACTTGCCATAAATATTAAGTGCAAAGTTTCCCAGGATTGACAAGTTGCCTATGGAGGAATAGGGGTTTGAGAACCTACAAACAACCATAGCAGACAAAAAAACAAAAATAACTGAATTCATCATGACTGGTCTCTCTCCTTCTCACAACTTCACCTCATGAGATCTGACTTGCAGCAGTAATGGTAGTAACTAGTAAGTGTTAGTTTCAGTTTTTTTTCCAAAATGGAACACATACCATCATGCAAGATATTTCCTGGTTGCATAGATGATCTGATTTTTAACTCTGATAGTTACAAATTTATTTTTGTGTGCATTTGGAAAAATGTAACTCAGGCACCAACATGAAATGCTTGAACATTATTCCTTAAGAGGGGACAAAATCAGGAAGTGTACTATATACCAAAACTATGGGAAAGCTTTATCTAAATGACAAACTTAGGAAATGTTGCCGTACAACAATGGCAAGGGCTTAGGGGTTTTAAGTAGACAAGTATCGTGATTTTCTTTACATTTTTGTGAGATTTAATGAAAGATGTAGCATTCCCTTCAAGTGTTTCACTGCCTCTAGTCTGAATACTACAACCAGGTCCATCTACTGATAACCTAAATTCTACGTCTTTTTATTTACCACTATCATCATCATAACCATTTTTCAAGTGTTTACTACATTCAAGACACTGGATCAAATGCTTTAATGCATTATTTCACTGAATCCTTAAGATGACTCTGAAGTAGACACTATGATTATTCTTAATTTTCCAGATGAGAAAACTGAAGTTTAGAGATGCTACCTTTGTAATCTGACTCCTCTTAGCAGGCTATCTTGTTCTGTAATTTCCACCTCCTTAATGGTGTTTCTTATATATTAATAATACAAATGAAAATATTATAATAATGGTGAACGTTTATGGACCACACACTACATTTAGGGCACGGGTTTAAACAGTTACATAGATTGTCTTAATACTCACAAAACCCCTAATGTAGACACAAATATGACCTTCACTATACAGTTTAGGAAATGGAAGTGGAGAGAGAGGTAAAACCACTTCTCCAGTGTTACACAACTATGGATTGGAAAAATTTGGTTTTGATGGCAGGCAGTCCGACCCCCAAATCCATTCTCAAGGAATGGCATTTATTTGCACATGCTTTCAGCCCACACTGGGGGATAGGATGAAGAACATGCACAGAATCAGGGCAAATCAGTTATACTTCCAGTGGACTCTTGCCAGTGAGGCATAGACAACGTTATTACGTTATGGAATCTCTATTTCTGTTTTATGTGTCTATTGATGTTCTACAGTTCCTTGTAGGGAAGAGGGAAGGAGAAGAAAGAGGAAAGAGGGTCAGAGACAAAGAAAAGGAGAAGGAAAGAGAATTTTAAGCTTCTAGTTAAATTGTTCTTACTACCCACTTGTACCTCAAGTCTTGAACAAATTTGAAGACTTAAAAAAATAAAAGTTTCAAAGAGCTCCTCGGCTAAGCTGGCTTCAGTGTTCTAAGAAATTCTAAAGGGATGGTAGGCTCTGTCACACTAGCTCTAAAGACAAATCTGCTTAATGAACTGAACTCTTCAATTACGAAATAGCTAGAAGCTAAATTATGTTCACAACGTCCTTAAAAAAAAACAACAACAAAAAACCCTCCGTTCTCAAATCCAGCAATCAGTTTAATCCCATGAATGTAAATAAGAACTGACATGATTAAATCCTCTTAAATTAAATTTATTACTATAGTTCCAACAGAATATAAATTTTAGTAAAGTGTTTTCCAAAGTCTTCCTTGTTTAAAGTGCTTAGTATGCTATCCCTAAAATTTTCCCTATTATTATCTATGGGAAGAGGCTTCAACATATTCATAATGTAACATATGTGATGAATTGACCATGGTACCACAAAATAGCTAATATTTAGTTTAAAAATTTCAGAAGTCGAGGATGGCAACCTAAATCATTTGCAGGTGCATTCTTTACATAGCTATGTGGGAGCAATCTGTTCTCTGCTTTCACAGTTCGACAAAAAGACACTTGCTCTTTTATTCGGCCACCATTTACCTTCAGCAAATCAACCAATAATGCAATCTTTAGCTCCACTTCTTCAGCTGGTCTATTTCTATATTCCATGAAAAATAAGACTTGATGTAAGTAATGATTTTTAAGTTATTGAATACAAAAAATATAGAGTGGTAAAGGTCATTAAAAATAATTTATACTACTTTAGCCTGTGGAAAATGGCATTGTCAGCTGACAAAACAGAATGCAACCTCTTTCATCTATGGCTTCAGGCATCCTGGCTACTGTTTACCTTAGGCTCCTTAGAGATAGCTATTATAGAAAACCTGATCAGTTCAATTGCTTACAGTGGATATATTGCATACAAAAATCCTAAGGAATAGATGATATATTTAATTATTTAGCAAACACACATTACTGAGCCTCCAGGAAATTAATGATAATGAGGTACACACAAATAGGTACAACAATATTTATGATGAGAAGGATGATCATAGTAATAGTTAACAGAAAGAAAGCCAGCCACTGCATTACCCATGATTTTCCTAACATAAATTTCATAACTTAGGGAGGAAGAGGTAATTAATCATCCCATTTGAAAGATGAGAAAACTGAGGCGAAGAGACCTCATGCTTTTCTGGCAGCACTATGGCAGACAGTGGAAAATATGACCCTCCTACAGATTGTGCATCAATGATAGCCATACATGATTTAAACACATGAAAAACACCAGAGCATATAATAGTTTGTTCTCAATTAGGTACGGACATGAGAGTGCATGCAAGGAAAAGAGCAGTTAAGTTCAATGACAAAAGCTTTGGTGTTCACAGCATTTCCTTGCTCTCATTCTTGGAAATGGTAGTGTTTGGACAGAAGGAGGATGGGGGAAACCATTCCTGGCTAAGGGAATAGTCTAAAACAAGATATAAAATAACATATAAAACAATACATATAAAACAATACATATATATTTTTCCCCAAAAGGGTTTAAAATAATATATCCTTTAGAGTTAAAAGAAAATTTCCATACACATTTCATGGACTCTTCACTTCATTCTTGAGGGGCAGGTAAGCCGGAAATTACCATTCTGATTTTAAAGATATAACATTGTAAGGCTCAGTGAGGCCCAATTAGTGGAAGAGTTGGGACTGAAACTGAGCTTTTCCTCTGACCAGCAGCCTTTCTAGTATATCATCTTCCAAAGCAGCATCATAAGCATGGTACACATAGTGAGGGGTTGGAGGTGGAGATGAGTGGGGAAAAGAAAAAGATCAAAGAAAGGGTGTTTTTTGATGGTAATAGGAGGGATTCAATGTGGATATATGAACATAGAAAGGTTTTAAAGAAGACATTTATGAGTTCAAATGTGATTGAGGTGGCAAGAGGACACAGTGTGATTTGTGGAGGAGAGTAGACAATGTCTCATACTGAGCTTTGGGGTCAGACAAAGCTGGGATGTGCGTGGCAGGCTATTTAATGTCTCCAGCCCTGAGTTTCCTTATCTTCAAAGTGAGACTATTAATCCCTCCATCACCAGAGTTTTTATGGCGACAATAAGGATCAATGTGATAATATATGTTAGATGCACACAGCAAGCTCTCCATGGAGAGCAGTGATTGCAATGATAACTCGGAATAAAGTGAAACAGAAACAGTGTTTGCAGTTGGTTAACCTGGAAGCAATGTAGAAAAGAAGAGAACAATGAGAACTCGATCAAAGGGAAAAATGATGTGGCATCATTTACCGTCTGAAATTCTACTCTCCTCCATAATGTCCTTAACTGGTTTCCCATTATGTTTATATAAAACTCACCAAACAAGGAGGCACTAGACTGAGGGCGCTCTAATGCCTTAGTCACCTAAGCAGAGTGAACTCCTGGAAACGCCTCAAGGTGAAGAAGAAAACCAATCACAAACAACCAACTAGGCTATCCCGAACAATGCAAGCCCTTAAGCTATAGCCACTCAAATATTTTCCTTGCTTTGCTTCCCTGTCTTCTGTATAAAAACCTTGCGCCCTAGCTTCTATGGGTGGAATACTTCTGACCACTTCTGGTTTGGCATTGCCTGATTGGAATCCATGTTTGCTCAAATAAACTCCTCAGAATTTTAGGTTGACTCATTTTATCTTTGAATACTTGGAAGAAAATTCAAACTCTACAGCTTGTCCTACAAATACCCACATAATGTGTCTTCTGAATTCTCCAGGATTATCACTGGTAGAGCGCCTCCTGCTCTCTGATCCTTAGCCATACTGGCTTTGTTCATTTCCTGCTCTTCAGCCTACCTGGAATGTTATTTCCCCACCTGGTCTCAACTTAAGTGTTACTTCTTTAGATGAGACTTCCTTAACCTTTTGCTGTCCTCATTAATTAATTGTTAAAATTTGTAATCATATACATATTTGTATGTTTTTATTCAAGCAATTGACAAGGAAACTGAGAAGCATCAAGTGACATGAACTGAACTTCTCTGAAGCTCTGAGTGCTCTAAGGATAGAAAGAAGGACAATATAAAGATCTGTCGAGGGAAATAAACCATTTCTGTAACACTTCAAGATATCAGTGCAAGAGATGTCAGACATGGTTAAAGTGATTAAATGTCAAATTAAGAGGAAGAGGAATATATCTCTAAGTGTTAGATTTGGAGAAGGAATGAGGCTCTTCTAAGAGCTGTTGAAGAAACCATCGAGGGATTTATTACTTAAAAACTCTAGAGGTCTAAAGACTGCTACGATAGTTCTCTAAGCTGCAATAAGAAGCTATGCTTTAATCTCTTTAAACCTGTGCATTAATGGTATGTGTGCAACCCTGTGTGTGTGTGTGTGTGTGTGTGTGTTCCCTGTTCTTTTGTGTGTATTTTTGTGCTTCTGTGTTTTGTTTCACCTTTTGTGTGTGTATGTGAGAGTAATTGGGATGTGTGACAACAGAGATCGTGTTTGGAAAGCAGTGGGAAATGTGCCACTTGATGGATGTCATTCTGTTGCATGTGGCTTCAGCCTTCTAACTCAAGTCTCCCTCATGGAAACATCACTAAATTATGAAGAGTTAGGCTGTGAGAATGCTTCCATATCTAACTAAGAATCTCTCTTATAAATAACCCATCTGTTGGAGAAGACAAACATATTACACACAAAATAAACTAAAAACTGCTTACTAAATTAAATCATTGTTTTGCCGTATATGATATACCATGGCATACAATTTATAATTCATATACTTTCATTGGATAGATGACCTGCTCATGTCTTATACAAGGCATGTGTAAAATAGACCTGCAATATTAATATCATTTAAAAGATGTAACAAACCTGAATGTCTTTGTGCAATTTGAAGGCACATTTTTCACTAAAGCTGGAGAGATAGTGGTTTGCTTCAACAACTTCAGTTTTTTATTTGTTTGTTTGTTTTTGACAAGAAGTACAAATGTAAAAGACAAGTATCCCACTGTGCCCGTGGGTCTGGCACAATCACTGGAAAATATCAAACATGTCCCCAATTAATTAGTGGAAAGGGAAAAAAAAAAATGCTTCGAGGAATGTCAAGACAAAAGAAGCCTGAAATCTGACAGCTTTTGAAAGATCCACAAAATAAGGAGCAAGTATAAACTTGAAATTCCATTTTCTAAGGAATTCTTTGTCAATCAACCGTAACATTGTTTTTTGGAGATTTTCAAGGTAGGTGTGGATTTAGGGCTAGGAAATCCAAATTACAATCAGGTAGACAAGGGAAGTTTTGTACACAATCAGGTACACTACTGTTGTCTAGGTCAAGAATTTAATTATCACATCTTTAGATAGGCTCTCCCCAAACACCTATTCCAATTCAGAAACACTAATTATTCTCAGTTATCTCCATCACAGCACACTGATTTTTGCATTATTCATTATGTTCTGAAAATACATCATTTATATGTTTATTTATTTGGTTATTGATTGTTTCCTCATTTTCCTCAGCATGGATACTATAAGGCCATGCACCTTTTTGATCTTATCTCTTATGTATCCCTAACTCATAAAATAGTACCTGACACATAGTGGGCTTCAAGTAAATATTTATGGTAAATGACCTAAAGATAATATAAGAGACACAAAGCGATAGAATGGCTATGACATAGTACATGTTAATTACCTACTCAGGAGTTATTTGATTGTTTTGATTTGTTCCTATAGCTTAAAATATTTTGTAATAACTATAGTAAAATATATAATAATTAAAACATTCAAAGTCAAAAAGTGCTGCATGTCATTTATTAAAGGACTGTGCTGATTACCTTATTTATCATCATAATTACAACACTGTCTCTTCAAACCAAAATTAGATTAAGTAACTGTGAATACAAAGATGGTTTTATCCTTAGAGAGGTAGCAATCCTTTTATTTTATTTATTACCATTCATGTAGACATTCAATCATTCATTCCTGTATTAACATTTCTTAAGTGGTTAGGACCTGAAATTGTTCTACTAGGTTTTATAACAGATATAGGTTCTTCCTTCTAGGGAATCAGAATCTAGCAGACAGAGAATCAAGGAAACCAGAAGATACCAGTATGCAACACTGGAGTTGTATATATAGTAAACTATGTATATATCTAGTATGCAACACTAGAGTTGTATATTGTAAACTATGAGAACACAGACCCTCACCTGGCATAAGTCATCAAAGAAGGCTTAGCAGAGAAGGACTGATGGCAGAAAGTAGAGGTTAAATCAAGCTGAAGGAGTCATTTGACTGAAAAGCAAGGAAATTCAACTAGTTGGTATGAGTGGGCAGGATACACAGATGCTCCTCGACTTATGGGGAGGTTATGTCTTGATACAACCATTGCAAATTGAAAATATCACAAGTCGTGCTCGCTTCGGCAGCACATATACTAAAATTGGAACGAAAATATCACAAGTCAAAAATGTGTGTAATACACCTAACTTACCAGACATCACAACTTACTGTAGCATACCTTAAACATGCTCAGAACACTTACCTTGGCCTACAGGTGGACAAAATCAACTAACACGGTGACTACGCTGTAGAATATCAGTTGTTTACCCTCATGATGGTGGGACTGGCTGGGATCTGTGTCTCACTGCCACTTTCAGCATTACAAGAGAGTACCTAATGTGTATCACCATCCAGGAACCTATCTAACTTCAAAATTCAAAGTATAATTTCTACTAAATGCATATCACTTTTCACACTACCCTGAAGTCAAAAAATTGTAACTCAAATCATTGCAAGTCAGGGACCATGTGTATTTAGGAATGAATGGGGCTGGACGGGTAGGCGAGAGTCATATCACAGGAGGACTTTCATGCCATGCATATAACATAAGTTTAAAATCTACCTATTATCCAATAAGACTATCTGAAAGGATGGCCTCAATTATACCACATGACACAACAGTCTACAGGACAATCTGCTTGCTGTGTGAGAAGCAGGGCCTTCTCATGGTAACATGGCCACCAATGTACTCATCTTTATAGATCAAAAACTCAATGTGTTTAATTCACCCAGAGTTCTGGTTAATTAAGGATGGTAAAATTCACAAGAGATCAATAATATTAAGTCCAAGTATAAAAAGACACTCACATCAACTTGTCAATCCATTTTCTTGCAGGCATGACCCTAGAAAGAGAACAAAAGAGTTGGAAAACATTATTGATAAAGACATTAAAATAAGTCATCATAATAAATCCATTCATCTATGACAGGAAAATCAAAATATAAAATTAATTAATGTGCATAGTCAGAGTCATTTCAGAGGACTGAAAATAAATGCATACACATTGCTCTTTGAATTCCCTTTTCTAAATTCTAGATCGCACGCTTTTCTTCATAAAAGATTTTTTAGATTGTACTAAATCTGATTGGATTTCAAGTTCCTAAAGTTCAATAACGATATGTTTTGTGTTTTTTTTCCCAAAATAAAATGTTATCAGATTAAAATGTAGCATATAAGTTTTCTAAAATATTTTCTAAATATGAAATTATGAAGTAAAATCACCTTTTAGCTAAACACTTAAATATAAACTCTATTGATAGTTTATTGGAAAGTCTCGCATCTTTTTATACACATAATGTACACATAAACATATATTGCTTTGTAAAGCTCTTTTTGATTTAAGGATAGATTGCTAATATCTAGTGACAGCAATTAATATTCCTCAGTTTTGTGCATATCTATGCCTGCACTTTATAGATTCAAACCATTTTGATTAAAATTTAGGTTATATCTACTGTAATTTATTTTAATTATGAATATATTGAAAAGCATATCTTTCCATATGTATTTATGTTTTCTTTACTTACTTTTACCATAAAATAAAATTTTAAAAGTGGAAATTATATGTCAAAGAATTGTACATTTTGAAGAGTTGAGATAAAATCTGAACATTTTGTTTTCCAGAATTTACCTCTTAAGTAGTAAAGTTACCACACTTCCATTAAAATTAAATTCATATCTCTGTCAATGTTTGTCACTTTGATAGGCAAAAATATATTTCATGTCTATACATCTTTGATTTTGAGAGGGGCTGAATATCAATTCTTACTAATCCTTCACTTTTCTTTTTAATTGTATCCTTACATTACTTTCCATATTTATATTAGGAGGCTAGCTTTTGTTATTTTATTATCCGTATCTTGAATTCTATTAATGCAATCAATATTGAGCATCACCGGGTGCCCAGACACTCTTTGAGGCATCTAGGCCACAGAAGTGAGCAAAAAACCAAAACAGTGACTACAACAATGAAAGATAATGAATTAATCTAATTAATTAAATAGTCTGATATTTTCTACATTGAGGGTCAAACACATGCTAACTATTCACCACCCCCCACAACCTTTCCAGTGATATATTTACATATCACCTCTTAAGCTAAAGGCCTTTGCAGTATGTCAGTGTATAAACATTAGGATCGGATTTCTATTACTCTTCCTTTTCAGAGAGTGATCTCACCACTTATCTCCAAGTTCTTCCATTGGATCAATATTTTATATATGTATATATATATATATATATATATATATATATATATATATATATATATATATATATATATAACGTACTGGAATGCAGAAGAAGAAACAATCAAATCCCTTTTAGAGACTCCCAAACACCCACAGGGCACTTTGGAGAAAAGCCTGCATGCTGAGGCCACGTTTCCTTTACCTAAGCCGGTCTGTATGCCTTCCTCATCATCACAATATGAGTGAGCACGTGCTCTGAGGGAGGAGGTGAAGCACCAGCTACGACAGGTGGACAGGATGAGTTATAAAGAGGAGGGGATTTGCTTGTCCTTTTGTGCAAGTTCTGTTCTGTTTAACCTCACTTGTAAAAACAGGAACTTGTTTACAAACAAAACAAGAAAAAGAAAAGGATCTTAGCTCCCATATTACACCTAGTTAGAGACTTGAGAAATAGGACAGCCTGCATAGACAAGACTCGTAGCTCACCTTATCATCTGTGCACTTTTTAGGTAGACATGGTAAGTGGCGTTGCTACCCTATCAGCCAGCCAGAGTTTCCATCAAGGCATTCTTCAGACCTTCACCACAAATTTAATTTAAATCGTTCATGCTCAAAGAAGTCTCAGCATTTCCTCTTCCCACCTCACATTTTTATTTTGCTTTGGATTGCCTCTGCCCTTGCTCTTTCAAACAAGATCTAAATGGAAAGTGTCAGAATATTATGTCAAAAGCTGTTTAGATGTTGTTGAACAGAGTGCAGATAAGCATCCCAACTTCTGAGTGCTTGGTGTAATTTGTTACGTCTTTTAACTTGCCTTTAGGAAGCAGTTCAGGGATGTGACAGTGTTTCTCAGCGCTGTAACTCGCAAATGAGTCTCAACACCCAGAGTTGTACAGCGATTGACAACCTTAGGGATAAACACAAAGACTCCCCAGTAAACTGTCATCACCAAGGACGATATTTGGAGACCGCTCCATCCAGCCCCTGCTGAGTGATATGCTACATCAATCAGTTCAGGACTTTATCACTCTGTGAACAAGAAAATGTGTAAAAATTAATCTCATACTAGAGTCAATGTTATTTCTGTGGGTAGAGTTTTACCAGCCACTCTTCAAAAAGGCAAAATATCATTTTTCAGTAATTGTTTAGAAACAACAGACACTGAAAAACCTGTAGGATGAGTGTTTGTGATTTCTGTTCAAATAAAGTAAATAAATGGCTGAATTTACCTTGTGCCTAATTCAAGCCACCTTCTTTTTTTTTATTATGCATCATTTACATAAATTGACTACCTTGTGGGTAATTTTCATATTTACTTCAGGAAGCTTCAGGTGTTTTGCAAATATTGCATCCTTTAAAGGTCACTAATCTTAATGGCCCTAAGAGAGAGGTAAGAATTGTTTTTAAAGCACTTGAAAACTACTCAGGATTACACCATCGCAATCATTTCTGGGAGTAAGTGTCTATGACTGCATAATGTGGAGTTGTTTTCTGCATGGGACCATGGAGAAAGGGATTCACAAAATCAGTGTTGTATCTATGAGTGCAAAAACCAGACGTGGGGTTCAGCCATGAATGTACCCACTCTGTGTAATGAAAAAAAAAAAAAAAAACTGTTTTAAATTACATACTACTAGAAAAAACATTAGCTTCTATGTAGGTCGAAGAACATGTCAATGACCCCCATCATGAGATAAAACTCAGGAGTGCACGTAAATGTGCGTAACGGATCCAAACTCATCTCCCTCCCTAGTGCTTTCTGAAGCCAGTGTTGTAAGTCATGCTAGGCTGTGAGCTGACTCTGAGGAAGCACTCCAAATAACATCACAGGAAAACAAGTCACCCTTAAATCAAATAATACCATTTAGCTTTGTTTCTTTGATAACATTCTGGAATGTATGTTCAAAACAAACAAATATATAAGTTTTCAGTTTTTTTGCTGCAAAGATTTGAAGCATTTGGGAAAAAAAAATATATATATATACACATATATATAAAAAAGTGACAATAAAGTTTGCTATGGCTGAAAGGTGTTTTGATTTTTTTAAGTAGTCATTCATTCATTTACTTACCATGTCTTTCTTCATTCATTGAGCACTAAATTTAGGAGCTGTTAAGTTCTAAGAATTTCAAGAAACAGCATAAAATCTCCTGCTCTGAGAGTTGGCACTCTAATCTCACAGGAGAAACAGAAGAGAAGCTGGTTAAAATACAAGTTGATATTTGCTGCAAAATTTGAAGATGTGATACCATGTAGAGTTTTTTGTTGTTGTTAGAGTTTATTGGGGTGATAATGATTCATAAAGTTACATAGGTTTCAGGTGTACAATTCTGTAATACATCATCTATACATCACATTGTGTGCTCACCAGCAGAGTCAGTTCTCCTTCCATCACCATATATTGGATCCCATTTACCCTCATCTACCACCCCCTGCCCCCTTACCCTCTACCAGGTAGAATTTAAAGGCTCTGACTTTAACTCTATGACCTTGGGCAAGTCACTTAATCTCTTTAAAAGCTTCCCTTCTTGGAATAAATGGGAATAACAAGAGCACAAACGTCACCCTCTGGTTGTGAAAAGTACATGGAATAATATTGGTCGTGCAGTTAAGTTGTCATGAGGAAATGCTCAATAAATCTTAGCTATTTTCATTGCTGTTATTCTTTTAGAAGCGAAGTGTTCTTTGGGTACAGAACAGGTAGCTACTAAGTCTTGGAGAGGTAATAGGAAAGCACCCAGAGTAGCGTACCTTGGTATGACATCCAGCTGCTTACTAGTGTTCTGCACAAGGAGAAATATTTTTACAGTCTTATTTGTAAATTAATCCCTTCTTGGTCTTTACCTAAAGAAATTTAAAAAGGGGGGCAATCAGTTTTGGTTAAGGCAAGCCTTAACTCAATTCTTAGTATAAAATCACCATTAGAAATTTTTTGTTTCCCTTTCCATCTTTCTTTCTGACAAATTATAATAGGACATTCAATAATTGAGGTATTTATGTTAGAAAATGAAGTAAAGCATATATTTTAATATCTTTCAAAAGAACAAATGGAAACATATGCATGGAGTCAACACATCGATCCTAATTAATCCGTTTGGTGGAGTTTCCTTTGAATGTAAGCTTACATACCTTGCAGTCGGCTGCTGGTTAAAACAAGTCTCTTTCAGTTAGATGATTATAAGAAGTTTACCAGGCTGTCCACACTTCAGTGCTTCAGAACTTGACTATGATAACACAGTGGGCTACTGCCCATTGTGGTATCTTTGTAACAAGGACTGAAGATGTTTATGACTATGACAAAGTCATTTATTGAGAATTACTGACTCATATTCTTTAATTGGAATTGTGATTATGTATTTATATGCATTAACGTTGAAGGATAGCAGTTTCTCTTACCAGACTTGAACTCTTTTTTACAAAGGTCAGATACAACTTTTAGCCAGCAGAGCTAAGAGAATACTTCCACTACAAGTGTCTTCTGTACATGTCACAATATTCCTGAGAAAAGATGTATCCTTCTTGCTTCAGTTCCCAGTCTTTGCCTCTACACTCATGCTGTGTACAGACTGCAAGTACCCACTCTTCACAAATTTTACATGGAAAGCTGTGTATCTTTCCAATGTTGGCAAAACTGAAATCATTTGGGTGGTTACTAAACTGACTATATCTTGACTCTAGCTTTATTTGTGACTACATTTTTTAAGCAATTCTAGGCTATCTATGGGATTAGTTTTTGCAAATGTAGGGAAGGCAACAGATTTATTTAAATGTTTTCTTGGTGGGAAGATTCATTTCCTACTTAGTCTTATTTTATGAAAAGACAGCCCTACTTTTTGCACCAACAGGAATGTCATGGCAATCTGTAAGCAACACCACCAAATATCCCCACTGCAGTAGGACACTAGAGAACTTTACAGTTTAATAATGCTGTGGGGGCTTGCATTTATATCATACTACAATGCAATTGTTACATAACTTCAAATTGCTCCATTTCACATATTAATCATAAAATCTCAACTCGCTTATCAACCCACAAAATTCAGCCAAAATGCTTTTAAGATATCTACCTCTGAAGGAATAGTATATCATCTTACATTGTATAGGAACTGATTCTGAAGATGCTTTGCAAAGAAGTTCCAAAATCATTTGATAATCAGGAAGCATCCCAGAAACATTCTCATAAAGATGCAGGTGAAAGCATCACTCATACAGCAGATTGTTTTAGAATAAGTCACATTACTTTGTATCCACACTTTGAATAATGAATAAAGTACTTGTTTATTGTTGCTTTGACTGGGTAAATGAATATTCAATAAGAAACCATAATCCTAACCCAATGGCATGTACAACCCAAAGAAGACACCGTGTACTTCTTCCCTTCTAAAGAGAGTGGTTTTTTTTTGTTTTTTGTTTTTCCTGTGACTTCAGCAGACTTTCCAGGAATTTTCCACAAGCTTTGCCTTTGATAAACCTCTCACGTCAGACTCTGGATGACTAGAATTACTTTCTTGTAGGCTGATTCCCAATCATGTGGTCTTATTTCATTATAATTACCATTATAGTCCTGGCTAGAGGGTTCTGCTTCGTTTTCCAGAGTTACAATTCCCTTTTGACTATGATTAAACTGTCTTTGGATTCATGGGCCTGGAAAATTTGAACAATCCAATTTAATGAAAAACAATTTTCATAGCCATCTGGCAATGGTCTGAATATTTCTAGAAGTTAACTTTTTGCATATTAAACCCCTAAAAGAAATAATTAAATCAGCTTTCATAATAGCCCACGTGGAGAGAATCCGCTCTGTGTGTTCCTACCAGCTCACTGATTTGTGTATCTATTGTACTTCCTCAGTAGTTTTGGAGAGAAACAGATCATTTATATAAATTATAATCAATGGGGGTCTGAATGCTGAGCATTTTGGAATAGCCTCTTGGGTAAGTTAGATAGTTAGAGAATAAGAAATTAATCTTATCTGCTTGGATTCTTTCATCAAGGCAAGATTTAAATCAATTAATTATAATTTAGGAAATTTTCAAAGCTAAAAGCTTTCAGAGTGAAAATTGTGTTTGGGTAATTATAAAGAAAGTTCATTCTATTTTAAAAAGATAGACTCAGACAATGCTATTTTGCAGGTTCCTTAAGTTGTTTATAAACGTTTTCATTTTGTTTTTAGTCTGAAAAGCAATCTCAAAATTGTGAAAATAATTAATCATGTATTGATTATAGCATTTGAGCTTACTAGTAATGGTAACTCAGAGTCTCTCAGAAACAAAGTAGATACTTTTGAATTTTTCAAGCCTGAGTATGGCTTGTATAACAATTCAATAATGGTTATACTTTCCTAGAGAAATTTGAAAAACACAAAACACCTCCACTGAACTTAAAATGTGATTTTCAATTTAAATTATTATTGGAAAGAGCTAGTAAATTTTGTCTCCTTATATATTTGGTTGGACCTTCTAAGAAAGTCTGGGCAAACAATATTTCTGAAAAATTGTAGTTACCCAAATATACTTTTTGGCAAACCCTCATCAGGTGGTAAGGCCAGATGAGAATGATGTTTATTTCATAGTTAAATTTGATCCACATCTCTCCGATTCCTATTTCTGACGTTTTTTTAAAGATAAGACTAAGTCTCACACACTATAAGTGATAGTAACTTCATATACATATACACACACATATATATATGTGTGTGTATATATAATATGTGTGTTTATATATATTATATGTGTGTGTATATATGTGTGTGTATATATATATATATATATATATATATATATATATATATAGAGAGAGAGAGAGAGAGAGAGAGAGAGAGAGAGAGAGAGAGAGGTTTGTGGGTTAAGTAATATACTGAATGTTTAAGTATATGCACAGATCTCCTGTCACTCTTTGGATATCAGTCCATAGACTTGAGGACATTAATAGAGTCTTTATTCAAAGAGTACACAACTTATGTAAACAAAAAAATCACTTGTTTTATCACCCAATTCTTGATAACTCTAGTGGAAATGAAAGCATTCCATGAAGACCAAATTTATTTTATCACTGCTCTAAAGTCCTAAAGTCGGAGATATTTGCAAAGCTAAACATTCACGGGTAGCCAATATTCACAATAATGATAGTGATAAATCTCAATCACAAGGTACATTTGGAATCTTAATTTAAAGCATTCTAATAAAATATTTGATAGAACCGACAAAACACTGGCTGTTTAAGTAGTTAAGCTGGTGCAATCAATAGAAAACGGTTCAGGTAATTGCCTTTCACAAAAGAAACAAACCTAGTCTTATACTATTTTAGAAAAATATTCTACGGAACTTTTTTTTTTTTTTTTTTTTGGCTAATCCATGGAAGCAAAAAAAAAAAAGAAAAGAAAAAAGGACTTTATTCTGGCCCTACTGTTTATCACCTTCCAGAAATCATAATCTTCTCTGTGTTACTATAATCATCTCCACAGGAATTAATTGTGGTGTCACAGAAGATTCTGACATTAAGTGGTAAATAGGCAGCAGGAATCTAGGTCTATTAAGAGAAAAGATCTCTTTCCTGTAAAAAAATATATGTCGTACATATATCATGCATTTGCTTAAGAATGGGATCCAATTAAATAAGAGTGAATAAATATCTGAGACTGTCAAGTTTCTTTACATTGAAGTTTTCCGCCAAACGTGAGGGTTAAAATTTGGTGATACATTAATTGAAGTCAGATTATTTTTGTTTTTTGTTTTGGCAGTTATATCAGAAGGGTAATATAGATTCTTTCCATTCTATTATTAACTGGTTTCTCTCACATGTTTAACTGGATCACAAAATAAAATGGTATACCCATCAGTAGGTCGGAACCTTAGCTGCACATTAGAACCATCTCAAAAGCTCGACAAGCTACTCCCCAGGGCACCTGATTTAATTGGCCTGGGACAAGGTCTGAGCATGGGGAACTTTCAAAGCTTCCGGGTGATGCTCCTGGCCATTGAGGGTTGAGGACCAGTGTGCTTTATCATTGTGTTCCCAGCAGGACATCATCATGGGAACCCACGTATTTCATCTCTCGTGGACTCCTCAGACAGAATTTTTAGAAAGAACCACATTTTCCAAGCATGGTTTATCATCTAAGCATATCTCCAGATCGTATCTCAGAATTTCATTTCAAAAGGCACACCACTTCATAGAGCATTTCATGCGAGAAGAAGCTGATGTGTGATCTTGGGACAGGAAGGTAAAAACTTGCTAATTACCCAGGAAATATGGCAGAGCCGCAAAGCATCACATGCCATGACACCCTGGGAAAAGAAGGTTTTCCCAAAGAGTGGCTTTCAATGGAACAAGTGCAGCATCTGGATGGGCTCTTTTGTGAGCATTTGTAGGACACTCCCCAGGAGCTTCCAAAAATATGTTGGATGCAGGAGGTTTTCCAGGGGAGTTATGAAATAAGAGCTAGCCCTTTATTTACTCATCATCAGTGTCTACCATATAATAAGTATTTGAAAATATAAACTCAAAAAAAGTGTAAGGAATATTTCCTGTGCTTTACTCAATTACAAGTGGATAGAGGATGCCACCTACTAACACAGACAGGTACATGATAAGCAGAATATTCAGGACCATGGATAAGCTGAGTCTCTGTGTGAATGAGAACACATGCCTCCTCTGCGAGGCTGCCACTTCACACACAGAACACCCGCAGTCTGACGTCCAAGTCAATCCGTAAGCTAAGAAACTTCACGCCATTCCCCCGAGGCTGATCTCTAGGGGCAGACCTGGGACTGACTGGGAGATAGGCAATTAGGTATTCTCCGTTTTTAAGTGGGGGAGATTCTCCTTGAACCCTTAGAAATTCTGCCCATGTCTGGATCATGATCCTAGATCCAGACACAGTGAGGATGGTTTCACAGGCGACTCTGGAAGGTGTGTGATTCTGGAACAACAAACTTGATCACTCTTCCTCTGGGCCATATTTCCTGATTTGTTTGAGCTGTAATCACATGGACCAGCTGAATTGTGCTTATGCTGCTAGTGTAGAATTGGATATACTATAATACTTTGCAATAGATACAGATCATGTTTGTCCTATCACTAAATGCTAGAATCAGAATTAAACACATTTATTTTTCTAAGTGTAGCAGTGGTGAATTTGTGAGGTTTCTAAAACTAATTTAAAATGCAGCAGTTCATCAGGCATGTATATGGTCTAGATGTATACACACACACACACACACACACACACACACACAAAGTTCTGACAATTAAGTCACGAACTTGTTGCAACGATGTTGCTAACCTTTTTTTTTTTGATATCAGAGGGATTCTTCATTATGAATTTGTACAAAATGGACAAACAGTTAACCAAGTTTACTATTTGGAAGTGCTGAAAAGGCTGCATGAAAAAGTTAGACGAGCTGAACTTTTCACCAAAACCTCATGGCTCTCGCAGCACGACAATGCACCAGTTCACACAGCACTGTTGTGAGAGAGTTTTTAGCCAATAAACAAATAACTGTATTGAAACATCCTCCCTACTCACCTTATTGGGCCCCCAAAGTCTTCTTTCTTCACCTGAAGATAAAGGAAATATTGGAAGGAAGACATTTTGATGACATTCAGGACATCAAGGGTTATACAACAACCTCTCTGATGGCCATTCCAGAAAAAGAGTTCCAAAATTGCTTTGAAGGGTGGACTAGGCTCTGTAATTAGTGCATAGCTTCCCAGGGAAAGTGCTTTGATGGTGACCATAGTGATATTCAGTAATGAGGTATATAGCACTTTTTCTAGGATGAGTTCGTGAACTTAATTGTCAGACCTGCAGTGGGTGTGTGTGCATGTGTGTGTGTGTGTGTGTGTGTGTGTGTGTATTTATTGTAGACAGAAAGCTAAAGTGTTCTGCACAAAAAAATATAACTTGAATTTCTGGGTACGCATCTAGACCACACGCATTAATTGAGCCCAAAATGACAAGACCAGGGACAACAAAATGCAAGAGGCAAAGGAACCCAAGCAAAGAGCAGAAAGCTGGAGTATTTTTAATTACACAGACAAATTTTGCTGTAATGCACAGCAAGATAATTACATTATTATCCTCATAATAGAATGGCGAGTAAATTGCAAGTAGTAGTCTTGATAAATCATACTTTAGAAAAACCAAAGTGAAAAAAATCGTACTTGATTTTTGAGCCTTTGCAGGATGGAGAACTGAGATAGCCATAAAAAGTTAAGGAAAAAAGAAATTGCAACATCAGCAAAAGTATGAAATTGAAGTTGGCAGTGACTTCAATAAACACGTAGACTTGTTGTCTGTGTAAGGTAATAGACTCTAGGCAAAGCACTTAACACAATACTTTGCATTTAGAAAGCATACAATGAACAATAACTATCTTCACCACCGTTTTATTTTTACTAGTGCCAATTGATGTTAATTGTTATAAATAATCTCCCACATTATGGAGATTCATTTGGAAGGATATAATATTTCAATTTAGATAACAGTAAATTATGGTATGGTTTGATATTCTGGAATATCCTGGTTTACAATGGAAATATACTTAGTATGTAAGAATGTTTGACTGATTCTAAAAGTATCGAAAAAGATGGTCCTACTGCTTTATTTTGTTCAAGCCGCTACTTATCTTCATTAGCCAAGACAAATAGAGTTTGATTTCCCTTGAGCTTGGTGTTATGCTTCATAATAACAAAACAAGCCATACAGAAGGAAGAAATTTGGTATAGGTCTATCTAGATTTCTGAACACACTTAGATTTTCCAATTTCAATGTTTTTGCTTATAAAGAATGAAAAAAAAACCAAAACAAGTAAATAAGAGATCTGGAAGTGTGGATGGGATGGGTCCATTATTCCTACTTATTCTCTTGGGTGAAATATCCCTGGTAAAGTACACAAACCTTTTTGAGCTTTCTGTAGATTCCTTTTATTAAACAATTGTTTAAACACCTATGTTTTTATACATTAAAATAATAAGGTTAAATCTACCACAAAGATACATTACCCACAATACAATCCAGAGGAAATGCATTTTTGCTTTCCTAATAACAGTAGAAAAAGAGCTAGGGATTAGATTTCCTATTAGTGAAAATAAGCACTTTAATAAACTGCTCAGTATCTCTCAGGTATTGTAAATGGCAGCTGGTATTAAAATTGGTCTCTAACATAACAGATAGCCATATAAACCTGCATAACTTAATGGAGTATAAATTAAGCAGAGTCTTTGGATAGTTTAAACATATAAACCCAGCTTTTTGAAAAAGTTTTAATTTCTCATTTAATGATCTTGCCAGTTTTCTACAATGGAGGAGAGTGAACTCTATTTCTTCTGACCCTTTTAAGAAACATCATAAACAACAAAATTCTCTATATTAACCTTACCAATAATATGAAGGCAATTTCCTAAGTACTAATTTCCTTAAAATAGCACCTTAGATCAGTATAAAAGTGAAGCATAAATTATAATTCGGCTTATATAATCTTTTATTTTGCTTCCCTCTATTTTTAGATAAAATGCATATTTAGGTTTAAAAAGAGCTGTATTTGCATGTTCATGGGTGTATATGTATATGTGTGTGCATGTGTTTGTGTTTCAATTTTGAATTTCCTACAGTTAAAATATCCTGATTAAGGCACAGTTGGAAATATATTTAAAACATAAATAAAATAATCAGTGAATGATCATTAATAATTTGAATGGTGTCTCATTTCCATGTTCTAATTATTATGCTAATATCTTACTGTAGCAATAATAATTGTTTTATTGCTAATATCTATTTTCTCTATAAATGATTAGAATATGCATGTTGACATATTATATTTACCCACAAGATCATAATAATTAGCTGCTCAAAAGTCAGATATTTATCCTAAGATATGTCATAGGCATATCCAAACAGGTATTTTAATACCTGTATGAATAGCACAAAGGTTTTCAATCATAACAATTGTCATCTAACAGTTATTACTAGGGAAGCCAATTCAGATCATTGATCTATTTAAATCAAGCACCCCTGATGTTGACCAACAATGTCTCAAATGTTTGGTTGTAAAACGTAGTATGCTTTCTATAATAATTGTGATTATTAGTTATGCACTTACTTATCAAATAACCTAAACTTGTATGATTAAAACTGTACCACATAACATCTCTAAATTATTGAGGCAAATAAAGGGAAATGTTTCGTCCCAACTGCTTGTTGCACCACCTATATTTGGCAAAGGTGACATCTCTTCTAGTCTCACTTTAAGAAGGGAAAGCATACAAGGGGACTCTCCTTCAGGCTATCAGAAGCTTATTAGCTAAAATGTTGACTTGGACTTTGTTTTTGGTTTGCTATACTTTAATCTGTCTTTTCTAATGGGTTTGCCAGCTATTTAGCTGCAATTAACAATCTTCTGTTACTTATGCTGACATATAAAGCTAGAGTCCCTTTGGTCTTTATGGTCATATACAAACATTAGAGTAACAATAATATATGGATATACACATTCATGACTAAGAAACTACGTAAGAATTGTTCAATTCATGTCCTAATTTGTAAAGTTGGAAAAGAATTGTTCCAACTTTGTTTAATATAATTGTTCTTAATAACCTCTGCTTATCAAATCTGGTGACCTGGTTTTTGCCTGTGCCACGACTGGCAGAGTTATGGAGATCTCATCCATCATCCTTTGTTGTGACTCCACCTTAATGTCCCTGAAAGAGCCTAGTTGATTTAAGATGATGACTTTCTCAAAATAAAAAGTCAATTTTGATGTCATGTATTGGGTTATTCATGGTGATTTCATAATCCAACAAATATTTTAATGTTATACAAAAGTTTTATGTTATATTTATAAACATACAAAGTAGCAGTGGAAGGTCAACAATAGTATTGCATTTAAAACACATTTCATAAGAGAGAAAGTAAGGAACATGAAAGAGGAGTCCTATACATGAATGTGAAAATTATCGGCTGTTGCATTTCTTTCCCATGTACCCTGGAATTTTCAATGGAGCTATCCTCCCTTTACTTAGTCATAAATATTACCATTCTGAGAACCTGACCAAATGATAAAGTTTGTGAGTCTTAGATTCTTACTCTGAAAAGTCTGTGTCTTACCAGGTGGTCCTTTTTAGCTCCAAACTCCTATGAACTGGCTATAGAATCAAGCCTGGGAAATCCCAGAGTTATGGTATTTCCATGTTGCCAGCAAGTTTTTTCATTCCAGGGGTCACATTACTTTTCAATTCTGCTAAATCTATTAGCTTTATGGGAATATTGCCTGATGTGATGCTGAACGCTCTGCCTTCAGTGTTCCAGGAACAGAGCGGGGAAATTAGCTTTTGCTTTAGCTGAAATTCCACCTCCGAGGGGCTAGAAAACTGTGGCTCAGATTAAAGGCAAAATGAATATTTAATTTAGAGTGTAGTACAGTCCTAAACTTCCTGTGATACTTTCTCTTTCCATTCTTTTTCCCTCGGATGAACTGACATAAGTTACATTTTCAGAATGAAAAGCAAAGAACATATTCAGTTTAGACTGTCATAGCACAGAGACAAAAATATAATTCAGAATTATCTTCTTTTAAAATAAGCCTTTGAATTGACAGTGGAGTGTATTGTATGCTACATAATACAAGTTTTTTATGTAGCATTAATATACTACCTTATAATCTTGACAATTTACCCTGACATTTTGCATTAAGATTGCAGTTAACTATTCGATGATATCACTCTCCAGGTATATGGGAGTATTTGAGTGACTGATCATTTTTCCTCTGCAGTATTAATACAAGAAGTAATAATTGGCTCACAATGTATGTCATTTATTATAGTTCAGAATTGTTCACTAAACACCCAAATATGTGATTGTATAAGGGTCTACATTTGGTGAACAAGTACTGCTATATAGACTCATTTTTCTCTTTGACACCCAAAATGCACCACAGGCATATTATTAATCAAACATTGAAGCATGGCTAGAAAAGCCTTTTTTGTGGACTTGTCTAAGGTCTAAGCTTTTCTAATTCTTACCTTGAATCACAAATTTGCCTTTGATTCACATAGTGACGGTGAAATTTTATTTTAAATTTGCTATTATGCTTAGCAAGTCATATTTTACTTCTACAACGTGATACAAAAGAAATGGCAGGTAAGTCAGCCAGCATCTCCAGGTCATCATTCTTTGACTTAAGATGATGTTTTTTCTCAAAGCAAAAATGTCAGTTTTGCTCTTATATATTGTGTTATTCATAGTGACTTTGACTTTTCACAAAATTTTGAATTTTGAACAAAAATGTATAAATATAAAACATAGCTAAAGATAAATGATAGTATTTTATTTAATTATACATTTTCTAAGACAGAAAAAAATGGAGAGAGAAAGAAAGGAATCCAATAAACTATTAAAATACTTCAAGAAAGTAGAGGTGTTAATAGCAATAAAAAAACTACACACACACAGGCACGCATGGTCTGACAGTTAAGTTCATGAACTCATCCTAGAAAAAGCGTTACATATCTCACTGCTGAATATCGCTACAGTCACCTTCAAAGTACTCCCCTTGGGAAGCTATGCACGGATGCCAGTGCCTGGTCTACCCTTCAAATCAATTTTGGAACTCTTTTTCTGGAATGGCCATCAGAGCTGTCATAGTGTATTACCCTTGATGTCCTGAATGTCATCAACATGTCTTCCTTTCAATATTTCCTTTATCTTCAGGTAAAGAAAGAAGTCACTGGCGCCAGTCAGGTGAGGAGGGAGGGTGTTCCAGTACAGTTATTTCTTTACTGGCTAAAAACTCCCTCATAGACAGTGCCCTGTGAGCTGGTACATTGTCGTGATGCAAGAGCTATGAATTATTGGCAAAAAGTTCAGGTCATCTAACTTTTTCATGCAGCCTTTTTAGCACTTCCAAATAGAAAATTTGGTTGTTTGTCAAGTTAGTACAATTTCATACTGAATAGTCCCTCTGATATAAAAAAGGTTATCAACATCATTGCAACAAGTTGGTGAACTTAATTGTCAGACCTTGCATGCATGTGTATGTGTGTGTGGGTGTGTGTGTGTGTAGCAAATTTTCTTATTCAGCATCGATTTCCTAAAGAAGTCATGTCTTCATGCATAGTTTATTTCTTCAAAATGAGTCAGTTAATGTTTCCACTCTTCTTTCACCCACCCACAGATGATTTTGCAATTGTTTCCAACCCACCCACAGATTATTTTCAATTGTTTCCAGTTGAAAAAAAAAAGGCCATTCCATTTTTATGTCAGAGGATATTGGTCACAGAATTACTTCCCAATTTCAGTTTTAAAACAAACATTCTTTATTGTTCTCTCAGATAGCTGTGGTTCAAAATTAGCATTTGTGTACTTTTAAAACCTTGCATGAAATTTGTCTTTTGAAAATTCTTATAGATAGCTCACTGCAGGATGTGGGTTGAAGTTCAGCATCTTCATCAATGGGCTGCTGCTATGGGAGGATCAGTGTGTCCTCTCAGTTTGTTGTGCCTCAACACATTCTATCAGGGACCAGATTTGCAGCAATATCATGATATGTTCACTAAATTACTAGACATACCTCATGCATGCTGCAGGTGGGTAGTGGGAAGAGTTAGTTCTCTAGGGAATGTTCTGGGGAGCAAGGATGCCAGGTAGTACTTCTCAGAATGGGAAATTATACAGAGATAATCAGCTTATTAGGTTGTTTTCAGACACAGCTACGGGGGGTGGGGTGGGGTGGGGGGAGAAAGAGGGAGATGGGGGAGAGGAAGATGAGAAGGAGAGAAGAAGGAAAGGAGACATGATGGTGAAGGAAAAAGTGATTCTCTTCAAGAACTAATTGAAAGCCTCTGACAGTGGTTCTAAAGATATTTTTGATCAGGGTTTTTTTTTTTTTTTTTCATCCTGAAAATAATGTACTCACTTTCCAGAAAATTAATATTCTTTCCTATGAAAGCACTGCATAAAAATTGAAATTTCCTATAGACCTTCCAAAGTTTACATATTCCACGTTAAAAATACTTAAGAATACTGGACTTTGATGTTCACTATCTTCTTGTAAAAGACAGAGATGTGCCATGACCACACTGCCGGCCTCACTCTGGAAGCTGGAGAAACACTGCATCAACTCACTGAAGGGTGTGCATTTGGAGGCTCAGAAGCAGCTGTTTGATCTCTGGGTACTTTTTAAATACTTGATACATAAGGATAAAACTTCCTCTGCCACTTCACAATGCTCAAAGTTAACTGGAGTTACCAAGTACACCTGCGTACCCTCCTCCTGCCTTATAGTTCTTCACTGAAGACCACAATAGCAGTCTTCAGAATATTTTGCTTTCATTCTCCCTCAAAGATTCGTTCCCACTTATAAACATTGCAGCACAATTTTAGAAGTTTATTTTTGGTTAATAGGAGATAAGGACAGTAAATATTTTGTAAGATGAAATAATGACATGGTAATTGGAATAAATATTGCATACTTTAATAAAATGGGGTTTAAATACCTTATTGAAGGTATTTAAAGAATCTTAAAGAATCATGTAAGTTTCTTTTGTTTGTTTGTTTCCCCTTTGGGTTTTATATAATATATCCTGAGAAATTAGGTCATCTTACACAAAAATTCAATTAGGTTTAAAATAATCAAGTTCATTTACTCCTAATGCCTTGCTCTTAGCATTTGTATGTAAAATGTAAGGAAAAGCAGAAAGACCAATCAGTTGAACTCATATTCAGTAATTACTAAGGAGTTTCTGAAAATGCAATATATTTCATCTTATTGTTCTGATCTAAGGTAAGGGCTATATCTTTTTGTGAAGTGGGGGAAGGAAGGCCCAATGCCCTCATGGGCGCTCTCTCCTGCAGCTTTAGAAAGAGACTATGCGGAAATGAGGGTCAGAAAACGGAGGGTCTCGAAGTTGGTTCCTACAAAACTATCTCTGTTGGGTACTGTTTGTAAAGTCTCTGTGTATCTGTCAGCCTTACCGCCTGAAGACTGGTTACCTCAGTATGAAACCCAAGAGTCTTCAGCCAGCAGACCTGCCTTTCCTTGCTGTGGCGCCCCCTACCCTCGCGACACCATCATCACGCCCTCCTCTCACCTTCATTTCCTGCCACGCGCCCCCTACAACACAACCCCAGAAACAAAGTGCTTGAGATCCATCATATCCAGGGCTATTTCACAAAGTCATCTCTTTGATCTCACCTTTCATTGTATGGGTAAGTACACAGCTGCACGTCAGATTAACGTTAATATGTGATACATGGGATACTAATGAATGTAGTGTTAAATCCAGTTCACAAGGTGATTACTGAAATCCTATGCATGCGGGGGTGGGGGGAGGTTCACATCTGACTTTATCGTAAGCTATCTAGTTTTGTTGGCATATTTTAATCCCACCCTAAGTCCTACAATCATCAATAGCACCAAACTATTAGACATCAAAATGATCAAAAACAACTGCTGAATTCTCTGCCTGCTAGACATTACTCAAAGTTAAGATTTAAAGGGCAAAATATTCATCATCTGTGCCCACGCGGCACTTGTAAGCCATCTCTTAATTGCCGTCTTACAGTTTTAAGTGATAATGTCACCCTTTTTCCCTGAAGTGCAGAAGTACACGCTTTGCGTTATTTCCCAGCCACAGCGGGCTCTCAGCTTTGAGAACGAACTGCTGTTTCTCTGCTAGGACACCAGGGGGAGCTGGTGAGGGGCGGGAAGGGTGGAGTGGCCTGACCTTAAGAGGAGAGATGAACTTTATTTGCTCGCCACAGTTTGAACATTAGTTCAGTCCTAAAAAGTTTCATTTTTAGGCAAAATTTTAAACAGTTGGAACATGGTAAAAGACACAGATCTGTTATTGAGATAGATAGATAGATACATAGATAGCTAGATAGCTAGATAGCTAGATAGATAGATAGATAGATAGATAGATAGATAGATAGATAGATAGATGATAGATACAGATAGATATCTATATATAACACTGGCATCATTGAAGTGGAAAAAAGTGTAGTTAAGTTAGCTGACTCACTCAAAAACAAGTATGACCAAGTGCCACAAAACTTACACAAAGACCATTTTTGAAAAATGTAAATATCCTTGCCTGTGCACATCAAGAATTGTGTAGATACCTGACCACTGTGCTGTGTATATGTATATATATCCCATGACTACAATACATAATGTATATAATATAATATTATATATATATATATATATATATATATATATAACATATTGTAGTCACGGTATGTAAAGTACAGCATAGGGAATACAGTCAATGGCATTTTAATAACTATGTACAATGTCAGATGGGTAGTAGACTTGGGGGGCACTTATCACTTTGAGAGGAGTGTAAATATCTAATCATTATGTTATTTGTACATCTGAAACTAATAAAAATACAAAAAAAATTGAATAGCATAAGTGTATTTTTTTCTCCTGCAAGGAGTATCAATTGATCTACAAATGCAATGCTCATGTAGCAGAAGTTATAATTACAGAATATAAGGATGGGATAAGAAAAATATCATATGGATTTCTCAAGATAATCACATAGTCTTTCTCCTTTGACCCATCGTGGCTGTCATGTGACAGAGTAACTGCTATATACAATATAAACATAACAGACCGACTAACCATCACTTTTATGGGCAGCCCCACACGACCAATGCCCTTGTCTCTCCTAAATGAAACACCTGTCATCAGGTTGGTGTGTCCCATTTCAGATATTTTTCTATGCATTCTCATACATATGTATGTACTGTCATAAAATAATTGCGTAATTAATTTTTATTTAAGTTGTTTTCAGTATACGCATGAAAGTATTCCACTTACTATAAACTAACTACAACATTGGTGTATCTCCTTTAAAATTGCCACATAGAATATTGTTTTATGAATATGTTACAGTTAATTAAACTATTTCATAAATCTTGGGTATTTAGACTTTTTTTTAATAAACTTCACTATTACAACTATGATGCAGTTTACAGTCTTCTGTATGTTTTGTGTCTTATATATACATATGAAATTAGCTATCCAAAAACTGAATCACAGGCTTTTAGGCAATAGGTATTTTTAACATTATTTATTTTAAAAGATTCTGCCAAATCTTCCCCCACCTCAAGTTGTGCAATAACTTTGCTCCTATTGTCAGAGGTAAGAATACTGGCCCATCTGAACTCTCCAACCTGAAATTTGGAATTCTGCTGTTTTTAATGTGCATTTACCTAGATGCTACTGAAGGTAGTCTTTTTTTTCTTAGGTTCTCAGCCATTTTTACATCCTTTTCTACAAATTGCCTGTTCCTAGATATTATTCGTTCTTCTATTGGTTCTGTATTTTCTTGATTTGGAGGATGCCATTTTGTACTCTGGAGAGTAGTTTTTAAAATGTTTTATATTATTAATATATTTTCCTAGGATACTGCTTACCTTTACTTCTGTAACCTTAACTTACAAGTTAACTCTGGTCAACTTGTCTTTTGTCTTATATGAGTTTAAATTTTTCAGTGTGGTGAATTTATGACTCCTTTAATTTCTAATGTTTGCATTATCTGTTTTCTGTACAAAAACATTTTCCTCAAAAGTCATAAACATATTTTCTTTTAAGACATTTATATATTTTTTAAATTTATGTTTTCATTTCATCTGGAATTTGAGTAAAGGGGTAAGTATATACTTTTATTTTTTTCACGTGGATATCAAACTTTCCTGGAAATATTTTTCAATAATTCATTCTTTCTTCACCAGTTTGAAATACCCTTTACCCAAAGATAAATTTTTATACATATAAGTGTATTTCCGGACTACATGTTCTGGTCAATTAATTTCCTTGTCCATTTCTGTACAATATCACACTGAATTTATTTACAAATATTTACAAATATTCTGGGATGTGATACAGTGATATGTCTTTTTCTTTCTGTTTTTCTGGTTTTTCCATAATCTCATAATCACCTTGGCTAATATAATGCAATGGCAATATCATCCGCCTTTTTGGATTATTTTGTGAAGTTCTATGAATAATATTTGGGAATTAATGAGAGCGTAGAGATACCTTTATTCTCCATCAGCCCCTCATCACCGCAGTTTTATGTCACTAATTCAGTTTTTTTTTTTTTTTTAATTTCCTTCGGTTAAGTTGTAAAAACATTTTTAAATTGTATTTATATGCTTATTCTTAAGTACTTTACAATCTCGTTACCTAGCAAAGGGAATATTTTTTTTCTGTTATTTGTTGTGATTGGTACGTTCATTTAAGAAAATGTATTGATTATATGACCTAATTTTTATCTAGCTCCCTTGCGGATCCCTTGTTGATTTGCTTGGATTTCTCAGGTAGATAATTATATCATCTGAAGTAAAAACAACAAAAAAAAATAGTTTTGTCTGTTTGGCATTTAAAACCGTATCAGTTTCTTATCTGATTCAGTTGTCTGGAAACGCTAGTATTATTCTGAACGGTTATAGTGCTAAAGTCAACTGTCTTATTTCTTCTCTTAATAAAATCATTTCTGTTTATACTAATGAGCAATGTGGTTCCTATAAGGATGCCCCCTTCCTTTATTTCATAGCTTCTAGGATATTTTTTGGATTTAGTTTCATCATGAATAATAGCTATGACTTATTGGGCAAACACTGGGATCATATTCTCCTATGCGACTTGTTAATATAGAGAAGTACATTCTTTTATATATTATATGTAGAATGTATGCATGTACGTATGTAGAATACCTATACTTTTGTAGAAAATAATATATAGTCTCTGCTATTAAAATGTTTTTATTACTGGAGATAAATCCTACTTTGCTGCTATGAGCTATGCTTTTACCATTTGATTTATTATTGTTTTATTTAGAAGATATTCTTACTGTTTCCTTTTATTCTGCTATGCTAATTTTGTTTGGCTACCAGGTTTGTAGTGTTACTGGTATATGGATGGAGCTCACCTCAGTAAGGGTGGAATTATAAAACGATTCAGAAGTGATGTTGCACACAGCCCATAACTTACCAAGTTATTATTATGTAGTAGGAGATAGTCTCTTATTGTTTGCTTAGTCCAGCCTCATCTCCAAGTTACACTCCCATATTTGATGCAAAGGCAGGGGAGTTGGGAGAAGTGGCCTGATTCTCTCCCTCTACTCCTGGCTTTATCTCTTCTTCTTCCCTTGCACTTTATTTTTAACCCCTCCAGAGTCAGGCCTAAGAAGTAAGGATTGGCAGGAAAGAACAAAGTCTTATGTATTATGTAGCTCATTTGCTTATTTTCACTTGGTGTTGGGATCATCAGTGTGATTGAAGTCTGAGTTCTAGCTTTTTTGTGCTTTTGTTGACTCTTGGAGACTCCCAATTTTCAGAATGTCCCGGGAGACGCTTTTTTTGGCTGGCTTCTTCTAACCTGATAGTCTCTGTCTTCCATCAGTTCTTCTGCCACATGCAGGTTCTCATTCCTCCCAATGACCCTCTTGAAAGGAATTCATTGCAGCCTGGGTAAGGCTTGGTTTTTGTTCGTGGGTCCATTTACCCCACAGAGAAACTCATGCGTTCTGGCTCCACTAATTTCTGGAAGCCAGTTCCAGTCTCCTGAGTGCTCAAATCTGCAGTATGCCCACATCATACTTCCAAAAGTTTATCTGAGGCTCTTCTCTCTGGGAAAGAGGTGGGGATCCACAGTATACTATCAACTCTCTCCAAAGGAATTCTGACTAAGAAGCACATCTGATCAACCTACCCACCTGCAGTTTTAAGGCTTTGTGTTGTGTGATGGACTGAAACATCTGTGAGTGTAGATGTTATCTTTCCATGTTCTGCAGTGATAGTCTGGCAGCTATCATTCTCCAGCTCCACCGACTTGTTGAAGTCCCAAGATGGCAGCAAAGTTGTCTATATACACCGCTTGCAGACTGACCTGGAGGAGTTCCCATCTTTTTTCTATGTTCTAAACAGTTTTTATAAGGTAGAAGATATTTATTCCTTGAGAGCTTGATATCACTTACTCTTGAGACATCTGTGTCTGTTTAATTTTAAGTAGCTATTTTATTACTGTTTTAATGCATCCCATAGTTTTTGTCTATTCAGGTTTTCTATTTTGAGACAATTTTGCCAGTGTATAGCAGAGCACTATACATTTTCTATAAATTGGATTTGCCTGCATAAAACATTTTCTTGTTTTTTAATAATTGTAATTTCCAATTGGATTTCTTCTTTAAAGCAAAACTTATTTACAATTCGGTATATAACATATTTGATTTTCAGATGTGTACATCTTTAGCTGTTTATGATTATTAATCTCTAACTGTACTGCATGATAGCCATTGGATATGCCAGCATAATATCAACTTTAAAGGATTATTTGTTTTCCTTTGTGGTTTAATACATGATCACTTTTGGGTGTTTCATCTGCTTAAAAAAAATGTGTTTACTATATTTTAAGGGGTAAGAAGTTTATATTTTTATTAAATAAGAAAATTATATTTTTATTAGATATGGCTTTTGGATACGGTATTTAAATCTTCTTTAATCTTTAATATTTGCTCTATTGTTCTGCATATCCGGAGACTGGTATGTTTAATTATCCTATGATGACTATTCACTATTGCTTCTTCATTTCTTTTCTTCCTGGGTTCATATTTTTCTTGCTA
Source organism: Rhinolophus ferrumequinum (assembly GCF_004115265.2). Taxonomy (NCBI): domain Eukaryota; kingdom Metazoa; phylum Chordata; class Mammalia; order Chiroptera; family Rhinolophidae; genus Rhinolophus; species Rhinolophus ferrumequinum. The sequence goes on from NC_046289.1 coordinate 14,710,564, forward strand.
GAATGAATACCCTAATAACATTTTCTAATTGTGGTAAAATATATATAGCGTAAAACTTGACATTTTAACTCTTTTTAACTGTATGAGTCAGTGACATTAATTGCATTCACAATATTGTGCAACCATAACCATTATCTATCTCTAATAAGCTTTTTAGGTAAAATCTGTGTGGGTTCACTTTCAGAATCCTAGCATGTTTGAAATGTCTTCATGTCACTAAGTGTATAGTTGCCATAGATAGGTTTTAAGTTATTTACCTTCAAATATTTAAGTGTATTGCTCTATGAGTTCATGCTGAGATTATCATAGGTAAGAATTTATCTTAGTCAGCTCAGGCTGCCATAACAGCATACAATATGCAGGGTGACTTAACATAAATTTATTTCACAGTTCTGGATGCTGGACATCTGAGGTGGCTCAGCCTATAGATAGTGATGCTATTGGCTAGAAATGCCTGGGACACTCCCCTGGGCCTATACTACTTGTGGGAAGCCCCTACAGACATTTCCCGGATTTTGTGCCAATGTTATGGGCTGGACTAGCCCTTGTGGTTCTTATTATGATTGCAAACTGCATCTCAGCAAAAACCATTAGAATACTTTGAAAAAATAAAGTTTATTACTGAGAGGTCCTGGAGGAAACATGACATACCCAGGACCACACAGCAAGGTTGTGGGTAGAGTGAGAAAGGGAGCATGGACCTGGGGTTCTGCTCTTTTTGGGATTGAAGGTGGGTTGCCTAGGATTTCATGGGTTCACTCCTTATAGGTGAATTTAAAATATAGTTAAAATGACCGTTATTACCCAAAGTAACATACAGATTCAGTGCAATCCCAACAAAATCCCAATAGCAATTTTAAAAGAAATAGAACAAAATATTATCAGGTTTGTATGGAATCACAAAAGACCCTCAATAGCCAAAGGAATCCTGAGAAAAAAGAACAAAGCCTGCAGTATCACACTCCCTCACTTCAATTTATACTACAAAGTGACAATAATCAAAACAGTACGGTATTAGCAGAAAAACAGACCAATAAAATAGAATAGAGAACCCAGAAATAAACATATATATATATATATATATATATATATGGGCAGCTAATTTTTTATGAAGGAGCTAAGAAAAATATATGTGGAAAAGAAAGCCTCTTCAATAAATGGTGCTTGGAAAATTGGAAACTCACGTGCAAAAGAATGAAAGTAGACTGCTATCTGTCACCGTACACCTAAATTAACTCAAAATGGATCAAAGACCTAAACATAAGACCTGAAACAATAAATTGCCTAGAAAAAAGCATAGGTACTAAACTTATGCATTTTGGGTTTAGAGAGGATTTTATGAATTTGACCTCAAAGGCAAGAGAAGTAAAGTAAAAATAAATAAATGGAATTATATCAAACTAAAAAGCTTCTGCACAACAAAAGAAACCATCAATAAAACAGAGGCAACCAATTGAATGGGAGAAGATATTTGCAAACAGAACCTCCAATAAGGGGCCAATATCCAAAATATATAAAGAACTCGTTCAACTCAACAACAAAAACAAACAATCCAATTTAAAAATGGGCAGAGGACCCCAACAGAAACGTCACCCAAGAAGACATACAAATGGCCAACAGATATATATATATATATATATATATATATATTCCCATATATTCTGCATATATATATATATATATATAAAATGCTCAACTTCACTAGCTATTAGGGAAAGGCAAATCAAAACCACAATGAGATACCACCTCCACCTGTTAGAATAGCTATTATAATAAGACAAGAAATAGCAAGTGTTGGGGATGTCGTGGAGAAAAAGAAACCCTCATACACTGCTGGTGGGAATGGAAATTGATACTGCCAATGTGGAAAACAGTAATGGACTTTCTTCAAAAAATTAGAATAGAATTACTATATGACCTAGCAATCCCTCTTCTGGATATCAACCCAAAAAATGTGAAAACATTTATCTGTAAAGATATATGTACCCCTATGTTCATTGCGGCATTATTCACAGTGACTAAATATATAAACTGAAGAGTTCTTTGACAGATGATTGGATAAAGAAGATATGGTATATATATACAGTGGAATACTACTCAACGATAACAAAAGGTGAAATAGTGCCATTTGCAACAACAGGATGGATCTAGAGATTATCATGCTAAACGAAATAAATCAGACAGAAAAAGTTGATTACCATATGATTTCACTCATATGTGGGATATAAAACTGAAAGTAATAAAGGAACAAGACAAACAAAGAAACACAAACTCATAGACACAAATAACAGTTTAGTGGTTACCAGAGGGTAAAGAAAGGTTGGTAGAAGAGTGTAAATTGGGTCTAATACACGGCGATGGAAGGAGAATTGACTTTGGGTGGTGAACACACAATGCAATATATAGATGATGAATTATAGAACTGTACACTTGAAACCTATATAATTTTACTAACCATTGTCACCCCCAAAAAATTAATAAAATTTAAAAAATAATAAAAGAATGAGAATTAGAGAAATGGAAAGAAAAATCAGGGCTACACCAAAGGTCAGTTTTCTAGGTCAATCAGGACTTTCTGAAAGGGGAATTTTATGGGTGGTGCAGCCTGGCTCTTTGTCTAGCTGTGTAGTGGGCAATGTGTTTATTAGAGATAGATGGATGTCTCCCCACAATCAAAAGCTTAATGTCAGGCACTTATAATCAAAAAGCTAATTATCAGGCACTTATACTACATCTTCTTATAAGGACGTTAATCTCATCAGGGGGCCCTACACTGATGATGTCTTCTAAACTTAATTATCTCCTGAAGGCCTCATCTCCAAATAACATCACATTAGGGCTTCAAGTTATGGGTTTTAGGGAGACACAAACATTTAGTCCATAACAGTGGTTGAATAGCTAACTTTCATTCATTTATATCTAACTCTCATTCGTTTATTCATTCCCCCACCACCACCACTCTTCTTTTTTTCTGGAAAGTTTTAGAATTTTCAATCTTTCTTTGGAAGTTTTACATTTTATTACAATGGATTTAATGGGTGTATCTGTGTGTGCCTGTGTTTCTATTTTACTATTCCTGGCACTAGATAGTCCAGTTTGGATGATTCATGTCTTTCATCAGTTTGAGAAAGTGTCTTCCATTATTTTGTTGGATATGGCCTCACCTCAACCTTCTCTTTATCTTCTCCTGGAACACCACAGACACATTTGCAATTTCTAGGTTTACTCTTCATTCTCTTCCAAATTTTTTTTTTATTTTACCTATCCTGTTATGCTGTGCTTTGTGTCTCCTTCTGTGTAATGGTAAATATTTCTAATGTATCTTCCTGAGTTCCTTATTCGGCTTTTCAATTCTCATAATTCAAATTATTTTTATCATTAGTTGATTCTTTTGTATGAACCCAATACCCTTTCACACTTTCTGAGACTAAGTTAATGAAATATTAAGGTATGCTATATTTTCATTGTTCATAATGTTTCCTAACTTTAAAAATGTTCTTACATTTAATGAGTTTCTTTAGTTTTCATAGTGTGAGGTTTCTTTAAATGTTTAGCAATTCCTAGTTATGTGCTCATCTTTATAGTCAAAGTTCTCTACCCCATCAAATTCCAAATTTCTTTCCTTGCTGAAAGGAGATTTCTGAGGAAGGGGTGTTCATGGAGGGCTGGTCATCTTCTGGTACTTTCAATGTTTACCAGAAAGAGAAAAATAGATAGATAGATGATAGATAGATATATAGATAGATAGATAGATAGATAGATAGATAGATAGATAGATGATAGATAGATAGATCAATTGGGAAGAATGTGACTGGTGATGAGTTGTTTCACCTGCTCATCTGTTGGGTATGAGTGCCCCCCTTTCTTACTTGCACTCACCATTCACTGAGTGCACTCCCCGCTTGCCCTCCTCCCAACCTACGTCTCACATCAGGAGGTACACACAATAGCTATAATTGCTAAGAAGCCCAGGATTACACCAGTATGCACTGAAAGGTGTGCCAAGGGTATTAATTCACCTTTCATGAAGACAAAATTAATCACCCATGAATTAGACATCCACCTTTCAGGAATGAAGCTTTTTTTTCCCCCTTTCTTTGTTTTGCAGCAACACTTTCTTAAATATATTTGAGCAGAGGTTTCCTTATTCAGTTATGATCCTGCTGGCCTTCTGTCTCTCAGACTTTTCTCAGGTTTTCTCATCCTCGAGGATTTCTCTTGTTTTCCAAGGTGATTATTGATATTTTGAACCACCACTTCGTAGGTCTAGGGACTTCAGAGAAGATGGAGAAAATATAGTTCATGCTCTGCCAAGCATTATGTTCAAGCCTTTGTGAACCAGTTAAAATTTTGTTAACTTTAGCCATATATATATATATATATATATATATATATATATATATATATATATAATCTCCTGTTTTCAGTAATCAATGTTTAGTATTTTAGTATGCATCTAGGTGTATCCCAGTATTATGGGAATAAACACTGGATACTAACAGTAAAAACTGGATGCTAATGCACTATAAAATTCTGCAAATTCTAGAGCCTTCATCATTTCTTATTTCTGGTTTGTCATTTTCTTTCTTCCTGGGAGACAATTCTAAGAATAGTGTAAACTACAAGTGTATTTCATACCACTTTCATAAAAATCTACTGAGAATGTACTTTAGAAAACTGAACAGAGAAGTCAACATTATGCATTTCAGACCAACAAAATCTATTGCTTTTAAAAATTAACATAAAAAATAAAACAGGATGAAAATAATTTGAATTATATGATTTGGGGGTTCTTTAGTCATTACTTTGAGACCAGAGTTAACTATGCTAGCTATGCTAGAGATAGGTGTATTCACATATTGCCAATAAAATAAACAAACAAACAAACAAAAACCACAAATATATATCAAATATATATATGCCAGTAATCAAGAACTTCTGAAATTAAGAGAAAGAAGAAAAATAAAATCACCCTATGAGTGGGGTAAAATTTAAATATAAAATAAACTTATCCACAATCACCATGAATCTGAGATACACAAACAACAACAAAAATAAGCAGGCTTTTGTTAAGTATCTCCAAATTTACTACTCCATAATAGGGGTGGGAGGGAACTATACATTCACTTAATTTTTTAGAAAAATGTGGCATTTTAATAAAATTGCCTTAATTTATTTACTGGATTTCTGAAAATTTTCACCTATTTTGTTGTTTATCATGAACCTCCATTTTTCAGAGTCCTATAGAGGAAGCTATACCTGGTTTACCTAATTAGCAGGGTCTTATAAAATTTGCCCAAGTTGGTATCAGGGAAGGGCATGGGATGTATTTATCATTCATTCATTTTTTTTCTTTTAATTAGGTGAAAAAAGCCATAGGAAGATGGATAGTGCTAGAACAAATTTTGACGTTTCAATATGCTATTAAAGATAAAAAGAACGGGAGAGATCCAAGATGGCAGAGTAGATAAACACTGTGCCTGCTTTCTTCTGTGAACACATTAAAATTACAACTAAATTAGTGAACAATCAACCTGGAGAACCATCTGAAGTCTAGCTGAACAGAAGTTTCATAACTAAGGATATAACGAAAAAGCTAGCTTGAGACTGGTAAGAGGGGAAGAGATGCAAAATGGGGTGGCCCCAAACCTCCGTGTGGCAGTGGAGAATCAGAAGAGAGAACTCAGCTGTAGAGGATGCCCTCCAAAGGAGTGAGAGACTCCAGCTCCACACCAGATTCTCCAGCTCAGTCTGATGCCAGGAAGAGGAGGCCCCACAACATCTGGACATGAAAAACAGTGGGAATTCTGACCATTTAGGTGGGATGGAGGCTGCAGGAACCCCAGACATCCTTTTAAACAGACTGGACACAGATGCTCTCACTCGCAGGCAGTTACCCGGAGCTCCAGCAGAGGGACAATATCTCAGGGGGCCTCGGAGACATAAGGGGGCTTACTGAGGGGTGTGGCTTTATGGGTAGGACTGAGGGAAAGTCGTCATTTTCCCTGTGTGGGGTTCTCCCATTCAGCCAGCAGGTGGGTGCCATCTTTCTTGTGTTGATCCCTCCCCCACAGGCCAAATCTGAATCTGATTGGTCTGGTGAGCTCCACTGGGACCTTGCCCCACCCAACTGCCCAAATGCTGGAGACACCTTCTCTGGAGAAGCCAGCTCTGCCTAAATTGCACTCTTTCTTGGAAAATTATTAGAATCTGAGGGGCCCAGGTGGGTGGTGACTGGCCGTGGTGTGCTCTGAGACTTTTGCTGAGTAGCTCCAGGTTCAGCACTGGCATCAAACCAAAATCTATTTTGACCTATTGACAACAATGCTTCCCACTCTAGTGACTCTCTGAGACCCTGCCTCACCCAACTCACATACCACAGGAGGCTTTATCAGTCATTGCAACTTAAGGGCACTGGCAGGTGGCAGCAAGCCTCGGGCTGTGCTGACTTTTTGCAGAGCTACTCCAGGCCCAGTACTGGTGGTAGACATCCTCAGTTCACAGCATGACTTCTCCCACACACCTCCAGGTTTAGCACAGGCAGTGAACAGCTATGGATTGCTTTGTAACTCCTACCAGGCAGACCTTGAAGAGTCATAGGCAATAGGTGCCCTGGGCCTGCACCAGAGCCCCTCCCAAGAGAATCCAGAACCAACAAACTTGGAAGTTGACTTCAGACCCCAACAGAGCACTGTCCAATTACCCCCACAAGCTCACATACAAAGGGCGGTCTCAACAGGCCCCAGAGCCTGCTGGGGCAAATCTCACTCAGTGGGGTAAGTCCCCCACACAGCAGCCTGTAAACAGTGGACCTGGCCAAACCCCACAACCAATCAGCCTAAGGGTCAATCCCACCCACTGACACACCAATAGCAAGCAAGTCTCACCTATAACAGGAGGGCATACACAACACACACAAGGGACATTCCTGGAACACCCAGAGCAGATGACCAGGAAGGCTATGACTTGGTCCCACAGGGCCCCTACTCCATAAAACCTCCTAGCCAAGACTGGGAGAGATTAGATCTATCTAATCCATCGAAACAAACACAGAGAGGCAGACAAAATGAGGAAACAATATTGTATGTCCCAAATGAAAGAACAGGAGAAAATGCCAGAAAAAAGAACTAACCAAAATGGAGGCAAGCAACCTACCAGATACAGAGTTGAAAAAAATGGTTATAAGGATGCTCAAGAACTTAGTGAGAACTTCAACAAAGAGACAGCAAGAATAAAAAGAACATAGAAACCATAAAATTATAAATTTAGTTACTTAACAATAGTTAATAAATCATAATAGCAAACATAGCAAAAATAGCAAGTTATGGTAATTATGGGTCATCAGTGACTAAAATAATTCTCTCTCTTTACTTAGAATTTCTAGCATTCCTGCCTGGCCCCATTCCATGTCTCCATCTGCCACAGAAATCTTGATTCCTAGCATCAACATTTCCTAAAACACGGTATAACTCATTCGAATCTATTCTTTCCTAATTAGACCACTTATTTAACCTGCTCGGTTGGTTACATGTTGCCTCCTGGTAAATAGAGCCTCAGACAGCCTAGATCCCTCTGGCTGCTATGAAAGAACAAAGATCAGAGTAACAGATATTGAAGAGCTTACAGAATGATAAATAAAAAGGCACAGCTATTTGGCCAAGGCCCATGGAGGGCAATCTTCTTATGAGATGTATTAGTTGATTTTCAGCATAAAAAAATAGTTACCATGGAAACACATTATGACAATATATACTTTCATTATCTGTGGAAATGTAGATTACAGTCACTTTGGAGAGTTGAACCTCAGGCTTTTGTAGGAACTACACACATTTTCCATATTTTGATACCACATATTTTTTTAAAATTATATATTCCCTTCTGTTTTAAATTATTTAAATGGAATATAGTAATAAAATATAAATCAGATTTTTCAAGGTCAGAGCTATATTATCAAAATATATCATGAGATATATTAAAGACATATCATGGTAAAATACATGATTAAACCTAAGGGTGGGAGATTTTTCCAAATCTCACTTTGGATACCCCGAGGATACACAACTTGTTCCCATATATCATCACCTTTGGCAGTTTATAAATACAGTTATTTCACTCTTACATATTTAACTGTTTTACTATTGAATTTTTCCTCCATAGTTTATGACCAATATTTTAATTAAAAGAGGCATAATTTCTTCATTTTTCAAGAAAATCACCTTCTGTGCATTCTGAATTATAAAATAAATTTTCTGAGTATTGAAAAGTAGTTAGAGTTAATATGTCATAAGTAATATGCATTTAAAACTCACATTTAATTGAAAATAACATAGAAATTATACCTTTAATAAGTCTCAGATTTCAATACACACTATTTTGTGAAGATTACTGTTCTTGGTCTGTATACAGATTGAATGAACATGGGTAAACTGGAAAAGCCTCACACATTAAACTTTGAGAACAGCAAGTATATTTCAAAAGTTTCAGTTTGAACAAATCATTAGAAATTTGATGGTCATTAGAAATATGTGACTTCCTAATCTTTTTAAAGAAATCAAAGCAGCAAAGAAACACAGATGAGTTTAATGTCTGTCTTCAGATCATAAATAATGGCTCTTTTCCCAAAAGTGATTCTCAGTTTTAACACTTTGGTATTGTCCAGTGGATCCTTTTCTATATTATTCAGGTGAACAATTCTGGGAAAATATAGTTCCATATGTTTTAGAGATAAATTATTTTGAGCAGTGAAATCTAAGTGCCAAGAATTGAGTTCTTGTCTCAGTGCCAGACACTGGGGTGAGTTGGGATGACGATCTCACATCTCAGTTTTCTGTATGTGGTGACCACAATCCTAACCGCCTATCCAGATGGTATTTCTAAAAACCACTTTTAGCGAAGCAAACCTAACGAGCTCCATCCTCATGCTACAGGCTCTGTGCTCATTTGTTTAGCAGTTTGTGGCTGCTCCCAACTTAGGAACAAATCTCTGTGTTCTATTTACCCTATAAATTACCTACAGGGGGTTTTATTTCTTGTGCCAGGACAGAATGTGTATTTCTTTTATTCTTTTTCATTACCCACATTAACATTTTAAAAAGAAATGCTTTGAAACAAACTGATAAAAAAAATCCAAAAGGACCTAATGGTCATCCTAATTGATATGTCTACAATTTTTCTTCTCTCTAAATGTAGAACCCGGGCTTATAGACAAATTCAGAGATAACCTTGACGATTCTCAAAGCATTTTAAGTCCTCAATTAAATGTTTTTTAGCCCATTATCAGCAGCCTATGCTGTTATGCTCTGCGTACAAGACATTAGAAATAAGTAGAAGGTTAAAACACAGAAAGAATATAGTGCATAGTTTATTAGCTCTTATTGGTAACCATTTCCTAAAATTCTTCAAATGGTACATTACTATGAACATTCACCTCAGCCTCTTTTATTTCATTTTAAACATTTATAATAGAAAGAAAATCTGATGAGCCTACTCCGTGGAAAATTATTTAGGGTTACATTTCTGAAAACAGAGAAAAATAATTACAATTTCCTAAATGTATAGAAATGTAACTGTGGGGAAAAAAGTGAATCGGAAAGATAATTAAGCATACTTTGACATACAGACTACTAAAGAATAGTAAACTACAAAACTACTGGAAAGAAGACATATCCAGCTTCACAATCAAGATAAACAACTTGAGGGATGGAAACCAAAAGTTGTGATCAGTACTAGACATACCAATGACCTAGATTCCATAAACAATAGTAGGGACCGAATTGTTGGCTCCTCTGATGTACTGAAAGAAGACTGTTTCTCAAGAGAGAGGCAACTGGTCCAAAAGACAAAGTTTGGAGGAAAAGCTGAAAAAAAAGTCTGCTGCTTAATACAGTCTGGAACTGGTGTCCAGAATAGTGTTCTGATTGAAGGAGGTGGAGGACAAAGATAGAATCTAGGAAATGAGATCTGAACTGAGACTCTATTTGCCAGGGTTCTCCAGAGAAACAGAAACCAATAAGAGCAAAGAGATTTCAAAGAATGACGTACATGACAGTGGGGGTTGGCAAGTCCAAAATTTGTAGAACAGGCTGGAAGGATGGAAACTCTTGGACAGGAGCTGATGTTATCATCATGCAACAGAATTTCTTATTTCTCAGAGAAAGCTAAATTTTGTTCTTAAGACCTATCAACTGTTTGGATGAGTTTTACCCACATTATCAAGAATAATCTCTTTTACTTAAGATTGCCTGATTTTAGAATTTAGTAACATCAACAAATAACCCAGTGCAACTCCCAGATCCATGTTCGATTAAAGAACTGGATATCATGACCTAGTCAATCTGACACATAAACTGAGCATCACGACACCTCTGCCTCTTTGGCTGGATCTATGCTATTTAAAATTTCATCTTGGACCAAGAATCACAAGTTACTAAATAGAAATAGAAAGATAAATAATTTGATGGTCTTATAACCATCGAATAAATTGAATAAATAGTTTAAAAGTTTCAAATATAAAAATGGCAGGCTCAAATATTTACCAGGTAGTTGAAAGCAACATCCGTACACATGATTTCAATCTTACACAAACTCATTTAGAGAATGAAAAAGGAGAGAATATATTCAAACACATGTTAAGAAACCTGACACAAGAAATATGCTTGATTTCAAACTTCAAAAGAATTTATCATCAATCTGGGTTTATACTAAAAAAGTAAAATGCAATGTTGATTTAAAATTAGAAGCTCTATCAATGATATTTGCCATTTTAAAATTTAAAAATGAAAAATTTTTCCATAATTGAAATTAAAAAAAGCACTTCACAAAATTCTCAACCCAACTTGATAAATTTATTATCAACTCAGGAATTGATAGCTACTATATTACTAGATAAAATATAGTACCTAATATATAAATTAAATTTTATCATTGATATGTATGTATAGGAAAAACATAGTATATACTGGAGGTGCCAAAAAAAAAATGTATGCACACTTTAAGAGATATTATCTATGCTCAAGCAATAGTTCACCATAATTCATTCAATCTATATACAGCCCAAGATTACTGTGTCTGGACACTGATGCACTTTACAAGAGCACCTCTTGTAATTGCACAAGTCAACCGTGACTTGTATTCATCTTTTGTTATCAGTATATATTGAGTATTACAAGTAATACAGTTTTTTTTCCTTTCTCAAAATGTGTATACATTTTTTTGGCACCCTCTGTATAGGATTCAGTACTACCTCTGGTTTCAGGAATCCCTAGGGATCTTGGCATGTACCGCTCCCCCAACACGCACGCAAACACAGATAAGGCATGACTACTGTATTTCTGCTTATCTAAAAATCTTAAAGTAAATTGCAAAATCATACTTATTGTGTGGTATAGTTTCATATAATTACAACATGCAAATCTATGCAATATATTAGATATATACATATATATACATATATATAATTTTAATTATTTCAGAAATATTTATTATTCCCCTTCGTAGTCCATCACTGACCTCTACACAAGTGCTGTTCTGAGTTTTTCGTCATAAATTAGAAATTCATGTAAAAAGGGTTGTATATATGCTTTATAATTCTGGATTCTTTAACTCAGCCTAATGGTTTTGAGGTTCATCAATGTTGTTGCATACATTAATAGTATGTTCCCTTTTATTTCTGGGTAGTATTCCATTGTACAAATATACAAACTTTGTTTATCATGTCTCCTGATAATGAATATTTGGGTTGTTCCCAGTTTGGGGCTAATATGAAAAGGCTGCTGTGAACATGTTTAACTTTACAAGAAATTGCGAGACCAATTTCCAAAGCGGTTACAGATATATACACACATACTACAAATATCAGTGTGAGAGAAAGAGAGACATCAAAGATGACTTCAAGGTTTTAGGTGTTACTAAGCAAAAGTGGATTTGCCATTTAATTCTTTGTAGATAATTTGGGGAGGATGTGGAGTTCAGTTTTCAAAAGGGTAATTTGAAATTCTTAAAAGACATTTGATAGCTATAGATCTGAAAGAGGTAATGGGATATATAGGTGTCAAGGTAGGCGTTCCAAAATTATCACTATACAGATTTACGGATGCATCCGTTCAATAAATATATATTTTTTGGGTGAATACATATGTGTGCCAAACTTTTGTATTGGCACAATACATGTGTAATACGTGTGTAATTACACGTGTGTAATCATCCGTATATACACACGGATGGTGTCAGTGAAAAATAACAAAAACCTCTCCTTTTATGGATGTATATTATCTGTGGCCTAGGAGACTAGATAAAAAAAAAAACTTAAAAATGAGTATATAGAAAAGGAATTCAAGGACTGATCCCAAGGGCAATCGACTGATGAGAAATTTAGGAGATGAGAAAGAATAGCCAAAAGTGTGAAAACAAATGTTCTGAAATACAACAGAAAGTGTGGAATGTTTTTAGCCAAGTAGGATCAACTGTATTATTGGCCTGTTTCAACATATCTCCTTGTGTTCCTATCCTTTCCTAAGGAAATTTGAAGTTACTCTTACTAAGGGGTAGAATGTTTGTTTGTTTTTCCATGTCTAGGATTTGTTTTGGTCGGTAGAATACAGCAGGAAGTCGATGGGCCATCCCTAGACGTTCCAGGATTTGTATGTTTTATTTTCACCTGTGTGTCTGTCTTTGACAGAAGAACATGTTTGGACTACTCTGCTTGTCCCAGGATGAGAATGATATGAAGTAGAGCTTCCCAGTTTCTACCTTCACATGGACTTTTTCTCTCTGTATGTCTCTGGGTCTTTTCCTTTTTTTATAACATCAACCATTGGATTTAGGAGGGTCCACTCTACATCCAGTGAGATATCATCTTGAGAAAATTAAATCAATTACATCTGCAAAGCCCCTCTTTCCAAATAAGGTCACATACACAGAAATCCAGAGTTAGGCGTTGGCCATATCTTTATAGGTGACGCAAGTCAATCTATTACAATGTGTTAATAACATCATGTTTCTGTCCACTTAAATAAACTTTTCTCAAGGGAAGGAACCATGTTTATTCTTGTTTTAATATCAAGTGTTCAGTTTTTACTTGGGAATCAATTGAATACTTGCTGGAAAAAGTGCTCTACAGTATTTATTCAAGGACATAGCAACTATTTATTTTATAAGTAATCGCTTATATGGTACTAATGAGGGATTTTTTTTTTTAATTCTACCGGTTTACTACTTAAAGCTACTATTTTAAAATTACTTGGGCAATGTCTTCTGCCATCATGTTCTGAAGTTGTTGTTGGTTTTTGTTTGTTTGTTTTTCCTCTCTGTCTCCCATCCTAAATCTTTTGAAGTGCACATTAATATATATATATATATATATATATATATATATATATATATATATATATATAGTCTAAGTCAGATATGGTCTTCAATATGAAGGGAAAAAATAAATCAAAATAATTGCCTAAAACTTCTAATAATGATGTGCACTTTTATCCTAACAGTAATCATCAGTCCACATAACAAAGAACCAACCATCATGGTGTCTCTTTCATTCAACTTTCTTTGTCCCAAAATATATTGCTTGGTGTGCTCTGTTGATTTATTTCCTCTCTCTTATGAAAAGTTCTGTCTCTTTTCAGAAAAGATAATAGTGAGTTTTCTGTAACACGCTGTTCCTGTTGTAAGGCAATTATTCCATCTGTAAAAATATATTATAATAGATTTTTCACAAAAGAGCTGGTCAACACAATGTATTTCACTATGGAAATCAACAGTCCTCAGGAAAAATGGGAGAACTTAAGGCAGAAATAAACCCTTCTCTATCTACCTAGTTCTCTGGTAGGTTTTGGAAAGCTAGCCCATAAAATGAGTTAAGGAAAAATGGAACAAAATTATATGAGGGAAAAATTTTAGTCTACCACAAGTGAAACAAAATGAATAGTGGTCAAATTAATAAATTACATTCTTTACAATGCATAGTTATCTTCTTCTCTAAGATGAATCTATATGATGAGTTAGCTAAAAATATCTCATTGGCATAAAATAAGGCAAATGTAAAATAATACAAAAAGCAACTGTTTTTCTATTCCATACCTACTTTTTCTTCCAGTTGGTTGACATACCTACTAAATGCAAAATCTAAAAGTCCTTCCTAAAATGATGACATTATGTCTATATGTGTATACCGTGTTTCCCCAAAAATAAGACCTAATGCATCTTTTGGAGCAAAAATTAATATAATACCCAGTCTTATTTTACTATAAGACCTAGTCTTATATAATATGGTATAATATAATATAAGACCGGGTCTTATATTAATTTTTGCTCCAAAAGATTCATTAGAGCTGATGTTGCGGCTAGGTCTTATTTTCAGGGAAACAGGGTATATACACATATATGTATAGACATATGTATCCTCTATCCTGTATACCCTTTTACTTTAAAGATTATGCATTGCTTAGAAAGTTAAGTTACTTAAACATATTTTTCACAGAAAAAAAAAGTTAAACATTAGAGACAACATTGGCCAGGTCATACCTGTTTTAAAACCTATTATTGTAGGTAACAGGTGGTAATTTGTAATTTAGCATTAATAATGCATAGGTTATTAATAATAATAATTATTGATAATTAATTATTATTAATTATCATTATTAATAATTAATGATAATAGCAAATCAACATTCTGAGTTTATATATTTTAAAATTTGTTTCTTAAAAATAATGGTACAGTCATAAGAAACAGCAAAATAGCACAGTGAGTTTCTGTGTATCCTTCATTCAGATTCCCTCAATGATAATACCTTACATAACCATAGTATATTGCCAAAAGCAAGAGACTGATATTTGCACAATATTATTGACTACATTATAGACTTTAGTTTGAATTTACCAGTTTTAAACTTATTTTTGGTGTACAAATGTGAAATTTTAACATATGTGTAGATTTGTGTAAGAACACTGAATCAGGATATAGACCTGTTTCATCACCACAAAAAAAGCCCTTCATGCCGTTCTTTCACAGGAACACCCTCCCTTTCTCTAACCCGTGTTAACCATTGATCTATTCCCCAGCACTAGAATTTATCACAATTAGAAGCAGATAGTTTTGAGAATGGTTTTTCCACTCAATGAAATGTCATTGAGATTCAACCAAGTTGTAGCCATCAACAGTTTTTTTTGTTTGTTTGTTTTATTGCTGAGTTCCATCTTTTGTGTGGATAGACCGCAGCTTATTTCACCATTCTTCCACTGAAGCACATTTGGCTTGTTTCCAGTTTTTGGCTATTACAAGCAAAATTGCAAAGGACATTCATGCCCGGGTTTTGTGTGGACAGTCACTTTCATTTCTCTAAATACCCAGAAGTGGGATCACTGGCTTGTATGTTTAGCTTTATAAGAAAATGTCAAACATTTTCTTATTTAATTACACATTAGGTTTTTAAGAAACTGCTAAATAACTTCCCCATTTTACATTATGACCAGCAATGCATGAGAGTCACACATCCTCACCAGCAGTTGAAATTATCTGTATTTTTTTTATTTTAGCCATTTTGCTGCTCTTAGCGGTATCTCATCATGCCCTTAATTTGTGTTTCTATAATGGGCAATGATGTTGGACATATTTTCATGTACTTATTTGTCGTTCCTGTATCCTCTATGGTAAAGTGTCTTTTCAATTTTCTTGCCCATTTCCTTACTATTGAGTTTAGAGTTCTCTACATATTCTGAATTGAAGTACTTCATCAAATATGTGATTTAAAACTACTTCCTCCAAGTTTCTTAAACTGTACAAGGTCAGGCAATTAAGTTTTCAAACTCACCACAGAAAAAGTGCTACGTACCTCATTGCTGAATATCACTATGGTCACCTTCGATGTACTCCTCTTGGGAAGCTATGACCTGACGCCAATGCCTAGTCCACCCTTCAAAGCAATTTTGGAACTCTTTTTCTGGAATGGCTATTAGAGCCATTGTCATATTACCCTTAATGTCCTGAATGTCATCAAAATGTCTTCCTTTCAATATTTCCTTATCTCCAGGTACAGAAAGAAGTCATTGGGGGGGGGGGGCAGATCAGGTGAGTAGGGAGGGTGTTCCCATATAGTTATTTGTTTACTGGCTAAAAACTCCCTCACAGACAGTGCCGTGTGAGCTGGTGCATTGTCTTGATGCAAGAGCCATGAATTGTTGGTAAAAAGTTCAGGTCGTCTAACATTTTCATGCAGCCTTTTCAGCACTTCCAAATAGTAAACTTGGCTAATTGTTTGTCCAGTTGGTACAAATTCGTAATGAATAATCCCTGTGATACCAGAAAAGTTTAGCAACATCGTTGTAACAAGTTCGGGAACGCAACTGTCCGACGTGGTATTTTATTCCTCTTAACACACTTGTTTATAGAACAAGAAGTTGTTAATTCTTAGTTTATTTCCACCAAATACATAGAACTCTAAAGTAAATACTTGTCTTAGAAAATGTGTATTTTAATTATTTAATTTGTGCGTATGTCCTTGTACATGTATGCACAGCATTTTTAGAAACACAATAGAGTTAGATAATTTGGAAAAACTAAAAAGAATTCTTAGAATTTTAAAATGTTTTGAAAAGTTATTCTTTTATATATATACATATATATAAAACATGCTTTCAAGGGAATTTGAGCATATTGGCTAATACTTTGCAGCAATATCTTTGATGTATGCTTGTGGCATTTTGCCCTCTAATTACTGACTTTTTCAACTAACTGGTTTTAAGTATTAAAAACATTTATACCAATTTTTCTCTAAGAGAAAAGGCAATTTTCTTCTGAGAAATTGTTTCAAGATACTGCACCATATACTAATTATAACATAAATCAACACTTTAATTTATGCAGTGTCACCCAACAGAGAAATGTTTTTGAGGGCTGAATGAGAAATATTAAGTTACTCTGAAATTAAACATTATCAAACATATTCTGCCTTCAGTCAAGCTTCTTTAACAAGAACTACCAAATAAACTACACTTTATGTGAAAACCTCAAATTTTGTGAGGCACTGTTATATTTAAAGGGGGCAACTAAAAAAAAAAAAGAAAACTCCAAAACGATTGTTGAAGGAAATGTATAGAATGTGGTTGATTACAGCATGTCCTAATTACAGAAGCAAGACATTTCAATCAATAGATTCAGAATAATGAAATCATTGTGCCTATATTCACATTAAGGATAAATGAGGGCAAAATTTTCTCATTTTGTATGCAATCATTTAATTTTTTAAAGTAAAAAAAAACTGTCAAAGTGATATAAAAATGCATAATTGCATTGTTGATAGTTAATGGAAATTATTTGAATTTCATTTAGAACTGATGTTTTCTTCTCCAACATCTTATAATTTTAGACATCAGACCCCAGAGATCTAAAGCAAACCAAGTGCAGAAACATTGCATTTATATGAGGATTGAAGACTTTTGTTACATTAAAATAATTAGTCAATAAGGAAGTGGTACAATATCAGGGTTATCAGCATATCATCTGGGCAAATTAGATAATTTTCTCGTGCCTCAGTTTATTAATCTGTAAAAAGGGGGAGAATGGCAATATTCTCTTTGGTTGGTTGTGAGGATTACATAAATCAGCATATGGAAAACGTTTGGAAAATGCCTAATATAAAGAAGTGCTACATAAAAATCAATGGCTATAATTATGATTTCAAATCATCACATTCATGCAACAGATTTATTCGCCAGAACATTTTATGGACGTGGCCTGTCTTCCATGTCATTTCTATCAGAAGAACCACAGCATTGTTGCAATCTATTGCATTCAAGTATTTTTACAGAAAATGAGTTTTAGGACAGAAAAAGTATTTAACCAGGGTTGCAGGGAAAGAAAGAAAGAGTTTTAGGTGCAGCCCCTTACATGCAATCCCGCATCTAAATATTATAAAACATTCACGTGGTATTCTAATCAGATGTAGAATAGATAGGCAAAGTTGAGGAGGGCCACAGGACTGGTGGTCAGAAACCCTGGACTGTTTACTGGCACTGGCATCAAGACACTGTGTGAGTATGCTAAGTGATGTACCTTTATTGTGCCTCAGTGTCCATATCTGTACAATTGAAGCGTAATGGAGTAAGGCAGCAACAAATATCGAAGGAAAAAGTGAGATCCAGCTCTATCACTGGGAGGGTGCATATCTCTCTGGAATTAGCAGTTTCTACATCTCTACGCTAAGTAATAGTAATAGGTGAATCTAAATTTGTGGAGCAATAAACGTACATAATTTGGGGTTCCCTTTGAATACAGAAAGGCAACAGGAAAACCAATAAATGTATAGAGAGTCACTGACTACAAAAGGAAACAGGGACTTGCAGGACACACAGGAGAAGGACGGGGAAAAGGCAAAATAAGAATGGAGAGGAACTAGGTATTCTAAGGGAGAGGCTTCCACAAACGTTGTTGCCCTTTTGTAATACAGGAAGGAAGATTACTGGTGTGCCGAATTGTCTAAAGTAGTTTGATTGACAGATTACTCAGAAATTTTAATGTTAAAAGATTTGGAAAAGCATGGCAACTTGGAGCATAAAATCAGGGATGTTTAGATTCCAGTGCAGGAATACCTCCTTGGAGGTTAGCTGAGCTGTTTCAGTGGTCCCACTCACCTTCACAGACATCACCCGGGTTCCCCGCCTGGGCTGCTTAGAAAACTTCCACACTTGCTTTAATGCTCTGCCACCTCTGTCTTGTAATTCTTAATAATTTTCCAAAAAGGCATTCTACATTTTCATTTTGCACAGGGATCTACAAATTATGTAGCTCGTTCTGTCACTAGGAGTATGAACTGCCAGGCAGGGTAGAAATTTTTCAGTTATTTTGACAGAGACCTACTGCACCAACTGATGAAAAAAATACAACAGAAAATAAAAAATTCTATTCTTTGAGCTGGTCTATGATTTTTAATATGGGTACTTTCTGAATAAATTTCTTGACTATACTTCTGTCAGCATAGTAGCTTTGTTTTAGTACTTTAGGCAATTGCCTCTAACACAAAACATAAAACGTGACAACAAAATAGTATTTTTTGGCATCTAACCCATGCAAGTTCTCTGCCAGAAAACTCAATTGAAATCCTTCAAGATGGGATATTTATTAACCACTTACTTATAGCCCATGCAATATCAGGTGGGTGGTGCCACCATTTATTCACCCAATGCACGCTGGACGGCTGGGATTTCTCTTCCAGGTCTTTCATATGTTCTTAAAGAAAACACATATTGCAAGTTCTATACCCTAATTCAGCCCAGATTGTGAAAATAAAATGTATCCACAATGAGACTGAGTTTTTCCCAAATAAGTCCCTTCAGATTGCAAATCCCAGTTATGAACAAACAGCAGCATAAGGCAAGTGTGGGGAAATGACATGGCAAATGGAGACTGCAGCCCTGTAAAACTCACTGAGCATCCCTGAACCTAGGTTTACCATCTGTAAAATGTCTCTAGCCTTTAATAGGATTGTCAGAAAAATTAAGAAAAATACCATTAAAATGCTTGGTCTTTGGTGGTAGCTCAATATACTTTTCTTGTTTTCCTTTTTCCTTTCATGTCAGAACTCACTGAATTAGATGTCTATAACTCCCTGTAGTTTTTTAGTGACCCCAAAATCATTCTATGCCCCAAATATGTAGTGGATAGGACAGAAAGTATATCGAGAAAATAGTTGACACAAATAGCTATAGAAAGAGTTTCACCCGAATGATATTTATTTTTAAGTACAAAAAGAAAAATAGATACATTAAAAGACTATGATGAAAAAGACAAGAATCTCATAGCCCAAATGCTGTTCACTGCCCAGAGCAACTGACTTTCACTACCTTTAATGGTGTGTGTGTGTGTGTGTGTGTGTGTGTGTGTGTGTGTGTGTGTGTGTGTTTTAAAGAGAGGTGGCACCATAACTCTAAAGCATCAGTAATATGCTGGTAGAGTTATTTCTTGATTTTGCTAATTTAAACACCATTCATTGGGTCTCAGTTATGGAAGATAAGCTCATTTCCACCTTCTCCCCACCATTTCTCCTCCACTTTCCTCCCAGTTTTTATATTTATAAATTTATTTTTAGGACTTCTTTATGTCATTATTATATTCTCTATTAATGTATATACACTAATTATTCTACCACATTGGGAATATTTCTTGACTGTCCACTGTTTACAATGTATAAATTAGCGCC
This sequence comes from Rhinolophus ferrumequinum, assembly GCF_004115265.2. Taxonomy (NCBI): domain Eukaryota; kingdom Metazoa; phylum Chordata; class Mammalia; order Chiroptera; family Rhinolophidae; genus Rhinolophus; species Rhinolophus ferrumequinum. The sequence goes on from NC_046289.1 coordinate 14,730,756, forward strand.
TGCTCTTAGTTCTGCTTACCTCTTTCTTTACTCCTTCCAACTTCCCCTACTGTGTATTATTTTACCTACTATATATTATTTTCTTGTGGAAGTCCAATTCTTTTACTATTGACCATAGGATGATTCTGAAAGCTGGATTACATTATGTAAATAATTTAAATTATATTTGAAGTTTAAACTTATTTAAATGTATAGAGAAAAAAAGAAAGCAATGCCATTATAAATGTGTCACTCAGGAAAAGATCCAGTTTAAGCGAATGGGTTTTTGTGTTTTAGCAATGCTAAATCATTCCACATTTGATTTTGCTTTGCATTTCATTGTTTTAAATTGCCTTTTTTTTTCTTCTCAGCCTGTGCCCTTAGTGCATTACTAAGATCTGCTGTCATTACACTTATATTATCTATTGCATGGAATTTGCTTTTCCTCAGGCCCTAGAATGTATTACTAGAGAATCTCAGATAGGTTCTCACTTTATTTGATTTCATGGCCTCTCATTTCTGTAATTCTGTAGTTGTTGTTTCTTTCTGTTTATGAAACTCAAGATTATTTTCCCCACAAAAAGATACTTTACAAATAACATTTTTTGGTCTACCACACCTAAAATTTTTATTTTATCTAAAAAATAGATTTCCCTTGGTTTAAAATAATTTTCCCTTTATCCAGTTTTTTTCCCCTATGTAGTATCCATATAAAATATCTGATTGTATTATCACTCACTTTTTTTTTTTTGTAGGTAAACAGTCTTAATGTTTTTCTTCAAGATTCCTCTCTTCTTAGTCTCAGTTTGTAGAACTCTCCCAATGTGTAGGTCATTCTCTTTGTTCTTCAGTGAATCTTTTGTATCTGAAGATATTTTGCCTCACTTCAGCTCTTGTAACATTTTCTTTTATTTCTGCCTTGATTATTTTCTTCCCTTTATTTTCTCCTTCCTCCCTTTTTGGAACTCCTGTGAACTACCCTATTGTTTCTTTTAAATTTTCAGAGGATTCTTCTATTGTATTTTTAGCATATCTATTTTTTGTAATTTTGCCAATCAGAATACCTTTTCATTTGTAATGTCTTCTCTCTTATTTCTTGACGCTTGTTTTATTGATTTAGTATATTCCTCTGAAGATATTGATCAGAATATATTTAGATTTTCTAGAATTTCCCCCATTTTCCTCTATGTTATGTTGTCCTGTATTCTGGTCTTTGTCTTTTTCTTTTGTGACCTGAATTTTCTTGAACTGGGTAATGCTCCTTGAATGCTCTTTTGCGCTTAACTATGACAGCCCTGGTTGATTATACTAATCTTAGGTATTCTTTGCTATGCTATACTCAAGACCGTTTCCCCAGCTGGCCTCTCTATTTTATGGGAGGGACAATTGCCAGCAGAACTTTTCCTGGACAGAAAGTGTCTATCAAGAATCACTGTAGTTTGTGGGACGGAAAACAGCTAAGGTCTCTTCCAAATACAAGAATGAGACAAAGCAACAACTGTAGAAGTCCCAGCTAGTGAGAGGGATAAAAGGTTTAGTTATTTTTATTGTTGTTCTGTGTCCATCCCAGGCCTTAAGGGGTCAACTGCCAGGTGATCAGGACTCTCAGGGGTGGAGTAAAGGGATATTCAATATGGAGGATTGATGCCAGAACTGGGCCATAGTAGTCAGATCCTCAGGGAACTGTCTCCGCTTTGTGTTCAAACACCAACTCCCATGCTTCACAGCAGCCACTCCTGCAGCTGGTGACTCTGTAAATCAGTGCTGAGAAAACCTCCCACTTCCATCGCAGGGATCTTCCCCAGGCTACAGGGCTTCCTCAACAACCTTTTACCTGTGAATATTCTCTCTCACACTTCCTGTTTCCAGGCACCCAATAAGTGCCTCTGACGGCCAATGAGCCTATCATTCACACACCTGCTCAAAGCAAACAAGTTCTCCTCACTGTTGTATCTTAGTACATGGACTTTGCATTGTGGACTAGAGGTGGAGGTACAACAACACATAAGCTCATCTCTCCCTCTTAACCCAGAATCCTGCAAATATTTTTTTTTTCTGATATTCATTATATTCAAATCCTATAAATAGGCACCATTTCACTATTATTCAACAAACATTTACTGACCACCAATAGGACACACACACTCACACACACACGAAAAAGAAATTAAAAAACCTAAATAATTAAATGAAGTGTAAGACATAGGATGATAGAGCTTGAGAAAATAGTGTTCAAGGCAGATTTCTGGGAAAGAGAAGAAACTTCAGCTGGATTTGGAAAGATAGGTGTTTCAGATAGATGAGGTAATGATGAAGTAAATGAAGGGAGAGGGAGCAATATGTGTAAAGGTAGTGAGGTGTGAAATATAAAACGTTATGGAAGTAGTAATAATATACCAGAGTGTTAAGCTTCATCTTTAGTATTTGGCAGAAATCTGCTGCTCAATGTTGGCTTCAGGCTTTGGACCAAGAAACTGTCAAATGCCCGCATCAGTGCCATCTCTGTCATAACTGAACTTGCATATGATCAATAATACTGTGATTGCATTTCTAAGCTCATAAGAATCAGTGCAAAAACATCAGTAATACAAGTAGAGCAACCCTTTTAGGTTTTGAGTTAAAATCCACATAGTCACATTCGAATATATATTAGCATTCTGGATATAATTAGTAGAAAAATCTCTTTAAGAACATGTTTGCCAAAATTATATCAGTTGAAATAAAAATGTGTCCTCATCATTGCAAAAGTTAAGTGCTCTGACATTGAATATTGTTGATTAATTATAAAAGTAATTAAGTAGATAAATATGTAGATTGGTAAATACTATAAACACCAAGAAGTTACCCCAGCACAATAATTTTTGGAAGAAAAATACATTCTTTTGGCATTACCCATGTTTAAAAAACTTTAAATTATAGCAAAGATTGATGGAGATTAGACTGTATCAAAATTATAGTGTCCATATAAGTGTTTATTGTTCTAGCATTTGTACCATGAAACATACCTTTTAAATGTTTAGTCATTTAAACCACTGACTCCAAGAATTTTTAAGGAAGGAAATTTGAGATTTTTTTTCCATCTTGAGAAGATGAATTAATACTGTATCAACATTGTCACCTAAAATTTTCACAGAAAGAACTCAATTATATACAACATTCAAGAGAAATCAAATTTTATCCAGCTTTAAAGCATAAAGAATATAAAAAGTGTTTAAAAATGGAGATATATATATATATATATATATATATATATATATATATATATATATATATATATGTATATATATGGAGAGTTAACATAAGACCATTACAAAATAACCAAAAATAGGTGATGACACTCCAATTGCAATTAAAGTTTATTTCTTGCTCATGTACCAATTCACAGAGGGTGTTCTTAGCAGATGGCTCACCTCCATATGGTGGTTCAGCTGCCCAGATTTTCCATATTTTGGCTTCCCCATTCCTCTAGAGACATGTCGTTATTGGCCTTCAGCCAGAGAAAGGAGAGAGAGAGAGCATGGTTTGGTGTGAGGAGATACACTTATTTCTTAAATTCTTGACCTGGAAATGATATACAACATCTGATATATTCTTCCTGTCATGTATAAAATAGTGACATTTTAAAATAATGTTATTTATTTTAAAATAAATAACATATTATTTATACATATATAGAAAAGGAAAAAAAAAATTCAGCTGGACAGCTTTGTGGTGTAATGATATTAGGGACTGTATGTGTGTCACCCCAAAATTCACATACTGAAACTCACATCCCCAATAGGATGATATTAGAACGAGGACATCTGGGAGCTAATTCGATTTCGATGAGGTCTTGAGGGTGGAATCCCATGATGGAATCAGTGTTCTTCTAAGAAGGGAAAAAGACTAGAACTTGCTATCTCTACCATATGCGGGTACAATGAAAAGATGGCTATCTGCAAATTCAGAACCAGGACTCTCATGAAGAAAAGGATTGTCTGGTGCCTTGATCTTGGACTTCCCAGCCTCTAGAACTGTGAAAACTAAATTTCTGTTGTTTAAGTCACCCAGTTTATAGCTTTGTTTTTTTTTTTGGTTGTTTGTTTTGTTTTGTTTTGTGTGTGTGTGTTTTTTTTTTTTTTTTTTTTTTTTTTTTTTTTTTTTATAGCAGCTGGAGCTGAGCAAGACAGAAATTGGTACTGAAAAGGGTGCTGCTGTAACTAATACCTGAAAATGTGGAAGCACCTTTGGACTTGCGTAATGGGAAAAGGCTGAAGTGCATGCTGGAAAAACCTGATTTTACTGTGAAGGGAATTTCAAAGGAAATGCTGGTGAGGACTCAAAATGAGAAGGGGAGAGCTACAGAGAAAGCTTCCATTTTCTTTGGGAATATGTAATATAAATAATCATGCAGAGAGTGTTGGTAGAAATAAGGATGGTAAAGGCCATTTTGATGTCTCAGACAGAAATGAGGCATGTGTGATTGGACAATATATTAAAGGCAATCTTTATCATAGAGTGAGTGGCAAGAACTTCGCTGAACTGTGCTTGTGTCCTAGTGTCTTGTGAAAGGTAGAACTTGTGAGCAATGAAATTGGATATTTAGTTGAGAAAATTTCTAAATAGTGTTGAAGGAATAACTTGGTTCCATCTGACTGCTTCTACTAAAATGCAAGAAGAGTGAAATGAATTGAAGAAGAAATTATTAAGAAGAAGAAATCAGAATTTAAAGATTAGGAAAATTCTCAGCCTATCCATACTGCAAAAAAACGCGAAAGCACGTTCTGAAGAGAACAAAGGCTAAAAGAATGTGGTCCAGCAATCATTTAATAAAGAGGTTAGCATGGATGTAAACTAGGGACTTAATCAGTCACCCCAGCAGGAAGATTGCCAGTTTGAACTGGAGGAGAAGGAAATGGTATAGATGAAAGGTAGGTTGTCAGACTTCTTAGATTTTACAGGACAGGATGATAAAGCTGTCTGGCTGAGAATTTGCACTATTCTTCCAAAAACATTAAGAATGATCCACAGGCAATTGTGAGGTCATCAGGGACATCACCTAGGTTTCAAGAGGCCAGAGAGCCTCCAACTGACGCTATAGTAGTGGGCCTACCTGGAGCCAGTGGGGGTATGATCCTCATACAGCAGAGTCCTGAGGGCACGTTCCCCACCCAGCAGAGCCCCTGCATGGGCAGGGCTACCCACAGAAGGTTAGTAGTGCCCCCACCGAACCATGGGGGTGACACTGCTACTTCAGTGGGCCGAGCGGTGTAACATGGAGCCAAAGAGGATTGTGCTCGAGCCTTAAGACCTATGACATTTGCCTTGTTATGATTTGGATTTGCTCAGGACTTGTCACTTTTTCACTTCCTCCTATCCATCTCTTTTGTGATGGGGATGTCTATCATATGTCTGCCCCACCACTGTATATGAGAAGGTAAAACTTGTTCGGTTTCACAGGTTTATAGCTGGAGAGGAATTTTGCCTCCAAATAAATCCTTTATTTCAAGTCTCACCCATATCTAACTTGGATGATATTTAGACAAGACTTTGAACTTCAGACTTTAAAGATGATGCTGGAATGAGTTAAGATTTGGGGGCTATTTGGATAAAATCAGTGCGTTTTGCATGTGAGAAGAATATAAATTTTAGGGGGTCTGGGGAAGAATGTTATGGACTGCATGTTTGTGTACCCCAAAATATGGTGAAACCCTGATTGCTAAGGGGATGGTATTAGGAGGTGGAGACTTTGGAGGTCATCAGGTTTAGATGAGGTCATGAGGATGGAGTGCCCATGATGGAATTAGTGTCCGTCTAAGAAGAGAAAGAGGGCTCACTCTCTGCTTTGTGAGAATAAAATAAGAAGGCAGCTATCTGCAAACCAGGAAGACGTTTACACTGTATGTGTCAGCACCTTGATATTGGACTTCCCAGTCTCCAGAATTATGAGAAATACATTTTTGTTGTTTAAGCTACCAGGTCTATGGTGTTTGTTACAGCAGCTGGAGCTGACTACAACAAATGACTTCAACTTTCCTCCTGCTTTATTACTTGCTGAGAGATAACTGACTACTGGAGTTCCTAGAGCTAACAAGAGAGTGAATCAAATGGAAGGAGTATTTACACAATGGAAAGTCAATACAAAAGTGTCATGTAATTGTTACTGGCCAGGAATGATTTAGTGATTACTAGCACACAATGTTTGGTGCATGTCTATCAGTTGAATGTTCCTAAAATATAGAGCAGCTTATATGTAACAGAATTAATGACCAAAGTAGAAAGATGAGTGATTGCTTTCAACATATTCTTTTCTGTACCTAAAGAACTACATGACATTCAGGAGAGACTGAATCATGCTTGTTCTACAAGGTCTGACAATTAATTTTGCAAACTTCTTGCAACGATGTTGCTAACCTCTTTTTGATACCAGAGGAATTATTCATTATGAATTTGTACCAACTGGACAAAGAGTTAACCAATTTTACTGTTTGGAAGTGCTGAAAAGGCTGCGTGAAATTAGACGACCTGAACATTTTGCCAACAATTCATGGCTCTTGCATCACGACAATGCACCAGTTCACATGGCACTATCTGTGGGGGAGTTTTTAGCCAATAAACAAATAACTGCATTGGAACATCCTCCCTATGCACCTATTCTGGCCCCCAATGACTTTTTTTCTTTATCCGAAGATAAAGGAAATATTGAAAGGAAGACATTTTGATGACATTCAGGACATCAAGGGTAATGCAACCACAGCTCTGATGGACATTCCAGAAAAAAAGTTCTAAAATTGCTTTGAAGGGTGGACTAGACACTGGCATTAGTGAATAGCTCCCCAAGGGAAGTACTTCGAAGGTGCCCATAGTGCTATTCAGCAATGAGGTATATAGCACTTTTTCTAGGAAAAGTTCACGAACTTTATTGACAGAAATTGTATTCTAAAAACATCTTTTTAAAAAGAAAAGATGAACAAATTCATTGTTGAAGAGGATTTTTGAATAAAAGAAATAATTAAAATTATACATTGGAAATTGTATTTCCCACTCTTGATATTGTTTACTGCTAATGGTTAATTGAAGATAAAGTAGTTTCTTTCAAGCTACCAAGACTGATATGACTCCAGAGTGTAAGTTTTCATTGATGTCTATTGTAAAGCTGCTGCTATCAATCTGTTGCAAAGATACTGTAATAAGTGCAAATGATGTAAAAACTGAGTCAGGAGAACATTAATGCATTTTTTTGTTATCTTCAAACAACTGTTACTCTTTTGCTATATTTCTGACCCTTTGTATCAAGACAATTTTTCCTTAAACTTCTGTAGGTATCACTAGAATAAAAAATAAAAATTAAAACAAGATAATATATCGAATGAAGATAATCAGCTTAGCTATGTACTTGAAAAATATTGAAAGGCATTTGTCACATAATGTGTGAACCTTCATTTTAGCATCATATCAACGAAAGGTCCGACATCATCAGTTGTGTTTTCTAGTCTAGAAGATGAATGAGTGATAAATCTACACCTGTTAGTCATCTCAGAGAGAAAGATGATATAATAACTTGTCAGTAATAATACCCTATGGTGGGAAAGCAAAAAATAATAATAATAATAATGACTGTTGCTCTAACCTCAAAGGGAAATAAAGGTCTATTTAATACTGCAGTTGTGTAGCACGGTAACTATAAGAATAATCCAGCAGCAGAGAGTGCTAAGAAATTACTTGCATGATAATGTGAAAAAAAAATTTAATTTATCAACTAAAATTTTGATAAAAATTGCTATAATTATTTTTTTATGAAATTTCAGGTTTATGTTGGTAAATCAGATATTGATTCTACCCATGATGCTGATATTTTGTTTCTGCCTTGGTTTATCTTGCATGTTGATGTTAATACCTAACCTTTCATATTAGGCTAAAATGATGTTGGTGGTATCTCTCCTTACAAAAGAGGGTCTGATTAAAGGAAAAAAGAAAAAAATGAGATATTATTACAAAAGTAGCCAGAGGCTAAAATAGAGAGAGCCTGGTAGTTTGGAATTCATCTTCTGCATAGTGGTGAAGCTAAGTGAACAGTTTAATACAGAAAAGAAAGAAGAATAGCTATACTTTTGGAAAAATCCATTCACATTTATTCTTTTGGTGGTGAGGAACATATCATATTTAAACGATGTTGATTGGGACTTGAATACTTTTGCAAAGACCTCTCAGGTTCTAGGGTTTTGGCCAAAATTCTATGATAGAAAGGAATAATTCAAAACGTTTTATATTAAAGCTCAAAAATATTTTGTGCTATTGAGTTCTAGATTTATAATATTACTCTAGATTCCATAATTTTCAAATCAGTGCTACTGAACATCTTAATTCGACCAGATATTTGAAGGCAGAAATGAATTTAGGAAATAGTCTCCCTTACAAGATTTCCATTTCAAGGTGCATTGTTTACATACATTTAACATGTGTTTTCTCTGAAAGAGAAATCACATGTGATTGTTCAAATGCTCATAATAGACATCATTTATTATCTTATAAAAAGAGAACATCAATTTGAGGAGTTTGGAATCACAGAGTTGAGAAGATAACCTTACTACTCTGAATTCAAAGATTTCTCTGATAAAAATGGCACGGTAATAGTGTAGAGAAAAAAGAGAAAAAAAAAAAAAGAGAAAAGGCAGGGAGGTAGAAGAAAACAATACTCTTCAGAAAGAGCCAAAAGAGTCAATTTAATGACTAATCATTTTTCTCAAGGACTTATTTTATCTGCCTAATACATTGTCTGACATGTCTCCAAGTCTCTCCATAGTCTCACAAAATTTCCTGACTTTATTCTCTTCTTATGGATGTGTGTCCATGTGTCTTTCCTCTTGTGTTATCATTTACCGAGCTTTTCAGCATTCACACCTCTGTCTATTTCCTTGCTTGTCAGATATTTCAATGAGTGATGGATAGTCCTGCAGCCTTGAGCTGGGTGTATTTGCTCTTATCATGTCAATAATTTGAAATTCAAATGCGCTTAGTCATGAATTTCTGCATCATTAGAATAATTACACGTCCGCACTTTTGTTGTAATAGAATATTTATATGATCAAAGATTTACTTTGGTGTATATATAGACAAAACTTGGACTATTCTCTCTAAATCTGAAATTTCTTCAAATGTAATCATGAAATATTAGTTTGACAGCATTTTACTTCAACAGTTATATTCATGATCACCTTTTAGTCATTAGTAATACCATACTATACTTTTTAATTAGGCTACTTTGGCCCTGGTTGGAATTTAAAAGTATGGCTTCATCTATGACTTGAAAACACTAATAATAATATCCCCAAATTTAACATTCTTTACCACCCCCAAAATATATGATATCCACAAGAAACTTATAAAATAGTTTTTATAATATTAAATAAAGCTTAATATGATCTAATACACACTATTTGCCAATCTGATAAAAGACAAAAATAGAATTATAGAACTGGTAGTTACCCACATTGGGCCTAGAAATAAATTTAAATAATCTTTGTAACTTTGAGATTTAAATAAACTATTTATAATACATCCATGCTGAAAAGAGTCTATGTCTCTGAATCAAAATATCAGAGCAGATTTATGGTCCCAGGTGCCAAAAAGTGACAGAGAATTTTGGAAATTCCACATGTCTGAATGATGGCTTCATCCAAATTCACAACATCTGCTTTCGGTAAAGGTCTTGTAGTCTTGTAGTACATTGCAGATGTTTCATAGAAGGGAGATAATTCTGGTCAAAACAGAATTATCTGTGATTTTGATGCAATTGATGTTTAGGAGCTCAACCCTATTGCACATATAATCACTAAGATATTATTTATTCAAAAGTAGTATTTATGTGCTAGTGTCCCAAATCCTTGGTCTCAGTGAGCCCATAGGTTAATGTTAGCATTTCACAAATAAATGGATAATTACAATACTGTGTGCAATAGATATAATAGAGCTATATGCATATATAAGGTACCATGGGAGCAGCGAGAAGGATTCCCAGTCTGCATTTGAAGTTTCAATAAATAATTTCTGGAAAAAAGTTAGTTTAAAACTGATAAGCACACCAAAAGTAGACTTATAAAAAACCCAAGCAAGAGACCTTTGGCAGCATCTAGTCCAACTTCATTTTATAGACGAGAACACTGATGTGCAGAGAGATAGCATACTATGTAATTTGATGAAGGGATTGGTGATGAAACTAAGAACTTTATTACTGACTCAGTTCTTCTTGAACCTCTTTGTACTTAGCAGTTAGTTACTGGAAGACGTTTTGCTCAAACCTAATTTATGGACAGGTAACACCATATTGTGTTGATGACTGTTTCAAACATCAGTGGTCAATTAAGTATGGGATCACAAAATACAAAAATGGCTGGGGCCTACTCTGTAGTTGGTAAGGTGGTACTCAGAGGATTTGATGAACACATAGAATTGCCTCTGCTTTAGAAAGGATTTTACCACCATACTTGTTTTGAGAACTTTTTATTACCAAATCAGAAATTTCCCTGTGATACACCAAGATGGTAAAAGGCATAAGGACTTTCAAAAAGAACAGCAGGACTCTACAAAAGCGGGATAGAAACTCCTGATGGAAGACATTGATGAAGTACGGAAAACTACATCCAGGACCATGAATCAGTCCACGGTAACAAAAAAGAAAGCTTTTGCAGAAGAAATGGTGATATCTCAGAGGAAAATTATGGTAAATTTGCCTTATGTTGCTTGACAGAGGGGACTATGAGCAGGAAATAAAGAGAGAGACAGAGAAAGAAAGACAAGTAGAATAAAAAGTAAGGAAACCAGAATGGCACTGTAAGTGTGTAATACGATAGACCCTGAAGCAGTAGGGATACCTGAAATAAGTGAAAGCTCCTTCCAGCTTATCAAAAATATCCAGGCTATTAATATTATAACACTGAGCATTAGGAGATAGGGTTTCTAAATCCTGACTTAATGTTTACTAACCAGGAAATTTCACACATGGCAGGATTGCTTTGAGCTTCAAAGGTAATCTGTAAATTGTTAGATGAATGGCAATTACTTTTAAATAATTTCTTCTGGAGTCTCAGATTGTAATAAACATATTTGAAAAAATATTGCCTGAGTTTTCAAATTAAATAAACTACCATAAAAAGTATTGTTTAACAGCCATACTGGGGTTGGAGAAAATATGGCTAATTGATATATGGATAATTGAAACTTATCATGAACATAGTTTATTTTGCTTCCATTTATATTGTAGAGAAAAATTGTAGTCTTTATGGTCATCTCAATAAATACAGCCAACTAAGTACTGCTGAAAGTTTTTTGACTGATTCATGATCTCATAGGGCACCTATAGGTTTCCCATAAGAACCTGTAACTAAGAGATACAGCAATACTAGTAGGGAGTGAAGGGAAGCACAATGAGTGACCCCAAAACATATCACTTCGGCACGTGGATTATTCTGAGCTGAAAGCAATCAAGACACAGCAGACTCAGGAGAAACCTGTGCCATTCCCTTAACTACCTCAAAAAAACTTAGATAGGGGGCATGTCTCGGAGAGAGACAGCCATTACCAGAGATAAGTTTTATCTGAATTCCCTACCTACATAGCAGGGCAAACAACTATTTACCAAACATCTTCTTTTCATATTGTCCTATGAATTACCCTTTTCCCTTTTAAGCCCGTCCCCTATCCCATTCGTAAGCTTGGGGTGCCATATAACACTCAACTGCCCTATTTACCCTTGCGTTTCATATTCTCATTGGGCTCCCATAAATATGTATTTGTTTTTTTCTCCTGTTGATCTGTCTTAGGTCAATTTGATTATTAGACCAGCCAAGAAACCTAGAAGGGAGAAGGAAATTTTTTTCATCCCTACAGGAGCTCAGTTCTTAAATTGATGCACAATTTATACGTATACAGATACATTTCAAGTAATAGAATTGTTAAGAATACTGAGGAGATCTCACTGAGTGCATTAATAGATTCAGAGAAAAGAATGTGTCAATCACTAAAAAGGGAGCCTTCAGGAATGATCTACAGAGACAAATATCAGTAATATCCATTGAAGCAAAACCTTCACCAGAGTAGCTATGATTCTATTGGTAAAACACTCCTGGAGAGAGGAAAGCTCCCTCAAGCTAATTATCAACATTAGTAACACATTCTTTTCATTGTAGGAAATTCTAATTATAATATGTTTGTCATCAGAACAGGTGCATTTAAATGATTAGCATAAGAAGGTTTCTAAGCAAAATTTAGTCTCATTTGTAGAAATTCCTATTGTGAAAATAACAGATTACTTTTGCTTAAAATGTATCGGGTCCATATGGCAGCCAGCATATACTAATTAATAAATTATGTTTTGGCTTCATATTTCAGTCTATGTTACCTTATTGATTTGTGTTTCCCTGAGGAAGGAATTGGTTCTCAATGTGTAGACATACTAAGTAAGTTTCAGAGCATGAAAATGTGAGCACCACGTCTTGCCTGAGGTCCAACCTCCCAAGATAGGAAGTCTGGCCTCTTCTGAAAACATCCAGAACTAACTAATTTACTATTATATAACTCATAGTAGCTTTATGGAAAATTTATTACCGGTGATTAGTTATTATTCAGTCTCTTTGTTTTAAAGTTTTTTAATAAACCATTATTCCCAAATACCTATCAGCAGTTCAAAACTCCTCAGATCCTGACTTAGCCATTTGCACTGGCATGTCGAAAAGCATCTCTAAATTAATAGGTTTAGACCAGAACTCTTGTTCTACCCCCAAATGTCCTAATGCCTTGACTCTCCTGTACTCTTCCCTATTAAGGTAAGTGCCACCATTTCTTTTAACTGCTCAAGCTTAAAATGTGAGAGTCTATCCTTGACTTCTCCCTCATCCCTAAACCAAACCATCACAGAAATCCCTGTCAATTCCTCATTCCAACCATTAATCAGATTGAATCCATTCCCTTTACTACCGCCTCGTCCACTCTCACTTCTATCCTAGGAGTCTACTGACTGGTTTAAAAACCTTCCACACTCGCTCCCTGTTATAGACTGAACACTGTCCCACTCTCAAATTCACATGTTAAAATTTTAATCTCTAATGCGATGGTGTTATAAGGTGGAGCTTTGGGGAAGTCATTAGCGTTGGAGACTTCGGGGATAGGATTAGTGTCCTCATCAGAAGAGATCCCAGAGAGCTTGCTTCCCCTCTCCCTGCTCTCCACTGCGTGAGGAGGCTGCAAGAAGATGACCATCTACAAACCAGTAAGAGGGTCCTCACCACGACTTTCATGTCAGCATCCTGATCTCAGAAGTTTTAGCCTCCAGAACTATGAAAAATGCATTTTTGTTGTTGTTGTTTAAACCACCCGGGTTACGGTATTCTGTTATAGCAGCCCAAACTAAGGCATCATCCTAACGATTTTTCCACCCAGCAGCCAGGGTGATCTTTTAAAAATGTGAATCAGCTCTTGCCATCATTATTTGGCATTTAAGATTAAAATCCACACACTGAATGCTGATTGATCGAGGCAGTTCAAGAACTGCCCTCCAATGGTCTCTGCTACCTCAGCGTCCCCCTCGTCCACTGGGTTCCAGGTCCACTAAGTTGTTTTTAGTTTTCTTCTTTTAATTCTCAGTTCTTGCCCTTGTTGATGCTCTGCTTGGAATTCTCTTCTCCCAGATCTTCTTTCTTGTCATTCATCTCTGACACGGCGTCTCTGTCCCCTTGAATGGTCTTCATGCTTAGTTAAAGTAAGTAACCCCACAGATATTCTTTTGCATCGCACCACATTTTGCTTTCTTCATAATACACACTGTTCCCTTGTAGATTCTAGTTTGTTTCTAAGAAAACAGGGATGATGTTGGGAAAGTTCAATGATTGCTTTTTCTACACCAAGGATAAGGAGCCAAACCATGGCCACTCTCACAAGGGTTAGTTACCAGGATGGATGTCACAAAGAATGTAGATTAGAGAATACAAGGAGAAAAGTTATTTTTTGAGATGATACAGTTCAGTTTCTTTATTTTCAAAGTTTGGGACCATGTGGTTAATTAAATTTGCCCCCCGGCTCTTAACTGATGAATGATAAAATCGGAACTCAAGCAAAAGGTATCTGACTTGTAGCTCAGAGTACATTTAATATATCACACTGCCTGTCTAATAGCATCATCGTTTTAGAGATACAAGTAGATGTTATAGAGCTTTCACTGACTTTATTTGCATTTACCTCCCATCTATTCCTGCAGACTCTAAGGTTTTGTGATGGGTGACAAAAACTAAACATAAATAAAACAAAATTTGTGTTGCGACATATACACACCTTTCCCATGTAATGAAGAAATAATATTATCTTGGGTTTTTTAAATAGAAAACAGAGTCACAATTATTCTAAACTGTGCCTTATGCAATAGGCTAATGTTATTTAAATGAGCATTTCACACTCAAACACAAATTTTACCCTATTTTTTTAATGTGGTATTTTAATTTTGTCTTTACTAAATTATATTTGAGGAACAAACCCTGCATTTAATTGAGTTTCTTACAAATAATTGGGTAGTATAGCTAATAAAATGTTCAATATAATACAGTCTAACCCCCGCATTACAGAGTTCATTTTATTTTTCAAGATTGAACCTCTGACAAGAAAAACAATTTGTCAAAAGGCCTGGAAAGACCTATAAAATGATGTCAGTGATGCTCACATTGCATTGGTTCATTCCACCTAAATAGCCAAACACAAGAATGGGATTAGGCCAGTAGAAGGTTAAAATACAGGAAAAAAATAGCATTCTTATTCTTTTGTGTCTGTGACATAAACTAAGAGAAGCCCTAAAACAAACATCCAGCTAGGCATTTTCAGTTCTAATTTTGGCAATTTTGATATTTTTCTCCTTGGTGATCCAAACTACAGTTCACAGTTAAAAAAAAAAAATGTTTTTCCTTTGCTATCACTTCATTTTCTTCTTTTAAGAATTTACCTTGTCATAGCCTGGATTAATTAAGCAACAGAGCCCATTTTAAGTCTGGCTGCAGAGAAACACAAAAGAATTGCCTCCAGCAAAATAGTCTTTTTACAGTCATAGTCTAGCCTCACTGACACATCCCAAGCTTCTGCACCCCGCAAATATCCAGTATGGTTTTTAGTTTGATCTGATATTTTGACCTATAAATTAGACCACTGTCAACACTTCCACTGTTTTGTGGTTAATCAAATGTCTCAGTCTGAGTCCTTGAGGCTATGAAGTTTCACCTTTTGAAGAATGCCCACTGAACTGAATTCAATACAACAGAGTTGCTAGAATGCAGTGTAAAAAGGAGGTTAAATACACCTGATTATATCAGGTGTTAATGTTTTGTCTTCATGACGTCAACACAATTGGTTTAAAGGAGAGTCCAAAGAATCTTGATTTGGTTTCACGTCTTGTTGTGCTACATAAAGATATCAGCTCTTTGCCCCCTCTCCAAATGTACCCCTATTCAATTTCGTCCGCATAAAGTTGTAAATCACAATTCATTACAGTAGAATTAAGAGTAACTTCTGTAAATGATGTACTTTACCTTCCTCAGGTTGTTCCTGAAGGAAATAGGGGGAAATTAATTGCAGCCTCAAAAAGTGTCCAGATAATAAATGTTTGTCTATATAGGTATGTGGTATTCCTTGAGGGGGGAGAACAAAACAAAACAGATAACATAGCAGGTCCTGTATTTGCAGATCATCTACTAAATTTGTTCAAGTCATATTTTCCTCTTTGTGAATGGATAGTTCACACTGGTAAGAATATAGAAACAAAACCAACAACTGGCAAGAAGGCTTCTGCAGTCACTCTACGTTACCTCTATCTGTCATAACAGACTGTGTTTAATTCTTTAAAAACTAAAAAATGTTCAGTTGGAAAGCCAAAATAATAGCTGTTTTGTTCCACAGTTATGTAAATGTATTTGCAGAAACTGGATGACATTTTATTGTGTCCATCAATGTTCCCACTTCTCATTTATCATTGCTAAGAGGAAAAAAAAAAACACAACAATCTGTTCTGATAATTTCAAATGTCCCTGCTTTCTGAAATCCTATAGCAAATTTACTACACATGTGACCCTTACCTTATTTTGTGCTGTCAATTTTGGGGACAATTCACGTCACACATATTAGGATGTTGGGTTATAAAAGATATTTAGTACATGTTTAATTCATCTTTGTGCCCAATTACAATGACATTGCCCTGTTTCATAAATATTTTTTTAACACATAAACATGGGCAATCAATTCACAGATGAGAGTTACATCATAGCTTACAAGGGACGGTAAGAAAGCTCTGCCTATGGACTCATTCCATCTGCATCTTTTTTGTTCACGCCATTGTTTTACAGCTTTTTGGCATCAGAACATATTTTGAGATTTCCCATCTTCCAAGCCACCAGCAATTTTCCAAATGATATTTTCAGCTTTCTTAGGGACAGACAATGAGTTATATGGAGAAGATAATGGTGGGTGCTTATTCAGGATCATTTCTGTACAGTTCTCTTTTTGTGTCCGTGTGTGTGAGGGAATGAATTTCAATGATTCATTCTTATGGGCCATGTTCATGCAACTGTATTTCCCGAGATGAATTAAATTGACCAAAAACTAAGGTAAACAAAGTGAAGAATTAACATATTTTTAAAATTCTTTTATTTATTGGTAGTCGGTAGTAAATTCAGAAGTCAATTTTCCATCTATAAATCAGGACAGAGGTTTAATTTTTTTTTCTGAATGCTATGAGTGTATAGTGTGAGAGGCATACATTAAGACATTCAGTAAAGATATAGTTACATTAAGTAACTGTCAGGTTATCTCTGATGATAATTTATTTCTTTGACATGAATTAATGGTCACCCCAAAATATGTAATACTGTGAAAGTAGCTTTTAGTAAATAACTTAAAATGATAACAGTAGATGGAGAGGAAATAAGTAAGTAAGTAAATAAATAAATACCTTTATTATATATATTTATGGTATATATATATATATATGTTTATGGTGTATATATGCACACATACATGTATACACATACATATATGCACACACATAAACATATATATATTTTATAACACAGAGGATGCAGAGTATGAGATATAAAATTTTAAGTGCTTATAGTCAGTAAATAGGGAACACTGTCACATTCTTTTAGAGCATGGAAATATCCCTTTGACATTGGTAATGGAAGGGGGAGAGGAGGAAGAAAAGAATCCTACAATTAAAGATGCTGTTTTTTGGCTTACATAATCTTTACAAGGAAGTAGGTCTTGAGGGTACTTACATGTTATAATTCAACTTAGAAAGAACAGTGTATGGTCTAATACCAATCAAAGTTATATGTAATATATTTCCCAAATTAATATAAAACTGCAGCCTTATTCCACAGACTGCCTTCTGCCTATCTTATGATAGGCTATACCAATAGCCGGTGGTGCTGGTGGCTGTGCTGGGTGTTAGGCTCCGCTGAAAACCTATTAAAAACGCATATAGTTAGGACCACAGGAAGCATTGGATCTTGCTTTGAAAGTCTCATTCATACCATATAGAAAGTTCTAGGTCAGTATATTGCCATTGCATGGCAAAATCTTTCATTAGGCTGCAAAAGGAAATGTGGGCCACGAAGTATAATCTCCTACAATGTTGTCTGAAGCAATGAGATATAAAGTAAATGACAGAAAAAGGCAAAGCACTCATTCATACGTCAACAGAAGGCAAAATGGGGCAAATATTTACCAGAACTGTCCAGCAGAAACCTAATGTGAGCTAAACGCACGACTCCATTTGTAATTTAAGATTTCCTAATAGCCATTAAAAGTGAAAAATAAAACTGAGTGAATTTTAATAATATATTATATTTAACTGCATATATCCAACATGTCACTTTGAAATGTAATCAATATGAAATTCTTGAGGTATTTAAATTATGATTTTCATACCAACTCCTGCAAATCTAGTATGTATTTAACACTTAGTCTCTATCTCAATTTTGACAGACAAGTTCAAGCTCAACAGACGCATGTGACTAATAGCTTCCCAAATGGGACTGCTCAGTTTAGACAGTAGTTAGCAAGAAAACAGAGGAAGGAAAAATTATGCCATTCATTTACTGAAAAATATCATCAGGTCCCAGGAAACATATCTACTTAGAGAATTTAGAGAACAGTCTAAATGCCAATGCTAGCTCTTTCTCATGTGGGGAGGAAGACTCCAAATTGAAGAAAGGCAGATGGGGGAGAAGGATAAGTTTGTATTCTTCAGAATGCAAGCTGAGATGAGGTTAGGAATATGTAAGGAACCCGAAAAGAGGGAGACAGTTGCAGAATCTGTGTGCTCTATTGAGTTACCTCTGGGTCCAGTGTCTTCTGTTAACTCCATGTCTTAGTGACCACCTGCCAGATTTCCTGGGATCCAGAAGTAAAGACCCATGTCCTGCACTGGAGATCAAACAACGATGCTGCATAAGGCATTGATCTTATATGATTCAGAACAGAGGGGTCATGTGGAGGGTAAGATGTCCAAATTTGCCCGGATTATTCCCATTATGTTTATATTCCCCATGCAATTATTCAAAGTTCATTCTTTCTATCTCAAACATGTTCTGGTTCGGAAGAGAATGTATGTGTTCCCTTCTTAAAGCAGACCCAGATTCAGGGACACTCAAGGAATCTGTGCCTAATAATGGGTCAGAGACGACAGATGTGTTTTCCAACTCAAGAGAGATGGCACAATCTGAGTTTAAAACCCCAGTTGAAAGAGAACGACTTGATAAGAAGAAGAGACTAAGCTGACTTCTTTTAGTTAAGATGATTTATTTCAAAAAAGAATATATTTTCTCTCTTCATGGCTCTCCATTTCTATGTAAATTTGTCTCCATTTGAATCCCCAAGTTGCTGTCACCATCAATAAAACTGAGTAGTTTAAGGCCACATATTAACCACCCTAGTTGTTTCTTGCTCTACCTAGAGATTTCTTAAAATTATCAGACATATTTATTCTGAACTTGCAGTTTTAAAATATATTTGTAATAAAGCCTCTCTAGATAAAGTGGTTTATTAAGATCCTCACCATGTATCCTATTTTTTTTCAATAATCAGTATTACCTTTTCACTGACCTTTATATGGTCTGAGCTTTAGGGGACATTTCAACTTCCCAATTAACTTTGAATGTGACTAGAGCTCTATAAATGAGAAATGATTTAGGTGCAAAATTATGACATGTAAAAGATTATATAATTAACTATGTGCTAAAATAAGAAAACCTAGTTAACTGGAAAGTATTTATTTATAGAGGAACATAAACAACTAGCATTACGGAAATTTGGGGAATTATCAGAATATATCCAATGCATATATATGTGGATATAAAATATGTAGTTTACTATATTGATTGCCAGCTATCAAAGATGCATTCCAATCTCTGTCTGATAACTACCTTCTTCACCAAGAAATCTTAGCAAGATGACTTTATTTTACGGTGAATCTATAATAACTACATGAGTAAGAGTTACATGAATTTTATGATTTTTTTCTTTTTTCTTAAAGATATCAAGAGAAAATGAAAAATAATCCTCATTGTCTAAATTAAGAAAAAGCAATAATTTAACGAGAAGAAGTACCTCGTATGCGATGATAAAAATATAGATATCGATGCATAGCTTTAGTTATTTTTTAAAAGTAATTTCTTAATCCTAGACATTTATTAAAGTCAATCCTTAATGGTTCAGGATTGTTAGGAAGTTGACTGAATTAAATTAGATGGCATACTAAAACTCTTACCTTTTACAACTTTCAAGAATACACACACACTTCATAAATCTAAACAGTTACCAAAATACTTCTTAGTAAATATAACGTCAAAACTCTTTAAATAAATACACAGCAATTTTTAATAAACATTAATCATCTGGATGCTACTGACGGGAGACAGGATACTGCTAAGACATTTTATTAATATTACTTTTATATCAAAACTTTTCATTACGAGTTTTTCAAATAACCATAAATATAGATAGAACAGCATACTGCACCCCAAACTGAGATTAAAGAATTATCAACATTTTGTCATATCTACTTTACCTTTTATATTTTCTTTGCTGAAATTATATTTTAAAGTAATTCCTAGACAATTCATTCCTAAACACTTCAGAATACATCCCTGAAAAATAAGATTTTCTAAATAACCACAATATTGTGCTCATATCAAATGAAGATTACATGTTAGAAAATTACACATAAAATACATATTTTACATGATCACACTATCATTAAAAACATCCAACAAAATGAACACAGCATTTTTAAGATCTTCATTATACAGGCCATGATCAATTCCCTCAACCCCACACATTTTTCACCATTTGATTGTTCTAGTGAGAATCTAACTGGTATGAACAAATTTTACTTGGATGACCTTTAATCTGTTTTACTCTAGAACAGTTTTCTTTCAAATTTTTAATCATATTGACATATCTAGTTTTCCAAATCACATTCTGGATTTGTGTGATTGCATTCTCTTAGTGCTCTTTGTTTCTTTAGCCTTGGCCATAGGTTTAAACTGAAAACTATAGACAGAGGTTAAAATGCATTATCTATTTATCCCATCCAGTGTCCTATTATTTTTAAGTGTCATTATGGAAATTTGCAAACATATTAAAAGTAAAAATAAACAATTTTCATGTGTATTATGTATGTATGTATTCATATGCACATACATTTGTACATACATATGTATGTACGATTTATATAATTGTAATTTGGGTTCCAAATAATATTTGGCATTTCAGTGAATATGTATCTCTTGAGCCTCTCTAAAAATAAATATTACTCTTTAACTGTTTTTGTTTTTTTCTTTTTGGTTGATGAAACCAGAGTTGTTTTTCCTGTAGAGTTGCCCATTCTGAATACTGTTGATTGCATACCTCTAATATCTTTTCCATGTATTTTTTATAAACTGGGAGTTAGATTTAGAGTCTTGGGCACATTGAGGTTCAAATTCATACTGGTAAAACTATATCACAGTTAGTCACCATGAGGTACATAAGTTGGACATAATATATTTTGTGTGAGTTTATGTGTGTGTCATAATTTCTTTTTCAGATGTCATCAGCCATTAATGAATTTTGGATAGACACGTCAACCCATTAGGGGCTGGAAAATGTGGATATACTAACTCTCTCATGTCTTTTGTCTAGTACCTAAAATAGTTTTATTAACATAAATTTCCTCTTCCATTATTTGCATACATGAGGTACAGTTCATATAGAATACTTAGAAGTTGTATTACTATTTCTTTAAAAAAAAATCATGTTTCAGAATAATATGGTTTTCTATCTCCAAAATTTATCAATGATTTTTGAACTCACATAATGGCTTTTAATTCATTATATTTATGCTCTTTGATGTTTAAATTGCCCTGTCTTTGCCAGGTAACACCTTTTTCAGAATGTGTCCCGAGTAGTATCAAACTCTATTAGAATATAAATTTTTTAAAAAAGAATATTTCCTACTCTTTTATGAGGCTAGAATAAACTTCAAATCAAAATGTGACAAGGACATTTTGAGAAAATAACAGAAAAAATTCACTATCCCTTGTGTACATAGATGAAACTCCTTCTCAAAATGCTAACAAATCAAATCATCAATATAGAAGTAGCTATTATATCATGAACAAGCAGAACTTATGCCAAAAATTCAAGGTGGTTTAACATAAAAAATCAGGAGAAATTAAATGATTTTCTAAATAGGTGCAAAAGAAATCATTGGGTGAAATTCAACATATACTCATGAAAAAATTTCAGCAAGCTAGGAGTAGAAATACATTTTGTCTACCTACTGAAGCACACCCACAAGGAGTCTACAGCTAGCAACTTGTATAATGGTGAAACACTGAAAACATCTCACCTTAGTTTGTGAAAAAGGGAAGAATCTCTTCCTGCATCAGTTCTATTCAATTGGTACAGGAGAAAACATCTACCTAAGGTAATAAAGCAAGAAAGAAAGTATAAGCATTGGAAAGGAAAAGTCAAACTCTTCATGAACAGTTGGCATGATTATTTATGTTAAAATTCAATGACATATAGAAAAATCTCCTACAACATAAGTGTGATTTTTGTAATGAGATCACAGATATAGAGTCAATATACACTAATTATATTCCTAGGTACTAATAGCGAGCAACTGGAAAAAAATTTAAAAGTCCATTTACAATGGCATCAAAAAGCAGAAAATACTTAAGGATAATTTTAATAAAAGGATACAAGACTATTATCGTTAAAATTTTGTTTAAAAAGTTACGGGAAAATATTAAATAACACCTAAATGCAAATTGAAAGACTCATACAGTTAAGCTGATAATTTTCCTAAATTTGTTTCGTAGATTCAACAGAAATTAATTTAAAATTATAGTAAAGTATTCTTTGTTTGTTTGTTTTTGTTTTTGTTTTGTAGAAAGTGACAAGTGCATTCTTAATTTACTGGAAATAAAAGGAACCTAGAACAGCAAAATACATTCACTGAAAAGAGTACCAAAGCATGAATTCAATTTATTTTAAACCACAGTAACGAAAACAGTGTAACATTGGCATTATATTAATGAAACAGAATACAGAGTCTAGAAATTGACCCACATTTAGCTGGTAGATTGGTCTTTAGGAAGGTATCAAAAAATGAAATAGAGTAAAAAATTAGTTTCAACAAATAATACTTGAACAATTGGATAATACCTTGAAGATGAAAAAGAAAGAATCCCATAGTTTATCTTACACAATATATAAAAGTCAAATTGCGACTGTACATAAACTTAAGTGTAAAACCTAAAACTATAAAATTTCCAAAAGAAACTATAGGAGACTATATTCACAGTCCTGCATACATGCAAAATTTTCTTATGACTCAACAAATGGAAAACATATAAAACTGATAAACTGGACTTCATTAAATTGAGAATGATCTGTTTATTAAAGAATACCCTTGAGGTAAAAAAAGATGAGCCATACGCTGCAAGAAAATATTTTCAATACACATTCTGACAGAGAATTTAAACATTCAAATTATATAAAGAACACCTAAAATTCAATAAAAAGATAAACATCATAATAAAAATAATTGGGCAAACATTTGAAAAGATACTTCACAAATAAGATAACCCTTAAGGATTTTAAAAGGTGCTCAGCATCATTAATCATCAGAAAACAATGCAACTAAAACAACAATGAGATACTATTTTCTACCTACTAGGATGGATAAATTGAAAAGAATGATGCCAAGTTTTGATGAGGATATGGAACAAATGAAGGTCTCATACATCACTGAAAATAGGTGAATATTGTACAAAATTTTGAAATAAAAGTTTGGTAACTTTTTACCCCCCACCCCCGAAAAAAAAGTCACCTATATGCCTTCCCTTGATCTAGAAATTCCACTTCTAGTTATTTACCCAGGAGAAATAAAACACATATTCACAAAAAGATTTGTACAAGAATGCTCATAGCAGTTTTGTTTATAATGGCCCCAAATTGAAAATAATCCAAATGTTCATAAACACAAAAATGGATAGGCCAATTGTGACATACTTATTAAATTGAACATAACTTAATAAAAAAAGAAATGTACTACTTCTTCACTAACAACATGGATAACTTTTACTTACATGATATATATGAAAGAAGACAAACCAAAAGAATACAGGTTATGTGGCTTCATTTGCATGAATTACTAAAATATGTATAACTAATATATGGTGATGTTAACCAAAACAGTGATTATGTCTAGCAAGGACAGGTGATTGACTAGAAAACTTCATAACAAAATTGTCTCAGATAATGGAAATGTCTAAATCATATTTGGGCATGTATTTCAACATACGCTAGTCTCAATAAATAAAACAATTTAAACTCATGTAATGGAAACAAAAAATATGTAATAACTCAACCATGATAAATGTTTATTTCTCATGCAGGTAACTAATTTATATTCTCTATAGAGAACGTGAGTGTCCATGCAAGACTGTCTATGGTTGGTGGTCAGATTTCCTTCAAGAAGTAATTCAGGGGTTCAAGCATCTCCCATCTGAAGTATTCCAGGCCTTTTCAATCTATGTTTCAGTAATCTTCAGTGTGTTGCTCTCAGTTTTCCTATACTCATCCACACCAGACTAACAGAAGAGATCGAAGGAGCATTGAAGAAGGGTGTATCTTTTCATATAGTTTGGGAAGTGGTGCCCATCAGTTCCACCTATATTCCATTGCCCAGAACTCAGACATATGGCTGAAGAAAGAGCAAGTGCCACTGGGGAATATGATTTATCTGTGGTCCGAGAAAAATAGGTCTTCTTGGTATCCAGCTAGCCACCTCTGTCACATCCAAAGTGACGTGACCCTGAAGGAAATCAGTGTGATGTATTTTTTTCTCTGCTGACACAAGGGTAATATTAAAGTTCGCTTTATAATTAGGCTGAAGTTTTAACAAGTTTAAGATCTTTAAAATTATGACATAAAAAAACAAATAGCAGCCCTATGTCATACTTTAAAAAAAATTTGAACTATTTTGTTTTTACATAGAAATCATCATATTGAATTTTTTCCCAATTATCTTTTCTATTTTTTTAAATTAGCATTATTTAGGTCTTTTGCCTAATGCATACCTTAAAAGGAGTCAAAATAGATTGACAGTATTGATAAGCATATTTCCTTAAACAATCTTTTTTTAGGTATGACATCAGAGGATATGCCTCAGCTATGTCTTCCAGACTGACAGAAGGTTCTGGCAGCTTCTCTGATTGGAGATCCATCTAATCCATTTATTTCTACCCATTTACATATGTAGCCATTTATTTATCTAATGCTCATCCAGCTTTAATTCTAATCAAGTTTCTTTTACCTTATCTTATGCATATAACTTCAGCCTTTCCCAGAGTGATACAGCTTCATGCTTGGCTTTCTTAAAAATGACCTGAACTTTAAATGCTAATTTTTTTTTTATTCTTTTGCCATCTGTCAGGATATAGCCACCTTGACATTCGCATAGAGTGATTCTGTCTTGCCCCTTAAGAACTCATTGCGTCTTAAAGACGTGTGCAGAATCACCCATATGAGTTACACTAATATGTCTCTGGGTTGGGACTTTGACAAGAATTCTATGCATGGAATTCTGCAACGAATTGCCTCTCTATATAGTATATAAACGTAAAAACTGATTACTAATTTACTACTTTATGAAACATATGACAACTTTAAAAACATTTTCAAAATATTTCTAATCATCCCTGTGAATCTTATTTTTAATGTGGTCGGCACTTAATCGTTTGAAAAACTGTGAATTAATTTTGGGGTGGAAGAGTACACTATATGAAGACGGACCATTCCTATTAACCTAGTAATTTAGGTATGATGACTGAAATACACATATTTCTTAGATAAGTAAAATGAGTAAGCATAATAGGTTAAGAGATATGCCCACAGTAAATAGGGAATGTTGAGGACAGGATTTGATCCAAATGATTCCTCAGTCCAAAGCCCCTGATCTCAATTTATGCTAATAAATCTCCCACACCAAGCAGTGTATTTTAGTGAATTGTAAGTAAGGTAATAGAATGACACTTCACGTGACATATCAAGATATCCTTATTTCAATTCTTTTGACTTTAATTTCTACTCTTTTTTTTTAATTTGAAAGAATTTACAGGATTAAAATGGCACCCAATGGCTCATCACTCTTTAAAATTCTAGCTGAACAAATGGTACTTTCGATTCTTCCATTGCATGCACAGTATTTACAAATCAAAACATTTATGTGATTTTGCACTGAGCGATTGAAATCAGCTTTGATTGCTAATAATTCTGTTCAATACACACTAGACGAGGGGAAGTTTCAACTCTTAAGCTTCAGCTATTTTTGAATTGCCTTTATGCCAGAGAACTCCACCTTAGGTTGCTTTTAAAGTAGAATATACACACTGTCTCTTCTCACATAATTCAAAAGTAGTTTAACGTTAGATTTCTCAAAAAGAGAAAAATGACAAGGGAGCTGTGATCAGATCTTTGTAGTCTGTCCAAAGGGAAAACGATTTGAAAAGATTTTTGTTTTTGCTTTTGTTTTGTTCTTTTCTGTGAGTGGAAGGATCTATGATACAAGTGTTTAAAGAAAGTGAGCTGCAGCCTTTGTTGTCATAAATATAATGTTGGTGTGGTATTTGGAGATCTGGGAAAGGGCAAGAGTAAATTATAGCGTGAGGCAAAAGGTAATAGCTCGAGCATCTTTTGATCTTCAATGCCTGGGATTCAGTTTTCTAAGTTTACAATTACCCTCAAAATGTTATCCATTCAAGGTATTCTTGAATTCAGAAAGTAAATTAGATCATCATTTCATAAGTTACAGGTATTTACACCTTATACATTAAAATATTGTCACTGGACTGGTTTAGAGCACTGTCCAAATGAAATTGGTTCAATTTCAGGAGAGGCCACTTCGTTTCACTGTGACCTCTGGTCGTAGACTTAAGCCATGTTTCAGAGACCCAAAGAGTAGGCAATAATTTTGGAGGAAGATACAAACTCCTCAATTCTTTTTTCGGGGGTTGGGAGTGGGGATGGGGGGAGTACCTCAAAATTATATTTCCATCAAGCAGAACACAAACCAGCACATGGCATGTGTTCCATAAGCATGTGTTTAATGAACATAAAACACATATGAAACAATAGAGACTGCATCTATACATTGAGTATATCTATCAATCACCTCTAATTTGCAGAGACAAATTGGATACAATCACCATTTCCTTAATGTTTTAAACTTATCTTTTGTTACATAAGTTGTCTTTGGTGCTCAGAATCTTGGGGTTAAAAAAACACATATGACAAATGTTACCATAAGTCTTTTTAAAAACTGTTTTGGAAGATAGATGGGGAGAGATTAATTCTGCCTGCAGAAAACTACCAGGAAGCCTTCACAGAAAAGGTGATATCAGAGCTGACTTTTACATATACTACATTACATGATTAGAAGGGAGTTGCTAAACAGAGAGAAGATTACAGAGGAATTCCAGATAGGAGAAAGAATACATCTAAAGACTTGGAAGTTGTGGGAAAGCATGGCTCATGCAGGGCCTTATGAATAATTCAAAGTTTAAAGTTCTGAATAGAACTTAGAGTGAAGAGAGGGTGGGAAATGGAAAGGAACAGGGATTCAAGTTTCTGTTGTAGGTTAGAACCAGATTAGTAAATTGGGATCTATCAACAGTTTTTAAGCTGGAGCATGGCATGATTACATTTCTGTTTTGAGGAGAATCCTGGCAGCAAGTGAAAGATGAAATAGAAGAATCTGGAGGCAAAAGGATCAGACAGGAGACATCATCTATTATTAAGTGCATTTGAAGCAGTGGGTCCCACATAGTATCCCTTCAAATGAGAGTCCTGAATTTCATATAGTGTGTTGCCAGTGATACATGAAAGATTAATATATGAAACTTAGATGCAAACATGAAGACCCTTTTTTTCTGCATCTCTTTCCAGGATGAAACTCCTAGAATAGACAAATTAAGGCAATTTGATTTTACACTATAGCATTTTCTAGGTGTGCTTGAGGAAAGACAATACCAAGTTGTGAGTGAACATCCCTGACACTAAACTACAGAAAATTTGGAAAGAAAAACCTGCACAAAGGCCTGGGATGTGCCGGCAGGTAGGAGAATAGCAATCTGGGGAAATGTATGCAATAAGGTAAAACTTCCAAGCCAACAAGTTTAGAAGTTTCCTTTTTACTATGCAGTTTAACATTAGGTGATGGATATATTAGGGACTTGAGTTGTCTACATTTTCTGGATAAAAACATTGACTGTTGGGATAGTCAGATTCAAATGGATCCAGAATACAAAGCATGTTATGCATGCCTTTTTTGAATTCCATAAACAAGACTCCTGGTATCAGCTTTACAAATTGATGAAGACCGCAAGCTTGAAATAGAGAAAGGCTTTTTACCAGTGTTACTGGTCGGAGGGTATCCTTCTAGACTTACTTCTATTGACTGTTCTCTGATGGATTGATTGTTTGATTGATAATTTGATCTTCCCAATGTTTTAAGTAAGAGCATTCTTTTAAGCAAAAAGCACTTCACTGCTCAGATTGACACAGCTTCGGGGTGAATCTGCTTTAAAAGTGCTTGCCTTATGGAAGAAACCCTGAGGATTTACTCTGCATCAAATTAGTCAACTTCTCATTCCTGACAAACAAACAAAGGTTTCTTCTGAAACTTCTGACATGTTTTTACTTTTATATGATTGTTTTATTTTAAATGATCTAGTGCTTCTTCCTGACCAATAGGAGTGACTAAAATATTTTGAGTGTTTTAATTCTTAATATGAGCAAAAAAATGAATCCGTGCTTTGAGTCTGGTAAGAACAAAGATGTGCAAACCCTACCATCAACAAATTTTAATTTGAAGTAAATATCTTCAAAAACTGTTCACCTGTAGTAGCACATTTGCCTCAGTAAATGAATGAAAATTACATAAATATTCATCATTAGGGGAATAAATAAGCATGGCAGAGTTATATAACGAGATTCTAAACTGAGTCAACTAGATCTATATATATCATATATATGATATAATCTCATATATATACACACGCACACACACATATATATGTGTGTGTGCGTGTGTATATATATACACATTTATGTAATGTAGGTGTATATGTGATCTCACGAAAACAGAATTTTAGTAAAAAAGAAAGGAAGGAGTAATATGATATACGAGGTCAATTAAGCTCACGAACTCATCCTAGAAAAAGTGTTACATACCTCATTGCTGAATATCACTACAGTCACCTTCGAAATACTTCCCTTGGGAAGCTATGCACTGACAACAGTGCATATTTTACCCTTCAAAGCAGTTTTGGAACTCTTTCTGCAATGGCCATCAGAGCTGTTGTCATATTACCCTTGATGTGCTGAATGTCATCAAAATGTCTTCCTTTCAATATTTCCTTTATGTTTGGCTAAAGAAAGAAGTCATTGGGGGCCAGATTAGGTGAGTAGGGAGGGGTGTCCCAATGCAGTTATTTGTGTACTGGCTGAAAACTCCCTCATAGACAGTGCCATGTGAGCTGGTGCTTTGTCATGATGCAAGAGCCATGAATTGCTGGTGAAAAGTTCAGGTCGTCTAACTTTTTCACATAACCTTTTCAGCACTTCCAAATAGTAAACTTGGTGAACTGTTTGTCCAGTTGATACAAATTCATAATGAATAGTCCCCCTGATATAAAAAAAAAAAATGTTAGTAACACCATTGCCACAAGTTCGAGAACTTAATTGTCAAATCTTGTATGCAATATTAAGTCAATTAAAAATGTATTAAAAGCAACAAAACATGCTGATGGAGATGCCTATCTCCAAAAACATGAATTGTAAAGACACTCACCATCTTGAGAATAATGATTACATCTTGGGAGGGAGACAAGATAGAGATAAGTAAGAGGCATATTAAACAACGTTTATTTGTTAAAGAAAAAATGATTTGATATAAATATTGCAACCTGAAATATGCAAAATTTCTGTGGTGAGTAGATGTACTCTAATACTTTTCCCTATGTTTGACGCATTTTGTAATAGCGTGGTTGAATCCACAGTAATGAATAGAGTGATTCAACTGATATACCACAAATTATACATATCAATTTTAATGTATTCAAAATGACCAAATTGGATGCTCTGCAATGGAAACCACCAGAGTAATCCATATTTTAGCATGTTTGGTCCAAAACTAATGTGTTAATTATTTCAGGGTTTACTGATTCTCCTCCTGCACTTTACAGAAGACTGTGGGAATTCTAGGAGTCCAATTAAATCCCGATGGTAAATAAATGCATATACATGAAAAGCAAAATGGCAGAGATTTCTGGCTTCAGTGTTACTTTCACATGCTAACTTGGTTACTTACAAATTCAGAGGGGAAAAAAGGCAGTTGAAAAAGTTGACAAACAACTTGTAAATAGCTAGTAGTAAAAGATTCACAAATACACCAACAATTCCATCACATTTAGACTGCTTTCTTCCCCCCACAGATGAAAAATCTGGTCTGCATCAAATTAGTCAATTTATTCCTGACAAAGGACAACAGAAGCTTTTCTAAGCATGCAGTTAATGTCGTTTCTGATGGAAATTAACTAGTGTTTATGAAGATGGACAACTGAATACCACACTGGTTTAAACACTGCTAAAAAAATAAGCTCACCAATAGAAAGGGTGACCCACGTGGTGTGACCCATAAAACTAAAAAACTACTTTTTGTAGTAGTTAAGAATGTAAACATTGATTACATTCTTATTGATTTACCAATAATTAGGTATTAGGAACTATTCCACATATGGGAAAACATGAAGCAACAAGCCCAAGGCACTTAAAAAAATCCATGATCTATATTTCATTAGGATAATATCAGATGCAATGTTTTATTATATCATGTTCTGAAATATGTTGTGGCAGAAAGAGCAGGCCTTTTCAGTCCCCTTTTATAATTAATGTAAAAATTTTAATAATAAAATGAGCAAATTAACAAATCTCTTACGAGCTATGGGAAAAATTAGTGGATAAGTACAAGTTAAAAAAAAGAAGAAAAAAGAATGAAGCCAAGATCACAATCTAGAAAAATAAGCATATTAAATTGAACGAAATGAAAATCTGTAGCCAGAATTTGAAACTGTTGATGAGAATTAGGCAAGTATATTAGTTCTATCAAACAGGGAAGCATGAAAAATAGCATTAGTTTATATACGTGTACCTATATATCGATAGCAACAGCTTTTGTGCATTTAAAAACTAATATAAATGCATGTATACACCCACAGGCATATAAAAGCACGCAGACAAAATCAGCATATATTGTGATTTTCCATTTTCAAAAAAATCAGTTCTATTATGAAATTAAATTTTAAGACCTGAAACAAACATTTTAAAAAGAGCTATAAAAAGGGCTTTATCTTCACATAAATTAAAAAATACCACATATTTAAAATAAGCATACATTATTCAATTGTACTTAAGGAGCATAGTTGGAAAGGTGAAAAACAAATAACCATATAATAATTCAGTTATTTTTGTCCACTTGAGCTAGTCTTCTATAGAAAAACAGAAGGGTGTTATATAGAAAAAAATTGTTTATAGTGGTCAATAGAAGAAGAATCTGGGTGTGGATTTTTCTATGCCAATTTTCATGTGGAAAAATAAACCAGTACATTTTGGAAAAGAGGTGAGAAGAAACTGAAGTTAGTTGGCTGCACTTAGATTAACAAATACAGGCATAAGCCATGCAAATATTTTTATTTTACATCAATTAATTTTATGGTCCTGAAAACATGTCATAGTATTTTATAGATTATGCAATTACTAGTATTGGATTGATAATATTCACCCATAAATATCAGAGTAACTAATTAAACTGAGTAGAGAAGGAGTGTAAAGATTATATATACATACATATAGTAATAAAATATGAACTGAAAAATACAGCATTGATCTACAACAAGTAGAGTTTAGATAAAGCTCTGTAAAATATAGTTTTACTTTGCAATCAGGAACACTTTTCATTTTTATAATTTTGCTCTTCACATTACTTTGCCACTGAGACTTAAATTTGTCTTTATATATTTCTTATTTATGCACCAAAATCAAATGCATATCTCATGGAGGTATTTCATTGTACTTTAAAATGTTTATATGAATTGAAAAGATACAAAGTTAATAAAATAAGAATTGTGGTGTATGATTGAGACTGAAGCATTTCAGGTAGATTCATAGAGAAGAATAATTATTTTATCCTAAATTATTACAACAGATACTATTTTCAGGATAAGCTTCCTCTGGTCCTGCCTTGTAACTGGAGGACAAAATAGTGTTACTACTGCAAGGCTGCTGTCCTTATGGATTGAAAAACAGAAAGGATCAAAACTTTCCAAAATGTTACTAAAATTGTTTGTAATAATATTGAGAAAACGTCACCATAATATTACCAGTAATATTTTCTAAGAAGCTTCTCATATTTATCTAAGATTTGTTTTTAATTTTTATTAAATTTATTTGGATGACATTGGTTAGTAAAATTATATAGGTTTCAAATGTGCATTTCTATAATATGAGGTCTGACAATTAAATTCATGATCTTGTTACAATGTTACTAACCTTGTTTTGATATTAGAGGGATTATTCATATGAATTTCTACCAAACCGGACCATTAACAGAATTTACTATTTGGAAGAGCTGAAAAGGTTGTGTGAAAAAGTTAGACAAAAACAACCTGAAATTTTCACCAACAATTCATGGCTCTTGCATCATGACAATGCACCAGCTCCCATGGCACTGTCTGTGAAGGAGTTTTTAGCCAGCAAACAAATAACTGTATTGGAACACCCTCCCTACTCACCTGATCTGGCCCCCAATGACATCTTTCTTTATCCGAATATAAAGGAAATGTTGAAAGGAAGAGATTTTGATGACATTCATGACATCAAGGGTAATACAATGACAGCTCTGATGGCCATTCCAGAAAAAGAGCTCCAAAATTGCTTTGAAGGGTAGACTAGGTACTGGCATTGGTGTATAGCTTCTCAAGGGGAGTACTTCGAAGGTGACCATAGTGATATTCAGCAATGAGGTATGTAGCACTTCTTCTAGGATGAGTTCATGAACTTAATTGCCTGATCTTCGTACATCATTTCATTGTCTTTTCTTTCCCACTGAAGAAATTAATGTATAGCATCCTGAAAAGATAACTGGCTCTAGTCACTGAACTAGTTTTAGTACCAGTTCTGAATTTACCATGTGTTTTCAAATAGGTTGCAAACTTCTTTGAGCTTTTCTCTTTATTTCTTAGGAAATACAAGGAGGCTTCCTTCTGCTCAAAAGTATATAGAAAAGTTATCTTCGTCTATAGAAAAGTTAACTCCATGTGTGTATGAAACACCCCTTATAGTGTTAATCTCAGGAGGAGTGTAATGGAAGTGAAAACATATGAAAAATATGTTATTGTGTTTTTTATTCCAATAGATGTATGCATTTCACAACCACCAAACATGCTTAATTCCATGGTAACAGAGTTGTGGGAAAGATAAGTGAATAGATTATAATTTAAATGGGTTCTCACCTGTATATAACCAACTATGACCCTGGTGTGGCCCCTTAACTGCATTTCAACCATCTCTTCTTAAAACAAATAAACAAGTTCTGTTTAATTGAAAAAGTTTTGACATTGTGTGTTCATCACCCAGAGGCAGTTGAACACACAATGTGATATATAGATGATGTATTACAGAATTGTACAACTGAATCCTATGTAACTTTACTAACCATTGTAACCTCAATAAACTTTAATCAAAAAAAAAAAAAGAAAAACAAGAAGAAGAAGAAAAAGGTTTCACCTAGGGCAAATAAAATAGTGCCTGCAAAAATATTCTGAAAAATACAAAGCACAATAAAAATTCAAGTTATTATGATGAAATAACAACATTACAGTTTCTTGGTCAATGTTCCCAAGGAATAATGATCAGGATTAATCCATCAGTGTCACCAGTTGCACGTGATGCCAAAACATGAGGTTGTTCCTACATCTATTTACAAATATCCAGATGTTTGGAGTTATTCAGGCACATTATTGATTTTTTAACAAAATAATCTGGATTTGTTGGGAATATTGGCAATTGTAGTCAACGCTGAGCCTGCACTTTATCCCTTAATGTGGTTCAGATGTTTTCAAGTGTTAACACATCCACTGAATTACACACACATCGTTAATGAAAATATTATGATCCCATAAATATAGCAAGTCAAACTAGCACCCTCTTCTCCTGGCCCCTCTTTTTCAGGTGAACAGTAGGGAAGCACAACCAGTTGATCTAACATGTGTATGAGTGAGGTGTGGTAGAGTCTAGCGTTATGCCGATCCCTAGCTTAGTATGCAGCTCTCGGTTTAATGGCCCCCAGCCTGAATAGATTTCTTGATTTGGATCACTACAGATAGCATGAAAAGTTCCTTTGTTGAGTTTTAGTTTTTCTTGGCTTTCAGTAGCACAGCATGAGAGGGATAAAATTTGGCACTCTGTATCTAAGCTGTCATTTGGAAATTTCATATTTGGATTCTCTTCCCAGCATTTAGACTTCTTAATCCAAACCATACTATACTCCCTGAGCAATGATGCTGTATTCCCCTGCAGAGAAGGAAAAAGCAATGCCAAAATGTCACCGGCTCACCCTGTCACCTCAGTACTCTCAACGCTATCAATGGGCTTTTCAATGACAGCATTATGGAGTTTTTCAAAGTGCCAATGAATCCTATTAACATTTTATAACTAAAAATTGTACTAGTGCTTTTTGTTTTAAATTAATCAAAATTATTCATTAAAGTCATTAAAACATAAAGTCATTTAGACATATTAAGCTCTCTCTGGCCACTAACTTTGCAAAATATGTAGGACCATTTACCAGAAAAATCATTACATTTCTAAACAACATGTTTCTTTATCCACTGGCTTGTGAAGCATATATTCTTGATACTTCTGGTGGTGATTTCTATCAAGAAAGTACAATGTGAAAAAAACAATAAGATGACAAAGTTTTTAAAACTCTCATAATTTCAATCAACAGAATATCTCTACCTCTAGATTTTTCTTCTGTAAAAAAGACATCCTCTTCTCATGTAGTATCAAAATGTGATGTACAAGTATGGATCCTCCACATTTTATTTTTAAAATTTTTAATAAAAAAATTTTAAAAAATATTTTAATTAATATATAAGACCCTTACAGAAAATATACAAATCGTGAGTGCATGACTCAAAGAATGGCTTGAAGAACATGTCCAGTAGATACCCTTTTGTGCCCCCTCCAGAAGATTACTTAGCTCCAAATATAACCATTATCTTTACTTCTATCATAGACTCTTTTTAACAATTTTTGAACTTAACAGGGTGTACATTTTTGCGACTGGCTTCTTTAGCTCATCATTATGTTTATGACATTTATGCATATTTATGAGTATAGTTTACTCATTCTCATTATTACAGAGTATTCACATTAAGGATATACCGTAAATTTATGATGAGTATTTGAGTGGTTTCCAGTGTGTGACTATTATAAAGAGTGCTTCTATGATCATTTGTGCATGTATCTTTGGTAAATATGGATACACATATAAATATGATCCTATACTTAGATGTGGAATTGGTACAGATTAGGAAATGCACATTTCTCTAGTAGTCAATACTACTTTGTTCTCCAAAGTGGTTATACCAAGTTATACTTGCACTAGCAATATAGAAGAGTTCCAGTTGATCTGTGGGGGTACTACATCTATGTGGTTCAGATTGTTTTTCTCTAATAACTATTGAAATTGATCACATTTATATATATTTATTGCCCTATTGAATAGCTTCTTTTAAGAACTTCCTATTCAAGTTTTTTTTTTTTTTTTTTTGCCCACTTTTATATGTTTGAACTACATATATCTACAGGTATTTAAATAAACAGTATACAGCTCAAATAATTTTAAAAAATTTGTTTACCTTATTTATTCAACCAGGGCCCACTTATGAATCAAGAAGCAGAATATTACTAGCACCCCTTTTCATTATTGTCTTAGTCACTGCCAACACCCCAATGGTAATCACTATTCTGACAGCTATTAGAAGTTAAGTTGCCTTAAAAAAATTATATATGTGGATTTATACTACATGTAACCTTTTGTGTCTGGCTTCTTTGATCAACATTATATACAGTGACTTAAAAAAAGGTCCAGAGATTCTTTTACTTCTTCTCTTAAAGAGGTAGAGCATAGTTTTCTGCCCCGTAAGTGTGAGAATGTGAGGTGGACTCAATGACAGACCTTTAATGATAGAATAGAGAAGTTACAGTTTGCAAGTATCAAAAATAAAATCATATATTTCTCCCATGCTTACCGTTTTGTCTATTTATCTGTAAACATCTCCGTATCACGTACAATTTTAAGGATATGTTCATTGAATGTAGATGTGCAGCTTAATATGTCCTTAGTTTTGTTATTTAAAGGTGTCATTTTCCTTGTCTGAATTCCATCATTTCTATTAAAAACCAGCCATTGTCATTTCTGATTCCATAAAAGTGGAAAATACATATTTCCCATTCTTCCCTCAATAACAACGAAAATCCCTGGACATTGGATATAAAACAAACATTAGAAGACTCTGAAGTGTGGAGAGAAGAATTAAAAATGGCTCTAAACCTCAGGACCCAAGGAATGGTGTGGTGGTGACTTCCCTGGGGTTGCTTTATGTTTTATAGATCTTAGACTTAGAGTAGATGAAAGTGTAAATCTGGAAATGCCACCGAGTGCAGATAAAAATATCTCTCTCCAAAAGCCTTTTCTCTCTAGACAAAGGACCAAGAAAGGAACAACCCAACAAAACATAAAACTTTAAGATAAGATAGTAGCCACTCTACTCTAGTAAAACACTATGGAAAACAAACAAAACTGTGGCTCCATCTCCACCCATGACAGCAAAAGCTAAGTCTAAGTGGGGAGCCTGGACTCCCCTCTTGCAAGCTTCCCCCAACACCACTATTGTGATGGTGTCAAAAGTCCAAGTAGGGAGGCAGGACTTTCACTAATGCCCAGTGGTTACAACATCAAACATCTCATCTCACCATGCTGTCAAGTAGACCACAGCGGGAACAGTAGAGAGATACAGCTACTCATCCCAGCAGGGAGGTGTCAGTGAAAGCCTCGTGGGAAACCATAGCTTCCACCTCAACCAACAATAACAAGGAGCCACTCTTCTCAGGTGTCAGTGGAGGCCAAGTGGGAAACCTAGACTTCTTCTCCCCACACCTGGCAGTACCAAGGAATTGCCCCAGTGTTCCCATGCCACAGTCGTGTCAGAAAAGCCCAGTGAAAACAGAAGACATGATAAGATCCAGAGTCTCATAACATAATATCCAAAATGTTCACGTTTTCATAAAAGCAATCCCTCATTGTACTAAGAACCAGAAACATCTCAAACTGAGAGAAAAAAATATACAATATATGCAGACACTGAGATGACAAGGATGTCGGAACTATCTGACAGATTATTATTCTGTCATTATAAAAATGTGTCAATGAGAAATCACAAACACTGGAAACAAATGAAGAAAGAGAAAGTCTCAGCAAAAAAAAAAAAAAAAAATAGAAGATATAAGAAGTACCAAATAGCAATGTTATCACTAAACAATAAAATAAAAATAACTGAAATCAATTAAAAAGAAAAGCACCTCAACAAATGGCTGAACAGCACTATTGAGCAAACAGAAGAATCGGTGAACGTGAAGATGAAACAAGAGAAATTAATCTGAACAATAGAGAGAAAATTAAAAAAAAAATGAACAGAGTCTCAGATACCTGTGGGACTATAACAACAACAACAAAAATCTAATATTTGTGTTCACTAAAGAGCCAGAAGAAGAAACAATGATTGAACACTTTCCAAACCTGGCAAAAGACATAAACTTACAGATACAAAAAGCTAAACAAACCATAGACAGGATAAACCAGCAATAATACACATCAAGACATGTTATAGTTAAACTTGAAAAAGTAAAGAAAAAATCTTGAAGGCAGTGAGAGAGAAAACCATTATACCTACAGGGGAAAAATCATTCAAAATGACAGTGGATTTCTTATCAGAAACCATGAAGGCCAGGGAGAAATGGCAGAATTTTTTTCAAGTGCTGAAAGGAAAACCTATTAACTCACAATCCTATATCCCATGAAAATATCCTTCAGGGATGAATAGGGAATCATAATATTCTTAGAGGAAGGAAACATAAGACATAAGAGATTTATCACAAAAATGTATACCTATAAAGAATGGATAAAGAAGAATTCTCTAAACAGAAAGGAAATGATGAAAGAAGGAATCTTGGAATAACAGGCAGGAAGGAAGAATGTAGTAAGCAAAATAAATATAGGTAAATGCAATAGGCTTTCCTTTTCTTCTTGCATTTAAAAAAAAATATTTATGTTATGGTCCTGGGAAACTGGATACCCACATTTAGAAGAATGAAATTGGAGTCTTATACCATACACAAAAATTAACTCAAACTGGATTTAAAATTTAAACGTAAGACCTGAATCTATAGAACTCCTAGAAGAAAACATAGAGAAAAATCTTCATGATATAGATCCAGGCAATGAGTCATTGGATCTGACACCAAAAGCACAAGCAACAAAAGCAAAAATAGACAAGCGGGACAACATCAAACTAAGGAGTGTAAGCATAGCAAAGAAAGCACTCGACAGAAAACGCAGCCTTTGTTTTCAGATTATTATTAAAAATTCTTACTATTTGGAATATATGTCCAGTCTCTATAGGTTTTAATAGAGTACTTTTCATAGAAAATATCATTTACCTCAGTTCTCACATTATTTTCTAAAAGTACTTTTTGTTCTTCATATAAGAAGAGAATTCTCAGAGATTACAGAGTAATACATCCATGTGTTTTAAGTCAGGATTCCCAGAAACAGACTTGAAGCTGAGAAACCTGTGTATGTGATTTTTTCAGGGCACGCTTTTAGGTTCAATCTTTTATAGGAGCAAAAGAAGCTGGACACTGTAGGGAAAGAATTCGCACATGAATGTGGTTTCAGTTGACGCTGGCCTTGAGTCTGATCCTGCAGGGAGCAGTAGGGCATAAAGCTTATGGCAGAGTTTGTTCTGTCATGAGGCAGAAGGAGAGGTTTTGTGCTTCAGATGAGATATCTTCAATGGAAAATCCTTTGTAGATGTCAGTTCGTGAGCGAGTTATTAAGCAAAGCATCTCTAATTGCTAGGGGCTGAGAACCACATCTAACCAATAAAAGGGATCCCAGAGAGTCTAAACAGACATCACCAATATCTGCCAAAACAAAATGATATGCAACATGCATAAACCTGTCATGGATTAACATAATCCCTTTACATCTAAACTAAATTTAAGGGGCAAGAAAACTACTTTTGTTAGATCATTTGCATATGAGATCTCAACTTAGGTTATTATGGGAATTTAAAGCTCTATCGCAGTTTCTGGTCTAATTCTCTCCACTATTTTTCATCATTATTTATAGAAGCAGATGGGAAATAAATAGGTAATAACGCGCCATTTTGAAAACCTATATTCCTATATCAAACTTATGCTTCTAGACCTTCAGTGCATAAAGCCTCAGGAGGCTCCATAAAACTGTTTCCACCATTAGCTTTTCTCTCTCTATATATATATCTTCTTTCCAAACAACCACATCAGATAAAGAGAAATGAAACCATAAAGGCTCCTTGCATTATTATGAAACCACAAAGACTTGTTTCCTATGCCAGGCTCATTTCTGGATGTTCATATCCTCAGGATGTTCCTAAGGAAAATCATGGAGTCTAAAGCACAACATGTCCCTAGAATATCAAACTCTCTTCCTTCCATGGCAAAACTAATTCAAAGGACAACCAAATAGATGGTCATATAATTTCTGCTTCAATATGTGCACGTATAGGAATTATCTATCTCAAAATGCAATGGTTTATATTCGAGAAAGTTTAATTGTTACATTCAGCTAACATTTGAATCGGTTTCAAATGTTATTTCAATGCTGAAAATACTCCATGGAGCTGTTCATAGACACTTACCAAATCTTATCAGTTTTCCATCTTATAGCCTCAAAGAAAACTGTGTTGGCTTATTATTAGTCGGGTAGACTGTCACATTTTAAATCCTTCATATCTCTACGTGGTTTCAGCCCTGTCTTCTTTCTCCAGGCTCTCTCTTGTCTCTCTCGTTTTCTGTCTTCACTGACCTTTCAGTTCCATAAGTGTGGCAGACTCCCTTCCCAGCTCAAGGTCTTTACCTATGCCACCCATGCCATCTGTCTGGGACACCTGACACCACACCCACTGTAAAACCACTCCAAATCCACCCTCAATTGCATTCTGCAGCATTCTCAGAATAAGTCAGCTTTCTATCACAACTCCATTCCAAGTATCACATACTTTTCTTTATACTTTTAATTACTGTTATTATTCCAGACTGACTTAAATGGCTATTTGACTACTGTCTGTCTTCCTCACTAATAGTAAGTGCCTTGAAAGCAAAGTATTTAGATTTTGCTGTGCACTGACACAAAAAACTAAACACAGTGCTTTGAATCCTGAAACATAGAAGGTAGTATATAAGTGAATTTGTGAAAGAAAGAAACAGAGGTAAAGAGCCTGAAAAATTAAGACTCATATACTATCTGACTTGCCCAAAAGTTGAGAAACTGGGAACAAATCCAGGTTTTTCTGACTCCACATTCATCTCTTTGATGGTCCTTTTTCATGCTAAACTGAAACATGCCTCTCTTCATGTCTTTCCTCCAGAGCAACAGAGAACAAGATGACGACATAACATTTTCCTTTTTTAAAAGAATAACTACCCTTACTCGTTTCAACTATTTCTGATGAAATCCTAAAACCCTTACTTCATCGTTACTTCATTCATTTTTTAGTGCTTTTGTTCTTTTTATTTTTTCGGTGATGTAAACTCCAAATCTAATTAAATCTGTGGAAGTAACATTTTAAACATGTTTGTATGTATTTTTTTCCTCCCCTTATTTTCCCATTTTGCTTTTCATTCAAACAGAGAGCAAGTTTTTATGCTTTCTTTTTCCCCAGGGAAGGTTTGTCACAATGCAGAAAGCAGAAGTTGTTCACAAATAATTCCCTTTAAGGCATTTGTATTTTTGTTTTGTTTTGTTTTGTTTTAAAGAAACTCAAGACCTTGTGGAGATCATGCTGACTGTCTTGTGAGAATCTAAGTAGAAAAAAATTGAAGAGAGGAATGATTTTTCCTAATCAAGAATGTCTGTGTTAGTCTTTATCCCATTCTCTCTTGAGGAACGTCAAGAGGGATATTTACTTGTATTCAGGCTTGCCAGTGATTTCTCGGATCCATGTGAGACATAGAAGCAGAGAAGGCAGCAGGCCTGAGGCAACGCTGGGGCAGTAGGGTCTGTCTCTGTGGTGACTGAGGCAGAACGACAACTAAGGACTGAAGGGAATTCCCAGATGTCTCCACACTATGTCAGGCCACTGAGGATTTCCACTATCCTGGGGTGGAAATAGATCTCCAGAAAAATAAAGTTACTTTTCATGGCTCCAAACTAGGTTGAGAACTCAGAGTTAAAAATTAAGGCAATTTAAGACCGGGAATTAATGTGTGATATCCTACATTCCTGGGTTCATGGCCTGGTATTCATATTTTCAGTATAGCCTATTCTCCACAGAAAGATGACCTAGGGATGAAACTTGCTCTTCTCTTTCACAAATGTTGGCTTTGGTTCTTGTGGGGATACTTTCAAGGGAGTAGAAACTTGACAGGGTTATCAAGGACCACTGGATAGATAGGCTAGACTCTGCTGGTTGGGTCCAAAAAGGCTGGTGATGACACATAAATGCTTGTAATCAAGCTTCAACATTGATAGCTCATGCAGAAAGCAGTGAAAGTTCACTTTTCTTGAAAGATCATGTTTCAATCTTTTTGAAAACTAGAAAACATAACAGTATTTGTCTATTCTTGATCAGATATTACTACCATCACCACTTATATGTGATATTTACAGAACACATAATGTAAGTTTTGGAGTTAGAACTCAGATACAATCTATCTTCATCAACAGTAATAAAAAGGAAAGATGAGCTTATAGAAAACAATAGTATCTCTGGAATATCTGTAACAATAATTCCTATTCCAGGAATTCACATACTTTTTTCACCGCTGTCCATGAATACAACGTTTCTGGGTTTTTTTTGAGATTATAAAAAAATAGATTCACTAGTTCACTTTCTATTATTTTTTTCTGAATTTGTTGGTTCTTAGGAACGCAGTCCGTTGTGATAGCTATTGCTGATAAACACATCTGTTTACTTTTTAACTTTAATGTGTCCGTAGGTAACTTGAACATTTGGACACTTTCTCCTCTGACTCCAAGCAGGCATGTTCATTGCAATGAATACCACTTGTCATTTAAAAAAGAACAAGGACAGACAAACAAAGAACTAATCTTACTCGTTTCAACTATTTCTGATGAAATCCTAAAACCTTTAGGTTTTCACACGTACATAAAGAAAACAATATAAAATAAACAAACTCAAATCCTGGAAGAGCAAAACAAAGGTAGATCACTGAACTAATCTATGTCTTCTTGTGTATTTCTCAACAGAAGACTGTTGTGTCTTCGTCAATTGATTTCCATTCAAATGATCAGCTATATCTTGCAAATGCCATTTCACATTACAGATACCTAAAATATTATGAATGGTACATGTGGCCTCATACACATATGTTAACTCAAATGTTTAATAGTCCCTGATATGTGCTTGGTGCTACAGATAAAATAGTGAGTAAATCAGACCAAAAAAAAAAAAGTTTGCCCTATAGAATTCAGATTCTAGTGGCTGTACATGTTGCTGGGGTGTGGGCAGATGAGATGTAAGATAAATGAATCATTAAAATATGTAATATTTCCCCCAAATACATTGGGAGGAAGTAAAGCAAGAAATGGAATAGTGCACGGGAGGTAAGGATTGATCCGTTGTTTTATGTCATAGATGGCCTCATTGAGAAGGGGATGTTTGAGTAAAGGTCAGAAGAAAGTTAGGGAAGAAACCATGAAAACACCTGGATGAGGGGCAACCAGGGTGGAAAGAACTATAGATGAAATGTCCTTGAGATAGAAACACACCTGATGTAGTAGAAGGAAAGCAATGAGGCCTGTAGAGCAAGAGGAGAATGAGTGATCAGTGTCGTCAGAAAAATAAGTCGCAGAGGTAGTGGCCATTTTCTTGTTGGTTTTTACCTTGAGTGAGATAGAAAGATAGAAAGCTACTGGAAATTTTTGAGTTGAAGAGTGATGTGATCTTCAAGTGATGTAGTTGTTTCTTTCTTTCTTTTTTTTTCTTTTTTTCTTTTTTTTTAAGATCACTGGCTATTGTGTTGTGGAAAGACCATAGGAGGTTCAAGATCAAACACGGGTAGATGATCAAGACGGGGGAAGAAAGAAGTCATTTGCAACAGTACTGGGAATGGAGATTACAATGATTGTAGAGGAAGTAATGAGAAGTCTTGCTCAGAATCTGTATATATTCTGAAGGAAAGGCGAAGAATTTGCTAGTGGACTAGATAGGGGATGAGAAAGAAACTGATGAATTCAGAAACATTTATCCTAAAGAACTGAAATGATGAGGATGCCCTGACTGCATTTCAGGGGATTGGTCCAGGCTAGAAATTGAAATGTTGTCGTTGTCAGTGATAGACCATATTTAAAATCATGAGAAAGGATGAAACAACCACATGAGTGAGTGTTATGAACAAAATTGTGTTCCACCAAAATTAATATTTTGAAACCCTAACCCTCAGGATCTCAAAATGTTACTATTTGGAGATAGGGCTTTTGAAGAGGTGATTGACTAATTTAAAAGGAGGATTGTAGGGTATGCCCTATTTCAATCTGACTGGTGTCCTTATAAGAAGAGTTTAGGAGACATACAGAGACATCGAAGTTGTGCATGCACAGAGGGACAACCATGTGAAAAACTGGCAAGATTATGGCCATCTGTAAACCAAGGAGAGAGGAAACCAATCCTGCTGGCACCTTGATCTTGAACTTACAGATTTCAGAACTGTGAGAAAATAAATTTCTATTGTTTAAGCCACCCAGTCTGATGTATTCTGTTATGGCAACCCTAGTAAACTGATGCATTGAGTATGACAGAGATGGGGTGGGGGGAAGAAAAATAAAATAAGTATTCCAAATAGACTAAAATCTAAAGCTTATTGGTAGATTATCTTCATTTATTTTATTAAGCAACATTCACTAAATCTAACTAAGTAGCAAGCACTGTGAGGAAACTGGAGAAATAATAATAAGTTGCTTATGGTCCTTCTCTCAAAGCACTTTCAGTCTAGTTTAGGAAAGGGACTAAATAATGATGATGATGACGATGATGGTGATGATGATAAACTTAGAGTTCTATAAGGTTTGTTTAAAAGATGGAATGAATTTATCAACATGGTTCACTGTTTTAAAAGTTATTGTAGTATGCCTGGTATTAAAAGGGACTATAGAAATATAAATATAGTAATATTAAGTAGTGATGATGATGATGATGATGATGGCAAAAATAACAGTAACAACAATTATAGTTAACCTTTTCTTTATCTGAAAGAGGACAGAAACATTGGTGAGACCAGGTGGAGAAGGGATGAGTTAGGATATGCTGAATTTGAAGTATTTGTAGAACATACATGAGGGAAGAAGGCAAAGGAGTGATTGGATGAGAAAAGACATATTTCAAGGGGAGCATCAGAGCTGAATCTATAGATAAGCCTCTCAATGAACATATTAGAATGAAACATAGTGGATCAATGAGAGTATGGACCTTGGGTAAGATACATTTAGGAATTTCATACAGAGGGCCAGAGAGGAATAGTCAGAAAAGTAGGAAGAAAGTAAGAGAGTTTTAATGATGGCCAAATAATCAAAGAGAAGCATTAGAGAATGAGCTCAGGTATCCAGTAAGACAAGGGCTGAAATTTATCAATTGACTTTGGCAATAATGACATTATTGGCAACATTTGGCAAAACAACAACAACAACAAATCAATGCAGTAGAGACAGATGCTATAATACAATGAATTCAAGAGGAAATGAGAGGCCAATAGTCAGGGAAGGTTAGTGAAGCTTTAACTTTCTAAAAGCCTGTCTGAGCAAAAAAAGGAGGGCGATGAAGCAGTAGCGTAGGAAAGGGAGGCATTTGTGTGGTTGTTCTTTAAGTGTGAGAACCTTTGGTAGGTGAAGGAAAGGAGTCATTAGCAAACCTAAGACAGAACACCTAGCAGAATAACAAGATATGAGGAGTAA
Organism: Rhinolophus ferrumequinum; assembly: GCF_004115265.2. NCBI lineage: Eukaryota > Metazoa > Chordata > Mammalia > Chiroptera > Rhinolophidae > Rhinolophus > Rhinolophus ferrumequinum. Next base: position 14,775,649 of record NC_046289.1, read on the forward strand.
CTACTGCAGGAACTGGAATAATGATCAGAAATACATCTCAACGTCTTAGACTGGAGGAAAAGGAAGAAAGAATGCCTTTGAAAAAAATTTAAACTTGCAGGTAATCAGAAATAAAAAAAAAAATGTTCATGTTTTGCAAGGCTTTAGATTGACTTAAATTGGCTGAAGACATTTTCTGAGAATAAGGAGGATAGAAATTGGGTAGGGAATGGAGGAGACTATATTGTTTTGTGTTAGAGATAATAAAAGGAGTAGCCCATATCTAATGGACAGATGTTATAAATAGTGCTGTCTGAACTATGGCAATTGGAATACACAAATTTGTATTTTTTTTTTAAAACCAGAAGTTCATATATCCAGAAAGGCAGGATATAGGAAAGAAAGATGGAGACAGATAACATTCTGAGGAGATAACTGAGCACCTGAATTGAGCCATCGTTCAAATTCGGTTGAGTGCCTACATCTTGTCATTTAGAGTTAATACATTTCTGTACTCTGTAGTCTAGAATTGATAAATTAATTTTTGCTTGAATAATTTGAGTTAACTTCCTGTTCTTACAACCAAATGTGGCACTACTTATTTTCTCAGCTGAATAGGAAAATATGTTAGGACAGGAAGGGGATGACAGATTAGAAGGAGAGGGGATCGAAAGATGGAGAATGTCTGAAAGCTCAGAGCAGATAGGTTGAGTAAAAGAGTGAGATAGTGTTAAAATGATAAGACACCGTGGTAGAGATTTAGTATCAGGTTTTTAATTTGAAACAGTTCTAAGAAATAATGCCTAGTTCTGGACTGGACCACTGGAATGGAGACATTTAAGGATTGTTAGGTTATTCTCACGTAGGATGGGGTTTCCCCAGAATATGACAATTAAAGACCAGTTACAAGCTCTCAGATTTGAGTTTAGTCTTTTCTATTAGTTATGTTATTCAATTTTTCTGAGACTTAGCCCTCATACATAAAATGAGGATAAATAAAATATCTGCTTTATAAAGTTCTACAGGGATTAACTGAATCAATCCAAAAAGCAGAGTATCATGATTACATTTAGCTTATTAAATATTTAAAATATTGGCTTAGAGAAGATAGAGTCTGTTAACTATGTTTAATGGATATGGAAGAATCTATTAAAATATGCCTTCATAAGTTAGTAATAATACTAATATTAATAGCATCAAAATAATGAGATAAACAAAAATAACTTCTATATTTGGGTGTTTAGTGGCCCCAAGTAAAATAGTAGAGTACATCCATTAATTTGTTAATGTGTTTATTCTTTAAGAAATGTTTATTTAGAGTCTTCAAAGTGCCAGTCACTGTTCTGGAATCCCTTAGAAGGGCTATGAAAGAGTTCAGACACATTAGAAAGGTTGGAGAGAATAAAAGAGAGACAGGGAGAGATGAAGATATAGTTTTGGAATAAATTGACATTTCAGACTTTGAAAATGATTAACTTCTTTCCATTTGGGCAAATTGCTGGAAAAATAAATTTCTTCATTCATTTAGAAAACCTGTCTTGAACATGTTGGCTGCAAAGAACTGCACAAAGAACCTGATGCAGAAAAATGAATAGTGTCAAGTAGGACAGTAGGCAATCCATGCATCTTTGTGTGGTCTGAGGTTCAAAGTCCTGAGCACTAATTCTACCACGGCCCTCTTGTTTTTCTTCTCCAGCAGAAGGCTCTTTGGCACGTACGAAGATAGAGCACTTGGTCCTTAAAGTAGGTTCCTTCTATAGCTAGGTTACAGCCTCTCTTCAAGGAACTCCGCTATATAATCTATAGGTAACAACTACATTTCAAAAATGCAACATGGTGTTTGTTACTTATTTCTACTCATCTTCAATTGATTCATACTAAGTTAGTGTCTTATTTAAAAAATAAACAATCACAGAAAGTTGGGTCAAATTGTTTTGTGGATGTGTTTCTTCTGTCTTTTTTTTTCTCTAGTTAGTTGTTTTTTTGCAGCTGAGTATTATGAAACTAAAGTCAGGGAACTTGAAGAATTCTTTAAAAGTGTGGTGCTTTTTGTTTTTATTTGTAACTGTGAAGTTGTGCTTTGTTATAATCACTTCATGACCTGCTTTTGCTTTTCTTTCGATGTTGACATACAGAAATTTATTTTGACATCCCCAGAAAACATATAGAATCTGACACATATTTTTTTAAAAACAACCTAAAATGTCTGACATGGAACAAAATAATAAATACACTTAGTTGTTTGATAATAAAACAACATTCTATAAAAGCATATTTCTAGAAAAGCATTGACAATTTGCTGAGCCTTATATTTTTGGCTCTCACTATGTAAGCTTTGAAGGAACTAGTCTTTTCTCCCACATGTATGAGGATGACTTCAAAATGCATCACTCCACTCTCTAATTCTCCTACCAAACTGCGGAATAATTATAACAATCTGCTGATCATTTCTATCTGGAGGGCATGGATATCAATCAAACTCAATCAAACTTTGCAAAATTAAAAAAAAATAAAGTTGTAATTTCCAAACTTAAGCTGTTCTTCCTCCTCTCTCCACTTCCTAGGTTATTCACACTAGAAACATGGATGGATGATGGGCATCTTGATTTCTCTTTCTCTACCCTGTTCCATGAAACCATTCATTAAACTGTGATATTACCCCCTACACACTTTCAGATCGATTTGTTCTACAAAGATTGATCTCAGTGAAGTCATAATTATCTGTCTTCTAGTGTCTTCCAACAATCACCTGAGTTCCCATTTCTTGAGGTTTTTTAACCTAGAATTTATTCACCCCACTGTCACTAAAGGTATTTTGTGAAAACATAGGTTTTATGACAGGTCCTTGCTAAAAAAACAAGACGATGCCCAGTTGCCACAAAACTAACAAAATTTGTTTTATCACTTGTATTAGTTCTTTTTTTTTTTTCTGTAGATGGTCTGGAGATGAGTTTAAAAGGATGTAAGGCAAGAGTGGGAGGTTAGCTGTGAAAATATAAAAATATATATGTAAGTAATAAAGTCTTATAATACTAGGACATTTTAAGATTTGTGTTGCTGTTGTTGTCACTTCAAAATAACCACAATAGGAATAGAAAACAATAAGATGATGAGAGATTAGGGATAGAAAACAGTAAGATGATGAAAGAGTAAGAGGAGTGACATGTATAGAGGAAACAAATTATTGATAAGCCAATAATGGTGACTGAGAGAGGAATGAGATGACCTAATAGCCAGCTCACAACATCAAGGCTGAGCCAGGACAGTAACAATGCCCCCAGAGCAAGCAGAGCCATTGACTGGAGAAAACAACTTGAATGACTGTAAGAGCACATGCATCATCATAAGACCCTGCCAAAATAAGACAGGCATTGACAGAAAGATGAAACAAGAGAACAGGAGGCTAGTTTTGGGGCACAGACATTTTTCACTGTTATGTTTCTCTTTATCATCTTCCAAGCTGGTGATGCCAAAAAAATTGGGAAGGTGGGGTGGGGAGTTGCCAGAACTGGGGATTAGGATAAGGAGAATTGTTGTTTATTATGTACAAAGTTTTAGTTATGCTAGATAAATAAGTAGTAGATACATGCTGCACGACATAGCAACTATAGTTAACATGGTATCCGGCACTTCAGAATTTATGAAGAGGGTCAATCTCACGTTAAGCATTCTTACCACAAAAAGATAAAAACAAAAAAAACAAAAACAAAAACAAAGGGAAACAAGGATACTGGGAGATGTTGGATATATCTAGTATGATTGTAGTGATAATTTCATAGATGTTTGCATTTGTCCAAACTAATAAAATTGTACACACTAAATACTTATGTGCAGTTCATTGTATACCAAATATTCCTCAATAAAGCTATAATAAAATGAGCAAAATATTCTGCTAAAAATAATAAAAATAAAAATGTTTCATTTTAATGCATTTTCTTTCTGTTGTATCTTTTGTATGTGCAGCTATAAATCCACAGCTTTCCATCTCTTGATGTTAAGATGAAAGCTTTAAGATCAACTGCTTCACTGATCTAATTTTAACACATTTTAAAGCCACTTTAAGTTGTCAAAATATTTTTAATTATAAAAAGCTACATTTCCCCCAAAATGTACAATTTCAAACATTTTTTAAAGTCTATATTTAAATAGACTCCACCCTGGAATAAGTTATCAGATAACTGGGAAGATAAGAAGATACATGTAAAATGTGACAGAAAGAAAGAAAAAGAAAGAAAGAAAAAAAGAAAGAAACTAAATTGAGTTATGATGCAAATTTGCATCAGATAATATGTATTACAAATTTCAGAAAAGAGAAAAATCACTTTCTCCCAGAAGAGTTAAAAATAGTTAAGAAAAGGTTGGACTAAGTTTGAGCTCTTGAGGATAGCCATCATAACCATAATTTGAAGACTCCCAAATTTTATCTTCATAAAAACATATTTCTTTAATAACAAATTTATGTCATAATGAGATATGTAAATTGAAAAATTAAATAGAAATAACATTCCAAAATCACTGATTATTGCTTACAAATAATGGAGGTCAGAAGACAATGGAATGACATCCACAGAATACCAAAATAATATTTGATAACACAGATAGAGAAGAGATGAAAAATATCTAGTACAAAGAAGCAATTGATTGGTAGAATGGCTGGCTTATCATGTACAATAACATGTAATACAAAAATCATCATTATATCAGTCTAGAATTTAGTACCTAGGTAAAATATTATTCTAAAAAAAGAAAATTAACACAATTTTTATGCATGTAAAAACTGAATTTTAGACTCAAAATTTTGCTGAAAGAAGTTCACAAAATCACATGGAATTCAACAAAGAAGTAATCATTGGATGCATGTAATAATAGTGACAGTGCCACTTACAGGTAACAGTAGATCAGACAATTCAGAAAAATATCACGGCTGACACAACTAATACATATGGATGCATATGGATGCATACATAGAAAATACCTGGTCAAGTGTATCAGAGAGCCAACAGACAACTGATATTCATAGAAACAATTTTTAAGGATTACCTACGCTCTATCTTAAACATATTCTTCCAGAAAATTACAAGAAAGTCTCCTCTAATCTCTTTGCGGTTAGCATTATCTGGACATCAATATTTCACAAGCATAATATAAAATCTTAAAATGGTAAGTAATGGTAAACAAAATTCAATAATGGAAACAAAACACTGAAAAATTTAAAAATAATTACTGCCAATGCAGAAAAGTATTCAATAAAATTCAATAACAATTTATAATTTTTAAGATGGTAATAAAAGAAAATATCTTAACATGATAAAACATACTTACTAAAACAATCTTACAAACATTATATTATTGATAAAATATTAGAAGTCTTTGCATTAAAGTCAGAAAAACACTGATTTATCACTACATGAACATTATACTTGAAATGCCAGCCAGTGAAGTATAAAAGGGGTAAAAAAGTAAGCAATACTAGGATTGAACAGGAAGAAAGAGTCTTGCTAGCATTTGTAAAAAACATTATTAAGATTGAGCATCCATGAGTATCTACAGACAAAATATAACTAATAATATAGTTGAGGACGATCGTTGATTACAAGATACATAAAAACAAATTGAATTAAAACAAATTAGAAAATGTGATTTAAAATAGGCTCTTTTCACTGAGAAAACATCTGTGAATTAATAACTAGTAACAAATCTAACTGAAAAATTTCAAGACTTCTCTGAAAACAAAGGTTTATATAAGGCAATCAATGAAAATCATTGTGCTTATGGTTGAAAATAATCAACATTATAAAGATAACAGTTTTCTTTGAATCAACATAAATTTAATATGATTTCAATTAATATGTCAACAAGGGCTTGATATTGCACTTGAGTTGAACCTATAATCCATGTATGAAAATAGAGAGCTAAGACTACTAAAGGGCACTTAAAAGAATGAGGATATGACACTTAAGTTACAAGGTTTCTTATGATGTATGATACTTAAAATAACATAGCATTATTCAGGATAGACTGATTGTAAAACAGAGAATCCAGGAAGAAAATCAAGAATATATCAGATATTAGTGTATAAGTATGTGCTAATACACTAATATATCCATATGTATTTGTGTATTATATATAATTATATATTAAGTATAAAACATATATTAGTGTATTATATACACTAGTGTATATATTATATATAATGCATATTAAGTATGCATTATATATAATTATTATAAATATTAGTGTATAATATATACAAATACACACACACACACAGACCTAAGAAATTGATGGATGAGCAATAAGTGATGTAAGAAAGGCGACAGTATAAGAGGTCTCCTATTTGTATCTCCCTTTATCAACACTAAGTTGTCAGACAATCACAGACAAAAGTGCTTTTGTGGGCGCTTTGGGATCAGGTAGGATATTTGTAGTCCAGGTAGGGCTTGGTTACAGCCCTGTTTAGCCTTGGTCCTCTTACCAGCATCGTACACAAAGGGACATGGGAGGACTCACATCCACCCATGCCTAAGATAGCAGGCACATAGACCTCATTCCTAACTGTTGACCTTTAAGTGGCCTATAACCCGGCCCTCTTAGTCAAGGTCCAGGAGGCCCTGGATGTAAACCCACCAAACTCGGTCCAATGGTGGGTTCTGAAATGGCCCTATAACTGGGCTCCCGGCCCTCTGGGCCACAATCCATGAGCAGTCCTGCCAGGCACAGGGTCCATGCAAGGGATATCTGATCTTATCCCCAGAGATCCTAAAGGGCCGGAGCCCTTGGCTCCATCCCCTCCCAGTCATGGTAAGGGAGCAGTCGTGCTGCCCTGGGGACCTGGTGGAATTATGCCCATCTCTGCATCCACTGCCAGGTATGCAGACCTCAGTCTTAGCTGTGGACCTTGAAGCCGTGCTGGTACTCAGTTTAAACCCTTCTTAGCCGTGACCCAGGGCCAGTCCTGCCCACTCGGGGACCCACCCAGGGACCTAGCAGGTTTCTCCCAGGGTCCTGGTGGGAGCCACACCCACCCGTGCACTTGATAAGGAGCCGACTATCTGAGTACCTAACTGTGGACCTTGAAGTGGACCTTTTTCCCAGTGCCACCCTACTGAACACCCTGGAAGCAGTCCCATCCACCCAGGGACCAGACAGGACCCACATGTGCCTGAGCCCCTGGTAACAAGCTCGCCAATTGCAGAACCCACTGCAGACCCCAAAACAGCCTCATAATCTGGGTCCTACCCAGCACGACTGCAATTCCAGAGGTACGGGGGGAATCTAATGTATACCATGGGGACTATAGTTAACCATTGTGTTATATACTTAAAAGTTGCTAAGAAAGTAGATCTGAAATGTTGTCATCCTACACAAACACACAGAAGGTAACCATGTGAGGTGATGCATGTGTTAAATAGCCTTATTGTGATAACCATTTCACAATGTGTACGTACAAGTACACTAAATCATCCCGTTATGTACCTTAAACTTACATAAGGTTTTTTGTCAATATTATCTCAAGAAAGCTGAGAAAACAAAATGTGATGTATGGGAAATTGTTTAACCATAGCGTAAAATGTCAATTTTTACTCTTATGATAAAGTAAATATCAGATTAAAGAAATAAAGTGCAAAGTAAACTTTTAAAATTTGCAGGATATAGGAGAATATCATGATCCCAGAGTAGAGGGATTTCAAAAATAAAACACATAAAGCACAAATCATATAAAAATGGATTGCTACAATTATAATTGGACCACATTATAAATGCAGAGTTCTTTATGATGAAAAACAGTGTTCCAAATGTTATTAATAGAAAAAAAGGCACTGACTTTGAAATGATATTTGAAACGTTTAAGGGTGAAATAATTAATTATTATATAACACATATGGTGAGTCTCTACACATAGTGAAAAAGATAAACAAATCAATAAAAACGTGAAGGATATGACAAGCCAAGCATAGAGAAAAAACAAACAAACAACAACAAAAAAAAACCCATAAAACCTGCAGTTTCCTGGCTAAATGAAAATATGCTCAATTTTTCTAATGTCAGGTAAATTCAAACTAATACAACACGGTACTAAATAAAATGGTATAAAAATCAGATATTGGAGAAATACCAAGTAAGACAACATTGGTACAATGTATGTTAGTCTCCAATTTTTAATATCTAGTAATATTGAGAAAACTCACAGCCCCCTAATTCCCATAACAAAAGTTGGGGATGTGGAGCAAATGTCTACGCTTGTTAAATTTGAATAGTAGGCACACAGGTTTTCTCTGTGCTCGAAATTTTTCATAATGATACTTTTTTTTTTTTTAAAGACAACCTTTAAAACTCATGAGCCATCAAAGTGAGGAAATAATCTCTTGATTGAATAAGGCGCAATACCCACAGGAGTGTGTGTCTCAGGTCTCCTGACGAAAAAGCACAGCCACAAACATTCCTATTCCCTGAATCTTAATTCCTCTTGTAGAATCACCAAGATGCTCTTGCAAAACACTCAAAATGACTCCAGGCTTATTAAACACTCTTTAAAGTGTTAGAAATAGGTATGTAATCAACATTTACCAAAAGAGCCAATCATTACTTGATGTTTTTTCAAATTGTTTACTATTTGTCTGCTTATCTATTATGTATACCCTTATTAACAGTACCCGCTCATACTATGAACGTATGTTTATTTCTGAATCAAATATGGTAAAATAGGAATAATTGCTTTGCATTTTCAAAAGAACCTGATATTAAAAATCGGACTTTGATAGCCCAAAGTGTCTGCCAGTCTTCCCATAACTTCCAATTTGTGACAAAGTATTTACCAGGAAAAATACTGACGCCAGATTTCTTATTACCATGAAAGATTTGAAATCTTATCCCTATAATATGTACAGTAACCTACATTTGCCTTCACTCCTTAGCCTAAATACATGATTATTAAGATGACCAGTGATGGTAAACTAAGTTTGCCAGAAAAATCTAGGTTTATTTCTATTGGCCTGGGATACCATTCAATTTATCATGTGTTCTGAATTTTTATTAGTTTTAAAATAAAGTATTATTATTTCATCACTGCAGTTTTGTTTTCATTACAGTATAATAAATTAAGGTGGGTTTGGTAGTACTCTCAATTTCTCATATGGTCTCCATTAATAAGTTGTGAAAATTAAGTGCACTAAATAGAGTTCTCACTTTAACAGGTGTTTAAATCTAAAAGATGATTAGTGATATTCATCTCTCTTTTCTCTAACTGTTCTCCATACAAACTACTAAAACTCCTTTTTAAGGGCAAGATGTGTAACATTTGAATAAAAGAACTAGCACTCTCAGAAACTAGAAGCTAGGAAGAATTAACCTTTCAGGTGTCTTAGGATAGAGGGGGCTGTGAAATCAGTTTCACCCTGGCTAACATGTATCAGTTACATCATTGTCCATGCCACAGACTGCAATATACACAAGTTTGCCTGGTTACCATTTGATGGGTCAGTGGTAAATATGGACAATTATTGGTTTGGTTTCTCTGAGACATGAGTAGAAATACAGGCTTAGCTGTTCACCTATAAGATATGCTTTTTTTCTCATTTCTTACAAGGCCTTAATCTATTATTTATTTCACTTTGTAGTAACCCATTTCATTTTTAAAGAAACTTTTTTAATAGAAATGAATTAAAAAATCAATATTTGAGAAAATATTAGGCACTGGATTTCTGTTTCTCTAGAAAGTTAACGATGAATGTGTTTTTGTGAAAATTGTCATTCAACCTTCCCCATACTCCATGAAGATGGTGGTGAGATATATTACCACTCGAAATCTGGAACATTCACATTTTTATCTACTTTACAAGTTAATAGTTGTTTCTCCAAGTTGTCCCCAACTTCAGGAAGACCTCAAGTATCTCTGCCTCCTGGTATTCCTACCCATGAAAGTCTCCACTCAAGGGTTGGTCACTATGACAAATGGCATAAGAGATGGCATGTCTGGCATGTCACATTCAACATTAGGTTAGAAAAGATTGTGAGTTTAATCTTGGTCTCTCTGTCTCTCTCTGTCTCTCTGTCTCTCTGTCTCTCTGTCTCTCTGTCTCTCTCTCTCTCTGTCTCTCGCTCCTTTTTCTGGGGAAAAATAGCTTCTCTGAAGAGGTCCACACAGAGAGCGATTGAAGCCTCTGGCCAATGGCCAGGCAGGCACTGTGGCTGCCAACTACTACGGAAGGGAGTTTGGTAGCAAATTCTCCAGCCCAGGTGAGCCTTGCAATAATTGCTGATATCTTGATTGCAACCTTGTGCGAGTCCTTAGCCAGAACCAGAACGCAGTCTATTCTTGTACTTCTGACCCTCAAAAACTGAGTCCTTTTAACTTATATTTTGAGCAAATTTGTTATGCAGCAATAATTAACAAATGCATTGTTTAAAGGGGACTATAACAAACACAATTATTTGTCATGTGTAGTTACAGGAAGTACATTTACATATACATACCATTCTGTGAAGACTGACATTTCACTGAGATCAAGTGACTGTTCTTGTAAATTTATTTCTTATATTGTACTTCAAGTTTTCCTGTGAATGAACAAGAAAATAAAGCAATATTTGTTAATGTATTAGATTATTAGCAAAAGAACTTTGGAAACAGTTGGATAAAATAGTTATGTGTCACTACGTGAAATGATTTAAATAGAAAATTGGCTAATTTTTAAATAGTTAATTTTTTAATCCTATTAGTGAAATCAAATTTTTCAACATGTATTTTGTTAAAGGCAAAACATTTAATATTATTGTGAATGCTGTTGTAATTAAGTTAAAAAAAGTTCAATAGATGAGAGAATTATTTGCTTCTGAGGTAACAATGTTCATATTAAATTTAGTTTGAAGTTCAAGAAATTAGAAAACTATTTAGTTTGATAATAATAAATGAAATTAAGGAAATTAAAGATTTCACACAGATATAACTTATAATTGCATCCAGAGAAGTTGTGATGTTCTAAAATTAAATTTGTAGATTTCCACATTTATAAATATTTTATATATATATACGCATCTAGAATAAATGAACTACACAATTTATTGTGATGAAGCTGATGCTGAATGCCTAAAATCATTTCAGACTATACATACATATTTTCTCTTTCTTTTTCCTATCTTTAGAATGAAATGTGGACATTGATATTGCAGTATATTTAATTGGCAAATTTTTCAAAAGAATAATGAGCACTGACAATATAATTGAACAGTTTTATTTATGTAAAAATAATTGTTGAATTAATAACACATAAATAGAGGCAAAAAAAGTCACTATAAAAGTATTTGGGCTGAAATATTTTTATATTTTAAGAAAAATTTAGGATGGAGAATATCCTGTTTAGCAAAATTTGCTATGAATTTAGTATGTATCTTAGCACATGTAGAGTAAATGTTTCCTGAGTTAAAACTCATGATTTTCAGAAAATAATCAATGAAGTATGTATTTATTGGTTTATTCATTCATTCATTCATTCATTTACTAATGTATAGATTTATTTCCTAGCCAATAAAGGGCAACTTTGAAGAAAACTGTTGCCAATTTTATAAAAATAGTAAAATAATAAAATCATATCAAAATTTATTAATAGAAAAAAATACCATTGTGATGTTTTGGAACAGCTAAGAAACTAAAATATGGCTAAGACAGTGTTTCAATTATGGAAATAAAAATCACAAGCAACTAGTCTGCTTAATTTTTAATTTTTAATGTTTTCTTTTTCCATTGCGTGGTTAGAGGTGAATATTTATCTTAGATTTCACTCAGTCTTTATAGGAAATGTCCTGACTTCTCAAAGAGATTCACATCCAATTGCAAACACTGACTGTTTTGGGAAGTAGTGTGGATTTGTAAAGGCAGAGGGATTTAGGCAATCAATAGAAAGTCTAAATCCTAAAACAATTCAGAAGAGAAGTGAATAAATGTAGAGGAACGAATAAGGACATTCTTAGAAATATGGGACTTGATTCTGTTCCCTTCAAGAGAGCGTTTGTGCTGAGAATAAAGTATGGATGCCTTAGATAATATTTTAAAATATCAATCTTTCTATGGTCAGTGAGTTTCCTGGATTGTCTGCAAATCCAGAAAACCAACAAACATCACACACAATTTATAATGGGTTCAGAAGGAAAGGCTTACTTTTATTTAATTATTGACATTTCTGTCTCAACCGTTGAAAGGCAGTACAACAATTGCCTAGGATTATCCCTTCTTTGGTAAGAGAAGAACTGTAGCTGGGAGCCCACACTTTTTCCCAATCATCACCCTCCCCGTCCTCTTCCCCAACAAATACAAGGTTTTCAAATTATTCATTAAAACTTGTGAAGGGGTAATGCCAATGGTTTTAACAATATACCTCAACATGTCATCTGCTATTTTGGAGGTCTTTAAAGAAGGCTCATGTTAAGGCAGCATAACTTATGTCTAATACAAATATAATTTGCACTGAGTTTCCTAATCATGAGAGTTAGCTATTATAAGACAAAATGAAGCAAATTCTTCCCAAATCCTCCACATACTGCAGAGGAGTATCAGAAAGAATGGATAGGAGAGAACTTGACTTCGCATCTGGGTAAATTGATTTTAGGAGAGGTGCTCTCAGAGATTACTGAGATAGATTAGTCTGTACCAGACTAGGCCTACCTTTCTGCCCCTTTCCAAATGAAACTAAATGCAGATTTGTGAGTAGGGATGGAAGAGTAGAATAGTGAGGTGAGAAATAGTGCAAAATCTGACTATCACAGCCTCGTGCACTGCAGACTTATAAATCTGAGTTAGACCTGACGACATTGGGAGTTACATGATTTCTACACTGTTTATTCAGGATAATTAACCCTCCCAGTTCCCTTGGAACATTCCATATTTTAGCACTGAGAATCACATCTCAGGAAATCCCTAGGTCTTGGGCAAAGTTGGACTGTTGGTCAACCTCACTGTACTGACATTCTGTTAAATGAAATAAATAGGAAAAGCTATGAGAAATAGTATTTCAACCAGTGGGGTGAACATGGGGAGGGTGTATAGGGTCAAAGAATGACTAAAGAGGATGGAGTGAAGGATGAAGTCATAAGAAAAATAAATTTACTTTCTGCCTACATCAGCTCATTCAATAAAGCACTTCCACTTGTCTCACATGTCTGTTTCCCAAAACTCACTCAATTATCAACCATGCTGGGAAGAATATAAAGAGAGTTTAAACAAAAGAAATGTTTGTATCATCCTGAAGATTAAATATGTAAACAATTGTGACATGGTGCTCTGTCCTTTTACTCATGCTTTTACCCAGAGTGAGGGAAGGTATGGTTTAAACATTGTAAAATTTATTCTGCCTAATTTGGTGCCAGAGAAGCAAAATCAGGACCCTGCTCTAAAGTAAAATAAAGTCAACAATATTTCAAAAGACTAGATTTAATTAGAAATTACAGAATGCTTAGTCACATGGAAATCATCGTTTATGAGCTTCTATATCATCTCTGTGTTTTTACAACAACTCAAAGACAAATACTAATCAACAAAATCATTCTTTTTTTGTGCGTAAATTCATTCTCTGTTTTATATCCAAAACCTCCATAGCAAGAGAAAGGCCTGTTTTTCCCCAGAGCTTTGCCCATGAGAAGTCAACAGGTAGTAGATAATGGTGCAGGATTACGTCAGGGAACAATAAAAAATATTCATGATACAAGGATACATACATCCCAACAGAGGTTTGAATATGAAAGTAATTATATGCTTATGTTTTCCATATCACATTATTTAAAAAATATGTTAATCATTGAAAACGAGTAGTGATTGGTTATCTTTTTAAAAGGTACCAAATGATCTTGAAAGACTGTTACAATAGCTTCCTTTTCAAACTAAAGATTACTTTTACCTGCTCTATTATTTCAATAATCATGGCTTTATTTCAGATTAATTTCTTTATCACTTAGGGCTATTTATTTGGGTATATTATTGGCCATCCTCATAATTTGTTAAAAGGGCAGAACATCTCTTGTATGAACAGAACAATGAGAAAAGAAGCTAATACATAACATAGTTTTCCCATCTCTCTTTTTGATAACGTAGAAAACAGCTTCAAGGAACTATTTGGTGGTGCGTTCCTGCGTTGCAATTTTGAGTTTTTTTTAATAGACTCAAAAATACACTGAATCAGCGATTCAGACCTGTAGAGGAGATTGAAACCTATTAAGGTGGGTAACGCTTCATTTTCCACCAGCCTTTTACGAGGAGAGGTCATTTAAAAAATGGAGAAGCTGCATTGATAAAACTTGTCTAAGCTCTCCAGTAAATGCCCTTTACGTGAGGCAACGGTGAGGGGAACTAACTGCACTAGGCTCTCCTTAAGTTTGTCTCCATCCCTGGGGGGCCACAGGCTTTGTCTGGAAATATCATGAAGCCTGGATCCCTTGTGAGAATTTTCAGCACTTCAGCCTCAAGTCTCAGCTGGAAATATTATAAGCAAGGTCTTTCATGTGGTATTTCAACATTTCTCACTCCAACCTCTGAAAGAAATGGAAACAAACCTTGTCGATGTTTATTAAAGCCCTAGAAGGGAGGTTGAATTTCAAGACTGTTCTTCCAGAGGGTGAAAGGTCAGCGTGGGAGTAAAAATAAATAATAAAAATTATTCCCATCCCCCTTCAGTTCCTCAAGCTGACGGCCTCATTCCTAAGGGGGATCCGTGGTGCCGGCAACATGACATTCGTACAAGTGATTATCTTTCCACTATTGTTTTCCTCACATTTACGCATATGTCTCTGTAACATGCAGCAACAGATTTCAGGAGACAGAGAATACCATGAACAGTAGCTCTTGTTTATAAGCACATCATATCCATCTGTAAATTACTATATTCAAGTGTATTTTGAAAATCACATTTTTCACTTCAAGTACATAAATGCGGCTAAATGTTATATTATTATGCATTGATACATCGTTATAAGAGCCAGCTCTCATTCTTATTTTCAAGTTAGAGCCTTCCCTTTTTTACTTGGCACATACTTAAAGTGGAAAGTACTTTCATCTGTATTATCGTATATGATTCATAGATTCTAAGTGGTGAGGAGATAATGGTACCACAATTCTACAAGTGAAGGCAATGCTACTCCTTGTGATCACATGACTTGCCTAAAACAAAGTAGTTCCTAAGAGTAAGAACGACAGCTTGGAAATAAGGGCAGCTGTCTTTACCTAGATGGCCTATTCTTTCAAAGAAATACTTTCTGAAGGTCTATTAGATTCAAAATATACTGCATGCATTGCATATCACTATATTTAATAATGTATATTTCCATAGAATTAAGTCTGGGCATTTTCCCTCACTGCAGAGGGAATGCTTACTGCAGAGTTGGAGTAATAGGACATATACACATTATGATAATGTGCAATCCAAGTCAATGGGAAGTTAATGAGCAAATAATAGTCATGACTATTCTGAAAAGAAAGAAATATCCTGTCTGAAGTGGTGAGATAAGCCTTCACAGAGGTTATTATTTTGATGCATTTTCCACCTCCACCTTGCAATGTAACCAACTCTATACTTGCTTGCAGGACACAGGGAGGTATTGAGAACGTAATACTACAATATCAAACATTTTGACCACTTGCTATATACCAA
Source organism: Rhinolophus ferrumequinum (assembly GCF_004115265.2). NCBI lineage: Eukaryota > Metazoa > Chordata > Mammalia > Chiroptera > Rhinolophidae > Rhinolophus > Rhinolophus ferrumequinum. The sequence goes on from NC_046289.1 coordinate 14,791,257, forward strand.
GGGTTTTGTTATGCAATATAGTATGCAAATTCTAACAATAATTTGATAATGTAAGAATAATATTATCCTTGTTTTACAAAAATATGCATGTTTATGCTTCAAGAGGGTAGCAGCAGGCCCAATACATAGCCTGCTTTACCCACCTTAATTGTAAGGTTTAGATCTGGAATTGAGCCCTGACTCACTCCAGAGCCTGGAGTTTCAGCTACAGTTCATACCATCAGGTGTGAGGGAAACAGAGTAGAGAGTGAATGCGCCTATTAAGCTTAGGTTAGTAAGGCTGAGAGATCTTTGCAGTGAGTCTGTGGAGCTCAACTGTAAATAGATCTTCACAGTGGCAGTGAACGTGCTTTCCTTTCACAGTGACTAGGATGGAACAAGACTATCTGGGGAAAAATTGTCTTTTAATGGTGAAGTCAAAACCATATGCGTGGGAAACGATTTAATCTGAACGCATTTCATTTACTGTAATAACTATTAATTATTGAATATATTTTTACATTGTATGTACAGATCTTACTGTTCTTAAGAACGCTAGAATGGATCCAAGTAATTATCCTTCATCAGTTGCCTTTTTTATATGTTTTCTGTGCCTCCAGGGGAAAATAGAAATATTTTTCCCAAATTTCTCTTCAAAATTACGCAACTGATCCCAGAAGAAAAAAAAAATATATAGTGTTAACTATGTAAGAAAAACTTGTGAACCAGGAGATCTCTAGTTTTGGTCCTACTTATTTCTTGTATTAACTTGGCTAAATATCCTAAATAATTTCCCTTATTTGTAAAATAGAAGTAATATTAGATCATGCTTTACGAGACATGAGATAAGGGAGAATTAATTTCTTCATTCCTCCCTCAAAGGAATATTATAAAGTTAGTCATAATATCCACAATGCTTTTCTGATTGATATCCAATATGAGAAAAAGAGAATGAAAACTGTGCAAGAAGATTTGTGATGAGAATGCAAGCAAAGCAAGAGCGTGAGCTTATGTGGCAGGCACTGACGCTGGAGCCAATCTTGTTATTGGCTGTTCAATCTATGTCCACATTTCTAGAATAAACACTGTGTTCTGTATCTTCACTGAAAGCAGTTTGGCACTATGAAGAAAATCTAATGTTTGACAGAATTCTTTGCTTTTCAGTTACTTTTCTTTTTTCTCTCTTCCTCTCTCTCTCTCTTTCTTTTTTTTTTTGGATGTGCGCAGACACAACTATACTATCACAACATCATTTGCCAAAAGAATTAAAATCCAGGGGTATGATTTAATCCTTAAATTTCTCTTGAATAGTCTCTTTAATGCTTCTCCCCATAAGTCTTTTCATTTTATTACTGCATCTAGAATCGTTTGACTTTAAGGTGGGAAAAATCAGTAAGGAGTACAAAGCCAATATGAAAACTTTCTACATTTTCAGACGGAAAATTAAAAGTGCATGATAAATAATTCTGAAGAAATTATTCTAAGGGATATCTTTAAGAGTGTTGTCAACCTCACGCTTTAATACTTGAGCGTTGTAATTGCATGCTTCTTTAGGGGTTTTATGAATCAATTTATTCTACCAATTGATAATTAGATAAAACAATAATGTAACTCTTTTGTGAGAAATACTTCAAGCTATTTGATTCTCAAAATAAGGAGTTAATGATATAAGGACTTACAAAGTACTATAGGCCATTTAACAAATGAGAGGCAATCACTCAATTATTTCTTGAAGCACTATTGTTCCTCCTCTCTCTGATTAAAAGAGTTAAACTTGCAGAAAACATTTTGGAATTAGGAAGTTATCAATGTTGTCTTTATATATTAAATTAATGGGGGGGAAGGAAAAAAGTAAGAAAATCTTTCATATGAAAACATTGCGAATAATTTTCACGTTTGAATGATCATCGAATAACCTTTCCTGTCTCTTTCATGTGTTGCTCTGGGAACGTATTAATCTTTGAAGACTTCTTACATTATAAATATTGCTTATGGCACAAATCATGCAAATTTATCCCCCTTTCATTACTTCAGAGCTTCTTAGGTCAAGAGTTATCATTCAGACCACATCAACTACTTCAACTAAACCGTATTATATGTGTATGTCAGTTTATATTTGAATGTATTATGTAGCACCATGATAAATCCTTCCTGGCCTTCGGCAAAGGTGTAGTAGTAACAAGAGGCTCTATTTAGAAGATAGAGTTTTTATGGTTTAAGTGCACAGTTCCCAAGGAGTTAAGCAAATAATAAGCAACCCCTTTTCCCAAGGAACTTTCAAAATTGCAGGAAACAACACCAATAGTATTAGGACCAGAGTGTTTTACAGAAAATGGTCCTATGGATACCCCTTAGAGAGAGTGGGAGAGTTTTCCACTTAGCTGTCAACGTGTCTAGAGAGAAACAACATACTACAGCAAAATTAATGATAAAATGGAATATAAAAGCACGACACGGAACTGCTGTTAAATAAATTTATGAAAGCTTGACATCAAAAGTCAAATGTTCTCTTATAAGGATTCCTCCTCCCTGGCTTCCAAAGATTCACATACCCTTATCCCATACCCAATATGGACGCCACCCAACTCCATTAAACATTTGAGATCTGTTTAAATCCTTTCTAGATTGGCGGTTCCAAGAGGGAAAGCAACCTCTCCCAAAATGAGTAGAAGTTGTAACTAAAAGGTAAAGAAGTATAGTTCCCTATCCAAGATACCTACCGGATAATTATAATGGATGTTATCATTTTTAAGATAATTTAATCTTGGAGGTTTGTATACTTGCTCTAATTATATAACTCTTTTTGGGGATTACTCTGAAGAAGTTTCACTAATTTATAAGATAATTCAAGAGATAAAAATATGCTTTACTCAATATTAGTACTAGCAAGCCTTCCATGTATTACCTAACTTGACTTAGAATAACAGCAGTTAATATGCATTTACTTTGATTAAGCATAAGTCACTCTGTTAAATGCTTTCTACATTTACCCTTTTTTATTACTTTTTACAACTCTATTGGGGTAATTATTCTTAATGTTCTCATTTTGCAGGTGTGGAAATTGAAGACGGCGAGTGTCAAGGTCACACAACCAATACATGTAAGAGCTGGGACTGGACCCCAGGAATTTGAAACCAGACCGTGGCTCTGATCTTGTCTCTATATTCCCTCAAGGGATCCATAATGAGATACAAAATAAGTCCAAAAATCACTGTCTTTGAAGACATTACAAATAATTTATTGAGGGCAACTAGCAAAGCAGAGTTCCAGAGCAAGGATAGCCTCATCAGAATAAATTCCTAGTTGCAGCCAGTGCAGGAAAAAGAAAATAAAATTCTTGTTAGGAGATGTAAACCTTGGTATATTTACAAAGAGAATTATATGACCTTATGTGTGCATTTCTTATATTCCTATGTTGCCACACACACACACACACACACACACGTTAGTGCTAAGGAGATGTTTTTTTCAGTGATGATGATATAATGATCATGCAAGTGAAAATGATAAAGAAAAATAGCTCTTTCTGTAAGTTATAAACTAAACATAAACGTAGTTTGTTAGATGACATGAAATGAAAACATTGGCAGATAATTAATCTTTGAATTGATGTTTGTGGATGAGAAAATACTGCAAATTTGGAGACCAAAGCTGAATTACAGGTGGTCCAAAATACACAACGTTTTAATAACTAGGGTGAACTGCTTTGTGAAAGCTTATCAGTGCCAGTAATTTAATTTACTGTAAGGAAGATAAACTGAGTCCTCATGTGTAGGGCTCCATCCCTACCAGAGGAACTCTGCAGGCTTAACCATGACTATGTGGCCCTTGAAGATCAAACTCAAGATAAAACAAATAATAATGAGGAAAAGAATCTTTCTAATTAGTGATGACTCTTAATAAAGTGGCTTCATTTTCAATTTCTATTACTACATATAGGCCAACAATACCAATGGGTGTAATATAGGATTTAAATCTGAAGGAACTGATCGAAACATTGTAATTACTTTCTGAGATACACGTATAATTCATTGCTGAATTCAATTAAGGAGTTTTCTTGGAGCTGTACATGGTTTCAGTTTCAAGTGTCATCCAGAATATTATGTAATTTGCAAATTCTCTATAAGGTTTCCATAATCATTCGTCTTTAAACTACTTGAACTTCGACTAGAGTGCTGTTGACTTCCCAAACTCATTTGAAATAGGGCCTGATTGATCTTTCAAAATTAAACCTGGCGGTAGTATCACACATGAAACAGGTAGCCTTAAAGGGCCCCAGGCTTTGGTCACTCAAACAAGGGAGTAGTCTACAGAGAAGACGCACCTGAAGGACTTGATTAGGAAGTCTCAGAAGACATTGGCAGATGGAAGTCCTGCTGGATCTCCACATCTGTGCACTGATCCTTGTTGAACACAGAGAACCAAGGACCACTGCCATTTCTTATTTCTACACAGAAAGCATTCCCACCTTACCCACATCTAAGACCCTCTATCTATAGACTTAAAGACACAGCCCTTGGTTTTATGACTCAGCAACTGTTTAGACTTTAAAAGTGAAGTTAATAGGCATTAAGTAGTCATTTCTCATTTCCAAAATGAAACTGAAATGAAGGGTTCTTATAATTCTACAGGTAACATGCACAAGTGATTTACATTAAATATATATTCACTTTTGCACTTACTACCACACAAATACTAAGGGTGCCAAAGAAAATGTATACACATGACTAGCATTCATCTTTTGTTATCAGTATATATTATTACAATTTTAATACATTTTTTCCGTTCTTAAAATGTGTATACATTTTTTTGGCACCCTCTATACGTTCTTTCTTTTCCATAATGCTTTTAATAGCAAATGAGGCAGTAAAGCAGAATATACCCTATACATTTAAATGTTCAAATCGATTTCTTAAGTTTAGATCCTCCAATGTTCATTCCCAACGTGTTTCCTTCAATGGAGATGTCTTCACAGACCTCTACCTAAACCAATTCTCCATTTAACATTAGAATAAATGGCAACAATCCAAAATCCATGGACCTAAATTTAGTTTCAGTCAGTGTAAATTCTGTAGCACAGTGTCCTGGAAATCAAGTTTGAGGTCACTCAGAAAATATGCATCACATATTTGAGTTTCCTTTGCCCAGCTACATAGCAGGAATATTTTGCAGTACAAAAATCAAGTACATTAACTTTGTGAAAATTAAACTAAATGGTAGAAAAAAAATAGGAAAGAAGGAAGAAAAGACTTTTTAATCTGCTTCTTAAGTATCAATAATTATTGAGATGCAATCAATATTATATTTTCCACAAATGCTTAGTAATTATTACCAATCTTTGTTGAATTATCTCAAATATTACAGAAGAGGTCTGGGCTAGAGACAAGTAATGTATAGTAGTTAGCAGTGTCAGATAATGCCCATGAGAAGCAAAATTGACTATGACCATATTTCAAGTGCTAAATCTCAAATGCAACATAATATTAGGAATGTGCCAGAGTAAAAGAGGAATGACAATAATTTAATAGAAAATAAGTTCAGCACAGGAAACAGGAAAGGAAGATGAATTATGTCACATTTTCTTTTGCAAATTAATTGAGACCTATTAAAATATAATGAGTTCTTATATCAAAAAAGGAACTGTAAAAAATCAGTAAAACCTAGTAATTTAAATGTACTTAGTTTTTGATGCTATATGTATGTGAGTGTGTGTATGTGTGTGTGTTTGTGTGTAATTAGATAGGTAGATATATTCCTGTGAAAATAGAGACCTATAAGTATGAACTATATTATTTACAATTAAATATTTTTATCATTAAGTTTTTAAAAGTCTCCTAGTAAATCTGTTTTAATTCAGTTAATTAAACAGTTCTCCAAAAATATATTTCAGAAGCTGTTGTCCATCTTAAAATAATATGATTTCTACTAAAGATACCTGATCGGTTTTACCTGCTACTCAAATACTCATTTTCTTCAGGCAGTTACATAGCAGGAAACCAATGGGAAAGAAACCCCATAAATACCATTCGTCAAAGCATTTAGCAATATCATTCTTGACCTTCCTTATCTGTGTATTAATTAAGATTTTAAACATCTCAGTTTGTTCACTTGCTTTTATATTTCTATTGATATTGTTGTCTTTGAGTCTTGAGATATAGAATAAAATCTTCTCTTCTCCATAGAAATTGTTCTAACCTCCTTCCAGGTGACATTAAAATCTCAGTGGATGGTGCGTTCAAAAAAGCCTGGATTTTGGAATGCTCCCTGGTACAATATCCCCACAGATTGCAAGCAGCCTTCTGAATCTCCTTCCACTCACAGAAGATGTCGAGTTGGCAGTTCTTGGTGGCTGTTTGCCACTCATTTTCCTCAGAGCCCAAGGCTTGGATTTGTGCTGAACCAAGGTGACCACTTTTATTTTACATTTTAAGCTTTTATCTCTTTTGCCTTAAATGATTTTTATGTATGGACAAACCAGTTCAACTAAGATAATCTACTGTCACTCTCCACTAAATCTTCCCACTTTTTAAGAACTGTCACATACCTGAATTTCTCCTAAGAATTGTTCATTAAGACAAGAATGCATGACCATATTTGGAGAACTTTCTCCTAGCATCAAGGAAATAAGTTGCACTTCTAGTTTCTGCCCCCTTTACTACCTCTTGACTATAGGAAGTCATGAACTTATCCAAGTCTCAGTTTCTTGACTAAAAAGATGAGAACAACAATGTTTGTCTGGCCCAACTCCCAAGATCCTAGTGAGGCTTAAATCAAGTTATATATGTGAACATATCTATAATCTGTGTAGCACAATACAATGGAAATTACTTCTGATGAATCAGACATCATGCAACAAATCTCACTCCTTAAAAAATTCCAATACATTCTGTAGTTTTAATGAGTTTTTAAGCTTTGAAAGAATACATGTTTAAACATATCCTGATATCCTGTTTAAGAAAACAAACAAACAAACAAACAAACAAAAACTATCCATGAAGCCTAGTAATTGTGCTTACTGTCAAAAACTGAGTATTACCTGCTGTCGAATTTTATATCAGTCTGGGAGAACAAAAACAAAAATTGTTGATACTTTCGTAATTTGGCAGAGTATTTTTTTTACTAGTCTCTTTAGCATGTATGAAATCAATGTCTCTAATTATGTCATTTTGCTTAGGCAACCTTTAAATGCCTTTAGGGAAAATCTTGGTGTAAAGTATAAATTAATCATATTTGATCATAATTAATTATACCTACTGCTCTCCTCATATTTTTCTTCAAATTGTCAGAATTTTATTACTATAATTTCATTTTTCTCTGCAGTATTTATCTACTTAGAAATCACTTTATAAAGAGCTACATTCTGGAGGGAATAATGGAAGAATGAGTTTTAGTTGAGGGAGACTGGAAATACACATTGCTATCTCTTGAATAAGCAGAACATAATCTATAAAAGATTTTTTAAAATTCCCATTGATTTGGTAAGAGGTAACTATGTGGGCCAATTAGTTATTATTAGGTTGGTGTGAAAGTAATTGAGGTTTAAAAGATTAAAATTGCAAAAACCGCAATTACCTTTGCACCAACCTAATAGTATAGTAGCAACGTTATAACCATAAGCATATATCTCAGAGTTTGAATGCAAGTATTTGCTTTTGGTTTTGACTTTCCAATAATAACACATATACTTTCTATTTTTTCAAATTTGTCCAAAAATACACCAGAAGGAAAAAAAAAAGATATACAAGAGAAATCAGAAGACAGAGCTACATTAACCTTCTATATCATCTCTTTTTCAAGAACATTGTTACAAGCATTATTTTATTAAAATATACATGTGTATTATTCGGGATTCCATTAAAAAGTAAAAAGAATACAATTTATTTTCATACAAAAACCTGGAATGAATCTGACTTTCCTCTTTCGGATTTTTATTTGTTTGTTTTCTGTTTTTTTAGTGTATGAAACTTTTCCTTATTTTCTTTTTGCCACCCAAACATACTAATTAAAGTGGATTTTATTAATTTTTAAAATCATCTAGCCTTAGTGAAATAAACATTGAAATGCAAAAACATTTCCTTTCTTCTGCCATGCTTGATTATCAGAGGCTTTATTTGTTTTTTTCCCATACTACAAAAGCTACTTGTATTTACTTGTTAGTTTCTATTATGAATTGCTACATTGACAACATTTACCTTTTTCAAATCTCTTTTGTGATAGTTAACTTTTTAAAACACTTTATCAGCCCATTTTAACAAAACGAAGTAGAGAAAGGTCTCTGAAAGCCAATTCATAATGTAACGTTGGAAAATTTAGGACTAAAACGCAATATCTAGAAGAATGCCATCTTTTTACTATCCAATCAGACTATTGAGCTTGTTGCCAGAACTATTTTGCACCCTTCTGCACCAGGTAGCACATCACTTCCACCTGGTTGTGTGATCCGAACTTGGGATTCCATCATCAAACCCCTTCCCCATTCTACTTGTTTGCATGGAAGGCTCAGGTTGTACTTGCCCACACATTGAATGCATTAGAAGCCAAACAGACCCTTCTTTAGACTATCTTATCTCTTCTTTACTCATCCTAAATGCATCTAGGACATCAGCCATTACATCTGGGAAAAAGCCCTGCAAATTTTGAGCTTCAGCAGAAATTCTCTTCCAAATTCTGAACTTTCTTTTGGAAAGTCTGCAAGATATTTTCTTCTTGATCTTGAACAAAGATTCCAAACTTTACATGCCCCAAAATATTGTCTCTCTCTAGTACCAAAAAAAAAAATTAAAAATTGAACACAAAAGTGATGATAGGTAGTAATAGGATTAAGGCAATGGTTGCCCAGATATTTGGTTAAACGTTATTCCTGAGTATGTCTTTGAGGGTGTTTGTGAATGAAATTCACACTTGAATCTAGAAAGTAAAGTGGATCAGCCGCCCCAGTATGGGTATATCTCATTCAGTCTGTTAAAGGCCTAAATAGAACAGAAGACTGAGTAAGGAACCATTCTTTTTCTCTACTTGACTGACACTAACTGGGACATTGACCTTCTCCTGCCTTCACACTCAGTCTGTAACTGAGCCATTGGATCTCCTGGGTCTCCAACTTGGCAACTGCATGTCTTGGACTTCTCGGCTTCCCTAACAATGTGAACCAATTACTTATCATAAATCGATGTATCTATCTATCTATCTATCTATCTATCCTTTTTATTGGTGCTATTTTTCTGGAGAACCCAGACCAATACAAGAAATATTAGATCAAATTTCCTAGAATGTGATTCTGACTGTGACACACAAACATTAAAAAAATGAAAGAAAGAAAGAAAGAAAGAAAGAAAGAAAGAAAGAAAGAAAGAAAGATAGAAAGAAAGAAAGAAAGAAAGAAAGAAAGAAAGAAAGAAAGAAAGAAAGAAAGAAAGAAAGAAAGAAATTGCACTATTCTTCAAATAATTATTCAAATACCTCCTCAAAAGAAGACCAAGTATTATTACTATTATTACTAAACAGCTATGTTAAAAGGCTGGGGAAGTTTCATGTCAAATACAGAAAGAAAGTTCTGAATATACATTAAATATAAAACAAAACATTACCCCAAATAATATTTATACAAATATTGCTTTATTAGCAGTTTTTTGAAAATGAACTATTTTTTAAAACTTTTCTGTCAATGTAAACAGGAAGGATTTGCTTTCCACTTTCTGAAAAGTTGACTTTATTCAGTTACCTGAAAAATTGGGTTTCAGGTAATTCAGATTAGTTGTTAATTTTTAAATTATATCCCATTTGATGATACTTGTTCATGTTTTTGAAGGATCACTTGTGCTACTTCTCAGACTCATTGATATTCACAGCATCTTATGAATCAAAGCAATCTGCCTCCTATATTACAAGTATTCTACTCACCGCTGATGTTACATCATTAATGACTGTATTTAAGAGAGATGAGAGCTGTCAGTTACTGTTCAAAAAAAGTTAAAGTAAAAAGTAAAGATGAAAAAATGAAATATTTGCTATCAGCCAGGAAACCAAGCATTAGCTCATTTTATTTATTTATTTATTTATTTATGTTGGTAAATCAAAATAATGCACAGATTTTCATCTTTGTATGTCACGTTTCTGTCAAAAACAGACAAAATGTAGTGCAACACTACAAAGTCTGCATTAAACATAAAAGAATAAAAATGTGTCTATATGCTCTGAAAATTAAAATCTATTAGATTGGTGCAAAAGTTATTGTGGTTTTTGCAATGATTTTTAACCTTTTAAACCGCAATTACTTTTGCACCACCGTAATACTTAAAATGAGATAAAAAGGAATGTATCTATATAGAAACTACTTGTATTTGTTTTATCATATCCTTAAACTCACAAGTTAAAAGACCAATCAGTAACAAAACGAAGTAAAAGATAAAGAAAGTAATAATTCCACAAATGTCATACTTTTAAAAATAGTTTTAAAACATAAGGTGGCAATATTGTCTAACCTATTAAAGAAATTCCTAAGAGACTACAGGGTATACCTTCAAGCATTCCTTAGCCTGTTATAGTAGCCACACCAGGATTATCCATAGGAGTCCTAACTTTCTAAAGGTAGAGCAGGAGTTAATCGATACTACTTCAGCTTTCTGATTGTTGAAGTACTCTCACGGTCTAGGAAACTTCATCCACGACCATGTACCTGTGTGACCAGAGTAATACATAAAAATTGACAGCAAAAGGATGATGAGAAATAAGATTCTCATATGTAATGTCCAAATATCCCCCGACAATTGCAAAGCCAAAAAGAGAAACTTGACAGTGGAGAAACCTGGCAGACAACACCTTATTCAAGTGATCAAAATTAACCATAGATGCAATAGAACAAATGAAAGCCAGGTGCCTCCAGATCTGATGCACTGAGGACATGGCATCGCACCTCTGGTATTTCTGCCCCCAAAGAGCACAGACTTAATATAATGCTGAGCAAATATCAGACAAACGAAACTGAGGAACGCTGTATAAAACAACTGGCCTGTTCTTTTCCAAATTGTCAAGACCTTTAAAAACAAAGACAGAAAAACACTTCTAAAGTAAACTAGATTAAGGAGATACGACAACGAAATGCCACATGTTTTCATGTATTGGTTCCTGGGTCAGAGTGTTTTTCTTACTATAAGGTATATTTCAGCATAAAGTACACTTAACAAAAAACAGAGGTGGTAGTCTGAAGGAGGGAAAGGGAGAGCGAGAGAGAGAAAGCAAATTTGACAAAATCTTAATATTTGGAGAATAAGAGTGAAGGGTATATGGCAAAATTTTGCACTGCTTTTGGACCTTTTCTTTAAGTTTCGATTTATTTTAAAATAAAAAATATACATATCTGTGTTTGTGTTAATTATAATTCTTCTGTGCATAGTAAATAATTGTTTTTTTCTTCTGTATTCCCAAAAAACATATTGCTAGTAATTCTCACTGGACTTGCATGTTGGAAAAGATTTTGACATTATTTAGCTACACCTGCCACAGTTTTATTCCTAGGGGATAAAAAGACATAGGCCTACACAGATGAAAGCACTCACTCAAGTTCATACAAATATTAAATGAAGTAATAAAATTTTGATATGTATTATCTTTCATCCGTTCCTTAATATATTCTGATATTTATATAAAAATGCTAGCACTATCTCTGTATTTATATTTCTGTAACTTCTAGTACAAGATCTTGCATAGAGTAGAAACTCACAAAATGATAATACCTGACAGTTCTATTAAGATGGTGCAAAAGTAATTGTGGTTTTGCGATTATTTTCAACCTTTTAAACGGCAATTACTTTTGCACCAACCTAATACTTCCTGATAGTCCTACTGTGTTTCCCCAAAAGTAAAACCTAGCCGGACAAACAGCTCTAATGCATCTTTTGGAGCAAAAATTAATATCAGACCCGGTCTTATACAATATAAGTATATAGTAAAGTAAGACCGGGTATTATATTATATTATATTATATTATATTATATTATATTATATAAGACCCGGTCTTATTTTACTGTAAGACTGGGTTTTATATTAATTTTTGCTCCAAAAGATGCATGAAAGCTGATTGTTCAGCTAGGTCTTATTTTTGGGGAAACACGGTGCTACCTGAATTTGGTGTCTTCAGTTTTTTAGGCAATCATCAAATGTTTATGAAGTGTCTTCTCTAGAGCACGTACCACATTGGGAAAACAAACATTACTATGTCTTGATCTTTCCCCTCACCTCTCTCTTGAAGAAAATCACACTCAACTGGGGAAAACGGTGCTATTAACCGATAGTTGAAATATGAGAGAAGTAATGTGGTAGAACCAAAAGATATCTAGTTTAGTAGGAGAAGGCGAGCACATACCTAACAATAAAAGAAGGGCAAGATAAATGTTTTAAGAATATGAAGTCACTTTGAGATCACTGGAGTTACTATTAGCTTAGAAAAGGGAACACACTACTTCCCAGGTGGGGGGGTAGAATTTTTCTAGGCCTTGAAAGATATGGATGAAAATTGGTGAAGATATTGCTAAAAAGAATGACAAAGGGAACAGGAGACAATCTCTGAGAGTTCTATAATTCCCTCTTTCTAGATGTTTATGAGGCCATTTGAGTATCTGTAAGATTTCTACGGGAAGGCTGCCAATGTTAAAATAAGACCTCTTATGTTATTCAAAATTTGATGTAAAAATAAATAGAGACATGGATTTTTTAGGATTCTAGACTAATGGAATGAAGAGAGAGAGAGAGAGTGAGAGAGAGAGAGGAGGAAAGAAGAGAGAGCGAGAAAAACACAAATGGTGTAGCCAGCAGATGCAATTGCATCTAAACTTCTTGGAAAAATAAGGGCTCTCTTTTCCCTTTTGCAGGTCTCCACAGGCAGCAATCCCATGCTTATCTCTGCCTTACATTCCAGAGTTTAAGAGGTCTCTATGGCAATTTGTTCAGAGGACGGCGGAATAAGAGGAAACTGAAATAAAGCCTCTGTTTTGTTTTCTTTTACTATATTCCATTTCAATTTATTTCAACTTCTTTATGATTTCTATCTTTCTTCTAGTACAGAAAAAAAACCTGTTAGTAACTTTCATTATGTCTCTGCATATTGGAAATGTTACAGATACTCAGCCTAGATTATATGTTAACAATTGGCTTCAGCTGTTTTCCTCCTATGGACCCCATATGTAGAGAGATTTTGTCTATCAAAAATCCTGTATTATTTATTATTATTTATTTACTTATTAAAAAGTGCAACATTACCAGTAATCAGGGCTTTTGAAGAGAATGTGCTAATCGGTGCCACTACAGCATAGTTATATATCTCTGGCAAAACTTAAGAAATAACAATTTGCTTAATATGTAATCCTTTTGATGATATTTAATTCTTATATATTGATATCTTGAAAAGTTTACTACTCACTTTATTGTAGAGGGGTTCAGGGAGCCCAGATTGTCAACACTGTACCACCCATTGTCCAGAAATGACAACACTAAATGTGTTCAAGATTTGGCAAAACCTTCATTCATTCTGTAGACTTAATTTTAGGTCAAGTGTTTCAAACATGCTGTTTGTTAATAAACTGAATATTGGACAGCTAGATCTCAAGGAATTAGGTAAAATAAATATCTAAGAGGAAATTTCTCCAGTTGTTTTGCTCTGGACATAGGTACACAAAATTAGTCCACAATTTCTTAATTAAATTAAAATTCTTATAGTGTTAGCCGATTTTTGATGGTCCATTTTATATGTAAAATGGTAATTCATAATTGATCATATGGGAGGAATAATTTCTGATGAACATTAAAAATATGAACTAAATGTAAATACATCACTGTTAGTTTGCAAACTGTCCCCCTTAAGTGGAGGGCAAGGAGAGACTGAAGAAAGAGGCCGAATCCTACAGATTGGTGGGTGGCAGTTTGAATAAACAAGGGAATTTACATACAAGGCTTGTCTTAGGTGCCACAAAACAAGTAGTTATCACCCAGCCCCCTGAATCTTAAAAGTTTACATAGAGACTTTACCTGGGTTCAGTCAAGTATATCATCCAGGTGACCTCAAAAGCACCTTATTCTCAAGACTGCATCCTTGAAAATGGCTCCCACTGTGGGAATGTTGGCAGAATATAGCTTCCAAGGACAGGGGAGGGTATGAGGAACCTCTTGCCCAGGTTTAGCTTGAGGGTCAACTAATCCTTACATGCCCTGGGTGAACTCCTCCAATGTTCACCATGATTTGCTCATCTCTTTCAGCTCCAACCACTAGCCACCAGTTCCCTCATCCCTACCCACGCAAACATCGATGTGGCACACACACACACACACCACAAATATATATTAACATATATATCACTTGGTACTCATTAATATCTGTACTAATGGAAAATGCTAACAAAGTTGCAGTTAAGTAACAGTTAAGTATATAGGAACCAGAGTCCTTGAGATTGCTTAGCTAATTTCTAAATTACAACACAAAGATCATTTTAATAACAGAAATCTTACTGTTTTAAACTTTAGCAAAAATCGCTATGGAAAGATGATATAATGCCAAGAAGATAAAACCATTTGTAAAATGTTATCTCCAGCCAAATATGTGTCACCAGAATAATTGAAATAAGACAAAGCTTTACATGTTCGTTGTTCTCACATCTTTTTCATTCTAAGAGATCAGACTAAATGTTATGGAGACATTAGAGGAAGGCATAATCGCTGTGGCATTTTCACTCTTACAAGCATGGAAAAATAAACATTTTATGGTACTCCTATTTTGGCATGATTTCCTCCTGATGGGGTCTTGGATAAGATCTAGCATCGATAGGGATAATGTCTTCTAGACACTGTTTAAAACCAAACCTCAACATCTTGTAAATACAGTCTATTCATGTTAGGAAAGTACAGCCAAACATTCAGAGTCAACAGAGGAAAAGAAAACACATTCACTTGTCTCCACTACTCTAATATAAGGAGAAAAACAGCTATCTTTACCCAACGTCCCACAGAGTGCCAACATCCTCTGACAGATCCATTAAGTGAAAGACTGTACCTCCTTCCATTCAAAGTTTTAGTTTTTAACCATCAGCAAAATGCAGATGTTATAACTCAGCAAAGAATCTCAAGGAATTTCAATCCTGCTCAAATTCTTCATTTTGGATTTATTTTTCAATACTGGGCATTGTCTCTTCAAACTAATGACGTGTAACTAGAACATGTAGCTACGTAGTAAACTGGTCTACATAGTTTACAACATATGCAGCTCTTGAATAATAAAACTATCACAAAATTAGGAGGCAGTCAATTAGAGATGGTTACTAATTATTCAAGACACCTATTAGAGTTGCTTCAGGAAGACCACTGACTCATTTTATGGATGTATTATAGATGCATGTTTGACTAATATTTCTGAGGACAAGTAAAATCATGATTTTCAGCAACTGTCCAAATAATTAAATTATAAAACATCTCACTTAAGTATTCTTCTGTAACTGGGTCATGCACATATTGCAAAATTGAATTATTTGTTTTTGGTTATATTATAAACCAAATCAGAGACACCTGATTTGTCCTGCAGCACCTCTTTTTTTTCCTTTCCTCTCTCCCTCCCTTTTTCCCTGTCTCCCTTTTCCTCCCTTGCTCCCTGTCTTTCTTCTTTCCTCTTTCCTTCTTTTACTCTACATATTTTCAGTATAACTCAAGATCTTGAAAGTTGAATATATAAGAACCCAGCGAACTGAACTTGAAAGACTTTGGTCATAACTTTTATTTATTTATTTATTTATTGTCTTTTAAAGTAAGTAAAATGTGCTCATTGTAAAATGTTCAAACAATAATGAAGTAACATTCCCTTTATAAAGCACTATTAAAGTTTGGATGTATGCCCTTTCTGAATGTTTCTATGATTTTATTAAAGAGTATTTATTAAATATCTGAATTGTATGGGTAATTCTCACTTAACTATGATAAATACAAAAAGAGAATGAAATTGTCTCTGTTTTCAAAAAGCCAACCACATAATGCAAGGAAATTACCTATTTGCACTAATAATTAGTCTGTGATATATGAAAGTATATTGGAAGTGGTAAATTAAATTGGTTTAAGTGACAGACACATTTGGTATAGAAAATAGCCATGAATTATAAAAGACACGAAGTTGCCCCCTTCCCAATGCCCATCGAACCATAAGTTCTCTCTTCTGAACCAAGTAGATGCTGGGAATGGTGTGCACACAGGGCTTGGAGACTGTGAACCTGAACGTGGGACTGACTAGTGTTTACACCAGGGAGTTAATGCAGGACCGTTCCCCTTTGTGTAGGAAGAGAGTTGGAGGACTATTGCCAGAGAACCTTGAGGCAAAGATAAGAGAGTGGACACCAGAAAGAGCTGCACATCTCAATATTCATGAACTCCCATAGGAAAGGAATGACCACAACATGAAGGGGTGAGCCACTGACACCCCAGCCCCCAGACACTGTGGGGAAAATTGTCAGGTGGAATGATGTGGACACCACTGTAGCTTGGAGCTGAGAAAAAAAATAAGTCCCCCTACTCTCCACAGTGCCTGAGGAAAGATTTAGGAATGTCTCATACAGGGCTATCTCTCTTCCCTCAGGCCACTATGGGTGAGCCTCAAGGAGAGAGGAAAAGAATATTTAAATGCTGTTCAGGAAATTCAGTAGTCAGAGAGATGAGAATTCAGCAAAACTAAAGAACCTGCTCTTGGTAAAAAAAAAAAAAAAAAAAAAAGTAAACTGTTGAAGGAGATAAAGGACAACAAAAACAACAGCAACAAAAAAGAAAATGGCAAAATGAAAACAATTTAAAGTGGTTCCTTTATAGCTCCAAAAAATGTTTTTGAAGCTAAACACATTATTTTAATTGTTTAAAGATTTTAATTAAAATATAGCTAACCTAAAATATATTAGTTTCAGGTGTATATCATACTTATTCAACATTTATATACCTAATGGTCACCATAAGTCCAGCAACCATCTGACACCATACCACGCTATCACAATATTATTGACTATATTTCCTATGCTATGCATTATATCGCCATGACTTACTGTTTTTTATACATGGAAATTTGAACTTCTTATTCCCCTTCACCTTTTGGCACCCTTTAATTTTTTTTTCAATTATAAGTGACATTCAGTATTATTTTATATTAATTTCAGATCTACAGCATAATGGTTAGATACTTATGTGATTTAAGAAGTGATCCCCTGACTAGTCTCATATCCACATGGCACCATACATAGATATTATTGTATTATTGACTATATTCCTTATGCTATACCATACATCTCCATGACTATTTTGAAACATTCAATTTGTACTTCTTTGACTATTTTGAAAGAAACATGACTATTTTGGAACAACAAATTTATACTTTTTAATCTTTTCACCTTTTCACCCACCTCTCTAACCCTTCCATCTGTCAACAACCAAAATTTTCTCTGTATTTATGAGTTTGTTTCTATTCTGTTTGTTTATATTATTCTTTAGATTCCACATATAAGCAATTCAGCTACTCTGTCTTTTGATCAAAGCATTTAATCCATTTACATCTAAAGTGATTATTGATAGATAAATAGTTATTGCCATTTATTATTCATCTTTATGTTTGCTACTCCCCTTTTTCATAAAGAAGTCCCAGTCTTGTAATACTGGTTTGCTGGTAATGAACTGCTGTAGCTTTTTTCTTTCTTATTTTTTATTTTTTTTTTTGGTGGAAGATTTTATTTAGTTGCACACACTGACATTTTATTATGTATTACCCAAGAACCAGGCCTTTCTTATGCATAACTGCTGTATAATTATGGCATTGAGATAACATAATACTGTTCCGTAATATGCAGTCTATATTTAAATATCTCCATTTTTTCCCCCAAAGACTGTCTGCTTAGCCGCTTCCTACCTTTAGAATTAAAGGAGCACATGTTCATCTTAATTGAAAAGTCTATTGAGTTCATTTAATCTACATTACTTAAAAAAAATTTAAAAGTTTGGGTTTTTTTTTTGTCTTTCATGACATTCGTGTTTTTGAGAATACTAGGCCAATTGTCTTGCAGTTACCATATATTCTTTTTTTTTTGATTATTATAATTTTATAGTAAATTTTTTTAAAATTTATTTTTAATTTATTGGGGTGGCAATTGTTAGTAAAATTACATAGATTTCAGGTGTGCAATTCTGTATCACATCATCCATAAATCACACTGTGTGTTCACCACCCAGAGTCAGCTCCCCTTCCATCACCATACATTTGATCCCCCTCACCCTCATCCCCCACCCCCCAACCCCTTTACCTTCTGGTAACCACCAAATTACGTTCCCCAGATTAATTTTCAAGCCCGTGGCCATCCTAGCTTTTTTCTTGCTGGGAAGTTCTTTATCTGTCCTTCTATCTTAAATGATAGCCTTGCGGGCAGAGTAGTCTTGATTGTAGGTCCTTACTTTTCATCACTTTAAATATTGTGTGTCAATTCTTTCTTTCCTGTAAAGTTTCTGGTGAGAAATCAGCTGACAATCTTAGGAGAGTTTCCTTGTAAGTAACTAGTAGCCTTTCTCTTGCTGCTTTTACAATTCTCTCTTGGTCTTTAACCTCTGCCATTTTAATTATAATGTGTCTTGCTGTGGGCCTATTTGGGTTCATCCTGACTGGGGCTCTCTGTGCTTCCTGGGCTTGCATGTCTATTTCCTTCACCAGGTTCAGAAAATTTTCAGTCATTATCTCTTCAAATATGTTCTCGATCCCTCGCTGTCTCTCTCCTCCTTCCGGTACCCCTATGATGCAAATGTTGTTATGCTTGATGCTGTCCCAGAGGTTTCTTAAACTTTCATTTTTTAAAAGTGTTTTTGGTGTTCCAATTGGGTATTTTCTGTACTTTCCCTTCTAAATTACTGATTCAATCCTCTGCTTCATCTAGTCTGCTGGTGATTCCTTCTAGTGCATTCTTCATTTGTTATTGTATTCCTCACTTCTGGCTGTTTCTTTTTTATGGTTTGTATGTCCTTTTTTTTTTTTGATTGTTATCTCATTGTTGAAGTTCTCACTAAGTTCCTTGAGCATCCTTATAACCAGTGTTTTGAACTCTGTTGCTGGTAGGTTGCTTGCTTCCGTTTTATCCAGTTATTTTTCTGGAGTTTTCTCCTGTTCTTTTATTTGGGACATATTTCTTTGTTTCCCCATTTTGACTGCCTCTCTGTGTTTGTTTGTATTTATTAGGTAGATCAGCCACATCTCCCAGTCTTAGCCAAGTGGCCTTATGTAGTAGGTGCCCTGTGGCACACAGCAGCCCAGTCTCTGTGGTCACCCACTCTGGGTACTCATGTGTGTCCCTTGCGTGGGTTGTGTGTGTCCTCCTGTTACAGGTGAAACTTAATTGCTATTGGCATACCTGTGAGTGGGGCTGACCTTCAGCCTGGCTGGCTGAGAGGTCTGGCCACGTCCACAACTTACAGGCTGCTGTGCGGGTGGCTTACCCCACAAAACAGGATTTGCCCCAATGGGCTCTGGTGCCTGTTGAAACCACCCTTGAGTGTGCTGCTTATGGGGCTAATAGGGTGGTGTTCTGCTGTAGTCTGAAGCCAACCTCCAAGTATGTTCATTTTGGGGCTTCTTGGGAGGGACTCTTGTGCAGGCCCAGGTCAGACACCACCTGTGACCTTCTGGGGACTACTGGTAGGAGCTATAAAGTGATCTGTGGTTGATTGCTGTCTGTGCTGGACCTGGAAGCTTATGGAAGACGCCATGCTGCAAACTGAGGATGGCTGCCACCAGTACCAGGCCTGGGGCAGATCCACAAAATGCCCAGGACACACCACGGTCTGCTGCCGCCAAAGCAACATTATTTTTAAATTAAAGAATTAAGTAGATAAATTGAATGGAAGGTGGACATTCGGATATATATCAATATGCTGGTATATCAAATATAAGAAAACGTAAAACAAACCAGAATTCAGAAAAATATAGAAATCATGAAGGAAAAGGTAAAAAACTAAGAAGACAGATGCATGGAAACTACAATGAATTACAACAGAAACAGAAATAGAGGGGGATAAAAGGATTGATTGAACTAAACAAGTGTGAAAAATAATCTAAACTGAAAATGGAATATGTTGATTGGAAGCTTTGACCAAGTTTCAACAGGATTATGACAAAAACCAAAGCTCAGTACAGACCTTTGCAAAATTTCTAAATTTTAATAAAAATAAAACAAAACAATGAAAACTTAAAAATATCTAGAGAAAGTCTAAGCATAAAGAACTATTACTCAAGGATCCCATGCCATGCCAAGGTATCATTCATTTCTCAGGGTAAGAAAAAGATAAAACAATATTAACAAAGAGTCGTACAATGTATAACTCACATATCTAGCCTGAATGGACTCTATACAAAATATGAGTAATTGTAAAGGGTTCAATATAGGGGAGGATGAAGAGTAGAGGTACTGTAAATGGAAACCTTGTATGGGACCTGTACATATATACGTGTTGAACTATATGCAATTGCCATTAAAAAAAAATGCTCAAATATCATCAGTTTCATATGGTTCCGTTCATTTCAACATATAGGGAACAGTAGGAGGAAACCTTAAGCATTTTGGTTGAAGTGGATGGATGGCATCTTGTTTTCATATAATGGTAAAGAAATGTGTGTTTGCACTGAATTATCAGAAAAAGTAAGTTAATGGGTAAAAGAACACAAAATCAACAGGAATTTTGAACCATGAGGAAAATAAATAGAAAGGAAAAGGAAAAACCAACCAACCCCAAAATACCTAAATAGTAAACCGAGAGTGAAATGGAAAGAATCACGCACGTTTTTACACCAGATGAAAATGTGATGAGTTTTTTCATCGTAGGATTGTTAGAGTGTGTAAAACAAAACACAATCTGTGTGCTTTATGAGAAATAGACTTACAAGTGTGCAATAATGAAACAGTGGACCTCTATTCTTTGGCCTCATCTCATCTCTAATGCTCATCCTGACTGACTGTATCCAGGACGAGCCACCAAACCAGGACATCATCGCTCATCCAGTCCTGAGGCTGATCCCATGTTACTGTCTGGCTGAGAATCATGGATGGTTGGGGAGCATTGGGAATGGGACGAGACTCAGGATCGAGATGAGCTTATCTGTTAAGCAAATTTGAATATTTTAAAGACTAAGCAGGCACAGTTTTATTTTTTCAGTTATCTGAAACTGCCAACATCAAATTGGCCATGAAAAATGTTTTCTTCAAAATGTCTTGTATACAATAGTTTTAGTCTTTTTTTTTTTTTTTTAATTCACATTGATAGCCAAAA
The DNA here is from genome assembly GCF_004115265.2 of Rhinolophus ferrumequinum. Classification (NCBI taxonomy): domain Eukaryota; kingdom Metazoa; phylum Chordata; class Mammalia; order Chiroptera; family Rhinolophidae; genus Rhinolophus; species Rhinolophus ferrumequinum. The sequence continues at coordinate 14,812,539 of NC_046289.1, forward strand.
CTGAAGAAATAATATTATTTTGTTTTTTGGAGGGTTTTACTCATCAGTGAGACCATAGGTATATTTATACGTGATAGCTTAAAGAATTAGAGAGATCAAAATAAAGTCGTTTTTAAATGATGGTGCATAATAACCTGAACAGTACATAGATTGAAGCTGTGGAGTTCACATGAGAATAGGAAAGAGGCAGAGATGACAGAAATGAAGGAAAGAGGAAAGCAGAGATTTCATTCTTAGAATTTACATTTAGAATCCTTCCAATTCTTAAAGGTTTTGGTAAAGGTTAAGTAATGGGATAAAGGTCTATTTTTGACCATGTCCATCGTTTCTCTAATCTCCTTCACCCTAGGGTTTGGTACCCTTAAGCTATCAAAATTCCTATATACAGTAGAATTGTATTAGCATCCTGGGGCTGCCATACAAATTACTACAAAATGGGTGCTTGAAAACAACATAAATTTATTGCCTCAGAATTCTGGAAGCTAGACATCCTAAATCAAGGTGTCAGCAGGGCTCTACTCTTATTGAAGTGGAGAATCTAGTCCATGCCTTTGTCTTAGCTCCTGGTGTTGCCAGGAATGCTTGGTGTTCCTTGGCTTACAGATGCATCACTCCAATCTCTGCCTCCGTTGTCACATGACATTTTCTCTGTTTGAATCTGTAATCCTTCTCTTCCTAAAAGGACCCCAGATATTTTGGATTAAAAGTTCACCCTATTCCAGTCTGATCTCATTTACTTAACAAATTACATCTGCAACAAACCTATTCCCAAATAAAGTCACATTCTACGGTCCCAGGAAAGATATGATTTGGTGGGGGCGTGGAAAGTGACAGTATCCAATCCAGGAGAAGAACTAACTTAACTTAGATCAGTGGTCTTCCTGGACTTACAGGCATTTCCTTCTAAATACTAATCCCTATTCATGGAATACAATACTTTCTTCTACCTGTTAAACTGATTTGGCAAATTCACATTTAGAGAGTCATCTTAAGGTAGAAAGAAAAGAAGAGAAGGGCTGTCCTAGGTCTTTCAAACCACATTATTTATGCTCAAACCCTCTCTGCCTCGTTGTCCATTGTTAAGAAGGGCATGTACTTGGCCTTAGAAGAGCCTCTTAATCACATCACACAGAGAGCAACTGCATCAGAGCATTCACCAAGGAATAACTGCTTGACCCTATGGTTGGACAACATGTAAACAGACTTGTAAATTGGGAAGCAGAGCTTGTGTCAAAAAATGGATAGTGGTTTCAGAGGAAATTATATTCCATCACAGAGTGTAGTCCATTTATCACTTGTGGCTTACAATGTTGTAAGGGCAGCAAGAAGTGGATATAAACATGACCCTTACGTTTTGCACAAAAGTGTCAGTTGAGAAACACAGTCTCTGTTTGCAGGGCATGATCATCATAGTGGTTCCGCTGTTCAAAGATGGCGGTAGAGATTGTTAAACCCACTAAGGATGAGTGATAGACTAAGGTCTACCTAGCTATTTAATAACAGAATCCAGAATGCAACACAAAAGTCTTGGCTTCCAGTGCCTAGCTGTCAATTTCCAGTCAGCACTCTTCCAACACCAGGAAGAAAAAAAAAAAAGTAAAGCTCACCATTAATAAAACAGTTCCTGCATTTTAAAATGAAACGAAGAAAAATGTTAAAGAAAAAAAAATTAAGAGAGAAGAAAGTGTGGGGGGATTGGGGCCGGAGTTTGGGACAGAATGAGTTAGTTTTGGCAGAAAGATTGTTCCAGGGCTCCAGGTGACAGTGACTACTAACAAATGCTTTGAGCTCCTTGTTAAACAAATTCTTGTTTGGTTGATACATTTGCAGTTGGAACTAAAAAGTTCTCCAGTTGGCTGGATGTTTAACAAGCTTCTCTTTGGGAGTTCAGCATCTGTCAGGTGAATCAGAACAAGGGTTCCACTTATATTAAGCAGGAGACAAATTATATCTAATGAACTGTTGATACCAAGTGTTTATTGATTTCTCCAAGGCATGTTCAAATCAAACGTAAGTTAAAAGGCTAATATGAGTTTTTGATGATCTGGGAAAACTATTCACAGAGAAAAACTAGATTGAAATTTTTATGAGCAGAACGATTTGTTGAAGACAAATCATAAGATGCATTATTTCATCCTCACAACTCTCCTAGCCTGAATGCGTTTTGTTCCATTTCACAGATGAGGAAACGGGCTGTGTGAAATCGAGTCACTTTCCCATAGTTACAACACCAGCATGTTGCAGAATTGGCATTAGAAATGGCGTGACTTAAAAACATTTGTACTTCCTCCCTGGAAAATGATGCAGCTAGAAAAAGAGAATTTGAGAAAGTATTTAATCCTACCCATCCTATTCTACACATGGGGACACTGAGAACCAAGTGTGAAAGTGATTGCACAAAAGTCATGTAGCAAAGCCAGGACTAAATATTGGTATTCTGACTTCATCAGAGGAACCATATTTATTGTTGTAATACTATTTACTATGGAGCTTACATAGAGATTTAAGTGCTTTCACGTAGAACTACAATTGAACCGTTATGAAAATAGGCAGTTCCTGCAATATGGAGTTTGTAACAAAATGTCCTTTTAAGCCAGACTAATGTGGACCATCGATCCTTTCCTACTTGGGACTTGGTTATATGATATGGAAGGGAGAATGTGATGGCTGCCTTATCCCTCACTGGTGTTCAACAAAAGTATTTGTTATTTTGGACCTCAGGTTCAAAGAGTAGATCTAACCACACTACTTAGTTTATTGATCATGAATCTTTAACATAATTCACATTTTCCCCCTTTATCATCACCAGTCACTTTTCCTATCCCCTAAAAAAGCACCAGTTCTGACTTGTTTCACATGTGTTCTTTAATATTGCAGCATAACGTGCAATGTTGTTTTTAGTGTGTTATGTTTTCAACATATACAAATAAAAGTGTGGTACAAAATTTGTTCCCTTTCCTACTTTTCTCACTCAACATTTAAATTGTAAAGAATTTCAAACATACAGAAAAGTTGTGAGAACTTTACATTGATCATCTATATACCCATTATTCAGATTCAAACATTAATGTCTTACTGTCCATCTATGTGTCCATCTATCCGTATGTTGAGAGCATTTCAAAGTACATTGCAGATATAAGTACCTTCCTGCCTAAATAGACCAGTGTGCACATCCATACCTGAAGCTGAGGCTGGCAGAGGGGGACATTTTCTTATAGGGAGATAAGGAGCCCTCACTGCCTGTATGTGTATATCCCCTTGTTTGGGAGTATGCTCCCTGTTCTGGCTATGATGTGTACTCATTGTTCTGATTAAGGGTGTGTGTCATATGACACCTGGCCAACTTCACGGCTGTCTCTGTTTGTGGTCAGGAGGCAGCATGGTCCTTCATCTGCAGTACAAGAAGAGTGCCTGCAGACCATTCTCCTTGTTATGGCTTTGGGACAAAACTTGCTGTCATGGGGACCATTCTCATTCTTGAAGCTGATCTTGCTCCATCTCATCTTTATGTGAGTGAAGCTTTATTCCAACCAGTGCTTATGTTGGTTGTGCCATTCTTGACATCCCCAATACCTGTAAACCATGCACTGGGTTGCCATTCTGAGACTGCTCCTCCTGGTGGTAGGCGACAAGTGTCACTTGCTTTACAGGTCCCTTACCTGTGCCTTTCTCAGAGATTTTCAGACTCATACACCTTCCTTTCCTTCTGCAGTATGTCCAAAATTAAGCCAGAGAGAGTCACACTAGCCATGATTGATTTCCATCGTATTAATAATTGCATATCAAAGTAAAAGGTCTTTAATTCATCTTTATAATTGTAGTTACTGTTACATAATTTATGTCCATTTTATTACTAACTATGTAAATTTTCTGGTATCTAAAAAAAAAAATACCAGAAAGGTGAATTAAAATATTTCTCTTAAAAGTATAATACCCAATTAAATAAATTTACCTTTACTAATTTAATCATTTCCATAGTTTTGGAATTTGAACTGCTCGCTTGTTTTAAGCGATGTTATGATAAACTTATTTTTTTTTAATCTGCATATACTCTTTTTCTGTGCTTGCTGTAAAAAAAAGCACCACACAATTTTTTGAATAAAACAACAGAAATGTATTCTCTTACAGCTGTAGAGCTCAAAAATTCAAAGTCAGTATCACTGGGCCAAAGTCAAGGTGACAGCAGGACAGGGCTCCTTTCAGAGGCTCTAGGAGACAATCTGTACCTAAACACTCCAGCTTCTGTTGTCTGCTAGCATTCCATGGCTTGTTGCCACATCATTGCAATCTTCAAGGCCAACATCTTCAAATCTCCCCCTGCTCCAATCCACATCACCTTTCCTTGTGTGCGTGTGTGTGTGTGTGTGTGTGTGTATGTGTGTGTTGAGTCTCCCTTTGCCTTTCTCTTATAAAGACACTTATGATAGCATGTAGGGCCTTACCAGTCTATTCCAGAATAATATCCCAATTTCATGATTCTTAATCACATCTAAAGGGTCTTTTCTACATAAGGTAACATTTACTAGTTCTAGTGATGGGGATGTGATATATCTTTGTTATTATTCAGACTGCTACACATTATTTTCACTTGTGATTTCTTCTCAGAATGAACAAAGCTAGATCAATGGGGATAAAACTTTAAGGCCCCAATATACATGGCCATTATCCAAATATAAGGCCCCAATATACATGGCCATTATGTTTTTTCAAAGTCATAGTTTTTATTTACATCTATTCTAATAACACATGACAGAATCCTTTTACTGAGAAGTTGCCTACATTGTGAATTACTATTTTAGGTGACAAATAGGCTACGGATTTTACCTTCTTGATTAATTGTAAGGAGGAATATTTTTTCTGATTGCTTCCTGCTTAATTTTCTGCATTTTATGTATTATATTTGTTGTCAACTGTTTTTTGTCTGTTGTGCAGTTTTTTAAATTGGCAACTATTGAAAGAACATTTTAATTTTTACATAGACCGATCAAGCTTTTTCTTCTTTTTTGGTTTCTTCCTCTTTTATGTTTAAAAAAGCCTATTTTCTCCAGAAATCAGGGGCATTGACATTCAATTCTATTACCTTTTATTTTTGTAATTTAATTGTATTTTAAATGAACAATGAGAATATGCCCAGCAGAAGATCAAGTCAAATATTAGCCTCATCCACAAATTTATTGAATGAAAATATAAGAAAAAATATTGACTAAGTTACTGTTAAAGCATAAAAATGGCATTTCCTTTCTGATTCCTCTGACTTTGTAATTAAAGCTGTATTCCTGCCCATATTTTAGGGAAATACTTTAAAATGGTCATTTAGCAATTGATTGGTTACATTAATCATAATTTCCATCTGTAATTTATTAGTCTCAAATGTATTCCTACACATATTTATTGAGATCTTTCTATGTGTATGTTTTGGACTAAATTATACCCCCCCCCATTCATATGTTGAAGGCTTAACCCCCAAGATGACTATATTTGGAGATAGAGCGTTTAGGAATTGGGTGAAGGTTAAATGAGGTCATAAGGGTAGAGCTCAAATTCAGCACTGTCCTTACAAGAAGAAGAGACACTAAAGATATCCCTGTCTGGGCATGTACAGAGGAAAGGCCATCTGGGACACAGAGAGAAGGTGACTTTCTGGCACCATGACCTTGGATTTCCAGTCCCAGAACTGGAGAAAATAAATCATTGTTTAAGCCAGAAAGTTTGTGGTAATTTGTCATGGCAGCCTGAGCCGACTAATACACTGAATATGCTATAGATAATAGAACTATATTTAAATAATCTGGTTGACTTTTAGGAGCTCACATTTTATTTGGAAGAGGGGAATTTGCCACCCAAACATATTTGCCACCCAAAACCTAAAACACGGTGTATTTTACTTTGTATATATACTCATGTGTTCAATTTACCAATGATGTCTGTTTATGTGCAAGTGTGTTTGCTTCTCTTTACCTTTTCTAATCAATTATTTATAACCAATTAGTTACTCATTCTATTTATAGCTGAAGCTTGCTTAAGTCTCAATTAAAGAAGACAGAGTAAAGTTAATTTTGATAATTTAAAAAAGAAAACACGTTCCCAGGACACTTAAGCAAAATATCTTTGCAAAAGAAAAAAACAACTACAGCTGTAACATTTTGCTTACATTAGGTATTTCCCTAATGTCCCGCTCTCTGTGATGAAAGGCATTTGACTCAAACATCAGTTCTTTACACCCATTTCCCCCACTTCTTCAATAATGTCTACGTTCTCATTTCCCACTGTGGTGTTACTGAATTTGTAACAGCAGTTCTGCCGAGTATCATTTACCTGTAAGCCAAACCAGCAAATTCAAGGAGTTTCAAATTCTGAAATCTGATTTGGTAGCTTTATGCTAAATGACAATCAGATGGAAACGATGCTGAAATAAAAATATGTTGAGATGCACAAGTAGGTGTCATTTTTCGTATAAGCAGAAATTTCACTGCTGAGCAAGAATGCATAAATTGTGATACTGTCAATCATAGCCTCAAAGATTACAAGGGAATTTTAAAAAAATCCATTTTATGGAGAAGAATATTAAGATTGAGAGAGGCACGCTATAATAGAAAGAGCACACGTTATTAACCACCCAAGTTATGAACTGGGTTCATGGGCCAGTTACACCGATTATGATGAAAGGATCTGGGACAACGCCTTTAAGTTTCTGAGCCTCAGCTTCCTCTGATAACAGAGGTAATTTGTTAGAAACTAGGAGACGTCCTGCCTTATGCCAGATAATGAAGAGTTCGCGTGGAAAAACAGAAACAATTCCAGCTACTTCCATTAAGAAGGGAGTTAATACAAAGAATTAGAGACTTATGAAACTGTTAGGTGAGCTGGGGCAGTAAACATTAGGTAAACCGCCACTAGCTTTCTGGAAATCATAAAGTGCAGAAATCACAACTCCAGACAAGACTTTCAGCATCAAAAAGGCCAATTCCCATTTTGACACCTAGAATCTACCAGGAAAATCTCCTGTCTGCCGTCATCGGAAGCTCTCATACCACCATTCTGAAGTCAAAACAACCCTCCATCTCTCTCTTCCTATCAAATCTTTAACAAGAGCTTTTCCTTTGCAGGGCATGGCCTGGAACCCTGCCCACAAGGCAATCTGGAGAGTAGTCTCCTGGATCATGCACCAGAGGGCATCAGAGAGAGCAGTGTTAGAATGGGCTTGAGATTCCAACAGAAAATTTACAAATTAAACTAATTCTACATAGAAAACAGTCAGGAAATCTAATCTGCCCACTGGTTTTGTCTGCTTTACCTACAAAATGTAGTTCAAACCTATTTCAAGTTGATCTCCCTAGAGTGCCACCACCAATAATTCAAAGTAACATTGTTTCTCACATAGACAATTACAATATTGATCTTGCTTTTCTCTTTCCACATTGCTCTCTGTCTTACCCATAACAAGTTTGGTTATGCTGTGGTTACAAGCTATCTCAAAATTGCAGTGGCTTAATCCAACTGGTATGCATTTCATGTTTATGTCATATGCCTCCTGTAGATGTTTGAGGGCCTCTGTTGCATACAGTCTTTTAGGGACCGAGACTGACTGAGCGCCTACCATCTTACAGAAGTAGCACGTGGAAGACTTAGGCACCTCCACTGTCGTGCCAGGCGAAGTGAGGGGCTGGAGAATTGTTCATGGGAGACTGCTGAATAAATCCACCACTGAACTGGTGATGCCCCATTCAACTCCAAGAAATTCAATTGGAATATTTGGTTGACTCTACTGTTTATTCCATAGTTCCTATAATCAGCTTTCTACATTGTACCCAGAATAATATTCATAAAATACAAATCAGATTATATCATTTCTCTTCTTAAAAATATTCAGGGGGTACTCATTGCACATAAAATAGAGCAAAAACTTTTTATCATAGCATACCACATCCTACAGGATCTGGAGTGCCATTTTTTTTTAAAAAATCTAATTCTTATCCCTTTTGTTCTTGTTCAGTGCAGTCCAAGATGTTGGTTTTATGTCCTTTAACGGGGTGACACAGTTCCTGACTTAGAGATTTGCACCCACTGTTTCTTTTGACTAGAATTGTTTTAAATGAGTTTTGCCATGACTCATTCTTCAAGACTCAGATAAAATATCACCCCCACACTTTATTCTCTTGTCTAACAGCTTTATATCACTTTTCAAAACCTGTAAATTGATTACAAGTTCATTGTTTGTCTCTAATTCCTTCAAAATAAACTTTATGAGGGCAAGGGCCATTTGAGTTTTATTTTTGCGTCGTCCTTAATACATAGAATACTGTCTGACCCATAGTAATCACTCCATAAATGTATGTTGAATGAAAATACAAATGAGTAAATTGCATCTAACACTATTGACCAAAGTCATTAAATGGGACTAAGAGAAATTAAGGTAATATTTCAGATACAGATTAAGTTGAGAATATCTTTTTGCCTTTCTTTTAGAATTAAGGAAACTTAAAAGCCTTACATATTTTTTATTTATTTATTAAAGAATGCTACTTAATGGTAACTTATTTCTGTCTTTTATACAAACACACAAACACATACACACACGCATCTAGTTAAGAAATCAATTAAACAAAAGCATGAATGTGTAATCCAAATGCATTGTGTCAGAAAAGACAAATTGTCCTGTTTCGCCATTAGTTAACATCCATTTATTGATAAACATGGTAGCATTTTTATCTTTGTAAAATATAATAATAGCTATCTTTTTCTCTTCACATGTATGTCATAACATTTAACTATTGGGGTCCTAATTGGGTTCTTAAAGAATCATCTGGAAAGTCATGACAAGTATCATTTTGATGGGTTAGTAGCAAGCTCAGCCATCCTTAGTATTTTATTTGTGAAATAAGGTTTTGTGGTAGAGAAGCATGAGCACATACTTGGACTCAGACAAATCTGAGATTCACACAGGGTTCTGCCTCGTTTAGTAGTCTAATATTGGATAAGTTGCTGTGGGATTCCAGATTTACATCAGGATAATTAATGGAAGAGCTTATTTTTGAATAAAATCACTATCATGGCTTCTGACTCAATGAACATTAATTCTCTAATTGTTTCAACCAAATATGGACTAGAAAGGATTTCCAACATAGTACATAATTAATTCAGACAGAAGTAAAGAAAAAATGCATCATATACTTCTCCAAATATTTCAGAAATGGTGGTGTTTTTATTTTTAAAACAAATTTGAGGTGTAAAAAATGAGCTAGACAATTCAAATTTGAAAAAAGAACAGATGATCACAGCATGAAGTCTACACAGTCCAGGGCAACCTAGAGGACACCTCAAGACACAATTAACAAAACAGACCAAGTATCCCCAAGTTCCTTTGATCCAGAGACTTCATGACTTTGGAAAACAGTAAACTTTCGATCTAAAACCAAACAATATGAATGACCAGATTTCAAGAAAATGTGTAAAATCTTTTGCAAATATATATATATGAAATAAACCCTGATTTAAAATACATGGTTAAGAGTTGGAATTAACACATAGAAAAAGACAGTTTAGATTTAATTTATTAAAAAATACTGTCAATTCCTTATAATGTTGGACGAGGAAAGTAGCAGAAGAGAATACTAATTCAAAAAATATATATGTAGGCTGATACTAAGAAGATACAGAAACATATTTTTGATAACTATACTTACTCTCTACTTTTAGGAGAGCCTTAAAAATGAAATACACATACAAATGTTCCCCCTGGTAGGACTGGTTTCCTAATAATTGATTAATAGGTTGACCAATTAAAATGACACAAAAGTGAGAGACGAGATTAAGCATATGAATAGGTTTTTAGTGCCAGGTAAATTGATTTGATTACATGCCAACAAAATATCAATGTGAATGAATTATTAGCTGCTTACTCCTATCTGATTTTGTCTGGTGGTAATTTAAGCAGCAAAATGCCTTCCTTAGAAAGAGTTTTATATATTATGGTTTATGTGGTGGAGTTGAAGCCAATTTTCCTGAACTATGAGTTAGGAAGTCAAGTTCTTAAAGAACCTGAACAGCAACAGAGAAGTATTCCATGATGACCATGAGTTTGGGAAATGCTGAGTTGAAAAACATTAAATGTGATTTTTGCTTCAGCTTTGAACGGCTTTTTATATTCCTGGAGACTGATCTCAGAGGATGACAGTATGCAGTGCTTTCCAGAATGATTTTCATGGCATATAATCCATGAAATAAACATTCTCCAAAAGCTTGGTCGTTAGTGGAATTATTTGGTGAAAATGAAATTAGAGGTTATCTGTCCCTTTTCAAGCTGTGAGAAAACTGCTGTCAGAAATGCCACTAGAGAACTCTGAAGGTGTCTGTAAGAGTAAGTTTCCAATTAACATAGAGAAATAGTATTGCCTACCAAAGGGAGGCAGGGTGGGGATAGGCCATCTTTAGCTGCTTTAATTTGACGGTATGAGGGCACCCTAGAGAAGGGGTTGGGCAGGATCTCTAAAAACCTTTTGCTTTGATATCACAGCCAGCTAAATGACTGAGCATACACAAAGCCCTTCCAGTCTCTGGAGAGCACCAAACGCATATGATCTCATGGATGGATGTTTTAAACAGTTGTGCTTATTGTACAAATCCTTTCCTTTTCTGAAGCTTATGTACTTCATATTCATCCTTCAAGACCCCACTCAAACCTTGCCTCTATCATCAAGCCACCCCAAGAAAACTTTCTTGACTACTCCAATCTCATCTTCTAACTTAGTTGTACTCTTTTTTTTTTTTTTTGCTCTCAGCATCCTTATCTTTTTTATTCAAATAATGGATTGCAACATGTAAATACATACTCATTTGTTTGTTTATTTGTGTAACTTCTCTCCTTCTATTGGAGTCTAAGCTCTACAGGACAAGCATAAGAATGTTTGCATTATCCACTTCTCTACCCAGACTCTATGCCAGGCACAAAAACAGCATCCATTAAATCTTTGATGAATAGATAAATATAGCTGCAGTGTAATGAAACAACGCTTAGTGGACTTAGAGACCAGGTTTCAAATTCTGGCTCTTTCATTTATCAGTTCTCTCCTCTGTTAAATTCCCTTTCCTACCCCATACAATATTTATAACGTTACCAATATCATAAGGGTTTAGTAACAACTAAAAGAAATAATGTAAATTTTCACATCAGATTTTAGGCAATCAATAACTATGTTATTATTAATCACTGATTTTTCTTTCTCTAAATAGCTCATAAAACTTATTGCACCAAACACCTGAAGGAAATATAACTTTATGCCTGTGTGAGGGAAAAAAAAATTAGAAAGAGCCTGCTCAAACCATCCAGTTACTAAAAATCTGGAATATATTTTTGTTTTTCATGAACTCAGTGCTTTTATTGGTAAGTATTTTCTCAAATCAGGATGGGAAAATCTATTTTACAAAATATTTTCAATTAGCTTTAGTCAATTAAATGCAGTACCCCACTGAGTCTCACTGTAAAGCCTATTCTTCAAAGATCTCAAATGAGTCTTAATATCCTCCTTAGACTCCCATTGCATTGGTGAGGCTAACCTTAGGTGTGGGAGAAAAACAAACCAATTTTTATTTAAATTATAACAACTAATTTTGTGGCCTATAGCTTAGGGATGTAAATGCATAAAAAAACATCCGTTTATATTGACATGAGAAGAATAGTAGCTTTCAATTCCCTCTCATGTGTCCTTACTTTAAAGATGATGCTCAATTTGTAATTGATAAAATTGGATGCCAAAATCAGGGCAGAGAAGGAATTTCAGGCATTTCAAGGAAGTAATCTTGAGGCACATCAACTCAGCCTGAGCATCCACTCACATCTGTCCTAAATCAGTAATTCCTTTCAACTTTTCCAGCTTTATTCAATTATTCCTTAGTTTAATAAATATTTATTGAGAAGGTGTTACATGTCAAAACTGGGGATAAGGCAGTGAAAGAAACAGAATCCTTAAGCTCAAATAGTTAAGTAAACAGACTAATCACAAAAGCTCTGGGAGCAAAGAAGAAAAGCTGACCTGATTGCAGGGAACAAGGTCTCATGGCTCCTTTTCCAGTGTGAGTCCCCTTTGCCATGACACTTAGCACAATGTCATAAATACTAGACACTTGGGAAATAGTTGATAAATAAATCAATAAGTTTAATTGACCTAAAATTCATCAAGATAAACACCTATCAAAAAAATCATAATACACACACTCATTTACTTTCAAATGCAGTCAACTTAATTTATATGCTATCTATTCACCAACACCTATTTTTATTCAGCTAACATTCATCCAAGGTTAACCATGGACTAGGATCTTTAATATAAATTTTCACAATGATTGTGGTAACATTAAATAATGAGGAAGTGATGTCCAGTGGAGCAACATCAGAAGTAGTAAATCACATAATACGATGACGAGACTAAAGGCAAAATCCTTTCAAAGGTTATGAGCTAGTAAATGGAGGGACGAGAATTCAAATTCCATCCTTTTGTTCAGTGCTACATCTTTCTTACTTCACAACCTTTTATACTAGACATCTGATAAAATAAGGAAGTTTGGGGAAAAAGGCCAAATTTTAACCTTCTGATAGAAGAGAAGGCAAACAAAGGAAGATGGATCATTTTCAGGAAGACTCAAGAGATACAGCTAATCATTTGAATTATTTACACACACACACACACACACACACCACCACCACCACCACCACCACCAAAAATAAATAAATAAATAAATAAATAAAACGACTCTGGTTATCCCCTGGAATACTTTTTGCCCCATCCTGAAAAATGCACAGTCTGTGGCAGAAATATATCTCATTCAATTGGTAGAAATAGAGGAGGGTTCACATAGTGAAAGGATTAGAAGAGGCTTGGTAGGTATACCTTCATCCAAAGCTAGAGGAATAAGTATATTCTTCTTTGAAAATGATAATCATAAAAAAATATGGGTGAAAAATTAGATTTGGAGACAAGAATAAGAGGATAAAGGTATAAAATACTGAGGGACATCTTAGGTATGAAGCTAAAGTCATATACGTGCAATAGGGAAATAGCTATTATTGTACTTTGTTATTCTCAGAAGCATTTTTGAGTCATACATATTTTATATATTTGAGCCACATATTTCAGATATATTAAAATTGTAGTTTGTGTTCAAGTATCATTCCTACTTAAATAAAAGAAATAACTATCAGTTGTTTGTTTTAAAGCGCCTTATTAGCGTACTGATTTGTTTGGATCCAATTTATTTAATGTTTACAAAAATTATCTAATACTTTTTTGGAATTAAAAATCAGCAAATTCAGTCTACCCAAGAAAATAATTATTTTAAATCCTTCCTTTGAATTGTTAAATAAATTTTATTGAATTAAAAAATTAAAATATAATAGAATTAAAACACTAAAATAAGAACATGCATAAGAGAGTCATCCTTTAATGGTTACTAAGCCACCATTTTCTGTACTTGCATAGATTCTATCTGCACATTTGCAGAGGAGCCAGGCCATTGATTAAAGGACTCATTTCTCCATGTGGATCCTACTATTTGGGGATATGTATATGTAGAGAGCTTAAATTACCTTAGTATATCTCATATTTTGGAATTCACAATGTTCTGATGTAAGCCATTCATTTCCATGATGACTATAGGGAAAGATTCTAATGAAATACCTAGTAAGGGGATTATTTAAAGGATCACATCTTCCATGAGCATGGAGGTGACTAAGGATACATAAAAATAAATCTTCTAGTGCAGATAATATTTAATAGTAATAACACAGATACAGGGTTAATGTCCTGAAATTTGGCTGTGGGAACTTTTGATAAGTTTGCCTGAGATCCCTACCTTCCAGATTGTCAATTTTCCCCAAAGCTCAGGAACTTCTAAAAGCAAAGGCACCAGCTGTTGCTTTCCGGGATAAAAATTTGGAGTAAAGCAGAGTAGATCCAACCAAGACTCAGGGAATCTTGAAATAAATGTGTTGGATAAAGAAGAAAACTGAGCTATTAAACCAGGCTCAATACACTTGCTCAAGGGGCCAAGTTGAAAAAAAGTAGTGCTGACAATTGGCATAGCTGAGGCTGAGATGCCTCCTGAATCCAGCCATCAGGTCAAGATGTTGTACTTCAGGACTAATGGGAATGAGGAGAGAATAAGACAGAGAGGGAGAGACAGAGAGGGAAAGTGGGAGCAGGGGAGGGACAGAGAGGGGGGAGGCGGGGTGAGGGAGAGAAAGAGAGAGGAAAAGACAGACAGAGAGAGAGAGAGAGAGAGAGAGAGAGAGAGAGAGAGAGAGAAAGTTCAGATTCTACGTCTGTGGCCCCACAGTGGGTGACTGGCCCTCCGGACCTGGCATCAGCAAAGGGTAGACAAGGTCCATGGGACAAGGCACTGTTCGTCTTCACCACTGATTCTCTGTGACAGTGAGAAACTATGGAAATGGTCTAAACTCTGCCTTCGTGACTGACTGGCCTCAGAAGTAGCTGTAATCAAGTAAACACCTGGAATTCCTGAATGGTTTACGAAAGTGTACAGCTGCTCGGGAAGGCAGTGTTAGATTTTCTGTTTAAAAGGTCTGAGAGGCCTTTGGCAATCACTTAGGTAAAAACTATGTTATTACATTCATAACTTGGATGTACAGAGGAATTCATGAAAATAAGCAAAAGTGAAATGAGTGGGTGGCATTAGATGACATAGATTTTGAACCCTTTTAATCATTTCCCAAAAGCAGCAAAAAATTCATTAAAGAGTTAAATGATTTCTTTAGGATTATAAGTGACAAAATGGCTCAGTGCTTTTCTACTTTCCTAAACTATCTCAAAAATTACAATAAAAAATAAGCTAATTTTTTTCCAGAGGGATGGAATATATGGATAAAATGTAAACTTGATAAATGAATGAGTTTCTTTTGTCTTATTAGTACAAATAAAGTATTACCTTTCATAAAGTACATAGCGTAATTTTATTGAAATCTATCCCTCATTCCCATGCATAAATATGCATATATCACTTAAAGTAAATAATTCTAATCTGAAAATGTAGACTTACATAATAAATGTATTTACTCACTGAATAAATATTGATAGAAAACCTATGCATACCAAACATTACTGCATTTAATTGGTCATTAGCGTTGGGAAAAAAATTATATATATATATATATATATATATCCTTATAAAAGTATTCACTGTAGGATCTTAGAAAAAATGACTCAGTCTGCCTTTAAAATTGGATTTGTTATATAATGATCCAATTTGTTCTCAAAATTTCATGATCATGGTGATCTATTAGGCAAGGTACTAACATTTACTTAAGTGTTAATTTAAATATATCCAACAAGAGAGGGTCATTTCAAATGCTGGCTATTGTCACATAAATTATGTTTCTTGAAATAGTCTAGAATTTTTCTCAATATGTTTCTATGCATTACCTATCAAAACTAGCAAGGTATTTCTGAAACATACTTTGCACGAGTATTAATGACCTTAGAGAAAGACGATTTGTGTTATTGACTGTGTAATCTTTTACCAGAGGCCAGTTACTCTAAATTAATAAATATAGTAATTGGGAAATTCATTGAAATGATACTTAGACTATTACAATAGTTCAAAATAGTATCTTACTAACATTCACCATTTCAGAGTAAATGACAGGGTTAGACATTTTTATTTTAACTTAAATTATGTAAAAAAGCAATTTAAAAAGAAAGCACCCAAATAATTTGATGTATAGTTAAGTATGCCTTATTACCAAGAAATACTTTGTGTTCATAGAGTTATAATGAATTGAAATAATCAACAATTTTTATTCTCTCCAAAAACAGGGGTCAGGTTAAACTATTTACGAGAATATGTGGATATGTGTTTCATTTACTTCCAGCTTGTGCTTCTAACTATGTTGATGGCTTAGAGGGCATGGTCTAAAAGAAATGGAAATTGCTGTTAGTTTTTAAAAAAATTATACAGGTTTGACCTATCTTGATGGACTGAAGGGATAGTGATGAAAACTGTAATCTTAATAAATCTCCCACAGCTAGAGGTTTAAAACTCATACTGTTTCAAATTAGTGAGGACAGCAATATTTATTTGCTGCCGAATTCCAGTCAGCATGGCATTTCAGCAGGAAACACTTTATAAGACTTAAACTTATGAGTAGCAAAGTTGAAAATTCGTGTTAAAGAAAAGGAACAGAAACTAAATACACTTAGTGATTCATTCTAAATCAAGAAGGAAACTAACCAAATTTTATCATTTCCTTCTCTTTGTCTTTCCTCACTGCCATTGGCTTCTACTACAAATAATAGCAAAGAATGTTGGCTTTAATAGAGTACTTTACAATGTTCAAAGAGCTATGAAAAGCATCATCTCATTGGACTCACACAGGATTAGTTACAAAAATAAATAAATATTATTCTTAACTTATAGAAGAGGTAACTGAGATAATAAATCCAGTTGTCCAAAATTATATCTAATGATCAAATGTGGGGTGTGACAACAAGTTATGTCAGATCAAGTTGCCAGATGATTGGGCCTCTGTCAACAGCTCATTTTGGTAATGAACATGGCATCTACCACAAGGTCAACTAAACATCGTGATTGTAGGGTAAGAAGGCGGCATGTAGGCTGTGTGATTAGATAGGACTTAGTGAGAAAGGAAACCATCGAGCAACCTCTGCACATGTATTCACCTTCCACATTTATTCTCTTACCAAGACAGAAAACCACTCTTGTTTTTGCTCCAGTCTCACTGGCTCCTTGTCAGCCCCTTTTACTCGGTATCATTTTCTCCTCAACTGGGGAGCACTCCAAAATCAATATTCTGGCCTTGTTTCCAACTATACTTAGACACATTGTGACGTTAGTCAATCCCGTGGATTTTAACACCAGCATCTCTATGCAGATGACTCTTAAATTTACAGCTGTATCCCCATCTATCTCCTCAACTGTAGATTCATATAGAACTGCAAATCTATAATACACTTGAAACTTAACATGCCAACACTGAACTCTTGATTTTCTATCCAAACGTACTCTTCCACTTCAAAATAAATAGCATTACTATTTACCACGTTGCTCAGAAAACAAACTGTAGAACCATCCTTGATTTCTCTTTCTCTCTCACATCCCGTAACTAAATGACAAACAAACTCTGTTAGCCTTACCTTGAATATGTATCCAAAGGCTTACTCTCTTTATAATTACATTACATTCCAAACCATCATTATCTGGTTTCTCTGCTTCTACTTTCAACCCTCTACCATCTGAGATTTACAAAAAATCCAGAGCAATCCTGTCAAAATGTAAATTATATTAGGCCATTATTCTGCTAAAACTCTGTATTCTTTTACCGTATAAATTCTAGGGGCTGTATATGGCCTGACTGTTGGCGACTCTTCAAATGTCATTTCCCACAGCTTTCCCACTTACTAAACTGGCATCCTTGTTCATCATGAATCTGCCAAGCAGACTGCTGTCTCAGGGCATTTGCACTTCCCGCCCTCTTGGCCGGAGTTCTGTTCACTCACAGAGCTTTTACAGATTCTTCACTTATTCATTCATTTATTTATTGCCTGTCTTCCATACTTGAATGCAAGTTACATTAGAACAGAACTTTTTTTTTTCCCCTGTATTGTTTGCTGTTCTACCTCTAGCATTGAGAACGGTGCCTAGTAGGAAGTGAACTAAAGGCACAGAGGCAGAAGGGCAGCAAATAAGAAAGGAAAGAATGACAGAAGAAAGGAATGCAGAAAGATAGGAAGGGAAGGAGAAAGGAGGAGAGAAATGGATTAATTAGTAGAAATTTGTCCTGTAGTTATATAAGGAATACAGGGCAAATTTCTGTGCCAGGAAAATACAAATCAAAGCCCAAACATGTAAGGCAGCTGAAGTGTAGAAGTGATTGAAACTGCACTTTCAGTCAAACCAAAGCTTGCTGGACTTATTGGTTCTGTTACAGGGGAAGACGATTCCATTGGGGCCACTTTTTGACAGTAGAAATAAGCGAAACATACATCTTTGAGAGAGTTTTTCTTGGCATTTTATTTAAAGCAGAGGGCTGCTGAGGAATTCCTATCTCAAACTAAGATCATAATAAAAATGATAATAATATTAACTATTATTTATGATGCCAAGTATTGTTTTGAAGATGGGGCTAATTAATCAATTCCCTTGCACTCTAACAATTACTGAGGGTCTGCTTTGTGCCAAGTTTTGTTATAGGATTGGTTTTGATAAAAAGGATAAATGCCTCAGGTCTCACGAAGCTTATGTTCTAGTACGGAATAAAGACAGTAACATTAAATAGATTAAATAGCTTAAACTAATGTTTAAGTGCTATGAAAAAAAAAAAAATCCTGGAACTGTCGCAGAGTTGTTTAATGGTGGAGCCAGGATTTAAGCCCTGTCTTGCTCAACTCTAAAAGCAATGCTTTTCCCACTATAGAACTTTTCAAAGGAGAGAACATTTTTCATTTCCCAAACACGATCTCAGTTAAGATATACAAGGGGTTTTGAGGTAGACAAATATGACCAAAAATAAGAGTGAAACCTGATTTACAACGAGCAGAAAGTTCAGGTTTATTTTGAAAGGTTCTCTCATTTTTCTACCTCTGCATCTGATCTGTCTTTACTGTTCCATTGATTATATCTTAATAGTATTTTCTTGGCAATTCTAGGTATTAGACTAAATTTGGCAACTTCAAGTAAAGACCTACAGGATATAGGCATGAGTGCTTTAAGCAGAAAGTTTAAATTATCCATGAAACTAAAAATCTCTTTTAGTTCCAGGTATCACATTGATCACTAAAATCAATTAGGCCAAAACAGATCTCTTTTATTTTTCAGTTTTGAATATTTATTATATTTATTTTTAATCAGATGTATTTCATTGTAGCTTACAAAATTAATTAATTATTTTTTTAATTTAAAAAGTATTTTTTAAATTAATTTTTACATTTTAATAATAGTTTATGAAATTCTTGGAAAATTAACAATTAGTTCTTCCAAGCCAACTCCAGCACAACTATCTAGCACACCAGCCCATCTCTCCATTGAAGCTAGATCATAAAACTATAGGGTGCTCTAAGGTTTCTTTGTCAGTTGACACTGCCCTACTTGAAGCTTTCTCCTCCCATCCTTCTAGGTGAGCACACTGTTGTGATTTTCCTTTGACGCTTCTGGCCTGCCTCCTCCATCTCTTTTCTTGTTTCTGTCTCTTTTCCCTACACTCTTTGCATATGTGTGTCCCCTTGTTTTCATTCTGACCTATCTCTTTTGATGGTCATTGATTTCAAAGATGACTGATCGTCAGACTTTCCCCACCTCACAGTCCAACACCACCACCATTCTACCACATATTGATAAGTGACCCAAGATTTCTCTTATATTTTCACTCCCCATTCTCAATCTTTTATAATGTTCTGTTGAATCTACCCTCTAAAACTTATTCCAAATCTTCATAATCCCTCTAACATCAGCCAAGTCTACATCACCATCATCTTTTTATGCTACTTAAATAAACTTAACACATCACTGTTTTCTTTCTTGTCACTTTATAACCTATTCTTTATTAGGCCGCCAGAGTGAACTTAATCTTTTATAAAGAAAAACCCTTCCTGAAAGCAGAAAAGAGAACTAGCTCCAGTGTATAAGAGCTGTTCAAGTTCAAAATCAGATTGGAAGGGCACACTGAATATACAAAATGAGTTATGGAAACATGTACAGAAAGATTTTGAAGCCAAATTCACAATTTATTATAATCTTAAAATATGACCCAATCTCTTTATTTTGATTTTATTTTCCATATGACTCGACCACTGCTACAACTCCCACTATACTTCATAACACTCTTCATCTAACCTATAAGGGTGCCCTCATGCTGTTCTTTGGGCTTTTATAACATGTCCAGTTTATCTACACTTTGGGGACCTTGTGCTAGCTCAGGGGTGGGCAAACTACAGTCTGAGAGCCAAATTCAACCTACCACCTGAGTTTGTAAATAAATTTTGATTGGAACAAAGTGACATCCTTTAGTTTTCATATTTTTGATGTGGCTAATTTTGTGCTACAACAGCAGTATTGAGTTGTCATGACAGAAGCTATCTGGTCCATAAAGTCTAAAATATTTGGTCCCTTATAGAAAAAGTTTGCTGACCCCTGTGCTAGCATATCCCTCTGTCTGAATACACTGTCCCCTCACCTTTACATATGTTTTTCTTTATTTCATTCAGATTCCTTGTAAAATATTAATGTCCTATAGAAATTCATCTGAATAGCCAATATTAGGCTGCTCCCAATTTCATCATCTAAATTTAAATCTCTTCAGGGAAAGTATAGCTATCTGGTATGTTATTTTTAGCATTTTTAATTATTCATTTATTGATGTGTTACTGCTTCTTCCTGGAATATAAGCTTTCTGACAGAAGGAAGCTCATTCATCTTCACAGCTGCTTATAACAATATCTAACATACAGCAGATTCTCAACAAATACTTATTGAATGAATGAACGAATAAATGAATGAATAAACAAATAAGCCATCTCAGAGGAAATATCCTTCTTTAATCCAACTGACTTCAACCTAAAATCCTTGGTTAAAGTCCATTTCAACCAGACAAAACATCATAAGGTAACAATAATCAAATCGGGTTCAGTGGTTCTTCAACTTAATTGAATGTGAATTCCCTTCATGTAAGTGAATGAATCTGCAACTCAACTGCTGACCCGGGTGCCTTGGATTCACAGACATTGAAAAAATGTCAAAGTGACAGTAAAATCATATTGGTTTTATTCAGAGGTCCTGAGCTGTCATGGATTTGAGTCATTTAATTATGACACTGGTAGACACTGGGATAAATTCACTGACTCAGAAGTTGTAGATCAGTTCCTATGAAGACCATCTAGAAAAGCGAGCCATAGTTTCTTTCCAAGAATACTTAAAGGTTAACTCTCACTATGAATAAATTGACTTAGTCAATGATTCATTCATTCCTTCATTCCTTCATTCCTTCCTTCCTTCCTTCCTTCCTTCATTCATTCATTCATTCATTCATATGTGTATTTAAAGGCTGAGAACACAGATTTAAAAGAATATCTCTATCCCTGAGGAGATTGTGGAACCACAGATTGAGAGCTTGGTGTCATATCTTCGCTCCTCTGTGTTTTTCTCTGAATCTTAAGGTAAAAGTAAACACCTTCGATGGTTACTATAGGACATGTGCACCTGAGCTAGGATATGGGCTAAAACAAATTAAGGGTCTTGCCATTTTGTGAAGTTTCTAGGTATGTGATGATATGAGGCATGTTAAGATATATTCTTCAAAATGAGGACCAGAATGTTGTACTTTATGAACTCTATTTCTAAGCAAAAGGCACAATGCCTGATGTTCTTGGAGTATGTTTGGTGGTAAAATATAATACATTTTGGTGTGCTAAACAACCAGTTGCACTATAAGAAGCAGGAGAAGACAGATCAAGATCAGTATACATGAGTTGCATTTAGATTTTATAATCCAACTGATTCACCTGACGGTCAAGTATCTCCAGAAGATACAAAACTTTCTATCAAGACACAATAGGGAATATAGGGCACACTCCTGTTTTTGAAGGTAATTATAACGCAAAAAATTTTGATAAATAGCAACTGGTTAAAACTGAGTTTGTCTATGAGATATAAAGCAGTATGGAAACTGAGCTGCTCATCATGAGTGAAGAGTTATTTGGTCCACCAAACTATAATTGTAATACGGCAACAGAACTCCATCACTAAAGTAGAAATGATATATGTGATAGAAGGTTCCGCCAGATCCTGAGGTGCCAGTAAGTTGCAGTATCAATTGCCTTCGATTCTTATAGTTCTTAAATGGACAAAATTGTCATACTTCCTTCAATCCATACCTAATGCAGTCTTGGGAAGTTCCTTATGATTAATTGACGAATAGAAGAAAAAAATAACAAGAAAATACAGATGATATTCTGACATCTCCCAAAAGTAGTCTACTTCACAGCCATACATTGGAGAAGAGAAATCACTGGGAGAAATTTAAGCAGCACAGCTACCTCTACCATCTCTTTGAAAGAAGAAATAACCAAAGATATGTTTCCTCTTTGATTCATGGCAGGGACTAATGTTTGTCTGGACGATCAGTGAAGTGACAAGAAAAAGATTGACAGGTAATAATAAGATGCTTTGGGCAAGATGTATGTGAATGGACCTTCTATGATGGACACTGAGTGGGAGGATTCTGCTCTGTTTTAATTCCCCACAAAAGACATCCAGTTCAGTAAATGATGGCCAGGAGAACTTGTTCTACAGATGGAAGCTTCTTTTCCTGCTGTCATACCCACCACCACTCCCTGCTTGTGAAATGGACTTATAAAGTTATACTGATAGCAAAGATGATTATCCATGGGCGCCAAAATATATTTCTTCTCACCAAGGCTGGCCTCTACCATCACTTACTGCTAACCTGTTGTGGTGGGCTGAACAGTGGCTCCCAGATATGTCCACATAACCCCAGAACCTGTGAATGCTACCTTACATGGCAAAAGAAAATCTGCAGTATGATTAAGAATACTAACATAGGAAAAAAAATATCCTGGGATTTTTAGGTGGTCTATTACCAGAATGCAGAGACCCAGAAACCAAAAGAATCTGCTACCTGTCCCTGTCAATTTGGATCCTACTATGTTAGAAGTCTTATTGCACAAAGGTTGAGTACTTCCACAAGAAGAAAAATAATGCTTCCAGTGACTTGGAACTTAAGTCTGCCACCTGACCACTTTAGGGTCCTCGAGCTTTTGAGGGGGACTGATCCTGATAGAGGGACAAAGAAGTCTGGATTTAAGGAAAATTTCTAGGATGACATATAGTACTATGATTAAAAGTAGTAATTGTTAATAGAAAATTATAGTAACTAGATATTAGCAAAATCAGTAATGACACAGAATTTTCCAGAAGTTTTGTATCAATTAATCGGGTAAATAACCACAACCAGTTGAGGTTTTGGCTTATAAAATGTGGACAGAAACGGATAGTGAAGAAGGAAGTAATAAACAGTAACTACAACCTAAGGATGAGTTGCAGAAATGAGGAAAACAAAAACAAGCATATTATTTTTGTTGTTTGGTTATTTATATATATATATAAATTTATATATATATATATAAATATATATATAAATTAATATATACTGATTTATATATATATTAATCAGTGGTCTCTCCTTTCAAGCAGATTTTGTTCATTGTGTTTAAATTTATAATTAGAACTTAGATCTTAATTATAATTATATTTTCAACTTTAATAAATCATTGCAAGTCATTAAGGAAGACTGTGAGTTAGGAAATGAGTGACCATCTCCAAAAATGGAGTCTTTTGGGGGAAAAAAAAGAACACTTTTTCAGAGGATTAAAGATAGTTGCATCATATTAGGAGGAAGATTGATATTGTTGTTGTTGCTTTGCAAGTTTAATATGTTAGAAGGGGATATTTGGGTTAACAAACGGGTAAACTATGCTATATAATTTGTTACCAACTCTAAATGATATGTGCTCAAGAACAACAACAGTAAAAACAATCTTATTCAAAAATGGACAGAGGACCTGAACAGACAGTTCTCCCAAACGACATACAAATGGCCAACAGATATATAAAAAAATGTTCAACTTCACTAGCTATTAGGGAAATGCAAATCAAAACCACAATGAAATACTGTCTCATACTTGTTACAATGATTATCAATAAGACAAGTAATACAAAATGTTGGAGAGGATGTGGAGCAAAAGAACCCTCATACACTGCTGGTGGGAATGTAAATTGGTACAGCCACTATGGAAAACAGTATGGAGGTTGCTCAAAAATTAAGAATAGAATTACCACATAACCCAGTATTCCCTCTTTTGGATATCTACCCCAAAAATCTGAAAACATTTTTCCATAAAGATATATGTGCTCCATTGTTCATTGTAGCATTATTTATGGTTGTCAAGATATGGAAACAATTGAAGTGTCCTTCGATAGATGATTAGATAAAGAAACTGTGGTACATATACACAATGGAATATTACTCAGCCATAATAAAAGATGAAATAGTGCCATTTGTGACAACATAGTTAGATTTTGAGATTATTATACTATGAGAAATAAGTCAGACAGAAAAAGTCGAGAACAATATGACTGCAGTCATATATGGTATATAATACTAAAAGCAGCAAACAAACAAGACAAACAAACAAAAACTCACAGACACAGACAACAGCTTAGTGGTAACCAGAGGGTAAGGGGGGAGGTAGAAGAGGGAAAATGGGGGCCAATATGTGGCGATGGAATGAGAACTGACTCTGGGTGGAGAATACACAATGCAATATATAGATGATGTATTATAGAAATGTACACTTGAAAACTATATTATTTTACTAATGAATATCACCACAATAAATTTAATAAAGATAAAAAGTAAAAATAAAAGTATCTGTTTTTCCTTACATTCATCTATTCATCCTAAGGGGAAAGTCTGCAATTTATTTGCCAGTACTCCTTTCCAGTATTAGTGTGATTATGCTAATAGTAAATGGTGCTTGAGTAGATTTGGAAGATGGAAGAGAACAGAGTTCCTTACTCTCCGGTGCCAGTTGAGGGAAGATGTGAATCTTGTCGGGGTTCTCAGGCAAGCCCTTGTGAACCCGTGACCCAGAACTGTAAGCTGTAAGGAGCTGAGAAATATGGAGGCAACTTGCCTGGGATTCCTGAGCTTTACACAGGCTTCTCTACAAGCAACTGTCAGTTCCCCGATTCTGTGCTGCTGGCAGCTGAGATCATAGCCAGAGTCTTCACTGAGTACCTGGCAGTTCCCATTTTTATGACTCTACAAGCATCTTCTATGGCCTTTGCTGCCCTGGCCCTTTCAGAGTTGTGTAAGTTTCTAATGCATTGTATTTCTATTTTATTTTTTTAATATTTAAATTTATTGGGGTAACAATTGTTAGTAAAGTGACATAGGTTTCAGGTGTAAAATTCTGTAATACGTTTATATATCACATTGTGTTTTCACCACCCAGAATCAGTTCTCCTTCCATCACCATATATTTGATCCCTTTTACGCTCTTTACCTCCCTTATCCTCTGCTAACCACTAAACTATTGTCTGTGTCTATGAGTTTTTGTTTCTCCATTTGTTTTGCCCCTTTGTTGTTTTCAGTTTTATATTCCACATATCAGTGAAATCACATGGTTCTCAACTTTGTCTGCCTGACTTATTTTGCTTAGCATAATACCCACCCTGAAGGCACCTGATCTCATCTGTATTTCTATTTTCAATTTGGAATAATGAATTACTTCTTTTTTCCTGATGAACTCCAGCGAATTCCACAGTGTAATGGGAGATAAATAATTAAGCACACGTACAATATTGTGTTATAAAATATCTGATAGAAACATTTATAGTATAAATGGTAACTGAGGAAAAAAAACTATATTGTACTGAAAAGTTCCTCAGTGTAGCCAGAAATATATTATGTGCCCAGTAAACAGTGGTTCAATGAATGAACGGACAATTAATGAATAAACAAAAATGAGTGAATCTGGGTAGATAACAAGGAGTGATTTGAAGAAGCAAGGACTGAAATAGGAGGTTATAACAGATATTTTAAATTGGTTCCCAACACCCATTCCACATGTTTTCACAGCTGCCATGTCTAGGAAGCTTAGAACTATAATTCTCAGACTCTGTTGGAGCTCAGGATTTGGATGAGATTTAGGTTTTGCCTATCAGATGCTCTAGGTGCCAATTTACCAGTGAATTGCCTGGGAAGAGAAGTAGAATTTGAACCTCCCTGGTGCTGGCCCAGATCAGATCTGAGGCAATGTTCCCTTGGATCCAGCAGCTATGGCATCAGCTTCCCATTCTGCAATGTCCTTAGGGAACAGAAGCAATAGATCCCTGGATGGCCAGATCTCTGGTGTGATCTGAAGAAAGTTTGTGAAAGATCCGCCTTGAATCTGCTTCTTCACCTTTCCCAATAATTCTGTTATCTATATCTCTTTATACATTTATTTTTTGTTTAATGGAATAGATGCCATTGTCTCCAGTAATAATTTTTACCATTTCACATAACCTCCAAGCAGAGGTAATAAAATGGAAAAGAGTTTAGTAGGAGCAAGAACAGGTGTACAGAAGGATTTAAGTAATTTTCTCTAACTGAAGTGCCAGTGGTTGTTGGGGGAAAGAAAACACAAAGGCTGGAGGTCTGGGTACCACATAAAATGTCTCAAGAATAATATAGCACTGAAATTACACTATCACTGGGTACTTACATCGTATTTTATATTTCTAAAATATATTTTAAGTCCTTCACTTCCTTATCTTTACCTAAGTTCACATATTAAATACATATGGACTATTTCTGTTGTATTATAGAAAAAGGACACAAATATGAATTCCTATTAAATTCCAGGCACTGCCTAATTACTTTACAGAGGTCAGGTTTAAAAGAAAATCTTGGCTTTGGGATAAGTTTCAACATGATATGCATTAATTTATTCAACCAATATTGAATTCTAACAAAGGGTCAGGCCACTGTGCCCCAGGTCTATTGATCTGGAAGGTCTCTGCAATAAAAAGTACCTGAAAATTCTTCCCAATTGCCGATTTTATACTGTTTTGCTACCTCAAGATTTAGTACAGTGCTTGGGGTATAATAGGTCCTCACTATTGGTTGTTAAATAAGTTAATAAAGAGACTCCCCGACTATTTCTATACAAGAAAATCAATTCTTTCTTTGAAATTCTGAAGCAATTATTGTTAATGAGGCATCTGTCATTTTCTGTAGTATTGCTGTTCAATTTTGCACAGTCACCAGGACTTAAGGCAGTGTTTGGTATTTAAAAAACAAAACAAAACAAACTAATAAAAATAACTCAATGTATATGAATAGATTGAAAAGCTAGCTGAGATATCAAGTCTAATAGGTCACGAGGATAGTGTCACGGTTGATATAGAGACATTACCATAAGGCATTGGTCCAATGGCTTGCCAGTACTGTAAAGACATAACTACTCACTTTTGAAAAGAAAATGAATTATTTCAGAAAACTAGAATTTTGCTACAAAAGACAAATTATGTTTGCCAATATTTGCCCTTGTGTGGTGGTAACTATTTTAGGGAAATCTATATGTTTTATAAAATACTATTTGATGAATTATTAAAAAGTCTTTTACTGGATTGACTTGGCTAACCTGATTATCCACAGCTTAAAACCCTGGATTAAACTGGTATAATTCATTTCAGGACCTGAAAAGACGAGGACCACTCTAGTGCTACCCTGCAAAACTTGAGTCACAGCCAGACTGTAACCTTCAGAGTAAAATTTTTTTGAAATATGAAATCCTCATATTATTTTAGTGTGCCTTCTAAAATTCTGGCATTCAAATGGTGTAGATACCAAAGAGTTCTCTCTAAGTACCTAATTATTGGGATATTTTTTTTTCTTGCTCAACGTAATATTCTTCTATTTTCAGTAGTCAGAAATACTAAGGTACAAGTCCTAATAAAAATAAATTGAGCCTAACTCTAAAAATGGAAGTACCTGTTCACAATTTGTATTTATTAAGGGCTTAAGAGAATATTATGATCGACCTATTTCATTTTCTTTGACCCTTCCTAGAGCTAAACTCTTTATAATACATGGGGTGCTGACATTACTGAGAATAATTCAGGAACAGTATATGCAAAGCATAGGTTTGAAGCTTAAGAAATAATTCAACGGAAGGAAAACAGAAACCACTGTCTCAGCCAATGAGCAACTTGCCATTATATAGCATTATCAATGGAAAAGTGGCCAAGATATTCATTACATTTTTCTCATTATCAAAGATCACATAAAGAGGTTAAACAATATTTTCCTAATATCTGAATATAAGGTTGTTTTCCAATTTTTTTCACATGTTTATATTTGATTGATTTTACCCAAAGAAATATCATTCTATAGGTAATTTAGCACTCATTAAAAATATAACCTAGTTTTTTTTTATTGTTTTGTTTTATTTGTCTGTTTCTGTCCATAAAATCTATATGTGATAGCAGTGAAGAAGTAAACAAAAGTAGGCAAATGTCATCTTTGATTCCTGCTGTCCCAGGAAGTGATTAGCCCATTAACATTTTTTGGAAAGTACAGGTACCAGAAATTATAAGAAAGAAAATAATTTCTTAGAGTAATGATCTTCCAGGAATTCAGATTTTGCTCTAAATCGATCCATTTCTTGATATTAAATACATATCTGTTTCATAAGCTGTGGAAATTCTTTTAAAAAGATAATCTCACAGGAAATTCATAAATGAAAGAGTTAACAGTGATTATTATTTTGTATTCTTTTCATTTCTCTTCATTCACTTGAAAGAGTTGTTTCTGTATAGATGCTAAAGAATGGAATCGCAGTAACAATTTCAAGTATACTTCCTTCTCATCAAATTTCTCTTGCCCTGTACCAATCAGCTGAACACCTTCATTAGAAGGATAGAAGCTATCAAATTAGAACTCCTTCATTTTCCAACCATAAAATTTACAAACCTGCTTGTTTCTGAACTCATATCTCTTTCCTCAATTTCCCTTAAGAAATTTTCCCTGTCTCTTCTTAATACAATCCATCCATCCATTCTCTGGATCCCAGGTTCTTTCTATCTATTTGTCTAGTTATCTATCTATCATCTATCTATCTATCTATCTATCTATCTATCTATCTATCTATCTATCTATCTATCTATCTATCTATCTTTCTTTCTATCTACCTATCCAACTATCATCATGTATGTGTCATCTATTTGTATATTTATTTTCAAGAAGTACGCTCCTCTTTATCTTTTTACTTGTCCTTTGTGCTTTCTCTCTGCATTTCAACATATTTAAATATTTTATTGCACAATTTCTTTATTCCTCTTTATAGAGCTAAGCACATTCTCTCAGTTATGGTTAAATTCAGGTTTATAGAACAGAAAATCCAAAATAAGAGTGGTTTACCAGATAGAAATATATTTCTGTCTTTTAAAATGAAATCTATAGTCCAGGGCCTTCTAATTCACTGCAGTGACATCAGTAATGTGTAGCCTTCATCAACTTAGCCAAAATAGATGCTGAAGCTTCAGTCATTGTGCTTCATTCCAGGTGACAGGAAGGAAGACAGGACAAAGAAAGGACATCAGTGAGTGTATGGCAGTACTCTTTGAAAAAGACTTCCTACCCGTCCTCTTACAACTCAAGCCCCAGATGTTAGTTACTAAGTGAAAAAGGCAATGGAGACTATAACCTACATTGCAAGTAACCGTGGGATTTGTCAAATTCGGGGGTTTAATATCTAAGGAAGAAGAGGAGATATGTCAGTGGTGACTCACATTCTCTCCCATGCTTCCCTAAACCTATTTTATACTCCTCTTGCCCAACTCTCCATTTTCATTCTCTCTCATCTGTCATCCATCTCCACTCCTCGATTAAAACTAGTTGCAGAGATCATCAGTGAATTCTCAATTACTGTACATACCCTTTCTCACTTCACCAAATTAGTTTTCTGAGTAGATACAAGATAGTTGATAATTAACTCCTTTTTGGGAGAGCTTCTTGTATGACTGAGGAACAAGATACTCCTCAGATATGCATACCTCTGTTTTCTATCTCAGTCTCCTGTACTGGCCCTTCTTTCAATCCAACCTTTTAATATTAGAATTCCTCAGGGCTAAGCTCTGGATACTTTTGTCACTCTACACTTCTCTCAAAGTCATCTCATTCAGTTATATGGTAGGAAATAATATCTTTAAAATCATACAAGTTCAGACAATTAAGTTCATGAACTCATGCTAGAGAGAGTGTTGCATACCTCACTGCTGAATGTCACTACAGTCACTTTAAAGTCCTCCCCTTGGGAAGCTATGCACCGATGCCAGTGCCTAGTCCACACTTCAAAGCAATTTTGAAACTCTTTTTTCTGGAATGGCCACCAGAGCTATCAGCATATTATCCTTGATGTCCTGAATGTCATAAAAAAAAAGTCTTCCTTTCATTATTTCCTTTATCTTCACGTAAAGAAAGAAGTCATTGGGGGCCAGATCAGGTGAGTCAGGAGGGTGTTCCAATGCAGTTATTTGTTTACTGGCTAAAAACTCCCTCATAGTGCCATGTGAGCTGGTGCATTGTCATGATGTAAGAACCATGAATTGTCGGCAAAAAGTTCAGTTCATCTAACTTTTTCACACAGCCTTCCAAATAATAAACTTGGTTGACTGTGCTGTCCAGTTGGTGCAAATTCATAATGAATAATCTCCCTGATATCAAAAAAAAAAAGGTTACCAACATCATTGCAACAAGTTCGCGAACTTAGTTGTTTGACCTCATATTAGTTGCCTCTCTGACATTACAACTTGACCCTCTCAGGCATCCCAAACCCATGTTTTTCTTAGAATATCTTCCTTTCACCACAGTAAATTTCACCTAAATTAGAGTTCCCCGTTACAGTTTCCTATGGTCCTGTGTTTTTCCTTTGAATACATATTTATTTACTTATTTATTTGATATTTGTCCTCTTCTTCACTAAACTGAAAAGGCAGGGATGGGCTCTTGCTCATCAACTTATCCAAACCCAAAGTACAAGTCCTGGCATATAATGTTATTTAATAGGTATTTGTTGAATGAGAAAATTATTTAACCAGTGACATAGAGCAAATGTCACGCTGGGCATCTTTAGAAAGTACACAGGGCACCTGTATCAGAGGAACTATTTAAAGTTCAAGCACAGGAAATTATGCCATAGGGGAAGGAGTGAGACATGCAGCAGGACAGGAAAATACCGTCGTAAAATTAAAATAAAAAAGCTTCTCTAGAGAATGGAGTGAAATGTGTCCACTAAAATAACACAGGAAACAGAGGTTGTAAAACAAGACTTTTATAAAGATTTGCAGACTGGGCAGTAAAGTTCACATAGGTAGACACTGTTTTAAAGCAGAGAATGTACAGACAACCCTTGCAACTTGCATAAGAATAAAAGAACTGGTAAATGAAGACAGCTGGCAGGGGACAGCGACAGAATCAACTCCATTCAGAGACCCTCACCACTTCAGTGTTGGAAGACAGACTTGGTGGGGTTACAGCTATAGAACATCTTTGTGTGTTGCCACAGGATTCATTTATAAATTGAAGTCATAATTTTTTGCACTGTGTGATTTTCATGGTCTTGAAAACCATGAGAATGGCTCTTGTTTCAAATCCCAATACAATATATAGTAATTGTACCTGACATTTGTTGACCATCTGTCTTTTTCTATGCAGTGTTCTAAGTATTTTATTTGTATCGATTTGTTTATTCTTCATAATAAGTTCATAAGGAATGTGATATTATTCCCCCCATTTTACAGATGAGGAACTGAGGCACAGATAAGTTATTTAACTTTGCTAACACAGATACCAAAAGGAGAAATTGTATTTGAACACCAGCAGCCTGATTCCAATATTGGCCTCTCAATCATCATATTATGCTGCCTTTTATTTAAAGAAAAAATTTCAGAATAGGTAATATTTCAAAAATATCCAAATGCTGATAAACTTTCTAAAGCAGTAACAAGCTTGCCTAACCACATGTGATTCACCAGAACAGTAAGATGCACAGTGAAAAGTCATTTCTTGTCTTCCAATGGCTCAAATATCTGAATAATAGTAAATTTTACAAATAATCATTTAAATAAGGCTAACTATCTGAATAACACCCCAGCCAACATACAACCAGCATCAGCTTAATGAGCATTTCAGGACTTTAAGATCTGTGTAGGGAAATAAAATAAAAAAACAATGGACTCAGCATCAAACATCTGAATTTAAACTAATTATACAGACTATTATTTGTATGACTGTACATTTGTCAGTTTCCTCATCTATAAAATGGACATTGCAACATTTACCTGCCTACCTCACGAGATACACATAAAACTAAACTAAAAACCATGCATGTTGAAAAGGGGAAAGTCCATTTCTTTCATTTCGAATGACAGTGCAACCACTGTCCAGTGGGGGAGACAAATGGAATTCGAATCTCAAGGTACATAGTTTTTGTAATTCTTTCAGAAGGGTATTTAGAGGGATTAAGAAAAATCTCACCACTGATCAGAAAAATTAGTTAACTGTTGAATATTTGGACACCTAATGATGAACCCTGCGTTGCCAACATCTTGTCTTAACAGATATTATAAAATGGCAGTAGGAGGGTAGGGAGAAAAAACAGACTCCCCATAAAACAAGGAGTAAGTAAGAGAACGTATCATAAATAAGTAGACTATGAGCTATTGACAGTCATCATTAAAGAATTAGAGAGAGAAGACTCTAACTTAAAACAATTGCTCAGGAAGCCTTCACAGCTGAGTGAGAATATGAGCTAGTTTTACATAAGAGATAGATTAGATATACAGAAGGAAAGAAGAGAGTGGGGAAGAATAACTGTGATTAATTCCATGAATTAAAATAATCAAAAAATAAAAAAAGACATTTGGTTATGAATTTGGATGTTATTTCAACTACCTTGGCTACAAGGCAGTTCTGACCAATAAGAAAACATAATGCCTCTAAAAATTATTACATTTTGCATTTATATGACACCAAATAACAGATTCCTTTACCTTTCTTGTGCAGGTTTCTTTAACACATGCATCATCAAAGCTTTAAATGAGTATTAGTTTTTCTAGTGGTAATTAGGCCAACCACACTGGTCTTATTTGTATTTTTAGTTCAACTGTCTTAAGTGGAAGGGATTATCAGTAGGATTCAAAGACATGGCCATGGCTGGGCAGGAGACATTGCCCATTGTCTTATCATACTCAGAGTCTGTTTTTTCTCCCTACCCTCCTACTGCCATTTTATAATATCTGTTAAGACAAGATGTTGGCAACGCAGGGTTCATCATTAGGTGTCCAAATATTCAACAGTTAACTAATTTTTCTGATCAGTGGTGAGATTTTTCTTAATCCCTCTAAATACCCTTCTGAAAGAATTACAAAAACTATGTACCTTGAGATTCGAATTCCATTTGTCTCCCCCACTGGACAGTGGTTGCACTGTCATTCGAAATGAAAGAAATGGACTTTCCCCTTTTCAACATGCATGGTTTTTAGTTTAGTTTTATGTGTATCTCGTGAGGTAGGCAGGTAAATGTTGCAATGTCCATTTTATAGATGAGGAAACTGACAAATGTACAGTCATACAAATAATAGTCTGTATAATTAGTTTAAATTCAGATGTTTGATGCTGAGTCCATTGTTTTTTTAACTGACTCATGAAGTTTCAATTGAAATATAATTGTTTTTGACTTTAACCTTACCCAATAAATTGAAGAATTCCCTTTGAAAATCTTAAGGCAGCAACAATCTCATTAATTTAACTCTACAAGAGAGAAAAACTGCTGGGTTGTTCTCATGCTGATTAGAAACATTTCAACTAAAAAAAAAAATCAAAAACCAGAGAAGACAAAAAAGGGGTAAGAATCGACAAAAGTCAAAAGAAAAAGTGTACTACAAGTGGAAGATTTTGAAAATCAAAACTTAAAGGCTGTTGGACAGTTAAAAGTACACAGGAAAGACACAAATCGTGCTGCTAAGCCACTATCTCTGCTGCTCAAGTTAAAGATAAAAAGCATGCTTGGTAGTTGAGAGGAGCTCTGATTTTAATGGGTACATTTGATGTATGTTGATATTGTACCCAATATAAGTATATGTCTACTGAGGTTCGATGGAATTGGGGAGATGAAGAAGAATTAAATGGGTATATTTTTAAAGTTTTAATTTTTTTTCTCCTGCAAACAGAGTGGAAGCCGCCAAAAAGCCACTGATCAAGGCCTTTGGGTAGTCTGTAATTTAATTAAGACCAAATTACAAATTCTAATTACCTGGCACCAAAGAAGCCAATGTGTGAAAGCTTGTTTAGTATTCAACACACAATTCAAGGGTTTCTGTTCTTGGATTCAGCTTGTTTCCTATTAGAAGCACACATGCAAAGACATCATGTTACTCTCTTTTTTTCCCCATTCTTACTTGATGACTTAAAAATATAAATGGTGAAAGTCTGTAAAAGAGAGTGGAAGACAGTTGAAACTTTACTTTTATAAAAAAACTGCATTTTTTATTATAACTTGACTTTCGAATTTTATATTTAGGAAAGAAAGAAATGGGGGATTAATGTACATATTGACTATTATCAAACATTAGGCTAGAAACTTCAGATACATGTTCTTTCATTTAAGTGACATGACGGATACAAGCGATAGAGATGAGAAAATTGAATATCAAAATTGGATAAGTAAATTAAGAATCAAGAAGCCAAGATTCACACCCCAAAGTCATCTGCTTTCAAAGCTCAGGCTCCCTTTTTCTTTTTTTTATATGTACATATATAATATGTATATTAAATTATAGTTGACATACAATATTATTCAGCTTCAGCTTCAGGTGTACAGTGCAGTGGTCAAGCATCTACACGGTCCGTGAAGTTGTCTTCCTAATAAGACACGTGCCCATCTGACACCCTACAAAAAATATTTACAACATTATTGATTAAATTCCCCAAACTGTCTTTCATATCCCCATAGAGAAAAGGGAACCCTAGTGTACTATTGGTGGGATTGCAGATTGGTGCAGCCACTATGGAAATCAGTATTGAGGTATCTCAAAAAACTGGAAATGGAACTACCTTATGACCCAGCAATTCCACTCTTAGGCATCTATCCAGAGACATCCAAGATGCTAAAAATATAGATAGATGATAGATAGATAGATGATAGATAGATAGATAGATAGATAGATAGATAGATAGATAGATAGATAGATATACACCCCTATGTTTATATGTGGAATCTAAAGAACTGAATAAATGAGCGAAGTAAACAGAAATAGTCTCAGAGATATAGAGGAAAAACTGATGGTGCTAGAAGGGAGGGCGGTGGGGATGAGAGAGAAGGGGAGGGGATTAGATAGCATAAATCGGTCACTCAGGCTCCTTTTAACCCATCACCACTTTCCATTTCTGTTCTTCCTCCATCCCCTAAACAATAATTATAGTGAGACACTCATTGTCCTTGATAGAACGAAATCCCATATCCACCAATAATTGAATCAGATTATATTGAGGTTAGATATGAAAGGAAGGCAGAGAAAGCTTAAAAAGTAAAGCACGGTCTTCTCAATAGCAATCCCACAACCAAATATATCTACTTACTTGACATTTAATCAAACCTCCTTTGAAAAGAGACAGGATTAGTTTATTAGGGTCAAATGATTATTTAAAATAAAAGAATCAGGAAGTACAAATGATAAAACCCTTGATTTCTAGGAGAGGCTAAGATCATAAACCCAGAAGCTCTTCCATGATTATTCAAAGTTTTATTCTCCACTTCGACACTAACATAAACGCTATTTTGAGTTTACAGTTTTTGTTTGTTTTGTTACATTTTTGAAAGATAAATGGTCAAGTGGCCCCACAAATCAATAGGGCTTAGCAGTTGAGCTCGTCAAGCTTGACTCAGCCTGATGGAAAAGAAAACTGGTTTTTTTTCTAATATTACATTCAATGGTGAAATCCTAATAGATCTAATAGATTAAAAGTCCACAAGTGAAGGGTCAAACAATAAATTTAATAGAAGAGAATGGACTATATCACCTTTATGATATAGGAGTGAGGAAAGACACTGCAAGCAAATATAAAAACAAAACAAAAAAACATTGAATTATGGGGAATTCAATTACAATTCAAAAATAAAGGATTTCTCTCAAACAAAGGACACCATAAATAAAGGCCAGAAAGATGATAATAGCCCAATGCTTATTATGTGCCAGAAACCTTTTATATTATCATGCTCACTTTGCTGTTGAATCAAAAACAACAACAGAGGTTAAGTAACTGTCCAAGATGATCTGGATAATTAAATGAAGAGTCTGTGTCTTTTACCACATGCCATGCACTCTCCCCTTGGATGACTGAGAGAAATATGTTCAATATCAAAAACTAGTAACTAGACTTTTGGTAGTGATCACTTTCTAGTGCATACAGATGTCAAATTATAATGTTGTGCATCAAAAACATAATATTATATACTGATTTTACATTTAAAATTAAATTTACTTTTTTTACTTTTACATTTACAATTAAAAAATTTAAGTGCTGCCTATGTAGAATATACAAAGAATTCTGGCAAAGCGTCATCAACAATAAGAAAGGCTAATACTACATACAAAGGTAAAAATAGAAAGGGTTATATTAAAGCAATTTTCAAAACTGCAACCACCAAAGTAACAATGGATTCTAAATCACATTAGTAAACAGAGAAGTGTAAAACAAGTATTTTTTTAGACTTCTCAAGATGGCAAATATTAGAAAGCTGGATGAGTCAAGTTGATGGAGATTTTGGAATATGAAAACATTCCTGCACTACTTGTGGGTGCAGCCATTCCAGACAATTATGGGACAGCATTAGGTCAATTTTGATACATATTCATTTACACCTGGGCATATATCCCAAAGAAATGCTCACATAGGTCCTTCTGGAGATGTGCATGTAGATGTTAACCATAGCTGCGTTTGTGGGCCAGAGTGTTGGAAGAAAAGTAACCATCTCTTACTGGGGAAGTGTATTAGTAAATTGTGCTAGATGTATACCATGGAAGATAATGCAGCAAAGGACTAAATAGTCCTTGGATAGTGACATCACTGAAACTAAAGAAAACAATGCAGAGTAAAGAAGGAAGGAAGATGTGAAATCTATAATATGATAGCATATGTGTAAATTACTCGTAAAATCGTATGTACCCCCAAACAACAAGAGACATTTTATAATGGCATATACCAACAATGTAATACATATAAAATACTTTTTGAAAGTAAATGATGAATGAGAATAGGGAATAATTCACTTAAAGGGAATAAAATGTTCAATCAATCAAGAGAGGGACTTTGGGCAGCCAGTTAGCTCAGTTGGTTAGAGTGTGGTGCTGATAACACCAAAGTTGCTGGTTCGATCCCCACATGGGCCACTGTGAGCTGCATCCTCCACAACTAGATTGAAACAACTACTTGACTTGGAGATGATGGGTCCTAGAAAAACACACTTAAACAAATAAAAGTTTGTGTTTTTTTTTTTAAAGAAAGGGACTCTGCATACACTAATGATGATAATTTTCCAGGAAATGAAAGATTATTGTTTCAAGCTAGTATACCCAAGGTCCAAACAGAAAAGAAAGGGAAAGTAATATTTTTTAAAGTATTTAATATTAAATGATAATGTTTATTAATCACCTACTTTATGTAAAATTACTGAACTGAACGGTTTACATACATTATATCTTGTATTCTTCCCATCAAAAATGCCTGTATTAGAAATATTAACTGCTGTTTACAGGTAAAATAATCATGGAGCTAACATATGAAGTAATCTATTAAGAACTGGCAGGGTTGGGAAACGATCACCTGTCCATTACCTGTTCCAAAATATTTTACTCATTTCATTTCATTTTTCTAATATTTTCAAAGTATTTTCCCAGGGATTTATATTCATATTTAAAAAATACAGGGGAAAACAATGTTTTATTACTACAGGGTTTCCTAGAACGTTTAATTCCACAGCTTAGACAATCTGCAGCATTTTTTGAGGGAAAATAGCACCACACAAATGCATACACCACCATTTAGCAAGTCTGTAAAGAAAGAAAGGAAGAGAGAAAGAGAGACAGAGACAGAGACAGAGAGAAGAAAGAAAAATAAAAGAAGAAGTGGAGGAAAAATAAAAACACTTTTTTTTTTTAATTGCTCCCTACTCCAATTCAAACCCTCTAGAAGCTAGTTTTCCCCCTGCCCTTAGATGAAGGATGAAGTGTTGGTTGGGAGTTATACCTTACGTCCTCTCTCAGGAAATTAAAAGTTACCTGGTCTATTATGTCCATATTCACAAGAACAGTATCAGTTCAGTTATTGATGTAATCCAATGTTATAATCAATCAATCCACCTTCTCTTAAATTGAAGCTCTTTTCTGCCTCTAGTGTGGTCCTGCTTGGGCTGCTTACCTTAACTGGGACTCTGTAACTGGCTACCTCATTCTTTCTCTTGCTCTGTGTTGCAACCCAACCTCATCGGTTTGAGATAAAGGAACAGGAAGGACAATTAAAGGGAGTAGAAAATATTCATAATAATCTAGGTGAAAGATGATAGTGGTTACAATCCTGGACCAGATAGCATAAGTATCTGCTAAATTATTTCTGATTCTAGTCTTTCCTTTCTACTCCTTTGTTGTACATGTATTCTCGACACAGAAGCCACCAGTGATCTATTTAAAACATAAATTGGATCTGCCCACTCATTAGCTCAAAATCCTCCAATCAGCCCCCCATTCACTCAGTATGAAAGCTAAAATCTTTGCAAGAGCCTATATAATCTAGATACAGCCACCACTCTCACCTCATCTTCTATGAACCCAGCCTCTATTTCTTCACTTATTGTAAGTTCTACAATCCTGAAGCTCTTTCTTGAACATACCAAGTCAAGTATAACCAAAACAAGACCTTGAACACATTATCAATAAGAGTTCAGTTACCTCTCAAACCATAGTCCTCTCCCCACTTACACAGACAGCCTCTCATCCTTTAGATTTCTTGGTCCACTCTTCCCATGATTCACAGGACACATATTTAGCTTTTTGGACTGAATCTATTTGAAACTCCTCTCATTATGCTGAAAATGAATGGGATACAATGCTTATTTGCCCCTTGTGGTGGGGTGGGGAAAAATGCGAGCTGTGCAGTATTCTCATTGATGTTTTGTTTAATAAGTATTAGATAATTAAGGATTCCGCCAATATACCTCAATAATGTAAAAGAAGACAACACAGGACATAGAAACACAGGCTTGCAAATATAGTTAATGCATCAATATTTAATCACTGATTTATTATTTACTCATACAATAAGTATTTATAGAGTATCCACTATATTCCCAAAGCTACTCTGAGAGCTGATGATTTGGTATGAAAAAAGATTTTGAAGAAGCTCACATTTTAGTTGAACGTAGACAGAGAATAAGCAAGTCAACCAACAATGAAGAAAAGAAGGCTTTCAGATAGTGATTGGTACTTTGAGGAAAATCAAGTAAGGTGAGTTGATCAGGAGTAAAAGGACAGGCTTGTAATAGAATGTACATGAAATTTCTAAGAATGTGCCATTTGAGCCAAAAACTGAACTCAAGATATTTTAACTCTTTTAAAAATTAGAATATGCACATATTGTACTTAATAATCTGCTGTACAACTTATTATACATTGTATATTTGCATATATGCATGTATATACATATATATAAACAGACACATATACATGTATATGTATTCATATATACATATATCAATTTATCTTTACATATATGTATAGTATGAGTAATATATATATTTATATAATATGTAGGGTATACCAAATTTTATAAATACTATATATCAAAATATATTTCCTACTATGCATATTTTCCAGGATTTCTTATGTTACATTGACTTTTTTCCTACCCTGAATTGATGAGATTTTTAATGAACAAGTACTTTTATATATTAACAATATGAGAAACAACTTATAATATGTAGGTGTATGTTATTTTTTAATCATTTGTTTTTATTTCTCCAGTTATATTCCCAAATAAATAAACAACTCAATTACTGACTTCAAATGTTCCTGTCTTGTTATTTACCATATTATAGACTAAAATGCCCCTTGCTGTACAGACAATACATAAGGATCCAGAGGAAAGTCTAACTTACAGTGAAAATTATTTCAACTAGAATATTAGTTCTCTATTTTAATGGTGAGTAAACTGATATTCTGACACTAAGGCTCATTTTATAATTCATTTTCAGCACCTTGTTAGTAGTAACAACTTTTTCTCAACTTCTATCTTCGTTTTATATCCCACCTCCCTTGACCACCACCAAGACCTGGACACTTCCAGGTTGAAAATTATTTTATCTCTGCCTTACTTTGTTTAACTTTCCAAGAACACATTTTTATTCTTTTCCATGTATAATGAGCACCATTGGAAAATGCCATAATTTTACATTCTAGTACTCACAAGTGATTTAAGAGTTGGAATTTATTTTTTTGCCCTTCAGTAAATTTTAGAAAGAAAAAGAATATAATGTACAAATATCATTCATCCACATAATAAATTATGAATTCACACATCTTTGAAAAATGTTCGGTTTCCCAGCAAAAACACATGTGTACATTCACACCCATCAGAGAGTAACATAGAGCTGCATCTCTTATGAAAGGACCTTTATATACTTCACAGAATTTATGAAGAGAGGTCCTTTTAAACACCACTGAATGATAACATCTGTGGTTGAAAATTCAACAGGTATTCAGCACCACATCACAAAGAAAAGGGTGATTTGAGTTATAGCTCAGAAATGTCATGTATCCGGATACCTTTGCTAGTTAAACAGACTCCGTATGAATTATCTTTTAAACAAGTAATACAAATTCATTGTAAAATACAACTGTGATGCAAGAAAAATTATTCATAACATAATTACACAGGTAGACAACTTTTTTTATGTTATCTACAAATAAGCTTAGTCTTGTGCTTGGCATAGTATAACCATTCACTTAAAGGTAGCTATTGTTATTAATAATATGAATGACATTTTTAAGATTATTATAGATCAAGTAAAATTGTTCTTACCTAAGATAACCATTTCTCTCCCTGTATTATGATGAATAATATAAATCAGTCATCTCACATTTTGACAAATAGCATTCCTTTTAATCTTCATATATTTATTGATAACCAAAACAAAAATGACTAATGGATATTGAGCATACAGTATGTAATGGGAACTGTAATAAACACCAAAATTTGATGGTAACATATTTATCTATAGAATAAACATTTCCAATAGGTACTGATTTAGAAACTGAGACACAGAGAGGTTGAGAACCTAACTCAAGGTCACACAGAAAATAAGGAAGGATTAAGAATCCAAACCCAAACAACTCTTCCAGACCCTACTATATATTCTTACTGATGACAGTAGATACTGCCACCTATGCCTCAGAGGAGGTACGTCACTGCAATGCGTCAGAAGTCTACAGGACTGATTGACCAGTGACCCATGCCTCAGCCTGTTAAGGGACCTTGGGTCTCTGAGTGAGCCCTCACAGGACAGATCTGAAAGCCAGAAGGGAGTCCTCACTGCTCCATACTAATATGGGAATTCTAGATGTAGAAAGGAAAGGAAGGAAGTGCTGACTAAGAAAAGTGCTACAGTGTGTCAATCTAGGGTGCCTCAGCTAAAGACAGTCTTGTGAAAGATACCCCTTTGCTTAAAAATTGCTTATCTCAAACTATTAGGTCAATAAAATGTAATATTCTATAACCCAGACCCATCCCTGCCTTTACTAGGTTACCCCAAGGTAACAGGGTAACCATAACTACGAGAGGAGGAGGTTTTGCCCTGGAGACCATGACTGATTCTGGTACAAGATAGCAGTTAGAGCTTGTGCAATGTGATTGCTCTCAATGAGCTCTAATGTCCTCCCTGCCAAAATGAGGATAATACCTACCATGTACTATTTGATATATGAGAAAACACACATTGACGCTCAGTTATTGTTAGACACCTTTAACTCCTGTATTTTACTAGAAGATGCCATTTCTGATCCTTATCAATGTGATCCATTCTTTAAGACTCCGCTCAAGCCCTTTCTCTTCCAAATGTAACATTTTCAGTTTATTCCAATCCTCATACATTTCTGACTCGTATTACATTGTATAATATCTGTTCAGCTATTAATCGTGACTTTCTCCCAATCCTTGTGCTGTGTTTAATTTTAATTTACCTTATACATTACTGTTTAACTGAGTAGAACTTAATTTTACTTCCCACATCCCAGATAGGTATACCAATAACAAAAATTATGTGTTGTATTTGTCTTTACACCAACATTAGTCTCTCCCACAGTAAGAATTCAATATATAAATAAATGAATGAATAAACTGATGTCATAAATTGATGAAAATATCACTCATTCCTTTATATTGAAAATAAAATTGTTTTTACAGTTGCCTATTTCATACGATTCTTGTGAAGGGAGATTTTTATATTTGTACATATCACTAGAATTAATTTCATGGGATGTAACAGCTATTTTAGTGGATAATTTAATATTTAACAATTATAAAATACCTTTCTTTGAACATAGATTTATAAGGGAAAAAAATCACCTTTACTAATGCAAAGTCCTTTTTCCCCCTAAATCTCATCTTACATTGATTTGACATTAATTGATTATGGAAAAAAACATGGAAAAGTGACAACAAATTCTATTTCCAAATATGCTATCGGTTCACAGACTGTCTCCAGGACACAGAAGGCAAGGAGAGACAGAAGACAGAAGCAGACCACTCCAGAGGAGTAGGTGGCAGTTGTAATAATAATCAAGGGAACTTAACAGGAGGCTTGTTTTGTGCGACCACAAGACAATTCGACCTGCAAATCCACCCAACAGAATCTTCAAAGTGTACATAGACTTCTTAATGGGACTCAGTAATGGATGCAGTCCAGATGGTCTCAAGAAAACATTCTTCTCTCAAGAATGCATCCTTGAAACCTCCAGTTGTGAGAACTCTTCACAAAACATACATTCCAAAGCCAGTGGAGGGGACGGGGAGACTGCAATTGTCCATTTGCTGGAGTCAAGTTTACAGGTCGCCTGGGAGTTGCATCCTCTCTATGACCTCCACCAACAGATGCCTTTGGAGCTTTCTTTTAAAATGGAAGGTGGTTCAAAAAACATTCCTCTCTGGATTCAGTGGATACAATTATATCGAAGGCGACCTTGATTTCACTGTCAAATGTTACTTATTCTTAAAATTGAAAAGACTAATTTTGTCTTTGGGAACAATGCACAGTTTATGAGAGGTGAAGCTAAAAAAAAAAAAGAAAGAAACTAATAGAGGGGAATATCTCAAAGGGGAAATCAAAACAAAACAAAGCAACACACTGATAGAGGATGATAAAATCAAGTGAATGAGGTAGGCAGGCTGATCCCGTTCCACTCAATTATCAAGAGGTTGATGCAAAGATGTCAAGCATTCTTACTTCTATAATTTTTTTTTGTAACTTCAATCCCCGTAGATTTTTTTTTTTGTCCTGACATTGAATGAAGCAAATCATCCTAGTTCTTGAACATCCTGTACCACAGATATGAAACAGGCACCTTACAAGTTCAATTGGTTCTTTAAGGTCACTTGGGATACAAAAGAAAGCAATGTGGCATGGTGACCAGGGCACTGTAGTAGGAACTGATACACAAGCAGTCCTTAGCCTCAGACCCTCAGATCTAATATGCCACTGTAGGAGTACACTAGGATTCAGAGATGATGGTGGCATTTGGAGGTAAAATATAAGGCTTGGATCTAACTCAAAGTCTATTGTATTACAGCCTTATCAAAGACGACAGTACTTCAGAGTTATGGCACAAACGGTTGGATCAATAAGTTCAATTTTCAAACATAATAAAAAAGTTCATATTTGTAAAAAAATAAATAAATGAAAGATTTTATATTATCAATAGGCTGCACTTGAGCCACTAAAATTGTATCCATTCTGTTTTCTAGTGTCTCTCTTTTTCATCACCCTTGTGTGTTCTTTTTGTTCTGCAATTTTTAACTAGTCTAGCTCTTATCACACTTGTTAAAATTGTATGTCAACACTATAAAATGGTATCAGGGAACTTTCTTGGGAATGGAAATACTTTTTACCATGCTTGTGGTGACTGCAGATATTTGTGAAAACCTATTGAACTGTATACTTTAAAGGGTGAATTTTACTGCACTTCAATCATGCATCAGTGAACCTGACTGTAAAAAAATGCAATAACAAAAAGAAATATATTTCAATGACTTTTGTGTGTGTACCCCTATGTTTTCCAACATCTGTTTCATGAAAAATTCTGTTTATTTCGCAATATTTTCAGTATCATATTTCAAAACATTTTTTAGTTGCAATGCACTAGCAGGTTTTTTATTTGCACTAGCATCACCTGTGAAAGACATACTAATTATTACTAGTCAGATAATCAACAGGGATAAATGTTTGGCAGGTTTGAAGTTGAGTTATAACTCGGGTGTCCAGAAATATGATTTTCCTAG
Source organism: Rhinolophus ferrumequinum (assembly GCF_004115265.2). Classification (NCBI taxonomy): domain Eukaryota; kingdom Metazoa; phylum Chordata; class Mammalia; order Chiroptera; family Rhinolophidae; genus Rhinolophus; species Rhinolophus ferrumequinum. The sequence continues at coordinate 14,856,730 of NC_046289.1, forward strand.
TTGTTTAGTAAGTGAATGTAATTTGCTCTCCATTTTCTTAATGGCAGAAACTCATAAACTACCCAGCTTAAGGGACTCAATGATTCTATGTTGAATACAGTCATTTTTGTAAATATATTAATCAAATTTAACACTTTTTTTTCTTCTTTTCCTTTACCACTCCACCCCTAAGCATGATCAATTTTACTGAGACTGGTGGGAGGAGTTCTCAAAAGGGAAAAGGGAGAGGAGCAGGGAATATATAGGGGATATATATTTTTCTGGTATCAGTTTTTATTCTCTCCTATGTTATTTCTGGCCTCGGGTACCTTGTATCTCATTCCATTGGGGCATCCTGTGCTGGCTTCAGTGGAAGAGTGGCTTCTCCTGTCCAGTTTTCGAGCATCCTGAACTAGTATCAAATACCAATGCCCATGGTCCCTGCTGTGTCCTCCCGGGAGTGTGTGAGATCCATGTCTTCTGTGTCCTCTGAGACACGATGTCATCTGGACCATGCTCCATTTCAGCACTACCAAGTTTCCCACAGTTTTAGGAAATACTTGGCTACGGTGTCCTCACATAAGCTTGACGTATGAATTAATTCTTTGAGACTATTCACTGAGACACCCTAGATACTAATTTACCACCAAGTTGTCATGTTATTCTGGGGCCTTGGGGAATACCAAGATATCTTAGAGACTTACAGTCTTCTTAAGACCACAAATAGAAAACACTAACACTCCTCACCCCTGAGTTTACCCTGGAAGGAACAGAATAGAGAGCCATTTCTTAGGTGCCCATCTGCAACGATTCATTCATTATTATTTTTTCTTTATGAAAGAATCCCCTTATAACTATTCCTTTATCATGGACAATAATTAGAAAGGTCAAAATCAGAGTTTTCTTCTAATACTTTGAAATATTGTATTTTAACTATTTTGAAAATTTGGGTTACTGTTCTTCTTTTAATGACTTAGTTTACTATTACAGTCACTAAATGACATATATGACCTACAGCCCCTAGTTTTCTAGTGGATGGATATCATACAGTTTTACAAGTAGGTGGTAAATCAGTGTATCCATTTAAAAATTTTGCACTTTTGTATTTAAAACACAAATTATAAGGTATAAGTCATTTGGAAAACACGAGTTTAGGTGAGCGAATATTTTAAATTTAATATTCTTGAAAATTTACTTAGCTCTAGCATGTCAGGTATATAACTCAGTGAGTTTGTGTACATGAACCATCCATCTTAACAACCAGATTTATGCTTTGTATTCTGATGAATGTTGTTTGCTTTGCAACTATGTAACTCTGAAGTGTTAGATTAATGAATGCATCAAATTACACATATCTGGAATTTGTATTTTACCTTTTTAAAACTCTGTCAGTACAAAGAGTGACAGAAGTATTTAAGTCCCCACTATTTTATATCTCCTTCAGATTTGAAGGTCTCTTTGTCTTATGGCTTTCCTGAAATATATTTTAAAGCAACATTATTCAGGACATTGAAAAGTTTTGACAATTCTTTGTAGGTTCCATCCTCTATCAATATAAAATGACTCATCATTGTTCCTTTCAGTCGTTTTCACTTTGAATTTCATTTTATCTGACATTGATATTGCATTGCAACTACCAGTGATGTTATGTTTTCATTTCCTGATGTATCTTTTACTTGTAACACTTTTGCCTATAATTTTGTTTTACTCCTATAAATAGCATGACATTGTTTTTATGCATCCTTATGTGAGTTTTATTATGAGACCTTCTAATCCATGTATATTTATCATTTAGCCTGATATATGTAATGTTTTGTCATCTTATTTTTCCTTCTCCAGCACGTGTTATAAAAGCTTCAGATTTTTTAACAAATACTTGATTGGTCAATGACCAGCTCTGCCTCCCCCTCTTCCACCTTCTCTCCCAGGCATGCTGTTGCAGCAGTGCTTTCCGCTTTATGTAGCCTTCTGCCAACATTAAGTATAGGTTGGGTGTGAGAGTGACAGATGGGGTTTGTGCAGTGGCACCCTTGTTCTTTTCAGGAAACACAGGTATATCTGATGTTTGCTTCCTAGATCAATGACTTATAACCATCTCTATACATACAGAATTACCTGGAAAGTTTATACAAAAAAATCTCCCCACAACCTCACCTCTCTCTCCCACCAAGATTATGATTTAATTGTTTTTTGGATAAAGGCTAACATAACTGTTTTTAAAAGAATCCACAGGTGATCTAATGTGCAGCCAAGGTTCAAAATTGCCTTCTCTTCTGTCTCTGCACTTCCAGCCTTGTCCTTCCCACTAATTTCAAGCTCTGGAATCAATTTCTTCTCATGTATGACTCATGTGTTTGTTGATTTTTTTTTACCACAATATCCCCCGAAATATCTTCCCCAAATTATTTCAGGCTTTCAGGCATAGAGATGTCATCTTTCCCTAATTTCCAGCTCTGCTCTCATTTTTTTTTCTTTTTATGCAGTTACTTTGGTATTTCACTGGGAATTCTGAAAATATGTGGAATGAGTAGATTCAAACATCTGGGTCTCCAAAATACCCCAATAAGAAAATTTCCTTGGAAATGAGGTATCAAAATACAAATTCATCAAAAGAGGGTGCCAAAACATGTATACACATTTTAAGAAAGGAAAATTATTAAAATTATAATACTCAATATATACCAATATCAGAAGATGAATACAAGTCACATTTGACTTCTGCAATTACAAGAGGTGCTCAAAGTGGTTACCATCAGCATCCAGACAGTTCTGATTACGGCAAACTACTGCTTGAGCAACGATGTCCACTTGTATACATTTTTTTGGCACCTCCAGTATATATTTTAGTGTGATCCCAAGAACTGAAGCCTCTCTACGAGCAATTTTTTACCTTCTCTGTGTTTACTTCTTTGTTGAGCTAAGCCAGCTAAAGTAAAACTGACTCTAACCATTATTTTTATACCTATATTTTCTAATTTTGGGTATATTATTGCCCAGAAACCATTTTAAAACAGATTTTTCACTTTTATATGAAAGTAATACAGATTTGTATTTTATCAGCAAATAAGATAAGCCAACAAGTTTGACCTAAAGCATCAAGTCTAGTAAACATTCAACTGTTCTCATGTTAAAGGCTTTAAATTTAATTGAAAACTTCTCTTAGGATTAATGAAAGGGAAATATTCAGCATATTATTTTTTGCTTTCTTCATTAGTATTTTTGCCACATCAGTAGTTATGTTGATTCCTCCGTTAAAACATGGGTAAACACTCCAGGTAGAGCTGATGTGCCCAAATAGGTACAACATATTAATTAGTTTATTAATGATGATATTTACCAGTTGGTGGGTTACACTGTGATATTTGAAACCTTTAATTCAGCATGAAGAGGCACAGCTCTTCCAAAATAGGCTATGATATTGTAGACACTAAAGTGTCAGAATTTGATGAAAAGAAAATATGGCCTGTGCTATTATTAGACTATTAATGGCTCTACCTCATACTTGATGTCTTATACTTCTCTCCACTATTTCATTTAATAATGCACAAACGAGTATGATAGTAAACACACATCCTTCTGGAGATCTGTGCAGGAAGCATTTAAAAAATAGCTACTTATAAGTACCTTTGGTACTCTGAGGCCATGGTTGGAACCAGGTTATAACAAAAGTTCACCTATATCTCTCAGTTGTAAGCTGAGGTCAGCAACAGATAACACAGTGGCAATAACAAAAATGTCTAATAAACATCTACATGAATGTTTGAAAAGATTATAGAACAATCTTTTTCTCACCTGGAGACTATGACTGAAAATACAGAGCTGGCGTTATCAAACTCATGACAAAAATCACCAAATAGAAAGAGTTAAACTCATTAGGTCATCTTTGTTCTATGAATATTCCTTCCCCATTTTATGACTGAAGAAGTTTATATTGTTAAAACTGAATAAATATTATATCATATCTAATGCAATTTTATTATTATTTTTTTTAATTTCAAATTGCCCAATTTTGGAATTTAAAGAGTGTCATATATAGATAGACAGTTATAGATGATAGATATAGATTTGATGATATAGATATATAGATATAGATGTAGATATAGACATAGATAGATATAGATATAGATATTGACAGGTATAGGTATAGGTATAGATATAGACATAGGTATTTTTCATTGCAACCGTGAATGTCATTTTTGCTAAGTTATATTTAAACAATTTTTCCCTGAAGTCAACAACATAAAAGTCTTGAAATGGAATATGTGGAGATTGAGCACAAGTGTTTTGCCTGAGTTTCTGAAGATACTATTTATGTCAAAGTCACTCTTATATTTCAGTTTTATGAAGTAACAGTTAAGCTCTTTAGGGAGGTTATTTCTTATAACCTAAAATTCATTCAGCCTGACCAGTAGCTTAACAACTCCATGAAAACGAATTAGAAGTTTAGAAAGAATAAAAAGTATTTTTCAATATTTTTTGGTGTCTTTTTTGTTTGTTTTATTTTGTTTTTTCTCTTTTTGTTTTTTGTTTTGTTTTGTTTTGTTTTCCAGCCTTCTAGCACCATGTGACAACTGAATGTCAAGAAAGAGAACAATATGTACATAACGGGGTGCAGGACAGATCTCCATAGAACTGATTGTGATTTTTATATGACTGTCTCTAATAACTACTAATCAGAAATTTAGATTGAATGTTACAGAAAAAATTACAGAGATACTTTATTTCCCATTTAATTTTAATATCGACTTCCACTTTCCTTTAACGATTTAAACAATACTTATTGAAAATAACAGTACCAAATACGGCCAAGTAAGTGGCCCAAAGATTTCAGTGCTCTGGTGATCTGGGTTGAACAGACCCAGAATTTTTTTGGTTTCTTCTCTTGACCCATCTTATTGTTTACTTATAATGGAATCTGCCTCTCTCTCTCCTCTCTCTCTCTCACCCTCCACCCCCCCGCAAGGGCTGGACCTCCAACAAAACCTGTAGTGAATACATGAGGCAAGAGATCAGGACAGGTGATTTGGACATGGGTATTGAATCTGCAGCCAGTGGACAAAAAAGGCTCAGAGTGGGTACTTAGAATTTTTTCAGTGGAATAATTTTAAGAGACAGTGGTCACAATGGAATCAATAGTTTCCAAGATCCAGTGATGGTGACAGTGCTACATAACCCAGCTGTTCCTGTGCCATGGCCTGTGCTGTTACTACAACCATCCAGCGAGGGTGACCACCTGTTCCAGTTTGCCCAGGACTGAGGGTTTCAAGGGGCATGGGACCGTCAGAGCTAAAACTGGGAGAGTCCCGAGCAAACCAGGATAATTTGGTTACTGTACATCCAGCTTCTCTAGTTTCTTTCTCAGTGCCTGCGGTTGGTTCTTCCAAGGGATTCCATGACCTATTTTAGTTATTTCGTAAAAATCCCTTTCCTGTTAAAATTAACAGGGGTCTGTTTTTGATTTCTGCATTACAGACCCCTGACTGGTATACAAATTGGCACAGGACATGGGTTGAAGGCAAGAAATCTTCAAGGAAATCAGATAATCTGGTACTGGTTATCTGGCTAAGTGAAATTCATTTAATATTCAGAGAAGGGCTATTGGGTACAACTAAAAGTGAAATTCTCACTGGTGATAGCTTGAAATTAAGTGCTCATTGAGGGTTGGCTTTTAAAAAGTAAGGTCATGAAACTGAGGACTGAATGTGGATTGGCTGTCTGTGCCTGCAGAGCCAGGGGCCAGGGGGAGAGGAGAGAGAAAGAGGGAAAGAGAGAGAGGGAGAGAGAGAGAGAGAGAGAGAGAGAGAGAGAGAGAGAGAGAGAGAGAGAATGACATGTTACAACCCCTGAATATTTGTTGAGATAATAATAACTAAAACCTGTGAATTTTCCAGGACTATGATAAAGAAATTCTAATTTTCAGCAACTGCACAACTGAAGTAATAAAAATCTAAATGCAAAGTTCAAGCCTAAGTGTTGTTGCATTCTAAAATGGGTCAAAGTCACCCATTTTATTCACCTAATATCTTCTGTGAAAGTTAACAAATGAATCAGAAAAGAGCAAGATCCTGAAACAGACAGACCAACAGGGCACAAGGCAGTGAATTTGGAATACTGAAATGCTCAATCACCACCAAACTGCCTTTGTCACTCAGAGAACTTCTGTCTTCCTTGAAGATGTTACTACTTCCTCAGCTGATAGCTTCCCTACGTTATAAGAACAGCGTTTTCCTTGTGACCCTTCCTCCCTATGTCTACTACTTTGGTCTCTATTTTTATAACTAGAAACTGCTCCCAGTTTATCCTGGGGAAAAAGTTTACAACAAAAACTTGGCGGACTGTGTTAATTTGCAAAATTCTGGTAAATACATATAATAGACCCTGACAGTACTTGGTGAAGGATAGAAGAATGTAAATTTTAGATCAAGCTGACTTTAGCAATATGGGTGCACTTACCAAAAATTCTAGTTCCCACGTGTTGGTTTAGCAGCTAACACCTGGGAATCATTGTACCCATGAGCTCACTAAGGTGACAAACACCATTTGGTAGAGAATAGAGGAAGGAATTAAACACTATGGATAACATTTAGGATAACTGAGCAAAATTTTCTTGTTCATCATTCACTCAGACAAACCATGACGCCACAAAGGACCTGGATGCTACCCTCTAACCCTAGTCCTTTTGAAACACATAGGTGAGGAGAGTGTAAGAATTTCTAAAAATTATTTTAGGAGCTAGTGGGAAAAGGGGAAATGGAAAGGGTCTCATTGGCAGAATGAGTGAGAAGATGGCAAAGTTAAAGAGGCCACAGAGCAATAAAACTTTCAGAAGTAACTTGAGTGTGGAGACCTGAGAGGCAGCAGGCTACCATGGTAACCTGGATAGGGTGACCCGCAGTGGTGTGTGACTGATCATGGGGGCTGTAGGGCAAAGAGAGGTGGGCATCCTGCTGAGATCCTACTTGGTTTTTATCACCAACCATGGTGGGGACTTGTGATATCTCACCCGATTTCTATTCTTAAATTATTTCATGGACTCAGAGACCCTGAAACAAAGGAGAAACCTGATCACCTTTAGAATGCAAATAGTATTAGTTCTGTAGACCCTCTCCCATAAGGAAGGAGGTGGGAAAATACTCAGAAAAACATAGATTTATTTATTTTTCCTGCCTGGGGCTCTGAGCTTCTATTAATTTCTGGGTATGTAAAAGACACTGTGATCCAGAGACACAGCGTATAATGAGTAGTAATCAATGGCGTTGTAATATTTGTCTATTTCATAATAGACCCTCTAGGACTCCAAAAATATCACACTCTACTTCCCCAGTTCGGGAATGCATAATTGAAACATAATATGTCCTTGGTAACTGATAGGCTCCCGCGTTAGCTCCCTGGCACACAGGCTGTTTTGACAGGAAAGGTCCTATAGAAGTCCCTGGAACTTCCTTTACATGTGAACATAAATAAATAAGGATAAGTGCATTCCTGGTGGAATCATAGACATTATCATTACTATCAAAGATGTGAAATCTGCCAAGACAGTGGTTCCCACCATATCCCTCCTAGCAGTCCACCTCAGATTGTGCCGAGGTAGGTAGGCTTTGGCGACTAGCAGGGGGCTATCAGTGAACATAATCAGATAGTCTCCACCTGCAGCAGCTGCTGCAAGTGGGTAAAACCTCCAGACTTAGCAAGCACTTCCTGATCGGAAGTATGCGATTTTCTCTGTATCTACTTTGCTGTCATTTGGAAGGAACATGCACTTTAATTGTTTTGCTTCAGGATTGTCTCAGCTCTGAGACACAATTTAGTTGGGACAGAACCTAACCATTTCACAATCCGTAGAATTGCCTACAGGTAGGTCGCCATCATTGAAAGTATCATGTTAATCGGATTTGGAGAGAAGCAGCAACAGCAGATGTCTCAGACACACTCAAGACGGTAAGAAAAGAAAAATCCACGGAAATAGAGGAACTAACTGTTACTGATGTTTCTGGGGATAAATAGATCTGGGATGGCAGGACATCACCTGGAAGGTAAAGAACTCATCCCTAGGTACCTGTTGTAGCTCTTATTGTTCTGTAATGTCCTCTTGATGTTGAGTCTAACACATACCACTTTGGGGAGAGCAGTTTTGTTACACTTTCCAGGTGACCAAGGGCTACGGAGTGTGGACATGCCCCAGGGTCAGAAAAAATATCTGCAGCTGGTTATGGCCAAAGTACAAGCAGGGCTTGTGCTCGACCCTGACGGACCAACCGATTCCATCCAGATCAAAACGCTGAAGAAAGGCTGTGTAAAGTGTTTAACATTATGGGGCAAAGCTATGCTCTGCTGGGCACACACATTTTCCTTTTGAAACAAAATTGTGGCTCTGGCAGAGGCTACCAACATTACTACACAGCCCAGACTGTCTGCCATGAACTTGGGTGCTAAAGTCCGCATGCGCATAAACAAATGAAGTGTCGTTGACCACTGAACAAGGAGGGTTTGAACTGCACAGTCCACTTGTATGCTGACTTTTGTCCATAAATATTAGGCCCTCCATATCCCCAAGTTTGCATCCTCATAGTCAGTCAACCGCAGATCAAAAATGAGACTTTTGATCTGTGGTTCGGAATCCATAGGGGGCCAACTGTATGTATTGTGCTGTTTTATATAAGGGACTTGGGCACTAGTGGATTTGGGTGTTGGCGGGGGTCCTGGAACCAATCCCCCACTGGATACTGTGGGACACTGCAGTTAAGTTTTTGAGGAGTCAGAAATTATACACGGATTTTTCCGTTGCCTGGGGCTTGGCACCCGTAACCTTCGTTTTGTTCAAGAGTTAACTGTAACACATTCAAGTCCGAAAGGCAAAGATCCCGACGACAGTAGTTAATCACATATATCTATAAACTCATAAATAGTTCTGAAAGAACTGCTTATTATGGAGAAAACAATTCCATCATTTGCAGAATGATTAAAGCTGTTTCACATACTGTGGATTCTTTTCCTGCTGATTTTTGTTTTGTTTTGTCTTTTGCTTTTCTGCGTTCCTCTAATACAAGGAACAGATAGCATATTTGGGAGGTATACTTTTTAGAATCTCTTTAAACCTTTCTGCAACAGGTTTCTCTGAATTCCTCACAATGAGGCAAATGGAATTGTAAAAAAAAAAAAAAAAAAAATTATCTTTAAAAATTACAGAAGCCCTTTCCTCCGGAAATGAATGTGGTGTTGGTAATGAAATACAACTGCTTGCGTTTTGCGTGCCTTTCAGAGATATATACAATCCACTGCCCAAGCTGCCATGCATAATTTGATACAAATGGACTATCTGCCTTTTTGCTTTTTGGTTTAGACACAGAGCAGAACTAGCATGCCAAAAAAAGAAAAGAAAGAAAGAAAAGAAAAGAAAGAAAGAAAGAAAAGAAAGAAAAGAAGAAAGAAAAGAAAGAAAAGAAAAGAAAAGAAAGAAAAGAAAGAAAAGAAAAGAAAAGAAAAGAAAAGAAAAGAAAAGAAAAGAAAAGAAAAGAAAAGAAAAGAAAAGAAAAGAAAAGAGAAAATAGAAATACCACCTGTAAGTTATTGAGAAGGTGGTCAACTTTCTGGGAGCCAGGATAAGGGTAACTACCTGGAAGGACCACACTCTAATCTGCCTGGAGAGAAACAAAAATTATATACTCTGTGTGTGTGTGTGTGTGTGTGTGCACGCGCGTGTGTGTGCAAGCATGTGTGTCTGCATGTGCACTAACATTTTCAAGATGACTGTCACTATAATCTACCAAGATTCAGTTTTATCTTCCCCCCGTTCGAGTAAAACCCAGGTGCCACTGTCAATACTGTAATATTTATTAGGTTGGTGCAAAAGTAATTGCAGTTTTTGCAATTTTTAACCTTTTAAACCACTGTTACTTTTGCACAAACCTAATAATAGGCAGCGGTGGGTGGAAGCCTTTTTTTCTTTTTTCTTTCTTTCTTTCTTCCTATTTTTTTTTTTTTTAACACACTGAATTTCTCTTACTCCTTGACTGGCACAGCTTTCTCCCCTTACATCCACTGAAATTTGCAGAACAACTCAACTGTAAGGTGATTTTGCATGCCTCTTATTTCTCAGCTCCCAGTAATTTGCTCAACAAATAACACAAAGCCCAGTTATTTGCTGCTAACACAAAGGTAGTTTCCTCTGGATTCATAACTTAGATATCAAATCTTGAGCATGCTGTTATTTTTTTAAAAACGTTTTAATCTTGGCCAACTACAGTTACAATGTATTTCCATATTTCACCTTTTCCTTCACACTTCCTTTTCACCATTGTGTTATGAGCAATACATTGTGTATTTGTTCTTTCATTCAAAAAGTGTTGACAAACTCATTTCTGTCTCCTACAACTGAGCTTGTGGCAGAAAAAAAAAAGTGTAAATACATGCATCTGCATAAATTTTACAAAATAATAGAAATAACAGACTACATTTTAATAAAATTGAGAAATCCATTTGATGGGTGAGTGTCCCTACCTGCAAAAGCTGTTTGAAAGACAGGCATAGAATCCAGTATAATAGACCCTTGGCATCTATGTAAATTCTTAAATCCATGGATACTAATGCTATACTGCATTTTTAAATAAAATGACATGCTAAAATATTTCTTCAAATGCACACACCCCCCTCAAAGGCTTAGCACTGAGCAAACAGAAACATATGACATGCAGATGTCTTCTCTCCCTGGTACCCTTGTCAGATCCTCCTCTGCTTGTCCCCCTCTCCTGAGGACTGGCACTCTGCAGGTCACTACCCCTTCCCTTCCTCACCCGTCCAGTATAGCTGCCAACATCTGCTACATTCACTCCAAACCAGCAAACCAGCTGTGTCTTCTAGCATGTGTTTCCCCTCCAACAGGAGGATGGCACTTAACATAATGCCTTTCTTCCAGCTTCAGTGGGAAAGGATATGGCAAATCCCCCAAAACCACTTTATTTCTGCCTGTTTCATTAGAGTGGAATGAATATAAAGCGGGAGATATTCTCCCCCTTCAGGCCCCTTTTTCTTCTATCTAAACCTCATTTTGGCTAACAAACATATTCTCACACATATTCTCTGCTAGGAAAGTGAATCCTTCCTAACCTTGCCTGGCAGCTCCGGGTTAACATTTGTTTCAGGAAAATTGCCAACTACAGGATGTTACAGACCTTGGAGGTGTCACATTAAAGGAAAGGGGAATGGGGACTCCTCGCTATCCTATGTGGAATAAGTTCCTTACTACCTTGTGGTACAGATCATTACTGAGTAACTTCTATAGGAGTCAGTAGCTAAGAAAAAAAAATAATCTTTCTTTTTTTATTTTCAAGAGCAAGAAACTTGTTTGTGACTCTCTTTGTCTCCCACACTATGTTGGACATAAGGGAGGTGCTCACCATTTAATACTTTAAGAGGAAACAAAACGGCATAAGGTGGAGGAAATAATTTATTGGGGTTTTAAAGTCCTATCTTGACTCCCTTGTATTCCAGAAAAATGAAGGGGAAAAGGGGAGCTTGTAAAAGAAGAAAAATATTCAGCGCACGATCACTGTCAAATTTATATTTATCCATAACAAATTTGTATATTTTTAATATTTGCTCACATTGTATTCATTTAAGGGCTCTAGTTTCAATTTTTGGAAAAGTTTTAGAAAGAAATGTTAAAAGAGGTAGCTCTTGTCCTTTTAAGAAGAAGAAACTAATAATTTGTGTCATTTCTCCACAGGGCCAGATACTGAGAGACAAAGTTTAAAATCACTAATACCGTGTTTCCCCAAAAATAAGACCCAGCCAGACAATCGGCTCTAATGCACCTTTTGGAACAAAAATTAATATAAGACCGGGTCTTATTTTACTATAAGACTAGGTCTTATACAATATAATATAAGACTAGGTCTTTGTAATATAATATAATACTGGGTCGTATATTAATTTTTGCTCCAAAAGCAGCGTTGGAGCTGATTGTCTGGCTAGGTCTTATTTTCGGGGAAACAGTGTATTACCTTTTGAGTATTTCAGCTACACATAAGGATGGTGGAAATGAGATACTTAATTAGTGAATGTAAAATTGATAGTTCTATAAATGTTGACCAAAAAGAGCCTCTACTAATTTCATCTGGGCAATTTGAAGGCAATGAGGGTAGCCTGATTTTTCAGAAGTTTGTTTCGGTTACTTGTTTTCAGTGGAACAAAGAGATTGATTTTGGTTATATATTGTTCAAATGAATCACTAAATATTTTATAAAAAGTACAGGTGAGTGAAATTTTTGTGATCTGATATTCTGTTATCTCAGTCTGACCTGAAAACTCTTAACAGGGCAATGTAGTGACCCAAGTTCTAGGGTGTCCTTAGTCCCATTTCCTAATTCAGATACAGATGCTGAGATTTATATACACATATATTCAAAAGAAAATAGAAAATTAATTTTTCAAAGCAACTGGAGTTATGATCAATATTTTTAAGCAGATGGAGAAAACAATCTTTATAAAAATTAGTCAATTCAATTTCAAAGTTTATATACATCAAAATACAGCTGTGTGACCAGATGTTTTGCTTCCTTTGGTAGCTTTATCATTGTAACATGTGAGTCTCTTCTTCAATGCTAATATAGCTGAGTTACTCTTTATGAAAATAAGCTCATTTGATGCCAACCATAACTGTGTATGTCGGTTTTTTAGGAGTGAAAATAATTTAGGATTTACTATAAAATAATTTTTGGAGAAAAATATGAAAATTACTGACAGTCTTCTAGAAATACCATTAGAAAGCCTACAATATTAAGCAGTTGTTTATAAAATATTTGATAATGTCACAGTTCTGAATCTCAGAGAGCACAATAGTAAAGATATATAATCATCTCACAAATTTTAAAGAGCACAGAAGCTTGACACCTGGAGCATTGATGTCTTTACCTTCATGCTTTTCAAGCTTAGGGACCTTTTCCCTTTATGTCTTATCACCTCTCCTTTTCTCCTTTAAACCATAAAGCAAAGGCCTCCCAATGTGATTTATCCCAGGCCTTAAACCTCAAATTTGGCCCTGAATGGCGCCTTTGAAGGCTAAAGGAGGTCCAGATGAAAGAGAGGCTGACTGGAAAAACCCACAGAGAAATGCATTACACAGATTAACATGCCACAGCCCCTTAATCAAAAATCCTGAACAAAAATCAACAGGCAACAGAGGCTGCATCCGAAAGTTGTTGGAGGAAAAATGTAGAGAGAAAGGACATCTGGACAGGAAACGGGTTGAAACAATGTTTATAGCTCAGTGCTGACTACAAGAAAGTTAGAAAATGCAAAAGTCTGGGAAGGGTAAAGAAAGTATTAAGTAGAGTATATTAAGTTAATAGGGTAATTATTATTGTGGATATACATATCATGCTGCATTTTCATAAGGAACTTTATTTGTATCCCTATCGTGTTCTATGCACTGTTATTTGGTATTAAATATCTTACGTCACCTTTATATCACTCTATTAAGATAGGTGATATTACCTGATATTATGGATGAGGAAACTACTGTTAGAGAGAAAGGGGTTTGATCAATTTTAAGTGTGCATGGACAGAGCTGAGAAGGATTATTAAACGGCACTACATCCCAAACTTTTCTGCTTTAAACTGAGGATACAAGTTGTAAACGCATCCTTGAAGGAGAAGAGGCCTTAAATTTTATTCTTATGTAAATGCAACTCTAACATTGTTATTTATATAAAATCAGATATTTACTGTGCATCTGAATTACTTGGCTAAAAAAGGCAGATTCACTGGTCTGCTTTCAAATCATCCTACTCAGTAGGTCTGAGGCAGTCTGAGTATATTGAGCACACTTTTAGAAATCCAGTGTTCCAATGACGGGTCTGGATTGCAAACAACTGAATCTGGCTTTGGCTGCTATAATCAGAGAGTAGACATGTTTGGCAAGCAGAATGATAGCCCTCCAGAAATTTCCAAATCTTAATCCCTGGAACCCTGGGACTATGTTACTGTACCCGGCTAAGGGACTTTGCAGATGTAAATTGAGGATTTTGAGACTGGAATGGGGAGATTATTCTGGATTATACGGGTGAATCCAGTACAATCACAGGGTCCCTCTAAGTGGAAGAAGAAGGCAGGAGAGTTGGAATCAGAGAAGGAGATGTGATGAAGGAAACAAAGGGAAAGAGGGGGTATGAGCATGGAACCTCCGATCAGAGCGATACAATTGCTGACTTTAGTGATGGAGGCAGAAGCCAGGAGCCAAGGAATGCAGGCAGCTTCTAAAAGCTGGAAAAGGAAAGGAAACAGATTCTCCCCTACACCCCCCAGAAAGCATGCAGTCCTGCCAACACCTTGATTTGAACCCAGTGAGAACCATTTTGCACTTCTGAAATCTGTAGTTGTAAGATAATAAATATGTGTTAGTTAAGCCACTTATATTTGAAGTGGTTGTTGCAGCAACAATAGGAAAATAATACAGAAGCATACTGAGGTACTCATATTTATATGGACTTCCAAAACACAGTGTTATGCCTCTGGGTGTAGCAAACACCATGTATCCTCTGAGCATATCTCTCCATATTTCGTTATTAGTTTAGTGTTCTCTTGTCCTTGTTTCTCACTACTTCTTTCTAATGGCTTAGTACCTGGGGACTTTTTCAGAGGATTTTCCTTGGGCTATTAGAACAGAAGTTTCTGTTGAGAGTTTAAGTGTTCCAAGCCCTACCTAAATACCAAGAAACGTACTACAACATTCAGTAGTGACCTATTTATGAGCTTTTTCTTCTCCATGCAAATTTGTTCAGTTGTCTATCAATCCTTGGGGCTATCTGAATACATTGTCACTCACTTTAGATGTTCAATTAATGTGTTTCAAAGGAATGCACCAATGAATGAAAAAAAAAAAGAATGGAATCATCCTTGACATGACGAGTCCTATTTACTTTTGACTAATGTAACACAATCATCTCAATAAATACATATTATTCCGAAAAGAGTACTCTAAGAAAAATAAGGCAATTTATCTAAATGGTTTGTGTTTTCTTTTCACTATTAATGGGGTGTGATAAGTGGGAATGCATTTTGGATCTCTCTCTCTGGCATACTTACACACATGAATAACATCCACTAAATATTCTTCTCAGCCAAGAGTTACTGTAAGAGAAATTTTATCACTGATGAAATGACAATGGTTGTCTGACTTCACATTTAATTTGTAAGTCATTCACAAAAGACCCAAAAACTGTTCAGTGTACTTAGCTTTAAATATGATAATTGAGGAAACCCTGTCCATTTGAGGAGAAAATGCCGGAAAGCCAACAAAATGACATTCCAATTATTCTGGCTAACTCAAGATGCATTCGTGCTTTCCTTGGCTTGCTTGAAATAATTCATTTTAAGGACCAAAAAAAAAAAGCTACATTGATTTTAATTTCCCCATGTCTACCGCATCATCTTTAATATCACTATTTTGGTTGAAATAATGGACTTCAAAATATATTATTTGTTTAAAGATGGAAGGATATAGGATAGTTAATAAAGTAGTTGTTTTCCTCCTTATTTAAATTTAACAAAAAAAATAAGGCAAAGATGGATAGTTAATTATGACAAAAACAATATATTATTTAAATCACTTATAATCTAGGTACCTTTACAAAATTATGGTATTTGTCATTTGGGAGTGGAGCAATACCAAAATCTACAAATGAAACAGAATGGAGAAGACAACCAATGTTTAGCGGATTTAATTTAAGATTAAGAAGAAGTTGCAATAATTTGGGAAATTATGGCTACGTCAATAATTAGTGAAAAACTGGCTGTAATGAGGGGAAAAAAATTGAGTTAGAACCACACCCCATGTCATACATAGCAATAAACACATAATAGTTTAAAGAACTAAAAACCAAATAACTATTAAATATATATGTGTATATATATATAATTTTAAATATATATGTGAATATATATAATGCTATATATAATATAAATATAATATATGTTATACATTATACATATAATGTATATATATGTAATATATATGTGTATATATATGTAATATATATGTGTATATATGTAACATATATTACATGTATAATATATATATTTATGTAACTTTGGATAATGGAAATTCTTCCTGAAATGAACAAAAACCAAAGGCCATAAAAGAATAACCAACAGATTTGAGTATGTCAAAATTTAAATTTCATTATGATATATTCATCTATTAAAATAATTAAAATATAAACTACACTTTGAAAGAATCGTAGTATATTTAATAAAGAATTAATGGGCAGAATATGCAACACTCATATATAACTGAGGAAACTATCAGTATATACTCCAACAGAAAGTAAATATAAGATTTAATTAGTCAATTCACAGTCCAATAAATACAAATGACAAAAGAATTTATAATCAGGGAAATGTATATTAAAAACCACAATGTGATATCTCATTAGGTAGACAAAACTTTTAAAGAATTGAAAAATGATGTGGCAAAATGAGAACTCTCCTCTACTGTTGATAGAGTATATATTAGCAAAAGTTAATGAGCCAACTTTGTAATATATATCAAAAATCAAATGATTCTATTCTTAAATTCAGAAACTTAATCTCTACAATACTACCTTGATTAATATTTTCACATGTAAACAATAATATAAATATGTGGTTTACTGTGATATTGTTTCACAATTTGGAAATATTGGAAATCCCTAAGTGCCCATCCAAAGGGGAATTATATACTACATATTTCAGAATCTTCATAATATGGACCATGATGTAACCATTACAATTAAGGAAGTCTTTATGAATTGATATTAAAACATCTCCAGAGCATAATGTTCAATAAAAAAATCAAGTTTTAGAACAAAAAAAAAACATGATCCTATTTATGTTTTTAAAAAATGTATTTGTAGAAAATACACTTGTAAATTCATAGAGAGAATATGTTGACCAGTTCTTTAACAGGGGATGCCTCTTGAGAGGGGATTATGGGAGGAAAAGATTATGGGGATATTCCATTTTGATGTTTTTCTATACATTTTAAATATTTTATAATAAGCAACATATGTATTTTACCATTAAAAAGACCTAAATATTCTCTTTTATAAACATCCCCACATTTTGAAGTTAGAATCAAAATCATTCCTTCAAGTGAGAATTTCAACGTTTTAATAACTGATTACCCTTTAAGTCATGCAATTTTTCTTACCAGAAAGCACCAGCAGAGCTCTGATCATTAAACAAGTAATATAAATTAAATATATGATACATATAAAATACACACCAAACAAAAGCTCCTCAAGATAATTCCTACAAATATCTTCCAGCCTGTCTTTCAACACAAAACTTTCCATTTGAAATGTTTTGAGATTTCACAATTATATTACATTTAATTATAATTTATAAATTTTGAAATTTAGAAGAGAAATCCCTTCTATGTTCCCATTTCTCCTCTGTACTAGATTTTTCATTCTTGATCGTTTGTGTTTGATTCCCTCTGGGGTTGTCCTCCTTTTACTTAATAAGGTACTCCAGTAATGAGACTTTTTTTTAGGAGCACTTCCTCCCTTTCCTTCTAACCTTCCTTGACTTGGTTTGATATCAGTGAGCCCCTGATAATTTCCCACTGCCCTGTAAAGAATTTCTTTGCTTGAAAGAGTATTTGACTCTCCTCAGTTTGGCCAGGCCTTCCAGGCTGAAATTCAAAGTACATCCAAGATAAAATTCAACCTTAAAGAGTAAAACACCTATCTGTCCATCTCTGGATTACAGAAAAGCATTGTGAGGTTGACGGTGTATATAATATTTCGATGATAGCAGAAACAGAAGGAAGAGACTTTTCAAGTCTGGGCAACAACAAAATAAAATGACTGTGGTGAGCCCTAGCCCAACAGCGACATCCCAGGAAATTGACAGACCCGAGGCGGCTCCTAGGACATCAACGCAAAGGTTGACAGAGCCTGCCAAGGAGCCAGATGCTGCTGTCAGAAACAGGACAAATGGACTGCAGTTCGGTGTCTGTTTCCTGTGATTAGCATCAGCGGCACCCGTCACTCCCTTTTCCAGATTAATTAGTAAAATCTGGTGTGAAGAATTTCAATAAAATGTTTGCTCAAAAGGGGGAAACGAAACATCTGTTTCAGAGTTGTTTTTCTCCCTTAGTAATAGTCTGTCAAATGTGTATGTGTGTTGTTGTTTTTTATATCTTGTTTCTGTGCTTACATTTGTTGGACATTAAAACAATGCTGAAGCAGAGTTAAAGGCAATATTGTTTGATTCTTATTTTATGATACTTTTTTCAGCATTAGTCTCACAGATGAGGATTCAATGTTTTATACTTTCCCTAGTCCTTCTTCTTTCCTTCCTTTCTCTTTTCTTTCTTTTTTCTTCCTTTCTCTCTCTCTCTCTCTCTCTCTCTCTCTCTCTCTCTCTCTCTCTCTCTCTCTCCTCTCTCTTTCTTTTCCTCCCTCCCTCCCTCCCTCCCTCCTTCCCTCTCTCTCTCTCTTTCTGTTTTATTATAAAAGCAGTTCTTTATGTCATAGACAGTTTCATTTAAGAAGCAAAACAATGTTTTTAAGACCAATAACACCTTCCATGGTGCCAAGTTCAAAAGGAACCACACTGTACTGTGAAAAGCCAAGGAGACTATGACCTGAAACAAATATTTCTTACCTCTTATATGCAAAAATGTAGACTTCTTTCTCCCCTCAACCCCCCAAATGACAATTACTGGTTGATTAGAAAAAAGAACAGAATGGCCAAAGGCTAGTATAAATTATAATATATTTTATAGGTTGTTAATTAAAAATCTGTTATATAATTGAAAGTTTTTCTTTCTTCTATAAGAACATGATGAAAACAATTCATACCTGAATAGAACTTTACAGTGTGTGTGTACCTGTCATGTGTCTTACCTTGTTTTTTCTTTATAGCAAAATTGAGAGATGAGGAAACTGGGTATCAAAGACATGGCCAAAAGCAGCCAGCTGAAAAGTGCCAGAAGAGGGACACAAAAGCCTGGATGAACCTCCAGTTTCAGAGCTTTTTGATTATGCTACCGAAACTTCAAAAGAATATAATCTATTAGAGAAAAATACATATAAAAGATGGGTAAACATACAGGTGCAATTATTCAGAAGACTGGGTCAAGTACAGTTCTTTCTTAAGAAAGAACAGTTCAATGAATAGACAAATACATCAATATTACAACCAGGAGTTTCATTATCTTATTTGTCCCATTTGTTTTAAAGATGTGTCAGACTGCATTAAGGTTATTTAAACAAGGGTGTGCCATTTGAGTCACTAGTATTAGATTACTTTGGTATCCATAATCTTATAGGTTTTACAATCCTATTTTTATAAAAAGCAGGGTAAGCAATGTGTGTAAGGTCAGTTAGAAGTGGTAAAACTCTCACAAATGAGGAATTCTCAGTACATTCACTGATCAGCTGTTCATCTATTATATTTACTTCTCTCCTTCTCTATTCACCTCTTTATGAAGTATTTCATTATGCCTCTCTTTTAGCAAAATTGAATTTACTTTAATAGCCTTTTCTTGGAAAATCATACACTTGTATTTTTACCACGTATACAGGGGTGTTCATATTCAATATCTCCATGAAACGAGGTTAGAGGGCTGAACTTCGAAGCGTCCTTACCTCTACTGCTTTAAGATGTCTGTGCTTTATTAGTCAATAACCAAAGACCGTAAAAGTCTAATTATGTACAAAATTGGATATCAATTTTTTAGAGTTAATGAATGCACAAATTACAGTTTATTTTAAAGGACATGCCATCATACACTGTTCTCAGAAATAAGCACTCCAGATTTAGAAGCATGATTTTTTGTTGAGAGTATCGTTTACAGTTTAAAGAGCTACCTTGTGTCCATTTTAAAGTATATTTATCAATCTCTCAAAGGCAGCTGATATCTCCGATCTGCTTCTCACCTGAATCAGTAGAACAATTAAGGGAATATTAGTGCATATTTTTCCTAAGTCAGAGGCATGATGGGGTGGGGAAAGGTCTATAGCTGGAGAAGCCTCAGAATAGGTGAGTCATTTCTACTTTAAATTTAAAATCAGACAGGGCAAGACGATTCCTTTCATGGCTAATGAAGGTAAGGCTAAAAGCCATATTTAGGGCCTAAGAAACAACAGCAGCCACCATCATAGTTATAGAGCTTATACTTGCACATTTAAAGGTGGAGGACAAATATGCAGCCAGCTGGAATTGTTATTATTTTTTTAACCTAAGAGTTTATTTACTTAAATCACTTTGATAATCCATCTATAATTAAATTATAAAATTGGTAATGTATAGAATATTAAGTTAGATTTTTATTTTAATGTTATAATAAACATGAAGAAATCTTAAATTGACCCCCATAAGAGACAATATAAGATGCATAAATGACGAATTTGTGACTATATTTGCAATCAACTTGCAACACTGTATTTGAAACTTTGAAGTACAGTTTTTTTGTGTGTTGCATATATTACATATATGGAATCCAAGTGATTAAACATGAAGCAAATAGGAAACTTCAGTCAGCTGTGAATCAAATTGTGTACAATTTTGTCATCGATGACTACCAAGTTTTGTGTTAAATTTAGTGTCAACAATTAGATCGGAGATTTAAGTGAAGGATTTAATTTATTTTTTTAATTTAATATTGACCTTTCTGATTATTTAATTTTCATCTTAAATTTCTGTAATTACATCAAATAGAAGTTTTAAGCATCCCAAAAAAGCTGTTATTAAAGTGAATTGTCTCAAGCTTAGAAAAGAGCTACCGATACTTGTATGTTGAAATTCAAAATTGTAGCAAACATATCATGGAATCATTTTTTTAAGGATGTATTTAAACAACATTACGTTTCACTAAACTATTTCAAAAATTATTTTGCAGATATAAAAACACAATTGTGATATTAAAACACAATTGTGTATTTGAAATGAATTTAAGGAGAATTGATCTCTGTCATATTTTAAGTAATACGGTAACTAACGAAGAAATTTTCATGAGAACTTCAAATTCTAGAAATTAAAAAAATTTCTCAAAATATTCAAATATTTGGATTTTAAAATAAAATATGATGTAAAATATTTGCAGATAAAATAAAATATTAAACTGTAGATTATAAAATTCAAATATATTAATATTTGGGGGAAATAAATTTTGTCACCAAGAATAATATTGAAAATAAAGAAGAAATAAATTTTGAAGAAAACTGGGAAGTATGGAAAATATTGATCTGTTGAAACATATTTGACAGCAATTAGGATGATGAATAAGTGTCATCAATTTCTATAACATATTTATTAATAATGCATTTTGAAATATGTTTTTCTCAGTTTGTTTTTCTTGCCAAAAAGCAGAAACTGAATCATAGGTAAGGATTCAGCTTCATATCTTCCATTACAATTGAGATACTTTCATTAAAATAGAGTCATACATCACTTAACATGGGGCTAGATTCTGAGAATTAGTCATTAGGTGATTTTGTTGTTGTGCAAACATGATAGAGTGCATTTTCACAATGCTAGATGCTACATAGCCTACTGCTCCTGGACTACAAACCTGTACAGCAGGTTACTGTACTGAATACTGTAGGCAACTGTAACACAATGCTAAGTATCTGTGTATTTAAACATATGTAAACATAGAAAAGATACAGTAAAAATATACTATAAAAGATGAAAGATGACACACCTGTATGAGGCACTTACCATGAATGGAGATTGCAGGACTGGAAGTGGCTTTGGGTGAGTCAGTGAGTGAGTGGTGAGTGAGTGTGAAGGCCTAGGACCTGACTGGACACTGCCGTAGACTTTAAACATTGTATACTTAGGGTGGACTAAATGTATAAAAAACACTTTTCTTTTCTCAATGATAAATTAACCTTATCTTACTGTAACTTTTTTACTTTATATATGTTTTAGTTTTTGTTTTAACTTTTCAACTCTGTTGTCATAACACTTTGCTTAAAACACAAACACAACATAAAACCATAAAACAATGTATTCTTTTATGACCTTATTCTTATCTTTTTTCTAGTTTAAAATTTTTTTCTTTTAACTTTCTTTTTTTCTTTTGAAACCATTTTTTGTTGTTGCTATAGACTAAGACACAAACATATACATTAGTCTAGGCCTACAGGGTCCAGACCATCAATATCCTGTCTCCCACCTCCACCTTTTGTCCCCCTGGAAAGTCTTCATAGTCAATAAAACACATGGAGCTGCCACCTCCTACGACAACAATGCTGTCTTCTGGAATACCTCCTGAAGGGTCCGCCTGAGGCTCTTCTTGGGGAGGTGTCACCTTTTTCAGAAATAAGTCCATGGTGGTTTGCTTGGTCTGTTGCTTTTTTTTTATTATTATGGATTTTATGATGGTACATTATATGCAGATCATGACCATGAACATTCTGCTCTATTAGTGAAAACATTTTAGTGTGTGTTTGGGGGGGTGTCCATGTTTTTAAACTTTTTACAGAGTTTGTGGAGGCCTGCCCAAGCTCCTACTAAGCCCTTCACTGTGAACTTTTTTGGCGCTTCTTCTCCTTGTTCTTCTCCTGAAGTTTCCATGTCTCTTGCCTCTTCTTCAGCTATGTGTTCTTTCTCCAGTTCCAACAGCTCCTTGTTGATCAATTCCACGGGGACCACCTTAGGATGACTCCTCAGTGTCATCAACACCCACAGCCAGATTCAAGTTGCTTACCATCTCACCCACAGCCTGATTGATTTTTGCATCCTCCTATTCCTTGGCAAATCCTTCAAAGTTATGGCTGAGACTCTTGAGCATCTTCTTCCAGATGCCATTCATACACTCCTTGGTGACATCAGTCCAAGCCCAAGCAAGGTTCTTGATGCAGTCATAGATATGCAATCCTTTCAGAATGGCATCAGTGTTTCCTCAGTGTCTTCCTCAGTTGCAACAATAGCCCGTGCAAAGGTTCTTCTCAGGAAAGTAGGCTTTGAAAGCTGCTATAACTCCTCAATCTATTGGTTGGATCAAAGCGGTGGTGTTTGAAGGCTGAAACCCCACTGTGATATTGGGATGAAAATCACCAATAAAAGGACGACATCTGGAAGTATTATCAACAAAGTATAATCTT
Organism: Rhinolophus ferrumequinum; assembly: GCF_004115265.2. Classification (NCBI taxonomy): domain Eukaryota; kingdom Metazoa; phylum Chordata; class Mammalia; order Chiroptera; family Rhinolophidae; genus Rhinolophus; species Rhinolophus ferrumequinum. Next base: position 14,879,808 of record NC_046289.1, read on the forward strand.
TAAAGGCATGTTATCCTCCAAAGAGTACTTCTTCATTTTGCTGGCATAAAAATTCAGGAAGTCATCTTGGAAGAGGAGCTGGATCATCCATGATTTCTTATTGCTCCTGCAGTACACTGGTAGCGTGTGCTTATTGATATACTTTTGAAGGCCCTGGGTTCTCACTGTGTCAGATCACACAGGGTTTCAATTCGTGGCCTGCAACACTGCCCCAAGCAAGACTGTAGTCCTGTCCTTAGAAGCCATGAAACCTGACATTGACTTAGGATTTCCTTAGGGAAGGAAATCCTTTCATGTACACATTTCTAGAAAATAGAGTTTTCATCAATACTGAGATTTGACTCTGGCAAGTAATTTTTCTCCACAATTAACTGTTCTAGAGTTTCCAAAAATTATTCTGCTGCCTTCACATCAGGACTTTGATTCACCACTCACTTTCACAGTTTGTAATGAATAATGATTCTTGAATCATTTAAACCACCCAGAACTAGCAGTGAATTCAACATCGTAGCTGGGTCCAGCCTTTTCGTTCAACAAAAAGATACTTTTTGCTTTGGTCATGACCATCATGGTGCTGAGAGGGATACGCTTCTGTTGCTGGTCTCTAATCCAGATTGTTAGAAGTTTCTCAATATCTGGTATAGGCCCTTCTCAAAGTTTCATTGGACTCATTACCTTCAATGAAACAGATCATTTAATAACTTTTATTACTTTGTTCTTGTTTTTCAAGATTGTAGCTTGAAGAACTACAATCTTCCCCGGAGTGACGAGTAATAACTATCACTGATTTTTCACCTTCATAGTCCTTAATCACTTTTAATTTCATTTCCAGGTCAATTATTTGATGTAACCTCTTACTGGCAAAATTAGCAATGTAATTTGTATGCTTGGGGCTATGATGAACAAAACAATGTGACATTAAATCAAGCCCAAGAGAAAATGATGCAACCAAGACATGATAAGCGTAAGATGTATGAAGCTGCGGGCAGTATAACATGGCATACTGCCTTACAGCAAAATTTTCTTTTTTGTAAATGGAACAGTACACTCTAAAATAATGATAAAACACACACACATATATATATATATATATATATATATATATATATATTTATATATGTATATATAGATATACATATGTGTGTACGTATATATATATATATATATATATATATATATATATATATATATACGTACACACATATGTATATCTATAGAGAGAGAGACAGTAGACACTTTGGTCAACATTGCTCAATCAATAGTTCCCCAAAATCAGAAGTGTCTGGATGCTGATGGTAACCACTTTGAGCACCTCTTGTAATTGCAGAAGTCAAATGTGACTTTTATTCATTTTTTGTTAACAGTTTATATTTAATATTATAATTTTAATACAGTTTTCCTTTCTTAAAATGTGTATACATTTTTTTGGCAACCTCTGTGTGTGTGTGTGTGTTTGTGTGTGTGTGTGTATCACATAAACCAGTAACTTAGTCATTATTATCATTATCACATATTATGTACTGTATATAATTGAATGTAATGTACTTCTCTTATGCTATTGGGAGCACAGTAGTTTTGTTTGCACCACAGACACAAGAGTAATTTATTGCACTAGAACTTTAAAATGACTACAATATCACTAGGTGATAGGAAAGTTTCCGCTCCATTATATCATATGGCACCACCATCATATATGTGCCCCACCAATGACCAAAACATTATGCTACACATGACTATATAAGATCTGGCTATCAATATGAAATAAACTCTCTTGTTTCAGTCTTTAAAAAGTATATTAATAATATTGAACTTTTACAATAATGTTTAAGATATTTAGTCATAAAATATTATATTAAAAGTATTAAATATTAAACATATGGAATTAATTCATCTATTTTGCCATTTGTGGAAAACAAATATAAGTTATTCAGATAATGTTAGGAACTGGCTAACATAAGCAGAGCAGTGGTGACATCCTGGATATTAAAGGGGTGAATTGTAATACCATCCTGTCATTAATATGCATGTTTATTCCAGATAATTTTACAATTAAAATAATTCTGGGAACCAAATAAATATAAAATATTTAGATCTTATACTTTCTTAGGACTATCTATCATGATCATCTAATTATACTTCTGAAGAATTTTAATGATATGTAATCAAGTACAAGTAATGTTATATCTTTAAATGTATGGACAAAACGTGTGTGTGTGTGTGTGTGTGTGTGTGTTGTAATTTCATATATGACTGTGGGTGTGTCACTGTTAAGAACAGCTGTATTTTTTATTCAGTATATAGATTCAAATATTGGAAGGAAATGCAGTAAGATATAAGTAATTCTCATCTAATCTTATTTCTTTATGTATATATATTTTTAATTTCAACAAAGAGGATATCTTTTACAATGAGAATGAATTATTTCCGATACTATATATGCTCATACGTTAACCTGACTGATATAACAGAAAACCCATGATGTTTTGGGTGGCTTATAAAAAAATACAGGTTTATTTCCTTTCACATAATTTTTACTGTAAGTCACCCTCCACTTCCTCCATCTTGCAGTAGCAAAAAAAAAAACAAAAAAAAAACAAAAAAAGGAGAATGTTCACCAGCACTCAATAACTTCAGTGTAGAAGTGACATAAAATCCATTGGCCAGTACTAGTGGACAGCCCCAACTTAACTATCCGGTAAACTTGGAATCACAAGGATCAAATAGATATTTGCCAAATATTAATTTTCCCTGCCCAAACATCTATTCGCCAGCCCTATACCTATGGCCTTATGGTGACAAGTTCACAGTGGTGTTTAGTTTTGTTTAGGGTCTCCCCATTTATAGTGTTAAGCCTGATTCCTATGAAACTGACGATTAACTTGATGTGGTAACTTGGCTAGGCTATGGTGCCCAGTTATTTTGTAAGCACCAGTTTAGATGTGGCTATGAAAGTGTATTTCAGATGTTCACACCACTCAAATCAATAGATTTTGAGCAAAACAGATCATTCTCCATTATATGGGTGGGCCTCATCCAATCACTCAGAAGCTCTAAAAGACTGACGCTCCCTGAAGAGAAAGAAATTCTGCCTTCAGACGGCCTTCATCTTCAGACTGCTCAAGATTGCAAGTTAATTTTTGCCCAAACCATTTCTTTAAAAATCTCTCTATCTCTATCTCTTATCTCTCTCTCTCTCAATCTCTCATTCTTTATATATAGATACCGTGTTTCCCCAAAAATAAGACCTAGCCATACCATCAGCTCTAATGTGTCTTTTGGAGCCAGTCTTATTTTAATATAATATATGACTGGGTCTAATATAATAAAATATAATATAAGACCGGATCTTATATTAATTTTTGCTCCAAAAGACACATTAGAGCTGATGGTCTGGTTAGGTCTTATTTTCGGGGAAACATGGGATATGTTCTATCTATATCATACACACACACACACACACACACACACACACACACAAACACACATCTTACTGGTTCTACTCCTCTGGAGAACCCTGATTAATACGCTATTTCTCAGAGAATAGAATATACTGAATTTTCTATGTACTGAACTTATTTAGGGAACTTGTTTAGTTTTGTTTAGGGTCTCCCCATTTATAGTGTTAAGCCTGATTCCTATGAAACTGACGATTAACTTGATGTGGTAACATTGACATATGGTCTAAAAAAGAGGAGAATATTTGAAATTAGAACTCAGAAAATCCAAGATAAACAGTATCACAATAATGTTCCCCTAAAGACAAATTAAACATGTTTCTATAGACATGATCTGTGAAGGGCGTTAACCCTTTATCCCATCTTACCTCTAATTATGCTTCTATTAATAGTTTGTTTTCTTACTAAAATATAGAAAGCAAAGAAATAAAAACCAAAAAGTATTTTTCCATGCCAACCCTTAGATTGTAGTTTATAGATATGATTACCTCTCCAGGAAAAAAATGCCCATATTGGTAAAATGTCTTGTGAGGTTTGGCAACTTTATGTTTTATCTTTCCCTATTTGGTTATCTTTCCCATTTCCTATAATATATGTCGTTTTTTTTTTTTTTTTCCTGGCTATTCACTGACTTCCCAGGTTTAATTTGTGTCCAGTGGGAGCACTATATTTGCTTGGTTTTGAGGTTGACACTTCTCTTTGGATACTTACCATATGTTTTTACAATATATATTATACCAAGTTCCTGTTTTTGCAGTGCATATTTTTATATGTGGGGGTTAACTAGAGCAAAATGAACAGATTAAATTATAGCTCAGTCATAGTCTGGCTTAATTTTCACTTGAATTCGTTTCAAACTAAATGTTTCATCCCCATTCATCTTTATTCATTCAACTGTATCCCATGGACGGTTGCCATTTAAACACCTGGTAGTTTTCCCTTCTTGGCAGATTCTTGGACTCGTCCTAGCTTTTCTAGTGCTTTGGTAAAATTAAGAACATTACTTTTCTCAAAGGTGAGGAGAGTTTGGGGAGAAATTTAATGTCACTTATTTCCATGCCAAAGATGTGCTAAGAGGTAAGTTTTGTAGCTACAACCCTCCCTCCAAGGTTCCATACTTGTTATAAATGTAAATTTTCACAGTGCATTTGTGAGGACTGAGAGGGTGCAAGCAGCAGAGAGTCATTGCCAAAAAGCACCAATAAATAGCAGTGCTTTCAATGTCCATCTCACTAAGTTCAGAAAACTCAAAAGTAGAATCCACAGAACACAACACCAACACTGCATCTCACTTTTATTGTGCATTCACTGGGTGCACAGTTGAACAACTAAATGATTATGAGTTTGTACCACATGTCATTTTCCACAAAGTGTGAGAGCATCGTGTTATTTTTGCCCTTCCAACCAATGTGCATTTCAATCTGCCTATGCTATACTTTATCAAAATTGTTTTGTATGGCTTTATAAGTTCTAATAATAAATCTGACTGCACGTTAAATAATGAATTAAGGTGAACAATAATGGAACAAACCTGCCAGCTTTCTCTCTATATCTCCAGTAGCTGGTATGCCCTACATTGGGACAGAGCAGAATTCCTTATGACAGGTAGCTTTGACCACAATATAGATTAGTTCTTTCTGGGTAAAGATTTCACACCAAACAGAAAGACAAGAGCAAATTACCACAGGCTTTTTCAATTCGTTCCTGCAACCACAAATATACTATGTTCAGCATGGGAAGCATTGTTAATGACACATAATTTTTTCCGGACACATCCATACATTGATCAAAGCCATTATCAATAATATGGTGTTTGAAAATACATATAGCACGTGTGTGTGTGTGTGTGTGTGTGTGTGTGTGTGTGTACTGGGTATCAAACTCAACATTCAAATAACTATTAAATATTGAAGGAAATTGTACTAAAGAAATACACAATTAGAGATGTCAATGTGACACTCAGAGCTCTGTCTTTACTAAGTGAAGTGACCTAGCCTAAAAAAGATAATACCACTTTTCTAAAGCATTAGAATAGAGTCAAAACTATTTCCACGATTCCATGAAATCAAGTTAATTCAGTGAGATTAAAAAAATATCTACCAAACTTTGGTTTTGTACATGCATATAATAAATATTCTATGGCAATTTAATCTAAAGAAAAATTTATTTGGAAAAATATAGACAGAACATTCGTTTGATTTACTATGCCGTATACCATTTCTTATTTCAATCAATTTTAGGCTTTTTTTTTCTCTCTTGTGGAGCATAGAGTTAAGCAGATTACTCGAAGAGAAAATAAGCAATCAAGGATATCATACATATTTGTTACCTACAAATTTGCTATATGTATGTATTATACATATAATAAAAGGATAGTCCAGATCCTCTTTGAGATACACACACACACACACACACACACACACACACACACACGGCTTCAGACATTAATTGTCCGACTCCATATATATATACATACATACATATACACACACACACACACACACACACACACACACACACACACACACACATATATACACAAAGCTCAATCATTTTCAAGGTACAATCTCCTGGTTTCAGCATATAGACTTCAGGATTCCATTAAAATTTGATTGAAATTTAATTTAAATAAATCTAAATTTGGTATAATTTAAACATAGCATACTTATACACCAAAATTGTATGTGTGTATCCACCAAATATTTAAGTTACAAAACTGTCCATTAGAAAAAAGAGATTCTTCTTACATTCAGTTTGAGTTATTTTATATTTTAAGTCAATTTATTTAACTAACTGTTATGAGTTATAATTATAAATTTTTGTTGGTAAATGGAGCTTTGCTTTTAAAATAAGTTGGGAAACTCTTTTTCCTCCTGCTAACCATTTTTCACAGTATTTAGCAGGAGAACATATATTTTTCACATAACGATTGGACCTTTTTTGCTATATCAAGAAGAGAATGATGTCAGTAGAGCCTATTAGATGGGGATACTTTGAACATTTATGTTAGTGGGTTCTGTTGCCTGTAGTTTGGTGAAGTTGACAGCTGAGCTGGAGATAAGCGAAAAAAAGAAAAAGAAAAGAAAAGAAATCACATCAAATAACACAGTTGGAATAAACTGAATACATAATAGAGCTCAACTCATTCATGCCCTGCCTGTAAACTCAGATATAAACTTTAAATTCAATACTTCTTTAAATATACTAAAATGTATGTTTAGATAGCCTAAAAGATCTGACTTAATAAAGTCCAATAGGTACAAAAAGAAACACTCTTATAATTTTAAATTTGCTATTAAAATAGGGAGTCGGCTCTCTAAGATGAAACTGAACTTTCTCAATCTACTCCCATCATTAGTCCCGTTTCATTTGTACAGATATACAATTCTGTGAAGATTCTGTAATTCCATAAATAATTCTGAAACCATTCCTTTTTTTCTTTATCTCTGCCTTATAAATAGTATTAGTATATAACTTGAAATAAAAGATTGCGATAGTTACAGCCTCTGAGAAAGACTTCAAGGCCAAAAGAAACATGCGATGGTTTGATTGGGAGACACCACGGAGAAAGGAAATGAAGAGCCATGGACCACTGTGGCAGTTGTCACAGCACAATGGAGGTCTAATCCTGAGTGACAAAGAGAGGGAAGGAGAAATGCCGTAAATATTCTAGATAGCTGGCAAACTAAAAAAAGGAAGGTTTGGCAAGGCCATCAAGAAGTGCTTGAGCCGAAGTCAGCCATCAGAGGTGGACTATGTATGTCTCCCAGGAACAAGATTGCCTCAGTATCCCTGCCATGCCCTTGGAGCAGCCCATTGGAAATGTAGACCCTGTTCAATGTAGCAGTGGGTTTCTGTGCAATGTAGCAAACAGCAAGAACCTTTCCTCCATCTCATGAACTCTAGTTGAAAGCCTGCAAGGCACATTCTCGTGGCTGACACAGGTACAGCTTATTCTAGAAAATATCCTTCAGCTTTACTCTTATATGTAACAAAGTTGGATCAGTCTTTCAGGGGAATCAACAGGACAGAAAAAATTGTGCAGTATGGAGGACACAAGAAATAATGTCACAAAATTAATGTAATAGGGTACTCTGCATGAGAGATCAGCCTATTCTCACTCTCACCATCTCCTTTTCAGTGTGGGAAAACAAGAGGCAACACCAAAATTATCAAGAAGCACAAGGAAATTGACAGAAATTTCGCTTCATTTTGAAGCATCAGATTACTACATGGTTGATTTAGTCAAATAGTGTTACTCTTCAAGTAAAAGAAGAAAAGAAGAAAAATTATCCTGACTTGATTTATTCAGATTTTACTGATCACATATGAATACCATCTTCCATTCAGAGTTGAAAAGTACTGTTTTGAAAGCCAGTCCTTCATACTTCCAAACTAACCATATATATATATATGCACATACATACACATACTATATAAATCCCTTCCAGCATTTTGTTAAGAAGAGCAGCAAACCTCAGAATTGGTACAATGTATATTTCTAAAATAAAGATCACCTAATTCAAACTACTACAAAAATGCTTAATATTGATGAATAATGCTGAGCCCTGGAAAAGCATCCTGTTCATATTTCCTTATAATATTAGCCTTCAGTGTTTTAAATAAATAATAACATGAAGCTACCAATCCATGAGAAATTGATCTTTAGTACTTTAATGTAATTAGTTCTTAATTCACTCTCTAGTTTCTTTGGATCTGCTTAAGTTTTGAAACCAATTCAAAGCGATGTTTTAATTATTACAGGATGGAACTTAATGGGAGTTCTTTAGTATCTCAGTAAAAACACCTACCAAATCTTTTTTCCCCCATCCTTCTGATGTCTGCATCTAATTTTCAACTTTCCACAAACCAGGCATTTATTACAGAGCAATGAAGTCAGATAATCACTGTTACACATTAACACACATCCTGGACCTGCCATTTTGGGTCTTGGAAGAAAGAAATCAAATTTTCCTTCACAAACCTTGGAGGTGGCAGCCACTAGTTATCCACTGAGGATATTTGATCTATTCCTCCAGCATTTTGCATTGCTTTCATTCTGTGATATTTTAGTTTAGTTTATTTGGTCATAATGAGAAAATTCAGCACTTAGAATGTGTTTCACAAACAGAATCAGATCCTGGGATTCTGTCGGTTGAATACACTGTCTTTTAGGACTGGTTCGTGTACTATTGAAGGTGTCATAATTCCTCTGGGTAATGAGGGAGTGATCAATTACAGTCACACATTAACTGGTAAGGTAAGAATACAATTGAACCATATTCCCCAAATGGACACACAACTGTGTTTGCAAACAAAGGAAGATGCAATTCATTTTGCTTCCGCAATAATTGGTCTTCTGTTAGGATAAATTCAGTCTTTCATTTCCTCCCATCAGAAATATTTGTGAGCACAAATTTAGCTGGATATGACATCTACCCTAAGGGATAACATAGTCATTACAAATTAGCAAATTGATTCTGATTGTCTTCTATACGCCAATATTTTGTTTTGTTTTAGGGAAAATCTTTTATTTCACACACACACACACACACACACACACACACAAGATTTTTAAGAGACCTAGATTAAAAGAGTGTTTTATTGAAACCAGGATCTCTAGTGAACCCAATCCTATGTTAACATTAGTTGATCAACATTTTCTAAACCCCCAATTCTTTAGATATACCTTCTTACCTTTTCTACTGTTTTAAATGAAGACCGTAGTAAAATAAATGCACTTGGAATGATTAAAAGTATACAAATTATAACTGAGAAAAAAGTAACTAAATCATATACATAATTGCATTTAGACCAAAGCAAGTAGGGAAGGTCCTCAGCTCAATTATAAAGTAGATGTAAAGTGCCCTCAGTGACCTTCATTCTGACCCAGCCAGGTACCTAACTGTCAGAATTCTCACAAGTCTAACCTCTGTGCCATGGCTTTTGGCTTCTCCCTAGTCTAGTCCTACATCTAAAGTTTTCCACTTCTTAAAGAGATGTAAATAAATTACTTTAAAATAAGGTGTGAATTATTCTTGATAGATTAGTGGGATATATTTTGGAGATATTAAGTTGGTAACTTGTAGATATATTACACATTAAACTCAAAGCAAAGATGCAAAAATTATACAAATTCCAGGACAAGGACTAGCCAGCAGTCACACTCTTGGGAAAAGAAAATATACATTTGTAAAGCACCTCCAATGAGCCAGATAGCGTACTAGACATTTAATCATTCAATTATCACAGAAGTTTCTGAAAGTAGATTTCATGTTTTTGGATAAGAAAAATGGGACACAGAGAAAGCTGACTTAAATTGCCTAAGGTCGTGCACACAGAGCGTGATCCATGGAGTAGTTGTCGGAACTCAAGTGGTGCAGACTTTAAATTAAACGTGTGCCTTTCCCACTGCAACATTGCAATTCCTGTCAGTAAGCCATTTTGGTGACCCTTAAATAGCATTACAAAATTGGCATTTTATATTCTAATGATGTATTTTTATAGAATTTCTTAATCTACAGTAAAATGGACTCAAAACTGGACTTTAAAATGCCAGGATGCTGTGATATATAATTACAAAATATCTCATTTCATCATATTATAATAAACAAAACAGTATGTCAATAACATCCTGCAAACTACATGTATTAAAATAACTCATCTTTAAGTCCTGTTATATACTGAAGTAGTAAAATGCAATTCTGGTACTAGAGCATGAATTGGTGACTGACATCACTCTTAAAAGGCTATCTTTACCTCTCTCCACTTTCTTACACTTTCTTCCCATTTCCATTTTTTTTCCTTCTAATTTCTTCTCTATGTTTCTTCTCTCCTCCAATTACTCTTTCTTTCTCCACTTCTTCTTTAACAAGGCTTTGTTTACCAGAGGCATACACAGATATTGATTGATTTCATTGTTTTCTTTTCTACTTAGATCAGAAACTCTTAATTTGGGATTCAAGAAAACCCTGAAGTGTATGACTACATTTAGAGAAGTGGGGGATACGTCCCAAACTTCCCTCAGATTCTCAAAGGGATTCTTGATCAGAAAAGTTGATGAACCCCAGTGTACAAACATTTTTTCGTCCAACATCATATAGTGGTCTTTGGCTATTCTTTTGAACCACTGTTTCTTTCATTTTGACTCTATTACAAACTGTGGAAGTCCAGTAAGAAGTAGGGTGAGACTTTGTGACATATTTTTAAATCATTTGCATGTGGAAAAAACTCCTTCAATGTATTAGCTTCTGTGGTAGACAGAAATCTAAGATGGCATCCCACGATTTCCGCTGTCAGTCAAACATTACTCTGGGTATTGCTGCGATGGAATTTTAAAGGTGTAAAGTCCCAAATCAATTGATTTTATTGGGATTATCTAATTGCACGAGCCTTTTAAATGCAGTTTTCTCTGGTTAGTATCAAAAGGGGATCAAAGAGATTTGAAGTGCAAAAGAAATTTGACATGAAGGAAATTCTCTGTTGTTGAGATAGAGGAAGCCACACAGCAGGGACCTATGAGTGGCTTTACAAGCTGAGAGTGGCCTCTGGCTGATAGCCAGCAAGGCCATGGGAAACTCAGTCTCCTACTGCAAGAAAGTGAATTCTGCCAGCAAGTTGAGGGAGCATGTAAACACATTTTCCCCAGTTGGGACTTCAAATGAGTACTCAGCTGGCTGATACCTCCTTAATTTCAGCTTTTAATACCCTGAGTAGAAGACCCAGTTAAAATCTGTTGAATTCTCACACAGGCAATCTGTGAAGTAATAAAATTGCATCATTTTAAACCACAAAATTTGTTGTAATTAGTGACATAACAATAGAAAGCAATATAGTTGTTAACTAATGACACTTAATCCTTAATATTTTATGTAATCAGGATATCTATTTACCTAAATTTAACAGATTCAGAATTGTTGATGTCTAAGAAGAGATTTCTCATTCTGGCAAGAAGCATTCTCTCATCAAAAATAAAGTCACTAAATTAAAAAAAGGTGAATTGTTAAATTATCTATTGTTCACTTCCTCTTACTTCCTCTTAAAATCTATAACAATTTGGCGAGGGGGGACGTCTATTCTGTTTCCCTACTCTAAAAGATAAACAATAATAAACAGTTGGAAAAGAGACCACCACTACGATTTCACTATTTGTTTGTTTAATAACCTCTAGTGTTTTTAATGTTTACATTAGGACTTCTGCACTCACATTCTTAATGGAAATTTGTTCTGAATTGAATCAATTGAATAGATCTAATGTTTAAATAACCATAAGACTAAATTTGGTTGTGTCTTATTAATAAAGATTTCCAATCACGTCCAAAAGAAAATAATGATTCAGTTCTCTGGGGTAAATTCGAGTAACATATATTTTTCACACCATTCCAGGTGGTTCTTATCACCACAAATGTTTGGGAAACTTTGCCTCAAAACTGCAAACTTATTGGAAAATCTGACCTGCTTATCTATAACATGTGGCATGAAAAGGAAAACAGAATGTTGATGCCCAGAGGAAGTTTCCATCAAGCAGTGAGGAGAATATAGAAGTATTAAAAGACATGTAAATATACCACGGAACATATGGTAAATTAAGGACATAGCCAGTGGAAATGGATATTGGAATCCATTGGTGAAAGGCTTTACCACAGACCACTGTGGTCAGAGAAAATCTACTTTTTGCAATGAACCTTAACCCAGATTATTTCCAAAGCATGAAACCAAGAAATTCTGAAGTGCAGTCACCAAAACAACAGTTCCAGACATCTTCCAGATAGCACAGGGCATAACTGCAAAAGATGGAGTTTGATTTTCAGTTGTTCTTTTTGTCATCGCACTCTTTGACTATTTTGTGTCCCACAATGCTTCTCTTCCAACTTTTCAGCCATTCAACAGTTCTCAAAACCTTGCTACCAGGACACCTGCCCAATATTCTTAAATTTTCACTCGTTTCTCATAATAGTACTTTACCCTTTCAAATCACCTCTTTTTTCAGACATAATTTACAGAACTAGTTGTACATATAAAGATAGTCTAATGTCTTGGAAATGAATTTTAATGGCGTTTTCTTTCACATCTACACATGGTTTCACTGAAAAGCATTTATATAAACCCTATCAAGTTTAATGTCATTTCATTAATAAGCTCTAGCACTTGATTTGGCTATTTTTAGTACTCCTGCACATCCTATCAATCAATTGATAAGCATTTATTATAAATTTCTCAATAAGTAACACACATCAATTACCCTTGAATAATACAGAAGAGGTGTATAATTTATTCATATCAAGATAAATATCCAGTTGTTTATTTTGTGCTTATTTCAGCCCAAAGCACAACCTATAATGCATGTTAATACTTAGAATTCCTTAGCATTTTCACATCATACTTGATGCTCAATAATAAAAATGTGTAAATGTGTATACATTTTAAATATTTGTGTTTTTAAGCACAAATGCCACAGGACTCAAGGAAAAACTTGCCTTAAAAATCGGGGAGAGGATGAACCATTTCTACGTTGTCATAATCAGTGCATGTTTTTACCCTTGTTTTATAGATGAAGAAAATTAGTTTCAGAAAGTGTAAATAATTTGCTCTAGATAAGAATGCTGATAATTGGAGCAATTAGAGTTCAAATAAAATCAGTCTCATGCAGAAATCCATGCTTTTTTTCTGTACTATAATAACCCCAGTTAGGAGACAAAACCCTGCCTATAATTGCAAGTATACACACCACAGACATAATTTTTTAAAAAAAAGTGTGTCAAACAAATATAAGTGACGATGCTCTCATATTACTTTGCACACATAAAAAAGACACACAGACATAAATTTTTAAAATGTAGATGTAAAATTTTTAGATATACAGAGGTTTCAGGGCAGTGATAACTGGTAGCATCCTAACTAGGATATCTGTGGTAACATGACGTTCTACTGGCAATGTTCAGTCAGAAATTTAAAGATACCTGCATTGTGCAAATGCTTTCTAACACAATAAACCTAATACATGTGAACACCTTTAACCTTTCTTATCAGTAGAATTAAATTTTATTTTTAACAATGCCCACCAGGGGGTGCTGGCACATTGACACTGGAAAGTGGAAAACATTGGCTGTCCTGTCAGGTCAAATAAAATACTAGCAATTAACCCTCTTTTCAAGAATCTATTTCTGTAGGTAGTTTTTATAGAATAGAAGTTATTCACACATTTTGGCTCAAAAATGACAATCCTAGAAAGTATTTTTAGAATTGTAGGCCAACTGAAGTTTTTGCATTTTAATTTTTTGTGTGTAAAAGTTACTTGGACTCCAAAAGTGGATTTGGATGAAACAATTTTGACATAAAATGCTTCTATCAAGAGTGACTGGTGAAACGGACATGACTTATAGCTGTTCAGCTATTCTTAAGTTTCACATTAAATATCACAAAAAGTCACATGTGCTAAATTATCTACATAAAATGTACACATAAATCACTACTGAAGATATTGGAAACTGAGTTCTACCATTTTTTAGTATTTAAGAGGTAAAATATGGATATTATTTTAATTAAATAAAACATTAAGCAAAATATGAAATGCTTTTGTCATTAACTGATAACTGTTTAATGCAGAACTGTTTAATTGAATCTTTACTATCCAAAGAAAATCTTCCACTCAGTAAAATACTATGTCCAACAATTATAAGGTATTTTTAATACAAACAATCTCAAAATGAACTGAATTTTATGGAGGAGAGGGGGCATTTTGATGGTAGAAGTTAGACTCAAATTTAGAATGTTCAACAAAAACAATCTCCCTCCCCTCTTTATCAAAAATGCTTTTACTCATGGGACTCAAATCATTCAAACATAAGGAAAATCTATAGTCTTCCAGTTGTGGGCAAAAGCTATTAGGCTGCAACATCCCTTACCCAATCACTTCCAAGGTAGGTTCAGTTGATCTGAGGTACCAAGTATACTCCAAAGCTGTGACTTGGATTCTAAAGACAATCTTCCTGAACAGAAGTGAAACATTCTTTTTTAGAAGGTCTTTGAGTAGTTGTGCTCTCATTCTAAATAGTTGTCCTTTATCAAAAATATGTGAGAAATGACAGAACCTCTGCCAATTCAGATCATCATGTTCTTAAGGGGGCAATGAGGAGTTTCATAGGAGGATGTTGTTTTGTTCCATAACGTCAACCTCAAATGGATAAAGGACTGCCCCGCAATGTTTATGGAATTAAATTATATTCCACTCTGCGTTTATCATTTATCAACTTTTCTCAACTCTTCTCAAGCCTACCTCTATGTCCAGCACATCTTGCCATTTTAAATCCAAAGGTATACTAACCTTTTTACCATTAGACATATTACCTTAATTTATTCACAATTGTCTCTTTCAAGTTTAAAGAGATCCTCAACACTCTAATAATCAATATTTAATGAGGCCATTTGCATTCACTCAATTCAGATCCTTCAAATTCTTGTAGACTTTAATCACATCTTTTACCCTTCATTTTTCCAGATGAGTCATATGAAATATTCAACTCTAGTATCATATGTAAATTCCTTGCTTCTATTGATGTGGCAATAAATTAACAAATATTTTTCAGGAGCTTGATTTGCCAGTAACATTATGCCAGGAATTTGGGGGCACAGAAGGAATATCTCTGCCTCTTAGCCTTCTGCTATCCCAGCCTTCCCAACTTCAAAGGTTTTAGATATAAGCTCCATCCAAGCACTGAGACAACCATAACCAAGACTGGCAGTAGATTATGTATTCTATATTCTTACCCTCACCAGAAGGTGAAATTTAGAATCAATCTTGTCATCTCACATTCAGGAAACAGTATGCCAGACATGTGTTCCAACTCTGCCCTAGTTTTAGTTGATCTGTCACCAGCAACTGACAGTGTCCACTTACCAGCTCAGAAAATACATTTTTTTCCCTCGTGGTTTCCAAAACTCCACACTCTGTTTTTTCCTCTAACTTCATAAGCTACTACTGCTCAGTATCCTTTGTTTTTACTATTTTCCTCTGCTTTACCTCTAAATATCAGAAAGCCCTAAGGATTGAGACTAGACCATTTATCTTCACCAAACATTAATCCGCAAATCACCTCAGAAAGAAATCTCTGGAAACAAGAAGCTTCCATTTACCTGGTAACGAGAATCATTACCACCTAAAGGCCTTCTGCAGCCATGTTCTTGATGTGGCTCCATTAATTCTGGAGCACACAATATAGGACCATTTGTCATTATCCTTTTTCTAGAAAACAACTTCTAGTGCTGCACTTGTTACCTACATCAGTTGGACCCTCACTTACTCAGCTCTCCTCTGGGTCTCAGCCTGGCATTAGAGTCACTGAGTAACTTGAAGCCAAGTCTACATTTTTTATTGTCTTCGTGTATAACAGAAGTTCAATAAACAGCACATGTGTAAACTGTACAGTTTGATGAATGTTGACATAAGTATACAGCCATTACTCAGTCACTGTTATCAATATAATGAGTACTAAAAACCCAAAACAGTTTTTATTTTGCTACTCCACTTACAGAGATTA
The DNA here is from genome assembly GCF_004115265.2 of Rhinolophus ferrumequinum. Classification (NCBI taxonomy): domain Eukaryota; kingdom Metazoa; phylum Chordata; class Mammalia; order Chiroptera; family Rhinolophidae; genus Rhinolophus; species Rhinolophus ferrumequinum. The sequence goes on from NC_046289.1 coordinate 14,895,799, forward strand.
CAAATAATAACAAAGAATGAATGCACGCCATAATAGGAGAGACAGCATTGTATGCAGATCAGTAATGAGCAGTGAATAATGCTCTGGATAAGCAGTAGACAATCAGGGAAGGGAGAAATTATTACGGACAGGATAACTGAAAATTGTTTCATAATAACCTAGTCCATGCATTTGCTTACAGCATTTTTCTCTCTGCATTTTATGGGATTGCTGATATTAATTATTATCCTGTGTTTTCTTCAAGTATTGATATAAAAATATGCAGTATATTCTTACTTTGGACTCCTTTTGGCTTTATATAAATACAGTCTCTTTTCCTTGAGATGCTTAATCTTTCCTCGTGCCAAATAATATTGACTTTTGTATTCTGAATGCAATCACAATAAAAAATAATTGTAGAGTTAGAAGAGTTCTCAGATTCCCCATTACAAACTCCAAGTTGTTATGTACGTAAGTCCATCTTCTCTTTCCCATTATTACCACAAACATACTACTACAAGCTTTTATTTTATTTTTTTTTTTAATATTAGTGGTTCAAACAGTTTTAAGTACAAGGACTATTTTTATTTTATTTATTTATTTTTTTGGACCGCCATCTGGGGCACAACTCCTTATGTTGCCAGTGACAGAAATGATTTCTTGACTCTCATAACTTAAATGTGCAAGGTTCAATTGACTTTTGGTGATATTATATATACAAACTCGGATGATATATTTGGATTCTCTCTCTCTCTCTCCAACTCTCAGCGCTGTTTTTCTTGCATATAGAGTTGTCAGATTAAATCCAATTGGATTTGAAATTCAGATAAACAGTAAATAATTTTTTACTATCAGTGTGCCCCAAACATGGCACATAATGTGCTATGTATAGTTTTGTTTTTATTTTTTGTTTGTTCATTGTTATTTTCCTAAACCTGCCAAACCTACACTTACGTTGAATTGCTCTCAGGTAGGTTTTCTTCATTGGCACACCCTCTCCTAAATCTCTCAGCTTATATCTCCCAGATTAGCCACCAGGAGGAAAGAGAGTTTCTTTCTCTATAAATTCTCTGAATGAGTCTTATTGGACTAGGTTGAGTTAGAACCTTCAAACAATGGGCATGGCCTAGGAGATGGAATACACGTATTTGTTAGGTCTGGATCATGGGCCACCCTCCACATACAAGCAGGAGGGCATGATTATGATAGCTTCACCAAGTCATGTCTACTGGCTGTCATTGAGGGGCTATGGCCAATAGGAAAACTAGAGTACAAAGAGGAAATGTATATTAGACAAGAATGAGAAAAATATGACATGTAGAGATCTGTTTCAATCGGGCTCTACTTTTGACATACTTGATTTATGATAAAAAAAATCTACTATAAATTATGTTACATTTAAAAGGATGTGAATTATATCAGCCACAGCTAATTCACTTTTTACATTGTGTTGGACATGAATAAACATCATAAGTCAATATGGAGCAAGGCACTATGGTTTAATAAGCCCCTTGCAGTAACTGCACAGCAGAGGAAGCTGTTGAAAATTTCTGTTAAGAAATTAAAAAGTACAAATTGCCAGTCATACAAAAAGTCATGGGGGTGTAAAGTCTGGCATAGAAAATATGGTAAATAATATTGTGATAACTACCATGTTTCCCGGATAATAAGACCAAGCCGGATAATCAGCTCTAATGCGTCTTTTGGAGCAAAATTTAATAAAAGACCTGGTCTTATTTTACTATGATATAAGACTGTCTCTATAATATAATATAATATAATATAATATAATATAATATAATATAATATAATATAATATAATACGTGGTATTATATTAATTTTTGCTCCAAAAGACGCATTAGAGCTGATTGTCCGGCTAGGTCTCATTTTCAGGGAAACATGGTATGTATGGTGTCAAATGGTAACTAGACTTATTGGGGTGATCTCTTTGTAAGTTATATAAATGTTTAATCAGGTTGTACACTGAAACTAATATAATACTGTATGTCAACTGTAATTGAAAAATAATTTTAAAAAAATGAATTTTGGGTTCGATAGGTCTGGAATAAGGTCTTATCTCTCTCTTACACCTCTGAGCAAAGTAATTCAACTCTCTAGGAATCTTGGACTATAACTTGAGATTATGATAATCTACTTCATTGGATTATTTGGATGATTACATAAACTAATGCATGCAATGATCATAGCATGGTACCTGGAATATTATCATCTTTCAAAATGTTAATTATATTATTATCAGTGACAATCTTAAAACAATCTTCTGAGTAGCATCCTTGACTTTCATTTTCTTGCTTCATGACATTTTTACTTGCTCACTAGGATATTTTGTGTTGTGTTTAGATCTATCACTGCAGCAGATTTTTATCTCTTTGAGGCCATTATTCATCGGTGCTTTTCTCAATTTTGTCATGTGAACTTATTTTTAGGTTTGCTAAATTCATCTTATGCTCATGCAAGTAATTTCTTAATTACAATGCAGGGCTTTTAAAAATTGTATCCTTCTTGAATTCCAAACCTATATTTATTTCCATATCTCGGGCTGCCTTTACCTGATCCTTTGTTGTAGATGCACACCGGAGCAATATCTTCATGGATTTTCTATGATTACACTTAAATTTCATTTTTGATAACATGTTTTCCATTACAAAGTTACTATGATTCAATTATTTTTACTTTCCTTTACCAAAACCTAAGTATCACTCATCTCTTACAGCTGAGATCCTAGGATGTCCTCCAATATCTTTCTCAAAACTTAGCATTTTTTCAACCAGAAGAATACAATTTTAATTGCAAGCTTAGAAATTTTATTTAACCTTTTACAAATAAATTACAAAATATTATATATGACCAATTGAGAATTCATTCTTAGGGAAATAACAATAAGCTATAGAAGATAATGTACAAATGTTTCTTAATGCCATTTATTTTCATTTGGGTATGTGATAAGATAAACACAGAAAATGTGCCTGTAATTACAGTTTTATCCATGTCAACTCAGTAAAGTTGCAGATAGGTAGACAGGTAGGTAAGTAGATAGATAGATGATAGATAGATAGATAGATAGATAGATAGATAGATAGATAGATGATAGATAGATAGATAGAAAGTCATTTAATATACATATAATAAAAATTCTTAACCAAATAATAGAAATCTCACAAGAAGATCTGAGTATTATACTTCATAGGCATTCAAGCTGATTTATGTTGCCAGATTCCCATATCTGAGACTATCACAAATATCCATATTGGCAAGAAGTACTCATATACCTCACTCAGAACTTCAAGGCTTCAGGAAATGAAGAATAGTTTCTACTCATAAAAAATGCTGAGGAACTTTCAGGAAAAAAGTCTAAAGTGCAATGCTCTGGAAAATATAAGTGATACAGAATCTGAAATCCTATCTTTGAAATATACATTTGAATGGTGACTGCTTAACCTTGGACAAAATATTTGCTTACTCAGATGGAAAGCTGACAAAAAGGTGGATTCAAATCCAAGTCCATTACTTACTGTTTATGTGATTTGAGTAAATTATTTTTCTTTGAACTGTTTCTTGTATGCATAAAATACTTACACAAAAACTTAAATGCAGGACTATTATGAAAACGTTATAAAATTGTATAAAGTTGTATACATTATATCTCTCACATGTGATATATATATATAAAATATTATATATTATATATATATTGCATATATGTATTTATCTATTTCTTCAGTTTCTTAATTGGCATCATTGGGATTTTTGTGAAAGCAACTAATCATTAAATCCTCAGAAATTTGTTGATGAGATAATGCATATTAAATAATTTGCCAAATTCAAGTGCCAGATTTACCATTAAAATACTAACAATCTCTATTATTAGTACCACAATCACTCTTGTAATAAAAATAGGAATAGAGTTGGGGAAAAAAAGCTTAACTAGGAATAAGGAAATTTGAGTTTTAGTTATTCTCTGTGATTAACTTATATTATCTAATGTTGGAGGGAGTATATGGCATTATATGGAGAATTCTATTCATACTCGTTCTCTCAGTTTCTTCATTATTATATGTGCGATTATATATAATGAAATATATGATAGTATAGTTATACAAAGGGTGCCAAATAAGTATACACATTTTAAGAAAGAAAAACTGCATTAAGATTGTAATACTCAATATATACTGATAACAAAAGATGAATATAAGTCACGTTTGACTTCTGCAATTACAAGAGGTGCTCAAAGTGGTTCCCATCAGCGTCCAGACACTTCTGATTATGGCAAACTACAGCTTAAGCAACGCTGACCAAAGTGGCCACTTGTATACATTTTTTTGGCAGCCCCAGTATTTACATTATTATAGTTCATAAATTATCTTTGAATTCTGACATACTACAAGTAAGGCATTTGATATGACTGACGTCTGACAACTGTCAATGGCCAGCACACAAGGAAAGACCTTCCTAAACTTGACAACTGGCCTAGAAGGAGGGTACACCCTGTATCTGCTGAATCAGTTGCAGCCGTCCTGCTTTGGTGCTCATCAACTTGCAAAACCAGAAGGTAACAGACCCAAGCAAAAGCTAGAAAGTTTTATCAGGCCAGTTGAGTATTTTTTCTTTCTGAATTCCAGTTTGTAATTATCAATTTTTCTGGTTTTGAAATTTAAACATTTTATGTTTTATTTTCTACCTGAAAGAAGAAAAAAAAAAACCTTATCAGTGATTCAATGTCTTGCTAATACGATAATCGTTTACAATTTGCTCAGTCCTAATTGCTTGTTATTTCTCATATATATTTGAAATGGTCTTGAATATCGGATTATAGACAGTACAATGTAATTACAATGCACCAGGAATATCTGCCTATACAGTTACTGGTGATGCAAGTTAATGCCATCGTGTAAAGTGATCTAGTATATGGTCTTTTTCAGCTTTTCACTAAAAATCCCAATGTTTAATCATGCATAGCATCAGCAAACAGGACGTCAGAGGGAGTAATAGCAGCTGCTGTCATTAAGAATTACACTGCCCAAGGTTAGGCCAGACATAAAAAAACCCTTTCATCTTCAGTATTTCTGTGCTTCTCTCTGTTTACTATGAACTTGCCTAGTTGAGTTGAGGAAAAGTAGGCAAAAATCAATTTGGATTAATCCAAACGCTAGTGAAAAAGCTGTGAATTAACTGAAGAAAGTACTGATTTACCAACTCTTGTTCTCCTTTGTCTGTGGTGTGATAACATCATGTTTATACATAAGGATTTATCATTGCAATTCCAAAACCTGTAAAAGTCTTATCTATCCTCAGGAAAACTCAGACAGTAAGGATCTCTTTATTCATGTTCTGAAATAAGTAACCCCTAAGAAGATAGACAGCAATTGAAAGTCTGTGACAAGTTCAAGAAAACTGAATTCTGAATGTAGGAAAAAACACCTGCGAGTATCTTGGTGTATGTTTATACACACACACACACACACACACACACACACACACACACACACAGGGAGTAGAATGATATATCAGCAATTGCAGAGCTGGATGAGTACATTAAGCAAAAAAGAAAGCATAAAATAATCAGTCACAGATATTTTGTAATACAGAGCTACCAGCAAAAGCAGTTAATCAATTTATTAAGGAAAAAAAACATAAACGATTACTATACAGTTATTATTAATATAATCCCATGTAAATATTCAGAACAAGCTTTAAAGTTCATTAATTTTCACATTTTTTTTCGAAATTTTGGAAGTTACCATGATGATCTCGATAACTACAATAAAAAATATGTAAATATTCATAAAATAATACCCTCAGTTGGAAATGTACAGGCATAAACTATGTCTGAAACATTGAAAGTATAGTTTCTGTCACCATGTCTTCTTTCCTTCTATCTTCATGTTTTAAATTTTCAGTCCCTTCTAAGCTCTTTATATACTGAAGCAGAAACTAGAAGATCCATCTTTTTAATTTTTCCATTGAGTTTCAAAACTGGCTTTTCCAAATAACAAAGATGTTATTTTTATTTGAATCCCATTATACTGACAAATTGCATTGACATTTTTTGATTTTTGAGTCTTGAAAGACGAATTTGGGTCTCTTTCAGTTTGTTCAAGTTCTTTTCTTTTTTTCTGTTATTTTGCTTTCATAGAGTGTTTTTTAAAGAGAGTGCTTACATTGAAGTTTATTCCTAAATATTTTCTCAGTCTTAAATTATTTATTGCTATTTTAAATGGATTGCCTTACTATATCTTCCAACCTTTTTTTATTAATATATTTCATTGGTTTCTGTATATTTCATAACCTGCTGCTTAAATTGTTATATAATTATATCATCGCAAATAGAGATAATTTTACTTCTCCCTTTCAATTTTTATACATTTTTCTTTTTCTTGTCTAATGTATCTTCCATCAATGTTCAATACTAGCCATTATTCTGGCCATCCATTTCTTGTTCCTGACATTTGTAGGACTTCATCAGGTTTTTTTCCTCCAATAAGCAAATTCTAAGTTTTGTGTTTGAGATGGATATATTTTTGTCATGTTAACAAATATCCAGCCATTCCTATTTAAAGACTGATTATTTTTAAATTAACAATGATTGTTACATTTGTATCCCTTGCCATTCCATTGGTTTATTAATAGACTTTCTAATATTAATATACACTACCATTCTTGGAAACAACTCCCCTTAGTCATGTGTTTTTATTTTTATGTTCTATGTGATTTTTTCTACTTTATGATTTTTATTAATAGTGATAAGTAAAACTTCTTTTAATTTTTGTATATTAAATGTTGGAATCAATCTCATGTACTTGCTCCCTTCACAGACCTTGGATGTTTTCCTTCCTTTTTCTGTTTTCTGAAATAGTTTAAATAGCCCGGGAATCATCCATTCTTTAAAAATGAAGTAAAATTTCCTTGTAAGCGAGTTGGCTATGGTGGTATTTTGTTGAGAGCAGTTCATTTACAACACCTAATGAAATAAATTTCTAGGCCCAAGATGGAGCCAGTCCTGTCCAGGGTACCACGTCAACAAACCAAAACTTAGATCACCTTCATGTCCCTATGAATGTTCCTCTTGACCAGAAATGCAGCATATCCAGTCAACCAATAACCCCCAAATGCCAAGGCAACTGTGGGCCTCCACCCCACAAACCAAGGTGACTACATGGCCAGTCAATCAGATATCTTCTATTTTTCTCTTCTTTGTTGTTTATTCTTTATCCTCTGAAAGCTTCCTGACTTTCCCCCAATCCCCATTTTGAAGTTCTCCAAAAGGAGACTGTCTGTTTCATGAAGTGTTATATAAAGTTTGTCTGCTTCATAAGTTATATAAATGTCTAACCACTGTACTCTACTCATGAAACTAATATAATATCGTATGTCAAGTTTGATTCAAAAATTAAAAAATTAAATAAAATAAAATAAAGTTTTATTTATTTGTATCACCACCTAAATTGTTTTCTTTAACCATTTTTTAAACACACCCTCTATTTCCACTACAGAAGTTATTCTTTTCAGATTTTTTTCATCTAACATGAGAACAATTTTGGTAATATACATTTTTCTGAAAACTAACTCATTTTCATCCAGTTTTTCGAGTTTATTTGTGTTGTACAATGTAGCCTTCTTATTCTTTTAGTTAACTTGGGTGTTTTTTTGTTTTTCTTTTTTTTATTTTTTATTTTGCATTTAATTTTTTTTTCTCTTGTGGTTAGGTTTGATGTTTCCATTTTGTTATTTTTTTTTCAAAGAGTAAGCATTTGTAAGTATTATAAATCTACTAATGTTTCCTGTTTTAAAAAACAAATTTATCTTATATTATTAATTCTTCCCTTTATATTCTCTCATGCTTTTAGTTATTTTTATTCTAACACTTTTTGTATGGTAAATTTCATTTTTTAATATTTTAATTAATATATTTAACCAACTACATTTACTTTCCTTCTAATCAAACACATATGAATTTCCCACAATGCACTAATTTTGCTTGGTCTCATTTGTTCTGAATGGCATTTTTAATTTATTATTTTGATTTTCCTGCAATACTGCTCTTTATATTTGTATTTTTTTCTTCTAGTAAAGAGTAGTTTAATACAGTGTATATTAGTATATTAATTTCTTTGCAGGATGTTTGCTTCTGATTTTATTATTAATTTATACAATTTTATTTGGCATTATGATATATGGTTAATGACTGTCAGTGTTACATGGATATCTGAAAGGAGGTTATATTTTCTATTTTTATAGTTTCCAAAATTAGTTATATAAATCATTTCTAATTGTTTTATTTCCATATTTTATTTCTTTACTTATATTATTTCTCATGGACTGAAAGCGAATTAAAGCCTCCTATTCCTAGATACTGTATTGCAAGTTTACCTTTAATATTTGCTTTATGAATATTGATGCTATGTTATCTAGGACAGAGTTATGCAAAAATCCAGGGTAACAGTATGAATTTCACACTTCCTTTTTGTTGCATTTGCCTAATAAACCTTTGCTTCTCCTTTTGTTTCACACTTTATACATCACTTTCTCATCTGTGTCTGTCTACCATTCTGGATTTATAGCATAGATTTGGGGTTTACTTTGTGTCTCATTTTATAAATCATTACTTTTAATGTTTGTGTTTACTCCATTTAAATTCATTTTATAGATGGTGTATTTCATATTCTTTTGTTCAGAATATTTTAGGTTTTAGTTTTAACATAAAAATCCAGCTATGTGGTCAACCTTCATTGCTATGTCTGTGTGTGTCTCTGTGTGTAGGCCCTCTAATATATAGGAATGTTTTTATTTATTCTGTAGTTTAAAATTATATTTTATACAATAACATAAGCATTTCTTTTATAAAAACCTCTCTATTTCTTTAGCTAAGCTATTATTTACCTAATATGAACACCGATAAATTAACATTCTTTTTCCTCCTCCCAGAACTCTCTGTCCTCCTCTATCCCATTTCCTCAATGTTTATCTTTTAAGTACGTACTCTCAAATGTTTATGAATCTATCACTTTACTTATCATCTCCTGAAGAAGAGGCAAACACGGAATTTACTCTATCTCCTAACTTCTTTACCCCTTTTCCTCCTAAGTTTTGTTGTGTTATTTTTACATTGTCATGGCATCTACATTTACATCCTATCTTGCAAACTCACCCCACATTTGTTTTAGTATTAGTTTTGCACTTAAGCATTTTTACAACATCCAATAACAGTCCTGTACGTAGATTCCCCAGGCTTGAGAGTTGTAGGATAGCTTAACTCTCTACACACTCCATGGCTGACACAAGCTTCTCCTGAATATCTGATTCATATTACTCCATTCTGCCAGGAGAAATTTAACCAGTCTCATATTTTTGACCCTCTATAAATGACATATATGTAACACTTCACATATATGCATTCTGTTCTGGTCCTGGGCCCATGGTATTCTTTTTTTAACTTTAATTTTAATTTTATTATTTGTTTCAGTTGTACAAAACAATGTAATAGTTAGACATATACACCCCCAACAAAATGATAACCCCCCTTCCCCAAACTACTACCCCTCTGACATCATATATAGCTGTTATAATTCCATTGACTCTATTCCCTATGCTGTACTCCACATCCTGTGACCTTATAGATATACATATATATATATACACACACATATATACATACACACACATATATATACATGTATGCAAAATTATAGTTAACATTTAATATTATTCAGCTTCAGGTGTACAGTGCAGTGATAAGGATTTTCTCTGTCATTCCAATTTTGACATGTATGTACAGCAATGAGCATTCAAATAGTTTATGAATAGATTTAATTTTTATTAGAATGGTTAAAGTTGTGAGCTTGATATTTTGAGGATTTCAATTCAATTACATGAAATAAGACTTTTCAAATCAAAGATATCACAGTTTCCTAATCAATGAATTAGGGTACTAGTTAAAAATATAGCATCTTATTGTTATATAAATTGAAGTTCCCTAAAACACTTCTATTGAAATATGATAGTATAAATTGACATAAGTATTTCCAGAGTTGCCAGATTCGCAGATATTCATTGAGATTTACAAAATTTCAAATGGTCTTATCTCTACAGTATTTATCTTCTTTTCCCATTTAATAACGAGAGTTCCTTGGATATCATATTAGTATTTCCCAAAGTATTTCCCCATTGTCTACTGAAAGTATGTGGGAAAAAATCATCACTAACAATTATTCTATTTTCTATTAAACATAACAGTATACCTATTTAAATAGGGAGAACATTAAGACAGTTTTTCCTCCCAGTCTGTACTGTAATTCATAGCTAATTTTGTCAGGATTTTGTAGGTGTAATAAGCTAAATTACAAGATTGTGATGATAATTTGTTTTCTTTCAGCAGTAATTAATTGAGCACATGCTATCTGCTTGGTTCTGTTTAAGCTTAAGAGATATAGGAATGACCAAAGCAAATAAGCCAAAGCCTCCTGAATTGAAAACTGTCAGGGTATAACAATGCATGAAAAATGTCTGAAAAATGTCAGGTATGACACAGTTGTGCCCCAGCTGTGGGAATACCATAAGCTGCTAGAACACAACTGCATCCATGCTTGGGAACTGATGTTGGCCAGAAGATCTGCTTGATCCAAGTTTACTGTTCCTTCCTCTCAAGTCCTACTGCACCCTCACTAGGAAGAACCACTCTGAAAGGTCATCACCTGTTTATAGGATCAGCTAAATCTCAGTTGTGACTGCTTTCCAAGTCAGCTCTTCCCTGTGCTAAGTCCTGCCTTGCTAGCTCCTTTATGGGCAATCTCTAAAAACACTGCCAAATAAATCCACAAGTTGCTCTTCATCTCAAAATCTCCTGTTAAGAAGCCCATTCTATGACCTTCCTGTGATACTTATATTTCACTCGAGGAACAAGATAATAAACAGAAAGTCCAATCACCAGTAGTGATAAATGTTAAAGAATAATTACTAAGCACTACCATGGACTAGAAGTAAAACACATGTATGTGTGCACTTATAGTTATGTGTATGTGTGCCTGAGTATATTTTAGACTTTGAAACATATGTAAATAAAAATCCTGAAGCTACTATTATCAGGAAAGTCTTAATAGCTTGTTTGCTGTTGTGTGCTAAGCAGATGTTATACATGCAAATAAAATTAAAAGGCCAAAATGAGGAAAGAGGGATCACAGGTTTTTGGTTTGGAAACATCTACCTAGAGATACTAACAATAAATTTTGAATAATAAAATATCCTGTCAATATGGGAGGTCCCATAGCAGTACTCTAATAAAGGAATGGTAATATAATTGAGGTTATCAGAAAACCAAGAAGCTCTAAGTTGGGGCTATGGGGCTATGGGCATCAGCATTCCCTAAATCCCTTTAAACTTCTATAGTAACTACCGGAAATATGTGCATCCTGAGAAGCCTCTGCATCTTAGTTCATTCTACATGCCATGCAGGGACTGGCTCCCACTTAGCAGAGATGCCTTATATATCTAAAGAGAGAACCAACCTGAAATTGATCTATAAATAGATATGGCCTTGTATCTTTGTTCTACTGGTATTTTAGTTTGGTTTTGAATGGTTACATCCATCAAACAAGTTGGAAATCAGTAAGCACACAGTAAGCAGTAATTTTGAGGTCTTAAAAAGCAGAGAGTTCCTACAGAAATGCACCGAGTCCTTTCTTTACTGACATTTCAAAAGGTGTCTTTCCGGCAATTCCACATCCCAGAAGTATCTTACAGGCTTTAAACACTTAAATAATCTGTACTCACACCTCAATCGTTACTGTTCTATTGAATTGGTGGAGAGTTTGATATTTATAAAGTTTAATTTTTTACTAATTTTAAGCCCTTTTTCTTGAGGGAAAATGCACATCTCAGGTTTCCATTAATTGCAATCTAATGCCTGTGGACATTGGCTTGGCTAGAATTTACAATTTTTTTTTGTTTTATGTGAGAAAAATATTAGCAAGGAAATTAGTGGTTTAAGGACATTTTTAATTGGTATGTTTAATATGCTTAAGAAAAAAGGTCAATGTTATGCAACTAGGAGTCATAATTAAAGATGTGATAATTACAAGTTACTCATTTTCATTAAAGTAACTCCCCACATTTTTAGCTTTAAAATGCCAATTTTGAATTACCGCTCATGTTACAATGTAACAAAAAAGCTTTTAGTATGGACATTACACAATCTATACATGTCGCTAAATCACATTGGTCTGCTCCCCCGGTCAATAAAAATGTGTTAGACATGACTTTGTACGTCTTCATTAAAAGCACTGCAGTTATATGTTAATTAAGCTCCTAAATAACTTTATTAATAATAGATGCGCTTATCAATTTCCATTCTTTTCAGGTAATATTGAAATATGACTGATTACAGACTTATTTAACCAACATTATATGAAGCCTATCATTTAATTATCCCAATCAACCTATGTAATTTGCTGACACTTTTCCAGCCAATAGAAGCCCTCATGGTGCAATCCCTTAAGAAAATGTAATAGTTAATAATATAAAAACTGTTTATAGTATTTTAAACTAAGACATAAAATCAGTGGTATTTTTAGACTTCATAAAATCTCCCTTAATTGATACTCAGATGTATTACAGCAACCTCATGTATCTCATATTATATTAATAGCTCTAAACAGACAGGCATGACCCCTATTGAATTTCTCCAAGTCTCCAGACTACGAGAGCCTTGCTAGAAATAAGAATACTGCCATTTGTGACAACATGGATGGATCTTGAGATTATCATGCCAAACAAAATAAGTCAGACGTTAAAAGGTGAGAACCATACGATTTCACTCAAATGTGGGATATAAAACTGAAAGCACAAACAAACAAGACAAACAAACAAATAAAAAACTCATAGATATAGACAACCGTATGGTGGTTACCAGAGAGTAAGGAGGGGGTGGGGTGGTACAAAAGGGTAAACGGGATCAAATATACGGTGATGGACAGAGAACTGACTCTGGGTGGTGAACACACAATGCAGTAAATAGATGATGTATTCCAAAAGTGTACACTTGAAAACCTATATAATTTTACTAACTAATGTAACCCCAATAAATTTAATAAAAATTTAAAAATACATAATTATAGAGGAGAAAATAGACCTGTAGAGATCATTTCATCCCTCATATCACTAAAGAGAAAACCCATACACAGATCCCAGAGCACCTAACTAGGTAATCTCAGAGCTCTGGCTAGAAAGCTTAGGGACGTTGTCCTGTTCTCTTTCTATGGTTACCCCAAGAAAACAAAGTAAAAATAAAAAGAAAGGACAAAGGAAAATCCTAGCATTAGGGTCTTGATAATTATTTCTTACATGGCAGTGAGGTTTCTCAGCCTTCCGTCAGTGGCTCATAGGCTTATTATGCCCACTGCATATCTTAGTGCTCCAAATAAGGCCTTCAGGAATGATTACACATTAGAACAACTGATGAGAATGTAGACGAAACAGACCAAAACTGTGGTCATATACCAGTATTGCAAGGGAGAATGTCTGTCTGAGCATCCAAACAGAAATCAGCCCACTGCAGAAAGCAGAGACCAGCACCCAGTCGAGCTCACCGAGCCTATTTCCTGGCAGGTTCCCACAGACCATCTGTCAATGGTCACTGTCACATGGAAACGTGTGTTTATCTGATTGCTGAGACAGCGCTGGGACTTGGCATGCTGCCTCTTGCAGATCTCCGAAGAGTTAGCCTCACTGAAACCTCTGGGTAAGTTTTCAGTTGCAGATTTCATTTTCTTTGCTAGCCCTGACATTTCCAAGTATCTCTCACCATTGTGGCTGAAGACTCGTCATCATGACACACCCCAGAGATGCCTAGTGCCTAGCTAAGCAATGGATCATGTGGTGTCTATACACAGGTTTTACAAAGTCCTTGGGGGTTTTTCCAGATATACAAGTGAATTAATGTCATTATAAAAGCTAGCTCAGTTTATTATTAAGACTTGATATCCAAAATAATAAATGCAGTTCCCTAATGCATATGGCTTGAGAAAGAAATAAGGAATGTGCTCCAATGGAAACAGAGGCCTTAACACTGCAATTGTGTGTCTGAAGTAGCTACATTTCTACTTTAACATCAAATTATTATAGGAATTGAAGGGATTTTTTTCAATCATTAATTCAACAAACAAATGTTGATCTTGTGTGTGCTTTGTAAGAGGCTCTAGGGAAAGTTCTGGGATACAACTTTCACCAGAATAAATGTGATTCCATCTATAGTAATTTATAGATCAGTGAAGTAGTACAGACACCACCAGATTGGCTACCATGAGGCCTGGATACTTTTGAATGTTGAACCAGTGAGCAGCATAGCACAGACCACTGCTGTTATATCCATGAAGATGCAATACTTCACATGGAGGTAAGAGCGGGGCTTCATTTCTCATCAGAAAACAATGATGAGAATTGGGTCTTATTTTAAATCTCAGTTCTCCTTCCTCCTACCTGTATAATCTTGGGCATATCAGAATCCTACCAAATATCATAAAGCACCTAGATCAGAGCTAGGCATACAGTGTTTGCTAAACGTTAGCTATTAATATTCTATAATGAAAGCAGTTGCTATATCTCCAAAAATTTAATTCAGCAAACATTTATTGATACCTGACAATGTTTCCACTATATGTAAGGCAAACTTCTTTCTCTCCTCAACACAATTTAATTTAATGTATTATATTGTGATTAAAATAAGTAGATATATGCATTGTTATATATGGGCAAGATGTGTGAAAAACCAAGTTTCTTTGATAGTAATAAACACATGATGAAGGATGTAAAGTTAAGCTAGTGTTCCGAGATGGATGAATCACTTAATTTGAACTGATGAGTAAACTTATGAGTAAACATTCTGATATGTATTCCAATCACTCCCCAAATACGCTCTCATACATACACACCACACACACACACACACACACACACACACACACACACACACCCCTGCACATATTACCTATACACACAGTTGTATTATATACATTAGATAACATACAAAATTTATATCTCAACTCCATCCCATTTTTTCCCATGCCAGGCAGTGTGGATCAAAGGGAAACATAGGGTTATCATCAGACTTGGGTTTGCTTTTTAATTTTTGTTTTATAGCCTCCTACATCCCAGCCAAAATTAATCTATTTGCTCACTTGCTTACTAGCAATAGGTAATTGTAAAAAATGCTATTACAAATTTCTGTGTATTTACAAGACTGGATGGAATGAAGGTAATTTTCCAGAAGCATTGTTCATCAGATGCAAATATCAGGCTTGTCTCAAGTCTCCCCTGTACCTTTGGAAAAATACGAAATCCATCTGAGCTTCTGTTCCCAAGAAGTGAACCGGAGATAAAATGTGATATCTTTACTGCAGCATTGTTTAGAGATATTTTAGACTTATTCAACAATATTCAGTAAATATTCACTGAGTGCCTACAGGTACTATTCTAGATACTAGGATGGGAACAGTGATCGGCACCCACAAAACTTCGGCCCTCTTTGCGCTGCCATTCAATGGTAATGTATGTAAAGTACAAGCACAAACCTATCAACCTGAAATAATATTAGCTCCTATCTCCTTCAGCATTATTATTACCATTATTATTTCAAGATAACTCTTGATGTTCTAGAACAAGATTTCATCTTTATGTAAATGTTGCGTAACCGGGGTTGAAAATAAAAAGTATCCTTTGTATGCAAAATGCAGAAGGAAGGGACAAAAAGAATATGGAAGAAAACTATGACAAAAAGGATAAAAGCAAGACAATGTTAATTCAATTAATTGCAGTTGGCAATACATTTTCCCCTCTGGTAAATATAAGATTTCAGAAAAAAGATTATTTACAAACAATTGTATTTTCTTTTGTGACAGTTTTTTGTTTGTTTGTTTGTTTTTTTCCCTTGAAGCAAAACTGGAGACTGTGGGGAAAAGAGTGTAAAGAGCGAGTGTGCTTAAAACTAGTCATAAATGGTTATGGGCTAGATCAATTGTGACTCGACATTCCATAAGTTAATTGGCAGTATGCATCCAAGGACCCTCAGACTAATTACACCAGTGCATGATGGGTTTATTTAAAATTTTTGTTAACCCTTTGTCAGTTTTCATGTTTGTGGATTACATGGGACAGTGGCTGTTTAACAGATTTGCCTTGCAACTAAAAGATTGCCTTGCAATTTCTAGTCAACCTGTTTAACCGAAACGGGACGTCTATACATACACATTCTGGAAAATGATATTCACTTAAAAACAGCATGATGATGAAACGTACAGAACCATAAAGCTCCAAAGTGATCAGGTAGAAGTATTATATCCACTCACAGGGGAAGAAACCTGGAGATGCTTTTTATAAGTCTAGTACTCCCTGTAACAGTACACATCATTTCCCTGAAGGTTCTTGGCTCCTAAAAGGAAAAAATACCTCTTTTATCAAATTTTTATAATTATAATGCTTACATATGTCATAAGATGTGACACTGAACTGAAAAAAAAAATGCTATGTAAGTACAAAATATTATTATATTCAATGTGTTCTTTCTTTCTGCTTTTTTGTTTGTTTGTTTTTTCTCCAAACAACTCTCAATTTACGCTGGTTCTAAAAATTAACCGGTTTAATTGTAGAATAAGTTTTGTTTGTATAATTTACTGATTTATGGCTATCATATAACTTTTAAATTATAAAATATAACAATAGTAGCACTAATAGGAATAATGATTTAGAAAGGACTGCCAAAATTTCTCATCCTACCATAGTACCCCTGAGATGGGATGGCACTGAGATGTAAAATCTGTATTTTATCCAATGTTTACAGTATAACCGTATGTGTGCATGTAATGTGTATAGGTGTCTGTGTGTGTGTGTGTGTGTTGTGTGTGTGTGTGTGTGAAAGAGAGAGAGAAAATGTACATGTGGAGTGCATGAAAGTACGTGTCACACTTCTTTTTCATGGATTATTCCACCTGTTAGAATTATAGTGATTCATCCATCTAGGAAAGCAAGCTTAAATTAACATCCTTCATAATAAATTTATTAATACCTATCAAGTAATAGAAGGTAGATGATTTGCCCAATGCCAATGTAGCAAGGATTGCTGGGGACAAGTATGCAAATCCAGGGCACCATCTGAAAGTCCTGTCCCCTTGATACTCACTCTATGGTGTCTAAACATATGCCACTTTAATCATACAGGACATGTTAATAAATAACATACTTGACTGATGACATGTTATCATTCGGAGGAACAGCCTATAGCATTTGACTGAATACTTCATTGTTACTATTACTTGGATCATTTATGGCATCTCACGCAAAATAGGTGATAAGTTCAACCGTCTTTAGGAAAAGAATCAGAGGATTGTTGGGAAATTAATGTTTCTTCTACCCCTTCTCACCACTAAACTAAGCTTAGTTGTGAGTAAACAAAAGTAGAAAATATGATAAGGAGAGAACTCTTTTGACATATCTTTCCCCTTAATTAGTCTGCCACCAAATATAAATGCCTCTTTTCTAAGCCTGAGTAGCAGTTAACCCACAGAAGCACAAAGTTCCTAATGCAAGATTTGACCTTGCCCACATTGCTTAAAATTCTAATAGGTGATGACAAGGTGCTGAGTCCTTTGATAATATGGATTGTTTACTTACAGTCCTTCCAACAACGGCTTAACAATGCTACACAGAGTTGCATAAATTGGTTTGCAGCCCTGTTGTCAAAAAAATAAAATACACTGTCCACAGTGTCCTGGAAAACTGTTAACACATTGTTAGTAGTTTCCAAGCAAGGACATTGTTAAACATATTTCATATTAACATAGCCTAGCTCGGTGGCAATTTTCTCCTAGTAAAGAAATATGGGGTTCCTGAAAGGTTTAAGTAAATAATACAGAGTGCACTTAAAACATTCACAAGTCATGCATTGAACTTTCCCTCCTTGTATCTTAATAACCAAACAATACATTCTATACCTAATTACAGAGTATTTTTTTTTACGTTGCCTTCCAGTGGGTTGCTGTTTTAGAAGTGTTATATTAAGAAACCCATAATGTAGAGAGATATCACAATTTCAAGTACACATTCGGCTGGAAGTTTTTAAGCAAAGGTAAAAGGGGGAATGTGATTACTCCACTCTACAGTGAGTTGTTAATCAGAAGAGGTTAATGAGATTCAATTAAGGATTACATGCTTATGAGAAATTTAATAGTGCACACTTAGGAAAAACAAGGGTAGTATAGATAAATAGTTATCAGGGCTCAGGCACCATGGGATAAACTAACCAGCTACCAGAGTTAAGAAGACATTTTCTTGATGGTGTCATATTTTTCTAGTAGATGCACCCTGGTAAGTTTATGGTTTTTTCCTAAAACATCCATCATCAGACACAGTAGGAAGCAGGATGCTCAACTGGATGGACCGTTGGCCAGTTCTGGTGTGTAGACTCTTTGGAATTCACAGAACTCTTCATATTCGAAAATCCAGCAGGATTTCCTCTGGGCTTGAAAGACTAAATCATCCCTTTGACCAAAGAAGACAGATTTATACTGCTGAAAAGCAATAGGTGCCCTGGAGTAGAGGAGAGAAACGCTACATGGCCTGGAACGTGTTTGTGTTGCGGTAGTTTGTTTCATATCACGTCTATTTAGGACTGATTTGGATTTGTTGGGTCAAATGTGTCCAATTGACTATATGGTCCAACTTCTGAAACTTCAAAGAGAGTATATCCCTTCCAATATAACTACTACATGAGCCAAAACAGTGATTTATTGTCTACTAACATCGGAGAATGTATAATATTTGTTAGGAAAACAAGGCAATGAAAGAAAATTGAAATGTTGACATTAAGAGATCCATATTGTTTTATTTCTGGGTTCTCAATTCTATTCCATTGGGCTATATGTCTGTTTTTCTACCAATACCATGCTGTTGGACAGGTAATTTTTGACATACAATGGAGAAAAGACAGCCTCTTCAATAAATGGTGCTGGGAGAATTGGATAGCCATGTGCAAAAGAATAAAACTGGACTGCTATCTGTCACCATGTACCAAAATTAATTCAAAATGAATCAAAGACTTAAGCATAAGACCTGAAACAATAAACTGCATAGAAGAAAACATAGGTACTAAACTTATGGACCTTGGGTTCAAAGAGCATTTTATGAATTTGCCTCCAAAGGCAATGGAAGTAAAAGCTAAAATAAACGAATGGGACTATATGAAACTTAAAAGTTTCTGCACAGCAAAAGAAACCATCAACAAAATAAAGAGGCAACCAAATGAATGGGAGAAGATTTTTGCAAACAGTGACTCTGAAAAGGAGCTAATATCCAAAATATACAAGGAACTCATGAAACTCAACAACAAAAGAACAAACAACCCAATTGGAAAATGGGCAGAGGACCTGAAGAGACATTTCTCCAAAGAGGACACACAAATGGCAAATAGACATATGAAAAAATGTTCAACATCACTAATCATCAGAGAAATGCAAATAAAAACCACAATGAGATATCACCGCACCCCAGTCAGAATGGCTATCATCAAGACAAATAGTAACAAGTGTTGGAGAGGCTGTGGAGAAAAAGGAACCCTCATACACTGTTGGTGGGAATGCAGACTGGTGCAGCCGTTATGGAAGGCAGTGTGGAGGTTCCTCAAAAAATTACAAATAGAATTACCATATGACCCAGCAATCCCTCTCCTGGGTATCTACCCAAAAAATCTGAAAACATTTATACATAAAGACACGTGTGCTCCAATGTTCATTGCAGCTTTGTTTACGGTGGCCAAGACATGGAAACAACCAAAATGTCCTTCGATAGATGAATGGGTAAAGAAGTTGTGGTATATATACACAATGGAACACTATTTGGCAGTAAGAAAAAATGAAATAAGACCATTTGTGACAACATGGATGGATCTTGAGATTATAATGATAAGCAAAATAAGTCAGACAGAAAAAGCAGAGAACCATATGATTTCACTGATATGTGGTATATAAACCAAAAACAACAAAAGAACAAGACAAACAAATGAGAAAGAAAAACTCATAGACACAGACAATAGTTTAGTAGTTACCAGAGGGTAAGGGGTGTGGGGGGTGGGAGATGAGGGTAAAGGGGATCAAATATATGGTGATGGAAGGAGAACTGACTGGGTGATGAACACACAATGGGATTTATAGATGATGTGATACAGAATTGTACACCTGAAATCTATGTAATTTTACTAACAATTGTCACCCCAATAAATTTTAAAAAAAAAAGAGATCCATATTAAACTCTAGTAGTCTTCATCAAGAAGCCATGTATTTTCTGGTGATTGAGACTGAAAACTAAAAATAGGAACTTGCATTCTAATTTGTTGCAGATACATTAACTATTACATAACTGATATGACCTCAAGAATATTGTTAGAAGGAAAAAAAAGGCACAATTGTAATGACAGGGTACGTGAGAAAATGGGTATTTAAGAAGACAGGTAGTAAATATTGTTCTAATGAATTGTTTTTCTATGAAATAAAGGATAAAACCTGAGTCTTCAAAGGATCTGAACAGTTACCATCCAAACTTCTCACTTGAAAATTGAACTACTTTGCAACAATCATTCATTTAACATTCACTCTGACTTATTCTTATTTTTCTACAATTATTACTTATTATTGAACAACACTTTTTTGTAAGGAATTACCTATATGCACAAGAATCAGGTTTATTGTTTATCTCTATTGTAATAAAATTATTATTTATATTAAGGCAAAATTTATTTCCCTGAGTCTCCCCGACATATACCGGGGGTGCTAAAATATGTGTACAGTGGATGCTTTGATTAATGTTGCTCAAACAGTAGTTTGCCATAATCAGAAGTGTCTGGACACTGATGGTAACCACTTTGAGAGCACCTCTTGTAATTGCAGAAGTCAAATGTGACTTGTATTCATCTTTTGTTAGCAGTATATATTGAGTATAACAATTTTATACTGTTTTCCTTGCTTAAAGTATGTATACATTTTTTTGGCACCCTCTGTGTGTTTCTGTCCTTCAGGTACAATGGAACAGCTCTAATACCTTATGACATATATCCATTCATTTTGAGTGTTCATTATGTGCCAAGCTTTGCTCTAGTTGTTGGGATTAAAATATATATATATATATATATCACCAGAATGAGTAAGATAAGCCCTTTCCTCTGCTGCAGCTTTACAGTGTCCCTCCAGTACCTTTTATTGACCAAGTCTAACATTCTGCCTGTAGGCAAGGGAGGAATGTTTAGAGAGTCCAGCTATCATATCACAAAGCTGGGCAAACAAGGGTGAATTTGAAACGGAAAGGCAATAAATTGACAACTGGCACAAGGGGACAACAAGAGTAAGAAAAATCAATTCAGAAACCATTGCAATAACACAGGAGAGAATCAGTTTATCCCAAGGCCAGGACAGAGAAATTATATAAAAGGGGTGAATTGATGTAAAAGGTATCTGAGTGATAAATTATAGAAGACTGGTGAGACCTATGTAGACTGAAAAGAATATGAGCTTTGGAACTGGTAAAAAAACATTGCACTTGTATTTGAATCTCAGCTCCATCACTTGCTGCCTAAGTGTGAAAAAGCTATTAATTGTCTCTCAACCTCAGATTTTTCCCTATAAAAAGTGGCAAATAATAGTTTAACTCCCAATGTTAGGGTGCCTAGCACACAACCTAATATCAAATAGCTACTAAATAAATGATACCCATCATTGTTAAGTATTTTAGTAGGAAACACTTAGACTTACTTCATTTTTAGTGAAGAACACCTATCTCTCATTTATTCATGCCAGTGTATATCACCAGGCAAAAAAACAACAACATATTTTCTATACCCTTCTGCCATCTTGTACATACATACCATAGCCATTAATGATAAAGGATCAAAATTATGAGGCAGAATCAATAAAAATAAAACATTAATTGCTGCAGAAGTGTTGATTGGTACAGGCTTATTCTATTACAATCCACAAAATAGGAAGAATGCACAATAATTTTCTACTTAATATGAAAGCTAATTATAAAAGTTATACTTTCTAGGTAAATGTTTTACTACTTGTCACAGATGTATGTTGTAATCAAAACACTCATTGTAATGGTATACTTCAGAGTATAACATTAATTCTATAATGTACAGACAACACTTTCTATAGAGAAATGGTTGGTATTTATATTTCAAGAGTCCTCATGGCTTTACAGTCTTTCCTTGATCAATGGCATTCAGTGTGCACCCCACTTTTTGAATGACCATATCTTGATATTTGAAGCTCAGGGGAAAGATGAAAAATATTCGCACTATCGCATTATGGATCATCTGTTCAGGGAATTCCTTGTGGGTTCCATCGAAATAGTTCAGTGCCCAAAAATATCTCAATAGCATTAGTGATCCCTTTCTGCCTTTGCCAGAGTTCACACTTTCTGGGCTCAGACATACACTTATTTCAAAGTAGATTAGTTACTATAATATAAAATCAACCAATTTTAAGCTCTCATTTTCCTCCTTGACAAACCAGGTAATTCAGGCTTTACCTTAACATATTTCTGAATCATAGAAGCAGTTTCTTCCTTTTTTTGTCTTCCATGGAAAGTAGTTTACAACTGATATTACATATTTGCCTTTCACTGCAATTAAAGGGCATCTATCTCTGAATAACAGATTATAAACTTTTAAGACTTTTGTCCCTTTGTTTTTGTATCTTGTAAGTGCAGGAACAGAGTAAATGTGTGGTGAATTGAATTGATTTGAGACAAATCACTTTCCATAGCAATGTACATGGATCTTCAATAGAGAAGTGAGCTAGAAGAAAGCTAATTTAAACAAACCATTTTAAAAGGCCGTAACCCTGACCATAGCTACTCCTCTCTCCATGATGGTTAATTTGTGTGTTAACTTTACTGGGCCATGGGGTCTAGATGTTTACAACAGGAAAAAACAAAAACAAAACATAAATACCTTCCTGCCACCCTGTTGGAATTAACAATGCCAAGCAATAATTTGTTTGATTAACCAGGGTGGAACAAAACAGTTGCATTTTGGTCTCATTATACAAACAGTGACAAAACAAAACCTATGTAAACAAATAATCGCAGACATCACTGGTGAACAGGAAAACAACTTACACAATTTTACTGCAAATTGCTCAATAAAATAGTTTTAATGATCAGGAATAGTTACTCCAGCTTTATCTTGTGTTTTAACTTCATTATTTTCTGAAAAATAATTATGCTTATTTTATGAGAAATTGAGTTACAAAAATACAATTAAACTTCCCACATGCCTCAGGGAGTACATCCTTTATCTATCCTTCCACCATAAAATTAGAAAAGAAAGTTGATGACTTTAAACTAAGAGAAGCCCTATGGGTGACTAGAAACCTGCTGAGAAGGGACAGAGAAGACATTAGCTCTATTTGAAAGGGGGCCAGTGTTTTGAATGAAGTGGAGTTTTGTCTCAGCATCATAGGAATCTGTAGACCCCAAAACTATACACTGACCTCACATTTCAGGGAAACACAAGCCAAGCCAGGATATGTTGAAATAGAATCCAAGGAGACACCGACTCAGATTTACCAGTATTTGCTGTGTAAGATTATAACACATTTTAGAGGGACACTAGCTCAATATGGAAGTCACATACAACTATTAACTAAGGAAAAACAGACTTTCTGTGAAGCACTAAAAGACCACCAATAGCTCTTTATTTTCTCTGGCCAAAACCACACGGTTTTTATAGGGATCAATGGAAAGAATAGAGGGGGAAGCGTCATGAAAAGATTGGAATTATTATAATCTTGAATTATTCCTCTGATCATTGTTGCTCTGGTCAGAGTTTTCTCTACTCGGGACCATAATGGAGCAGAATTCCATTACTGTCAAATTTCTTGATCAATAAAGAATAACACACAAAGGTAATTCACATCTCGTCATAAAATGGAGCTCTTCCAGGCCCTCAACAGTGTTTATTTCACTGTGAATGCAGACTTGGGCTTTTTGCAATGCAGGATAACCAGTTAATTTCCCAGACTTTTTCTTTTTTTCCATTTTAAACCTTCTAACACCATGAGTCAATTTTTACTCTCTGACCTATGTCCAACAACGAGAACATACTCAAATCTCCTCTCCACTCAATGCAACATTGACTTGATTAATAACATAATCATGAATATTAAGCTACATTAGAAATTGCTTTTTATCATCCAATGCTCTTAATTTATTTATTCTTTTTTCTTTGGCTAAACAAATGCCAATCCCCCATGGAGGCTTTGATACAATCCACAAGTTCTATGAGTGGCATGCAATGATGCATGTTTATTTATAGTATGTACTGGCAAAGCACAGAGGATGAGAGTGAGAAAAAGCACTTTCAGAATTAAGATAAAAAGGGCTCTTTCAAAGTTGATTATCCATCTCCTTTGTTCTTTGGAGTCATTTCCAGTCACTGCTTGGTGGGGTGATTAGAACTGATTATTTAAATAAGACTTCATCTTTAGAGGTTGCATTTAGGGCGAGATGAATATTGGATATCTTGGTAATGCAAGCTCTCCCTCAGGGTATTTGCGTTGTTGTCCTTCAGAGTGGGTTAAGTGCCATGATAAATACTCTGAGTACATATTGTCCACTATGTTATCAAAAGATGTGAACAACTTGACATGAAACGATGATAATTCACGTTTGCCACCAACTAATGCAGTTTCAGCCCTTTCTCAAAGCCCAAGTTCATCAAATGCTGCTTTGGAGATTGTCTCAATAGATTCAAATTGTCTCTTTCTTCTTTTCCTCCTTGCACAGATTTTTTATTTTCTGGGAAAGAATCACATGCAGGTATAAAAAGAACAACTTATCAGAAATGAGAAACTGCTTTGTGAATCCAGAGGCTCAACTGTTCCCATGTGTGCACAGCTTCTGAGACATTCTGGTTCTCAGGAAATGGGCAAATCTCTTTTCACAGCAATTTTCAGAGCCATTTGAGGGTGTCTGGGAGGCTAAAAGCTGCTATGGGCATGCAAGGGGAGGTCATCTTGCAGAGAAGTAGAAATATGAGCTTTGAATGGGAATAAAGAAGGACAAAGAAGAAACTAGTTTGTGTTCCATTGTCATTTATCCCCTTCCTTCGGTTGGCAGATAATTTTCTTTCAATTACAGGAAAATAATATATTTCAACATTGTCAAGTATATTCATCAACATATTTATATGCAATCTGAGCCATTCACAATGATTTCCCTTTTCCCAGGCACTGGCAAATGTAGATACTAATCAACATTATCCAGGGACTACAAATAGTTTCCTCAAAAGACTGTCTTCCCTTTTCAACAGATTGTCAATCTACCAAACAAGAATGTTTAATGTTCCAGAAATAGCACTTACTTGACTAATTGCAGATTAACACTTTCTAGGCATCAGTGATATTAGAAAGTTGCAATGCCTGCAGTATTTTCTTTTATTTAAAGGGAAAGCAGTAGAACAGCCCAGGGCCAGTTAAAGAAGTCACCTACTTTCACAACAGTACTTAGCAGGCACTTTTTCTTTCTTCTTGCAAATCTAGGATTAAGCAAATATCTTGGGGAAAAGGGAGTGACTTGTAAAACTTTTTAAAAAACTAACAGAAGGAAATTTGAGCAGTAAAAGCATACACATACATATATAGATATATAAAATAAAATAATTAAAAGATAATTAGAAGAGTGATGGTTTATCAATATATAAAAGTATTAAGAATCCAGTGATTCACGAGTAATGAAAGAGATATCCCCTGGCTAGGGTACAGAGCATTTAATGGCTTCTGCTTTTTTTCTCAAACTAAATAACTTCTCTTCTCAGAAATCACTACGCAGTTCTGAGGGTTTTTCCCCAAACCATGATACATCCATTGCTCCATTATTTAGGGACCTAGGTTATGTAATCTGAGATGCTCATCTTGCAGAACTAAAGCTTCTGAGGATGGTTAATCGATTCTAATACTCTTAACACTTTTTGAAAACATCTTCCCAGCAATAGTTTGCTCCAAATCTCCAAGAGTAACAGGGAATCTTTTGTATAAAGGATAGAGCATGAGAGGTGGGGAAGCTTAATTTTCAACCCCTGGGAAATTTTTATGATTCAAGGTGAAGTCAAACACAGTGAACTAAGAAAACCTGAGGAAAATATATAAATAATCGGAGATTTTATTTTTATGACACAGAATTACTTAGTGCTTAAAAACATAAGAGCTATGACTCCAAAGCCTGGGTGTTAGATCATGGCTCCACCATTCACTAGCTGTGTGACCTCATGCCATTTATAGATTAATACTTTTTGTCTCAGATTTCTCTTCTATAACAATGGCTGAACACACAGTGCAACATATAGATGATGTATTATAAAAATGTGCACTTGAAACCTATATAATTTTACTAACCAATGTCACCCCTATAAATGTAATAAATTAAAAAATGAGTATAATAATTTACAAGGGGTTTAGTGATTAACACACTGTCATATATACTGCCAAAAAATGGTAATTATAACAATAATAGTTAGTTTTATAATATTATTAATAATTATTCTCAGGGACTATAAGGCATTATGTGGGAATGGTCCACATGTCTCCTGATTCTGATAGTTTTTCTTGTTACCACCTCACTCTACATTTCAGACTCTGCCCTGAGTAGGTACTTGCTACCTACTGGAGGTGCTGTTTTACAAATAACAGATAAACCTGAAGACTGATGATAAACTTTATCCAGTTTTCTTCTGAATTTTCCTTCCTTCTGAACTTATGGCTCTGATTTCCCTACGAGACATGTTTAATTGTAAAAACATCTCCAACCCCTGTTGGGCAGCATGATCACAATCCAATAAATGAAAGATAAATTCAATCAGTCAAGTAGTATTTATTGAGTTCATATTAGGTCACAGACTCTGTTCTAGGTGGTGAAGACATATCAATGACTAAAGATAAGAATTTTCTCTCCCTTATGTTCTTATAAAGAATGATCACGCTTTTCATAGGGAACTTCTTTGTTAATTAATGTCAGTTATACCCCAAATATGAAGACTTTTTATTCATTTCTTATTATTTCCTCTCTGGTACTACATGTGTTCACCTCAGTACCTCTCTAAGAATAACCTTTGCTCCTAATTCTCCAAAGATGAAGTTAACAGACAGAAATAAGCATTTAGATCAATTCAAAAACTATTAAAAACAACAACAAAAACATACAAAAAAACTATACAGAATAACAAATCACAACCATTATAATTTTTACCTAATCCAAGACCTAACTAAAAATGTGTACTTTCTATCATGTAAATACCTGAGTTTTGCAAAGGGTTAAATGCTGGGGAGAAAGAGTGAAGGTACAGAATCAGAAGATATAAATCTTTCTCTCAAAAAACTTGGTAGAAGTGTTTTGGGATTAACAATAAAAAAATACATTAATACATTCCAATAAAGAGTTACGTAAAATAATAAAATGAACAAAAATATATGTCAAATTTGTATCTGTTTATATAGTAACTGTCTAATAAAGTTCTTTCCATTTCCTATGAAATTTAACGTTTATAAAAGTTAGGCCCTCCAAATATCCTAACTGTATAATATTAAATTAGTTTGATCAAATAATTAAGTAAAAAAGTTGCTGCGAGAATTAGAAACCAGAGAATGAGGTTTCTAAAATTCCCTCATAGTAAGTAGCACTGGCCTTGGAGCATGGCATGTTTGTAGATTGTAGGGGACAGCAGAAATGAATTGAGTCATAGCTGAATTGTGGACATCCAGGGGGCAGTGTGACAATACTGGACACCAAAAATGATTAGCTACATGAGGAAGAAAATAAGGAAATGACCCAGGAAGGAAAGAAAAAGATAACAGAGAAAATACTGCATTTCTTGAGAACATGTTGGCATCTTATTTGCAGCAAAAACCATCATCCATTAATTGTTTTGGTACCATTAGAATGCTAAGGTTGAAATTATGTTATCAGATTTAATTAAAATAAATTTTTTAAAAAATCAGTCTCTCACCTTTGCCCAGTATCATTAGTCAAGTAGAAAATGTGAGAAAGACAAATTTTTAACGAGAGAAATATAAAATATGTCCTACATCCTGCTCATCTACCCTCTTTTAAAAATTAACAACAAAGTAGAAATGCAGTCACAGAATCTCTAGAACTAAATGAGTATAAATGCTGTAGTTACGTCTTATTGTTGTGTAGAGAAAGGCAATTATTATTATGACAAGCTTACTTCATATTATCACTAATAATTTAAAATGATACATTTTGTCAGGTTGTTATATCTACAAAAAATAGTCTGTAAAGTGTTAAACTGATAGTAAGAACCACCAATTGTCCTCCAGTTCCAAGGTCAAATATGCTTGAATACTGTTCACATTATTTATTCTGTTCATTGTTCAGATTTCAGTTCAGTATTCTGAAGTAAAAGATTTCACAGAAATCCTAGAAAAGACACTAGTTTTCGACAAGTTGTACAATAAGTGTTTGAGCTAATCATATCTGTATTATTTGATGCAAACTGACTCTTACCTGGGTTAAAAAAAAGTCTCGGTTTCTTCTTTAGTAAAACGACAATAAAAGGTACGCAAATCACAGAGGTATTGTGAAAATTAGCGAATAAAAAATACTTAGCAAAAAAAGTTCAGCCAACGTTAATTTTCATGATTCAATTAGATCCCAGTAAAAATCCAATACTGTGTGTGTGTGTGTGTGTGTGTGTGTACATGTGTAAACTAACAATGTGATAATAGGAAAATTCAAAGAATCTGGAATAACCAAAATTATTTTGAAGAAGTGCAAAGGTAGAAAATTTACAATACCATGTATAATGATTTATTATAACATTGTAATAATAAGACACTATGGTATTGCGTTAAGGATAGAGAAATAGACAATGGAAAACAACAGAGTCTAGAAACAGGCCCGCATACATATAGGCCGCCTGATTTATGACAAAAACCTCACTACAATTCTGTTAGGGAAAGGATGATCTTCTCAACAAATGGTACAAAGAGGACAAAATAAATTGAATATACACTCCCTAAATCATACTTTACATTCAAAAACATTCAAGATAAATCATAGATATAAATATGATGATTAAGAAACTGAAGCTTCTAGAGAAAAACGCATAGTATCTCCATGACATTGGGTAAATAGCTTGAAAAAATCACTAATCCTACAATTTAAAATAGTTAATAAACTGGACTTAAGTATTAAGAAAGCAAAATAACAATTCAAAGATTGGAAAAAAATACATTTTCAGTATAGTAAGTTCTCACTTGATGTCTTCCATAGGTTCTTGGAAACTTCAACTTTAAGTAAAACGACAAATAACAAAGCCAATTTTACCATAGGTTAATTGATGTAACTGAGAGTTAAGTTCCTATAGCATAATTCTGGTTACGAAAACATCCCCTAACTTCTAAATAAAGACCTAAAACATTTCTCATATTAAACACTGAAAGAAATCTGAGCTACTCATACATTTAAGAAAGATGAATACAAGTAAGAGAATTCTTTTCCAACTGACTTATTCCACTTCAGGGTCACGGGTGGTCAGAGCCTCTCCCCACAGCTCAGGGCAAAAGGTGAGACCCACTCTTCCATCACAGGGTGAATTCACACCACACCCACACTCACTCAGACTGGACCATTTAGGCACCAATTCACCTGATACGGTTGTCTTGGGGATGTGCGAGGAAACCCGACTACCTGAAGAAAACCCATGCAGACACGGGGAGAACATGCAAACTCCACATAGACAGTGACCTCTCTGGATTTTTTTCTTCTCATCAATGTTATAATGAAACAACATTGTGTATGTGTGTGTGTGTGTGTGTGTGTGTGTGTGTGTATATATATATATATATATATATATATATATATATATATATATATATATATATATATAAAATCAATAAATGATTCACATCCAGAATGTATATACAACTTATACTTTGAAAAGTCAAAATATCTAAATAAAAATTTGGCAAAGACTTCAATGAGCACTGCAAAAAATAGAATATGCAAATGGCCAATGAACACAACATATTTATCCATCAGAAGAGTATAAATTAAAACTTCAGTCTGGTGCCACAACACACCCACTGAGATGGCTAAAATTAAGTCTGATAATACCACATATTGGCAAAGATGTGAAACAACTAGAGCAACTAGAGTTCTATCTATTACATCATTGACTGGAGAGGGAATTGGTATGGCCGCATTGGAAAGCTATTTGGAATTATTTACTAAAGCGAAACATATGCCTACTATATGATTCACCAACCCCACTCTTAGGTACATACTCAAGAAAAAGGAGAACATATGTCCGTAAGAAATAAAAATGTTCAAAATAACTGTTCAAGTAATAACTTTACACAAGAACATGCAAATTAAATTTTTATAACAGCCCCAAACTGAAAAAAACAAGTGTTCTTTGACAATAGAATATATATAATTTGTGATACAACAATGTATGTGATAATATAATTTAGTGGGTAGATAGAAAAATGTTATTATGTAGAAATATTAGACATGTTGTATGAGCAACAACACTTACTGAGAAAAATTAAAACTACAATAGACTAAAAAATAATAAAATATCTGGTAATAAATTTAAACAGAAAAACTTATATGAAGAAAAATGTATAATGTCATTGGAAGACACAAATGAAAGCTTAAATACATGCTAAGAGAAACCATGGTATGTGTAGAATGATTCAAGTAATACAATTTCCCTATTAAATCTTACATTAACAAATCCAATTGAAGATGTCAAAAAATTTCTTTTTTAAAAATGACAAGCTTATTCTAAACCTCATATAAATACGTGAGTAAATAATAAAGAAGAGATGGGAAAAATCTGGACTTAGAGAATACTGAGAGGAGGACTAGCTCTCAAATTTATTAAAATATATTTGAATATGAAATAATGGAAACACTCAGCAAAATAAATAAAAGGAGACCTATGACAAATTACATCACTAGAAATCTTAGAAAACCAGGGATTAAAGTTTCTAAATAATTGCAGAAAAATAAAATTAGGTTTTCAGCTCAGAACATATCAAGACCAGAAGACTAGATCACTTAGAAGCAATGCTTTCAAAATTCTGAGGGAAAATGATTTCTGTTTTGTAATATTATATCCAGTAATAAATAACAATCAAATGTGAGCATAGGTTTAAAACAATTCGGACAATGTCTCAAATATTTACTTTGATGTCAGAGGTAGCAATATATTTGTGTAAACTGTGAACTGCCCATATTTAGGCATCACCATTCACATAGACTGCAGGGTGTACAGAATTTCTCAATTTCTACATCAAGGCAATTCTCTTTCCATTCATCCTTTCTAATGAAGTTACTGTAGAATAGGCTCAACACAAAATAAGGTAGTAACTCAAGAAAGAAAGAAGACCTGGGATCTAGGAAACAGTAGCTCCAACCTGTCAGAGAATAAAAGAAATTCCCAGCATTGTGGTTAAGGAGTTCTAAGTCAAGGATATGAGTTGAGTTGTACATTAGACCTAGAGAGGAACAAGTCAATATTGACAGGAAAATAACAGTCTTTTTTTTTTTTTTTTCCCCAACAAGGAGAGAAAGTTGAACTCCGTGATTTCCAGATGTGTTTTATCATTTTGTGACAAATTTTATAAGTACAGGGAATTTGGTAATAAATTATTAATAGGGACATTGAAGACTGAAAAAATGAGTAATGGAAGCAATTACAAACTTTAGAGAAAATAAAAAGATTACAAGAAAGAAAGTACACATCACATGGTTTTAGTTTCAAGAATATTTGTCTGGGTCGGCCCGGTAGCTCAGACGGTTGGAGCTCCATACTCCTAACTCCGAAGGCTGCCGGTTCGATTCCCACATAGGCCAGTGGGCTCTCAACCACAAGGCTGCCAGTTCAATTCTTCGAGTCCCGCAAGGGATGATGGGCTCCGCCCCCTGCAACTAAGATTGAACACGGCACCTTGAGCTGAGCTGCCTCCCAGATGGCTCAGTTGGTTGGCTCGGTTGGAGTGCATCCTCTCAACCACAAGGTTGCCAGTTCGATTCCTCGACTCCCACAAGGGATGGTGGGCTGTGCCCCCTGCAACTAGCAATAGTGACTGGACCTGGAGCTGAGCTGCGCCCTCCACAGCTAAGACTGAAAGGACAACAACTTGAAGCTGAACGGCACCCTCCACAACTAAGATTGAAAGGACAACAACTTGACTTGGAAAAAAGTACTGGAAGTACACACTGTTCCCCAATAAAGTCCTGTTCCCCTTCCCCAATAAAATCTTAAAAAAAAATATTTATGTCATAATCATAATTTAATGCTGAATATTAACTAAACTCAAAGCAATATATTGGGAGAAAGGGGAAAGGGGAAGCATGTGTGATTGAAGTTTTGATGTATATATAGGTGAATGCTAAAACCTCTTCACCCATGGTAAGAAATCAAACAATAATATCTAAATTTGAAAAAATCAAAATGTATTATTTATAAGTATGCTTTTTGAGAAAGTAAAAGCAAATAGAATAAAAGTAAATAGAAGAGCCAAAAGACTTGCAAGTGATTGGCTTTGGAAGTAGAAATCAGTAGTGGATAGGAGTGAAAATGCATTTGTACATATATTACTCTGATGCAAATGAAGTTTAAACTTAAAAAATTGTAAAATGTGCATATCAGTATCTGATCTTTTCAAGTAGCAAGTTTAATCATTTTGTTGATATGATTCTTCCAAAGTACAAAAGTTTCAAATAAACATTTTAAACTTGTTATTATATTTTACTGTGATATATTTTACTGTGACATAAAACGTTATATTAGTTTCAAGTACACAACATAAAGGTTTGCTATGTATATGTATTGAGAAATGATCACCATAAGTCTAGTTAACATCCATCACCACACATACGTATTTATAAATTATTTTAAATGTCTAACTTTTTTAAAATCCTTTTTAACTGAAGATTTTTAATTATAGGGTTGAATATTTTGGATGCAAACTACCATTTGAAATTACACAAACAAGAGCTTAATTTGATTACAGTACAATTGGCACTAGAGTGGGACTAGTGTTTGCCTCCATAGAAAGTGCCAACACTGTACTATCCTAAAAAAACACTTTTAAAGTATTTTTTCTGTGAGACGAGATGTTCCTTACCCTGTCTGTCTCCATGTGTGTTTCCATCCGCATTAGTTACACTTTACTGCCTAACAAACCCATCTAAAACAAATTTGCTGCCCGCGATTCATGGTCAGAAATTTAGTTTGACCTCAGCAGGGAAATTCTCCTGGTCTCTCGTGGGGTCACTGTCATCTTTCAGCTCACCTGGGACTCTGTGTGATGGTGTGGCTGATTATCCCCTGGGCCCCTTTTGCAGCATGGCCTCTTATCCTCCAGATAGCTAACTCAGGTTTTTCACACGGTCATTTCAGGGTTTCAAGATGATTACAAGTGACATTGTAAAGCTTGTTGAGTTTTAGGCTCAGAACTACCAGAACATCATTTTCATTTTCACCACATTCTTTTGACCAAAGCAAGGTACAAGTCCAGCCCAGATTCAAGGGCATAAAAATGGTCTTCGTCCCTTAAGGGGAGAAGTTGAAAATATCTTGTGGTCATTTTGAATCCACTGCATATCCCAGCATTGACTCTAATTTTAACCAGTTTGCAGGTGAATTTAACATCACCTCATAGGCATAATTTTTATTTGGAAGTCTGACACTAGTTTACACTTATCTCTCCATATCTCATGACCCCTCCCCTCCCACACATATTCGCCCCTGCTGTAGGGCATGGTATCCTTTCTTGTTGTTTATATATATGTTTTCTTCACAGTGTAGCAAGCTGAGTAGAACTCATGTGACTTTCACTATCCTATCTTGTAAGTGATTTACTCAGTACAAAAATGGGGGATATAAGTTTTCAATAAATTTCCCTTACTACCATTAAAATGCATGAAAATAGGGTAAGAGAAAAACATAGCAGCAATACAAGAAGATTGAATTGGAAGTTTTCTAAATAAGATACTTTAGGATACGTAAGTGATAAAAACCAGTGATTTAAAGATCAGTCAAGGAAAAACGAAAACAATAAAATGTCAAATGTTAGCTAATTATAGAATAGAAAGTCAGTTTGGTGTTTCTAACTATTAAATGGGGAAAAAAATATCCAGCAATTTTTTGGCTTTTAATTATTATAGTCATCATTTTTATTAGGTTTTATTTGTCTCAGCAGCAATTGGAAAACAGCTGGCTGTTGACAGAAAAAAAAAAACCTATAACATTTTAGAACTGTTATCAAGAAAGATACAAATTGCTGCATTTGTTTCTACTTTTGTGTAAAAATGTATTATTATTCTCATTAAGTAGCCCTGACCATATTTGTAAGGGAAATTCAGGGTAATAAAAAGTAGATGAATCATAGACTGAGGTCCAAAGAATAAAATTAAAAGATATTAAAGAATAGCAAATTTAAACTGAAGGTTTTATTGAATAATGTGAGAGCAGGAAATGGAAATGAAAGGAGCCTTTCCCTAGGAGCTAAAATAGTGAATTATTTAGAGTAGTGCAAAGGGCTAGGACCAATGGAATGCAACCAGGAAAATGAAAATTTTGTCTATCAGAGAAATGTTGCTAACATCGGAGATATAATGAAACTGCCTCTCAGGAGACCTGCTTCGTCTAACTTAGAACGTTTCAATCTTAGAAGCCGAAATCTCATAAGACCATAGAGAATCCCTGCCTCCCTTACCTATGCATCACCATGGCAGAATGAATTATGTTTTCACGCCATAAAGACACTTATATTTAATGATTTATATGCCTGTCACAAATGAACTATCGCAATAACCCACATAATAACAACACCTATAGCCATTACCAACAGTAATTAAGACCAGTCCTACCAAAATTAGAACTTCAGACTTACCACTGTGAGCATGTGGAAACTCTCTCCTAAGGTAATCGCAATGCTGTAAATCTTCTTGTATAAATAATTTCAGTCTTCCAAAAGGGTCTCTCTATCTACAAAACGGGATGTAAACTTCATACCTATAGAAAAAAAGCGAACACGCAAATAAAATCACACTGTGATAAATACCTTTGTGACCTTTATAAAGTTGTATAAGTTCCTCTGGAAAAGAAGAAAGAAAACACAGGTCCTCAGTTTCTCATTGGAAATCCTAGGTGCCAGATTTGTTTAGGAATTCAGAATTTTGGAGAGTCCATCTTAAATCTTTCCAATGGGTCAGTAATGAAAACACTAACATTTCTGCAGTGAAACATGGGGCTGTTCATACTAAGTGGGAATGATCTCAGGTGTTACAACAAGATTGAGTCACATGAAGTCAGGTTTTGTTGTTAAGGAGTTTATGAAAAAAATTCCAGTGTTCCCAGTTTTGGAAGTTGAGAACTACAGATAGGAGGTTGTGGACTCACACCTTCTATGTTTAATATTTAAACAAATCTGAATACCAAGGGAAAATAAATGACCAAATGCCTCCGGATGTCATGCTTGTAATTGCATTTGCATACACAACTTAACAAAATATCTTCTATTTTGCACTTGTGCCAAAAATATTTTAACAAAGAAAACAAATGAATAAGTGAATAAATCAATATGATGCAGAATCTTCAAATATTGCAATGTACTCAATAAAAAGTAAAATTGATGTTTTTTAAGTTGAGTACCAATGAATAGGTCACATACTTATTTGAAAAGTTTGTGTTTAATTTTGAATGGTCTCAACAACTATGATTCCCTTAGTTGGGTGTAATCAAAAGATAAGATTTTTTTTCTTTTTCCTTTTAAAAATCTGAAGATGGCTGTCTGACATGACAGGATATTCAGAAATGGGTTCAGGGTAAAGATAACAGCTCATTCACGAAAGAAAGTTAAAGCAAATAATGTAATTTCATAAAGGATATTTGCTAATGGCCTTTTCACAGGCCTAACTACAAAAACAAAACTGCAGGTAGAACTGTTCAAAAGAACATGTCAGTTTTTATTATGCAAAGACACTAACCAATCCATTAAGGAAACTGATCGTATTAAAGCAGTTAACAAATTTAAAATGCAGAGAGAGAGAGAGAGAGAGAGAGAGAGAGAGAGAGAGAGAGAGAGAGAGAGAGAGAGAGAGAGAGAGAATCTTATTTTAGACAAAAGATGTACACTCTCATTTACAAAGGAAATATTTTGAAATTTTCTTTTTCTAGAAATGTGTAAGTCTGTTTCCTATTTCCCCCCATATTATAGATTTGAGCTAAAGTATAACCATTAGATTCTTGGGACGCAAAGCTAAGTAATCTCAACAGGGCTTAGTGACCAGATCTGCAGATTTTTTTGTACTAATGGTTATTGATAATAGAGCTCAACATGTTTTAAGTTTTCTTGAAATCATTTAAGACACTCTTTCTCATTTTATCGCTATTTTGCAATAGAGAACTTTGTAATTTTTACTCCCAGCATATTTGATTAACAGATACTTATTAAGTGATTTCACTAGCATAAATACGTAAATCTGCAAAGAAATCTAAGTGCTAGGAATTTTAAGATTTTATGGCAGTGTGTGGTCTGGTCAATGCAAGCAAACCTTTAAATATGCTGCAAATCTTCTAGGTTTGATTTTCAAGACTTGTTTTCTTTGCACATGATCTTCAACTACAATACATTTAAAAACTGGCTGTTATTACAGAATCAATCTGAGAAGTTATTATTTTTATTTCTGAATCTCGCATATTCCATGTTGAGTGAACTTGCACATTTTTCTTCAGCAAATGTACCTTTACAACTAATCTATACCCCTTCTTCAAAACCAGAATGTGTTGGGGTCTCGGTTAACCACATTCCTAATGAGGAAAGTGGGAGTAAAATCTGAAGGTAAAAAACTGAAAAAACTAAAGAACAGTAGGAATGTTTCCTGGGAAAAATGTATGTATCATCATACCATCATTATGCATTGACTTGTTCATCCCACTTTACATATGAGAATGCTACATCTGCCGTTTATAGGTTCATAGGTAAACTAGCAAGTGCCAAGTGACATGGTAAATAAATAGCATAACCATACATTTTCTATCTCTCTGTGCTGGCTATGGAAAATTCCTGTAATGGAAAAACAAGCTAAGAAATCTATACAATAGAAGATAAATCTCTTGCCATTCTATTACAGTAATACAGTCTGATTATCGATTATTTTGGATTATCTGCACCATTTTTCTCTTCATTTATATAATAGCTACTAACTCTTTGTAATGTTTCTTAAAAAAAAAAGAGAGAGAAAAGAAAACAACCTTTATTTCAGTTGCACGGATCCTACACAGATTATTTAAAGCCACAAGGTGAGTACTCTCTTACATAAAAGAATTCAAAATCGTTATATAGGAAAGCTTAATCCTGACATTTACCCAGTTAATTGTATAGCTATACAGCTTTATTTATTTGAGATTTTACTTATAAGTGTCTATTTGGAACTCTTTACCATCTATTTCAGTTGTCAATGATCCTCATGGCTCACAGATTAGGGTTTTTTAAATTTATTTGTTTGTTTTTTTTAGTATTGAACATATTGTTTACATACTTGTTATGGGTTGAATTTTATTTTTCTAAAAATTCTTATGTTGAAGTCCTAATCCCTTCAATATCTCAGAAAATGACTATATTTAGAAATAGAATTGATGCAGATGTAGTTAGTTAAGATGAGATCATCCTAGAGTATGGTGGACCCTTAACCCAATACTACTGGTGTTCTTACAAAAAGGAGAAATTTGGACACAGAAACACACAGGGAAAAAACTATGTAGCTATAAAGACAGAGATTTTGGTAACTCGTCTACAAACCACAGAATACCAAAGATTCCAGCGAAGCTAGAGGACAGTCTTGGAATAGATTCTCAGTCACAGCCCTCAAAAGAAACCAACCACTTTGACCTTGGACTTCTAGCCTCCACAACAGTGAGACAATCAATGTCTATTTTTAAGCCACCAAATTTGTGATATTTTGTGATGGCAGTCCTAGAAAGCTAATACAATAACAAAATAGTTATTTTCTTATGAACCCACATACTAATAAATGTCCATTGATTCCTTTCAATCAGAGTTTCATAGAGACTCTGAAATATCCTCTAAATAAAATGTCCTCAGTTGGACACTATGTAAAAACTTGGTGATGACTCAGAAGTTTACACACAACAAATACTCACTCTTAGCAGGACCTGTTTTCTTCTCCCTACCATCCTAACCAAGAAATAAACACCGCCTGTAGACCATAGAATGGCAACCATGAAGATGACTTTCCTCATGTCTCATGCTGAATTGTCTCCCAACAATCCACTGATAACCTTGTTACCTGATTCTTTGCCTCTATACATGGAGAACTGAGTAAAAATAATTCCTGTCTTGTGTTCAAAATAATGGCCATACCCCTGTCTTAGATAAATTCACCCATAACTTATTCTGGGTTTATCTCAAGAGAAGAAACAACTCTATAACATTCAGAGCTATCTAATAATGGATCTTGCTTCCTGAGAAAGCACAGGAACTGTTACAGCAATGGGATGCTGTATAGGAACTCAAACCTACCAGGGAAATTTGGATTAGCTGACAACTAACTTTTCTTCAAGTCTAAGTTTTATAGTTCCATAAAGCAAATTTAAGTAGTACTGTATATTTTTTAGGAGGAGGGGTTTGTCATGTTTTTAAAGGCTAGAAGCTTCCTGTGAAAGAATGCCAGTTTTCAATATCTTATTTAGTTTAATGCACAATGGGTATATAATCAATGTTTACTACAACTAATAGTAATAACAATAAAAACATAATCAACAATACAAGCCTCACCTAGCTCTCACTGGAAATAATGAAAATTTCTTCCTTGACTAAACAGCTATGAAAGAAAGGATGTTTGGATCATAAACCTGAGGGATAGTGTGGGAAACCACAGAGGTATAATGAAACTCCATCACACCAGAAGAACTATGAAGGTAACGGTCATTAAACTGTATGTTTCTGTAAAGTAAATACAACCAATTAGAGGGCCAAAACCAATTGTAAATAGAAAACCAATGCTTATTTTATTTTAAAATGCAGAACACAACTTTTAGATATTATGTTATTCAGTTTGGGAAGAAAAGAACCTCATATATAGATGATGAAATAATCTTTAATAATGAATCTGTCAATAACTTATTTGCAGTGGTGGTGGTGGTGGTTACAAAAAGCACACACATACAAAACTAGACCTATCCTCTTACACATTTTTAAGTGTGCAGACCAGATAATTAACTAGCGATATTGTTAATTGTAAACACAATGTTGTACACCAGATCTGTAAAACTTCATCCTGTACAACTGAGATTGTACGCCCATAGGATAACAACTGCTAATTTCTTCTTCCCCCCAGCCCCTATTTCTAAGGGTTGTGCTGGGAAAGTTTTGGAGGTAAAGGATTGATAGAAAGCTGTGTCCACTAAAAGCAAGTAGAGAACATTCAAGAGAATGTACAGGATAAAAGATCATGAAGACTTATGCACGAGGCACTGAACAATTTAAACGAAAAGAGATCAAAGAGGGTGGAGAATCCCTTTGTATAGGGTGGTATGTGAGCACAGAGACCTGCAGTTAAAGAAACTATCAGATTACAAGTTAATACATTGCCATTTCATTTATATATTAGTCCTCCCTAAGTCTTTTTAGTGTGAATCATCATTGTAAGTGTATAGTTTTTAGTATATTAACACGATTGATTTTCTGCATCTACAAATGTAATGTCCGGTCTTCAAATCACTGTTTTCATCAAGGACGTTACATTTATTGGACCCAAAACATTATAGCCAGACAGCCTACTTTGGAAAACAAACCACATTATTTTATCATACCTTTTTAACTGGAACACATATGAGCACAGATTTTTATCATATATGAAAAAAATCAACCCATTAATCAGTATCATAATGAGACAGCTATTCTCACTTTTGACCAAGAGTTCATATCTTAATTTTCTGAACTGTTAAAAAAATATTCAAATACTAGTCTTTCACTTAGCTATGTATCCTGCCAACTATCATTAATCTTTCTAAAATAGAATGCAATTATACTCATATAGGGCCTTTAGAAAATGGAAGAAAGAAAGGTGATCACTTGATTTCTTTGACTGTTCCTTTTGTTCACCCTGCCAACATACATTTTTCTAAAACACCTTTCATATACTAGGTATTGTGTTAGGCCAAGTCTCTGACCTTGAAGAGTTCATGAGTTGATGGTTTTCAATTCTCTCAATATTCTGGTGATTCTACAGATGACATACTTCAGTTTCTGGATTTCATGTTGAATATTGACTTTCCAACATTTTCAACAAAGAAGGGTCATTCTAGGAAAAGATCCTTTACTATAGTAACAATCCTTTTTCCCCTCCAAACACAAATGCTGAAGCCCATGGCCTTCATTCAAATAAGCTTTCATTTAAACAGATTTTCTTCTTTGCTCAGACTTGAATTTAGCTGGTGACTTGACAGTTGAACAGCTGTTGACTTAAATTTCCATAAGACTGTATGTTTTGAAAAAGATTAAAATACTTTGCTTTTCTATTCGGGTCCAACTAAAACAAGGGCAGTTAAACCTAAACCATTTGGCTAAGAGAAAGAAGACAGAATTCATCTTTTGCATTGTATCTTTTCATACCACTCCCTCCATGCTCTCCTGCCACCACACACACACAAACACACACACACACACACAAACAAACACACATACACACCTCCAGGCCCTCTGAGATAAAACTTAATTTTTCATGGGGATTTGTATAAACACATGTAATAATAGTATTGTTTGTTCAACATTAAAGACTTTCTAGATTTGTCTATATTTGTCAGCAGCCTTTAAGAATCATTCATTTAAAGCAATCTAGATAGCTGCCTTTATTGGATAAATCACCAAAACCACCATGAAAAGAAAAAGAAAAAAGTAAAGAAATGCCTTGGCACTGTAATTAACTTTTTGGAATAGCGATCCAGGATACTTTAGGTTGATTTTAGAGACTCCAGCAGTATAGCTATTAACTTGTATGTACAAATACTTAATTTTAACCACTCATTCAGTGCTCATTCCCTTGTTTAAGCCCAGGGTTACTTCAAGTGGAAGACTCAGAAGCCTCTACCTTCAGTATATTTAAATGAAATACAGTCTGTTGTATGTAAGGATATAAAAACAGAGAACACTACCTTTTTGGCAATCAGTTGAGAGGGAAAGAATAAAAGAGAACGAGACTCTTTCATTTCATTGTTTGTATAACCATGGCCTTCCCTGCTTAGCTTTCATGTAGATGAAAAAAAGTTTTTTAAAAAATAAAGAAACAAGTAATACAATTACTCTGGACCATAAACTAGAGAAGAATGCTGTTTAAGGATAACGAGCTACATCAATAGCATCCAGTCTGGCCAACTATGTGGTAGGCTTAATCAAGCAAAGCTGAGTCAGATGTGATATTGAGTTCAGAAGCCAGACAACAAGTTCCAGATAAATCAAACAACAGGATATGCCATAAAAAAAAAAGATATTCAAAGTTGTGAACATATTATTTCATTAAATTTCACATTGTTAGAACATCTTGCATGTGAAACAGTCAAGGTGTTTCATTTTCTCCAAAACATGCAGTGAATATTAAATTTTTTAAACAATTTGAAATTTAACTCTGATCATTGAAATGATTGAAATTCTGTTAGAATCATTTCACTCACTTATAGAGCACTTACTAGATTTGTTCAGCAAACATTTTTGAGCACCTTCCCTATGACAGACATATTTGGTGACATTGAGAACACACTAATGACATGTCATGTCTCAGGAATACAGAGATAGATGACATTGCTTCTTCCTTTAAAGAAGTCTTGACAAAGCAGAGGCAGAAGCATACATAACTCAGTTTGATACATCATGAAAACAGATAAAATAGAAATTATTTAAAGGGGCATTAGTATGAAAAGGAAAGTCAGTTAATTAAATAGGGGGAGAAGAAGCAAAGAAAACGTCCCAGAAGACATGGTATTGATCATGGTTCACTAAAGAAAGGAGACCCTCCTAATATAAAAGGAGCCATCCTCAAATCTATGAGATCTAAGGCAGATTATACTTAGTTTCAATATATTGTCAATTGATCAGCCTTTTCACGTACTATTATTTTATATACACATCTCTATATGAACTTATTGTCCCAAACTTTACTCTTTAATAGCCATGTTGCATTTTAAAGTATAGATAAAACACAGTTTAATAAATTGTTCACTTGCTGTTAGACATTTGGTTGTTTCCAGTGTCTAATTAAATTACCATACACACGTCAGAAAACCATAACTTTTGAAAAAAATGAAGTACGTTCATAGAATTGAACCTCCAGTTTTACAGATATTATTAAGAGTTTCAAGATTTATCTCCAAGGAAACTGCAGCTATTTATTTTAAATACCACCAGTGACATATAAGTACAGTAGATTTCTCAGAGTTTAATCAGTATTTACTTGGTTAATCATTAAATTTCGGCTTCACTGGGGCAGAGATCATTTCATTCACAAATGTATACCTAGGACTTAACAGAGTGCCTGATATAAACATTCAGTAATAAATTACTAAAGAAATGAATACATGGATAAATGGATGGACACCACCATTTTAACTTATCTCTGTTGATTTAATAGGTGTACTTCAGCATCATAGGGTTTGCTTATATCCATATGCCGATTTACTATTTTGTCATAATATACTATCCACCATGAGCTTCATTAATGTCATAGGTTTATGCTATACACTTTCTGGTTCTTAACCAATAACCATTTTATTCATCTTTTCTGGATAAATCATACCACTTGTGCTTGGGATATATGTGCCCAACTTTAGGGATTAATAATGACTGTCTAAGGCTACAGATTTCACTCTTCTTTGCCAGACATCCACTTTTTTTTTTTAAGATAACAGTGGCCATATCAACTATTTTTTGCTGTTGAGACTAAGATAAAGTTTCCTAAAAAAACTTCTTGGAATTATTTTTTTGTTGTTGGGGGGAAAAAAAACCAGAAAGAAAACCATTTCAGGAAAGACCCATTTTTATCAACACCCGCATGAGTACTTGGTTTGAATGCAGTCATGATGTCTGGAAGTGGTACAGCCATCAATATGCCTATGGTCAAAAAAAGAAACCAATTGCTGACAGTGGAGTAGAATAATGTCCTTGGTAAAATTATTGAGCTGTACCAGCCTGGATTGCCAACCTCTGAACTTCCTTTTATAAGACAGTTAAATATTGTTATTGCTTAAGTCATTCGAGGTGAGGTTTTTCCATTAGTTGCATCCAAAAGTCTTCCTGGTATAATTTTACTATGAAACTTCATAAATAGGATACTTAAACCCATTCATCACAGCTTTGATTTTATCATTTCTTTCATCGGACGTCTTTAGATTTGGGATACATATTATGTTGTTTTTTCTTTAACTTTATAGATTAATTCTACTTAAACCTATCTCTTACAGTTTATTTCATCATATGGAAGAATTAATTAATCTTTAAACTCAGATTTAAAGCACATAAAACATACTTCTCTAGTTTTTATATTCCTCTTTGATCACAGTTGGAATTCCTAGAGTCAATTTTTAGTTTTCTTTTCACTGGTCTTTTTTACTGCTTTTAATATTATGTCAAAAAGATTTTGAGAATTAAAATTTTTGATGTATTTTAAAAGTTTGTGTGGTAAATTTGTCATTATTAATTTTTAAAATATGTTAATTATTGACAAAACTAAAATACTTTCCTGATTTAATTGTACTAATAATTTGTCAAGTTCTATAATAAATTCCATGAGGACTTTAATTATCAGTCACTTTCAAAAAGTAAACAAGAAGAGATTTCTTAATTATTTATTATTTCTGAACTTCTCTGACAGGAAATCAAGTAATTTTATAAAATAATTCTGTGTTTCCAAATGAAGTAATATCTAAGTCTGGGTAATTATGTTCCTATGTTCCTGTTGTAGAGGAATAGATGATACAGAGTACTGAATAATGGTCCCTAAAAGACATCCCCATCTTAATATGTGGAATCTGTGTATGTTACCTGTTACCTTTCCTACCAAAAAAAAAAAAAGACTTTAAAGATGTGATTAAGTTAATTTTGAAATGCGGAGATTATGCTGGATTGTCATTGTGGGCTCTAACTACAATTACATACATCCTTATAAGAGTGCTTGGAAGGAGATTTCACTATACAGACAGAAGAGAAGGTAATGTGACTACAGAGGCAGTTTGAGTGATTCGGTCACAAGCCAAGAAATGCCAGCCACCAAAAGCTGCAAAAGGCAAGGAACAGATTCTGCCCTAGAGCCTTCGGAGGAAATACAACACCGCTGACACCTTGATTCAGACTCATGATACTGATTTCAGACATCTGGCTTTCAGAATTGTAAGGAAATAAATTTATCTTACAGTAGGCCATTACATTTGTGTGTGTGTGTGTAATTTGTTGTAGGAGCCACAGGAATTGTTTCCATTCCTCTTCTATATGAACATTACTTATACACCACAGTTTCATTAATGTTTTTCCTCTAGTAATTTTTTATTTTTCCTGAATATTCTTAGGCACAGTCATAACCTGCAAAAGGTACTATAATCATTTCTTGTTTCTTACTGAAGTATTTTTGTACTTTTTTTTTTGATGTTCTAGATATTGCATGAATTCCCAATACCAAAAAAAATGAGAGGGTTGTGTTGTAAGTTACCTGTATCTTGTTTTGATAAACAACGACTGGTGCTTATTCATTGACTACAATGATGGC
Source organism: Rhinolophus ferrumequinum (assembly GCF_004115265.2). Taxonomy (NCBI): domain Eukaryota; kingdom Metazoa; phylum Chordata; class Mammalia; order Chiroptera; family Rhinolophidae; genus Rhinolophus; species Rhinolophus ferrumequinum. Next base: position 14,940,638 of record NC_046289.1, read on the forward strand.
ATTCTATTACTGTGTATTTTTGTTCTATACATCTTTAGAAATAATATGCGCCTTATGTATTTATTTCACAACATAAGAAATATAGAATGGTATCAAATTTATAGCATAATACCTGTGAAATGTATATGTCTTATGGAACATACTAAGTTAATAATTTCATAATGCTTATCTTCATGTGGTAGAATTTGTATGTTGAGTTTTTGTTTAAAAAACTTTGCTATTGATAGTTTACCCACTATTCACCTAAGAAGGTTGCCAAGTCAAGTCTTTGGGTCTCTTCTCTAAGATGTGGAAGTACAGGTGTCTACTGATAAAAAGTCATAGACTTGCAGATTCAGAAGGACAAATTTCAAAGCACTGAGAAGGCAAATGTCACAAAGTATTCTTTTTTTCTTTTTTGAAAAGGGGCTCATAAAAATGATGGTGTGAAAGTGACCAAGAATAGAGAATTTTACCTGTAGAAAGTGTCCTATTTAGGCCAGTATTGGAAGGACTGAAGTACTAAGTTTTCCTTAGGTAAAGGAAAAGAACTAGACTTAGAGAAAAGTTGTTAAATGAGACAGACCCATTCTCTGCTCCAAAACACAGTATCTAAGAGTGATAGCATTTTGAAAGGAAAGCACATACAGTCCTGATAATTACAACTGAGTTCTTGGGAACTATTGAAAAAAAATCCCTGTACAAGCTTAGCAAAGAAACAGTGAAATCACAGTCCTTAAAAGGAATATGGAGCCTGTAATCCATGATCAGGAGAAATAAAACCCAGAAGATGATTCTCTAAATGTTCTTTGTATATTATATCTTTGCTCTTTCTCCACCAATTCTGCACGGGGAGAAGCCCCCAGAATATTGCTGAAATGATTTTTTTCTAGCAATTTTCATGGAGATCAGAGCAGAATTATAGAGGAGAAAACACACACACACACACACACACACACACACACACACACTTATTTTACTTGATTCCACAATGCAAAGAAAAAAAATTATGCATATTAAATATGTCTTTCTTCACTAAAAGTACTTAATCATTAAGTAATATTTTCATGTATTGAATTCTGTTTACTCTGTATCTGAATTCACAAATGGTACTTAACTCATTATTTTTGTGAGCTATTTTGGCTGTTTTTCCACTAATTTATACACACACATAAACAAACACACATTTGGAACAGCTTATGAAATACAAAGAATATTCTTTTAGTATTTGTAACTATTCTACAGGGAATCCATCGGAGTTTGACTTAAAAAATTATCGTAGTGACTACTACAGAATTTTATTATGTTTCTTGATTATTCTTGGGCTTTATTTATTTATTGGTCCATAAAGTTGATGTTTTTCCAACTTCAATTTATGCTGGACCTTACTTAAATGCAGCTTAGGCTCATGTTAGATTTCCTGGTAGCTTTTGACACTATAGTTTGTCAACTACAACACTTAACATTTCTTTCAAATTGGTTTCTAAATCATTTTTACAAGTCCTATGTTTATATGTTTGACCTTTTGATCCCACGTGTTATAACATATTACAAATTTCATTAAAATTTATCTTAACAGATTTCTCATCATTCATAAGTGATTCTATCACATAATAATTATTAAATAATGTTGAATAAATGAATGAATAAGTGAATGGTTTTGGGAGTCTAATTCTGTCATCAGACTGATACTGTCCTTTCAATTTGGTAAGTATGCTATCTTCAAACTTATTATGTAAAGTGTTGCATAGAACAGGGCAGGGAAAAGTAATCTGGGAATGTACCTTGAAACTTCCCTTAATTTTGATATCAATCCATTAATCAAATCCTTTTGGTTTGAATTTTATGAACCCATTTATTGTATCTATTCATATTTCTCCTTCCTAAACATAATGTTATTATGAGTTAACTGGTTAATGCATTGCTATAGTCCAGACTCACTGACTCTATTGTGTTTTCTTTAATATTTCATTTTCTTGATACATTGCTCTAATAATCCAGGTAAATAAGATCATTAGAAATTGGAATTTGAAATTGCAGTTATATCTCAATGTAATTCTCGTTGCTTTGCTTACTATTTTCTTTAATGTATTTCAATGTTATATTGCTTGATGCATACTTTCCTATTGTTAGAGTTTTTTGCTTGTTTTTCCTTATATTCCACATTCTTTAGAGTAATTTTACATTCTTTTAGTTAATTTTCCTATACATTCATTATCTGATTCCATAGTTAGAATAGCCATTATCCACACAAGCCCAGTAAAGTCTAAATTGTCTTCTTGCTTCTAGCTTATGCCTTCTAAACAAAGTAATTTTGAATTTTTTTAATCTAGCCAATGACCTGTATATTTCTATACAGTTAAGGGCATTTTCATTCAATCTTATATATGCGTGCATATATATTACATGTGTACATAATATATATGTATGCATATATACGAATGTGTATACATACATATACATGCATATACAGACATATGTGTGTCATATGTGTGTGTTTATGTGTGTTGTGTACGTGTGTGTGTGTGTGTGTATAAAAGAAATCCTCAGCCATGTTGGAAATTTACCTTTAATTGTTCTTATTTCCTTGTTATAAATATATTTTGTATTTAATGAGATTAATTATTTCCTTGAATTAGAATAATTATATAGGTTCAGAAACTGATGGATCATGCACGACATAAAAATAGTTGTTTGTATTTTAGTGGCATTTATTTTTATTTTTCAATATTTTCCTTTACTGTATACTTAAAATATACTGTTGTGCATTATCTAGTCATTTTCTAATATTTTAACAAATATAGTTAAATACCTATTGATAATTATGTTACTTATTTACTTTTTTTTTCTAGGTAACTATTTTAATTCATACTAATGAAAACTAAGGAAGTGGTTTAAGACTATTTTCTAATCATTATATATTTCTCTTATAACTGGTTTTAAAATGTTTGGAAGAAAAATTTTATATCTTATCACACTGTATAGCTTTATATTAATATATTTTGCCTAACAAAATGGCATGTATGCTAACATTTAGAGCCAAATATCTTCCCATAACTTATATTGTTCTCTAAGCTCGTGAATGTCTCTTGCTTTAGGCTTTGCAACAGAGATTAACGGCTGACAAATTGTTTTTGTCTCCAAGATTTGAAGTATATTCACTTTCACCTTTTAAAGTAAAAAAAAAAATAATAATAATTTCAGTCTAGTTATATTGATTTCAATGCAATTATTTTTAAGCTACTCTTACATCCTTCTTTCACTATGGGTTTGGTATTGAGTTTCAAATTTATTCATCTTCATAATTTATCACTCCTTTAATTCTGGCAGTACATAAAACAATAACTTTGTCTTTAAAGTTTCAAAACTTTTACATCCTTGTCTAGATATAGTCGTTTGTTGACTGTGCCTATCAAAATTGTTGAATTCTAGGCTGAATTTACTTATTTATTAATTTTATTATTAGTTTCAGGTGTACAAAACAACAGAGTGATTAGACATTTACACTCTTCACAAACTGATAACCTCAACTAGTCTACCACCTATCTGACACCACACATAGCTAGTACAATACCATTGACCATATTCCCTATGCTGTATTTTACACTCTGTGACCATGTATGTTTTTTAATTTGAGTTGACATTCAATATTATTTCATATTAATTTCAGGTGTATAGTGTAGTCGTTAGGCATTTATATAATTTATGAAGTGATCAGTCTAGTACCCATCTGACACTATACATAGTTTTACAATATTATTGACCATATCCCTCATACCGTGTTTCACATCTCCGTGACCATTTTGTAAGCTCTCCAAAAATGTATCTGTATTTTTGGAGAGCTTACAAGCAGTATTCTTGGATGCATGGGTTTTATCTCTCATCTTTAATAATGCATGTATTTTGCAAAAACATCAATGCTACTTGCTTTTTTCTTTCTCTACACAGCCTGTAAGCATGAGGTCAACTACTGTGGTAGACCAGCATGACACTCTGAGGTTTGGTGTGATGATCAGGATCTTTGTGGTCTAAAATGTGGTGCAGATAGAAAGAATTGATTTCAGAGGTGTAGCAAAGAAAAGGTTCCTTACAGGAGATAAGAAACTGATTGTCATGTTTTCTATTTATTGAAATAGAGATAGAAATGGAAAACCAAATTTCTCAATTAAAATATAAATACCAAGTACTAGAGATTTTATTCTCATTTGTGGCAACATCCAAAATCATCTCTGTAATTGAAATTTCTACCTGGTTAAGCTTATAATAACCCACTGCCATTTTACAAAATTTTTGACATTGGCCAAATTGAAATATTAAATAGTATTTTGTTGGAAGTTACAACTTCTGCATCTTTCAAGTTTTGATGGTAGCTATAAAACTTGTTATATCTCCCACTAATGAAATGTTTTCTTTTCTTTTCTTTTGATTAATTGGTTTTGGAACAAGGATCAATTTGGAGGCTTTTCCCTTTAGTCCTTCCTTCATATTAGTCCTTATTCCATGGGTCAATCTAATATAGGGGTTGGGGTTGGTCCTCAGTCTTTAACTTAAAAGGTTAACGCTGCTTAGCTACTTAATGGCTTTATACTATTGATGATCATTTTTCAAAGTGTTTGAGTGGGACTAGTTCGAGAACGATTGGCATAAAACTGTGGTTTGATCCACAAATTTCTGAGCATTGGGCATAGTAAAGGTCAGATCTAGTGGATAGGAGGGTTGTTGGTTTAGACATCCTGGGATGGCATCTGTTTTTAGGCCCAGGGAAGGCACGGCTCATGAGTGCAGGATGTCTTTGGATGAGATTAGTATACGGATAGTTATTTCTATGGGTAGTACAACTCGATTGTCCACTTCTAGTAAACGAAGCTCGCCTGGTTTTAAATCGGATGTGGGGATCATATATGAGTCGAAGTTTAGGTCTCCATCGTCCGTATATTCATAGCTTCAGTATCATTGATATCCTATGGTTTTAACAGTTAGGGATGGGTTGTTGATCTCATCTATTATGTATAGAATTTATAGGGATGGAAGGGCAATTATAATGAGGATAATGGCTGGGAGAATGGTCCACATTGTCTCTACTTCTTGTGCGTCCATTGTGCTAGTGTGAATGAGGCTGGTTGTTAGCATGAATGAAATAATGTATAGCACTAGGGAGCTAATTAGGAAGACAATCATTAGGGTATGGTCGTGTAGTAGTGTAGTAGTGTAGTAGTGAAGAAGTATAGTAGTTCTTCTATGAAGGGTGATGTGGCATCTTGGAAGCCTAATTGAAAGGGGTAGGCCATGGAGACATAAAGGGCTTTAACCTATAATTTAACTTTGACAAAGTTATGTAAATTTTACTAATAGCTCTCTGGTAGAGAAAGACATAATGGATATGATGTTGGCTTGAAACCAATACAAGGGGTTAGATTTCTTCCTTTCTTATTTTGGATTTACGTAGGTGGGCTCTTTGAATGTGTTGTAGGATGGGGGACATCCGTGCATTCATTTGAGGTTAGTTGTTGTAAGTTCGACTGTTGGTATTTCTTGTTTTGACGCGAAAGCTTCTCATACTATGAATATTATTAGGATTGCTGCTGTGAGACGAATGATCCTATAGAGGATACTATATTTCATGTTGTGTAGGCGTCTGGATAGTCGGAGTATCATCGTGGCATTTCAGATAGGCCTAAAAAGTGTTGAGGGAAGAAAGTCATGTTGACTCCTATGAATATGATAAGGAAGTGGATTTTCGCTCAGGTTGTGTCTAACGTATAGCCCGTGAATAGTGGGAATCAATGGACAAAGCCACCTATAATGGCGAATACGGCTCCTATGGATAGGACATAGTGGAAATGGGCTACGACATAGTATGTGTGGTGGAGTACTATGTCTAGCGATGAGTAAGCTAGTACAATTCCGGTTAGGCCTCCTACAGTGAATAGGAAAATGAAGCCAAGGGCTCATAGTATAGCGGGTGATCATTTAATGTTTCCTCCGTGCAGAGTTGCTAGTCAACTAAAGACTTTTACTCCAGTAGGAATGGCGATAATCATGGTAGCTGAGGTAAAGTAGGCTCGTGTGTCAACATCTAGTCCGACTGTGAATATGTGGTGGGCTCATATCATGAAGCCAAGGAAGCCGATTGACATTATAGCTCAGACCATGCCCATGTATCTGAAGGGTTCTTTTTTACCTGAGTAGTAGGTGACAATGTGAGAGATGATCCCGAATCCGGGTAAGATGAGAATATACACTTCGCGGTGGCCGAAGAATCAGAACAGGTGTTGGTACAGAATGGGGTCTCCTCCCCCCTGCAGGGTCAAAGAAGGTAGTGTTTAGGTTACGGTTGGTTAATAGCAAAGTGATTCCGGGGGCTAGGACGGGAAGGGATAGTAGAAAAAGTACAGCTGTAATCAGGACGGATCACACGAAGAGTGGTGTTTGGTACTGGGAGAGGGCAGAGGGTTTTCTGTTAATGATCGTAGTGATAAAGTTAATTGCTCCTAAGATAGAGGACACTCCTGCTAAGTGGAGGGAGAAGATGGCTAGGTCTACAGAAACCCCTGCGTGGGTCAGGTTTCCTGCTGGAGGGGGGTAGATGGTTCAGCCGGTTCCGGAGCCAACTTCAACTATAGATGAGGTTAATAGAAGTAGTAAGGGGAGAGTAAGAGTCAGAAGCTTATGTGGTTCATACGTGGAAATGCTATGTCCGGTACACCAATTGTTAGAGGGACCAGTCAGTTACCAAAGCCTCTGATCGTAATTGGCATTACTATAAAGAAGATTATTACGAATGCATGGGCGGTGACAATTATATTGTAGATTTGGTCATCTCCCAGGAGGGCGCCTGTTTGGCCTAATTCAGCTCAAATTCATAGGCTTAGAGCGGTGCCTACTATTCCTGGTCGGGCACCAAACAGCAGGTACAGGGTGCCGATATCTTTATGATTTGTTGAGAAGAGTCAGCAGTTAATGAATATAGGTAAAATGGCCAAGGAGGCATTAGGCTGTAAATCTAAGCACAGGGGTTTGAGTCCCCTTTTTACCAAGTCCCGTAGTGTATATCACACATTGAATTGCAAATTCAAAGAAGCAGCTTCAATCCTGCCAGGGCTTCTCCCACCTTTTTTCCCTACGAGGCGGGAGAAGTAGATTGAAGCCAGTTGATTAGGGTATTTAGCTGTTAACTAAAATTTCGTGGGTTATAAGCCCACCAGTCTAGAAGGGCTTAGCTTAATTAAAGTGATTGATTTGCATTCAATTGATGCAAGATAAAGTCTTTCAGTCCTTATTGACAGGAATTAAACGTGCGCTCATTTGCTTAGAGCTTTGAAGGCTCTCAGTCTATATGTAACCTAAATTCCTAGTTTAGTGTTGATAGTATTGGGGCTAGGGGAAGTGTGAGGGTGGATAGAATGATTATTGGGGACAGGTAGGTTGTTCACTTTGTGCTTTCGAATTGTCATTTGATTTTTATGTTGTTGGTAGATGGGAATATTGTTAGGGATGTGGTGTACGTTAGTCGTATATAGAAATACAGGTTGAGTAGGACGGTGATGACTATTAGAGTTGGGAGGATAATGCTGTCATTTTTTGTCAGTTCTTGGATGATTATTCATTTGGGCAGGAATCCTGTTAGTGGAGGGAGGCCTCCCAGTGATAGCATGATTGCTAGAATGGATGCTGTTAATATGGGTATTTTGTTTCGTAAGTGTGATAGGGATAGTGTGGTCGTTGATGAATTGGTCATGAATAGTATGAAAGTTGTGGTTGTTATTAGAATGTATAGAATTAGATTGAGTAGTGCTATGGTGGGGTTATAGGTTATGATAGCTGTTATCCAGCCCATGTGAGTGATTGAGAAGTACGCTGGGATCTCTCATAGTTGGGTTTAGTTGAGTCCTCCTCAGCCTCCGATTGGAATGGATAGGATGGATATGGTGAGTAGGATGTCCAAGTTGATTGAGTGTGAGATTTGGTAAAGAATTGACAAGGGGGCTAGTTTTTGTCATGTGAGAAGAATGAGGCCTGATGACAGAGGGATGCCTTGTGTTACTTTGGGGACTCAGAAATGGAATGGTGATAGGCCGAGTTTTATGGTGAGGGCTAGGGTTATGATAGTCGAGGCTTAGGATGTTTGTGACAGTTCATTGGCCGGAGTGAAGGAGGTTGATAATGATGGCTAGCATGAGTAGCATGGATGCAGTTGCCTGTGTGAGGAAATATTTGGTGGAGGCTTCTGTGGATCGAGGGTTGGATCGTTTTATTATTATGGGAATGATGGCTAGTATGTTTATTTCGAAGCCAATTCAGACAAGTAGTCAATGTGAGCGTGTTATTACGATAAGGGTCCCTAGGATAATGGTAAATGAGATTGTAGCGAAGGTGAGTGGGTTTATTATTACGGGAAGGGTGTGAACCAACTTGGGCTCAGTGGCTCATATCTCTCCACATACATACCCAGGAACTGAAGAAAAAAACATTTAAACTAGCCTTGGTCCAAGTACTTTCTGGGCCTCTTTTCTTTGTTAGTCACATTCACTGCCTTTATAATTTCACAAAGTTTCATGGCTTTGAATCCAATCAATACGATATAACTCCTTCTGGATTTCTCTCTGGAATTCCAGATTTGTATATCCAACTACTGAACATCGTTCTTTGGATGACTCAATTACACCTCAAGTTTGCTTCAAGCATGGTATATCCCTTTTTAGATGATATCAGCTTTTTCCTACAATTTGCTTAGGTCAGAAACTTTGGTATCATTGGATTAGTTTCTTTCTGTCCTAGGTATCAAGAAATCCTGTTGACTTTACCTTCAAAATATCCAGAATCTTGTCTCACCACATCCACTGTTACCACTATGGTCCAAAGTACAATTATCTCTTGCCTGGATAATTGTAGTGACCTCCTAAATAATTTCCCTGATTCTAAAATTAACTCCCACATCCCCACCAAAATATATGCATGCAGAACAACAAGAGATATCCAATGGCAATACAAGTCAGATTATGACTATCCTGATCAATCTACTCCAAACCTTCTCTATGGCATTCAGAAATTTAAGCCTCATCAGACCTCATCTCCTACTGCTTTTCCCCTTAACTCTGTTGATGCAGACATATTGGCTTTCACACTGATTTCAGTATATATCAAAAAGTCGTCACCTTAGGGTCTTTACAATGTCTGTAATTCTCCCCTCTCTGCCTATAATTCTTTATCCACAGATAATTGTATGAACAGCTTCTCCATATGCTTCAGGTTTTTGCGAGCAGATCACTCTTGCTAAAATTGCATCCCCCTTTCTGACTCATAGTATTATGAGTAGCTCTACCTTTCTCTACTATTTAAATTCACTCATAAATTTGTAAAATACAATATAATTTCCTTGTTAGACCTACATTTGTTATTTGCTGTTCTTTTTTTCTCTTTTTTCTTTTCTCTTCCTATAAGATGTAAGTTCTATAGTTCTATGCAATCAGGAAATCTTTTAAGACACAAAACATAGCCAGACAGATATTAGGCATTCAATACATGTTTGTTAAATAAATCACCAAAATAATGAAGATTATACTTTCACCAGGTCTTCATTAGTTCCATGTCTTACCAGTAAACTGCAGTGAAGTGCTAGGATTCTATGTTTTAGTGTTGTCTCACAACCAATGTCTAATAAATAATAATTTTTAAAAATGTGGGTGATTTTTTTCTCTGTGTGCAGTTAGCCATGGCAAATGACTACATGTCCCATTGGGGTAGGCTAAGAGGAATATTAGTAGTATGTACATGTGATATGTGTTCTTCACAGGATGTTTCTTCAACTGTACTCAAGCTTAGTCTCATTCAAATCGCTCTAGATCGGTGAAATTACTCAAGTTTGACAATTGGGTGAGTAGTTGCAACACACTATCGTACATGGTGAACTGTCTATATAAGTGAGCTCTAGGAGACTAAAGATCGTTTAAATTGCTAAATATTCCAACATGTCAGACCATGTTGGTTTCCACAGCAGCTCCTTTTTCTCTCACAGTTATCTTTTCTTTGCATGCCTCCACTTAGATGGAGAGTCTCCTGAACTCTTCCAATCCTCTTAAAAACAATGAGCTCACTTCAACCATAGCATTTCTCATCAGCATCCAAATCAACAAATACAGTCACTAATCACTATTTAAATGTACTGCTTGCTGTTCCCTTCACAGATGTGTTTCTCAGGGCTTTGGGTCGGCCAAGCTTTCATGAAGGATGTAATAGATCAATGGACTGGTCACTCATGACATATTCACCCCCTCCTGATTATGTGGAATACTTAATCAAAATAAATCTAGAAATACATCTCAACTAGATTTAGTATGAGATACCATTGAGTAAACAATTATGAGCTAACAAGTGTTACCATTCCCACCTGCTTCAGCTAAGACATTAACTTCAAAAACTGAAAATTTAAGCAATTTTGATAAATTCAGACTAAAATGAAATTATTTTCATCTATTTCATTTAAGCATCGTTAGTCTATTCCCAAATCTAATAGCAACATTTCCTTGCTGGTAAAATATAGCACAGTCCTAAAATTCTTTTAATAAGTCAGCTTCTTCTTTAGTTTTTGACTAGTCAATTCACATTCAACCATTAACCCTGCCTTACACATTGAAGGACTTGGTCATGAGTCAAATTGGTGGCATTTACAAGGTAACTCCCTCAGGAAAATAAGTTATAGCATGGTACCAAACTTGGGCTAACAGTTCATTCACCTATTCTCTGTTTGCTGATTGAACAGCTAAATAAATTTTCCTAACCCTCATGCATAGAGTTGTGACATGGCACTAATTTTCCCCAGTAGAATGTAAGTAGAATTGATGTGTCACTTCTGGTGTGCCTTCTCTACTCCCTCATCTTTTTTTTTCTCACTGCCAGCTGGATGTCAAAGTCTAGGATAAACTCAAGAGGCATGCTTTGTAACAAAAAAATCTAAGACATGTGGCAAAGTCTGAGCATACAGGAAACAAGAAGTAATAAAACTGTTATCAGAGATTGAAAGGATGACGATCCATATTACCTAATGGCAAACATTTGGTAAAACTCTTGCCTGCAATTTCCTGGGGGAAGATCACGTGTCTGCTAAATGAACTGATGGCTGTAGGGAAAAGACTGAGAAAGATCTAAGTATTAGTGTCTGTTGGCTATTACTGTATCTTTTGTCAAGGTACTATAAGAAGAAACACATTCAGGAGGGAATTGGCCAGTTTGCAAGTAGAAATAGGAAAGAGAGTGTTTGCAATTTCAGAGCCTTAAAGGCTGGGAAAGCTAACTGCTACTGACCTCCAAATAGTGCGTAATACGATGGAAAAAAAAAAAACTTTAGCAACAAAAATCACATTAAAACACAATCACCCACAGGAAACATCCCTTCCAGAAATCATGAAGTAATCAAACCCAAATTTATTTATTTTTCTTATACAACTGGAAAACTAAAGAAAATATATGAATGAAAAGAAGATAAAGGGCAGACAATTTTATTTTTATTTTTTTAACAAAATTCAAGACACACTCATGGGAAAAGGAAAATGAATAAAACTAACCAATCTAGAAATAAAAGGCAAGTTCCCAAAATCGATGAAGGACATTTACAGAAAACCTAGAGCTAATACTATGTATCATAGTAAAAGACTGAATGCTTTCTTTCTATGATCAGGATCAAGGAGGTAAGGATGTACTCATATGACTTCACTCTGCCTATTCAACATTATATTGAAGGTAAGAAAATAAAAATTAAAAAAAAAAAACTTACAGCTTGGAAAGGAAAACATAAAAGTGTCTTTATTTCCTTGCGATATGCTTGTCTACTTAGAAAATACTGACACTACCAGAATTAATGAGTTTCTTGAGTTCCCAGAACACTAGAGCAGTATAGGAAACCTATTCCATGTCTATATACTAGCAATTAAACACTGGAACTTGAATTAAAAACAACATTAATTACAATATCATCAAAAATATAAAATACTGAGTGACAAATTTAATTAAGCATAGGCAAGACCTGTGAAGTGAAAATAAACCATAGGCAGACTAAAAATTATTTGATGCATTGTGACTTAAAAACAAACTTTGGTCCTCCAAACTTCCATGTATATAAATCTGGCTTTAAAATCCATACAACTTTTTAAGAGAGAATTATTCCTGCTTCAGGCCTTGCCACAGAGATGATGGGTAAGACAGGATTTCTAGAAGGTAGAGCCAGGGACATAGAGATTATCTCCTCTCTTCTGGGTTCAGAGGCCTTCAACAGTATCTCCCCAGTGGAATTTAAGAATTGATACAGAAGAATAATTACCGAGTCTCCCATTTTTCCTCTTTATAATGTACATTGCCATTACTCTGTCTTTATTCCCTGTGTACATTGTATATACAATACTGTATGTGGTAGGGTATAGTCAGTCAATTCAGTTTATGGGCAGCCAGACCACCGGGAATCCTAGTCAAACCAACAAGGGAGGACTGTTCAAGCTCAGCAGATCCCAGATTTTGAGTAAAAACAGTGACTATTCAGACTTTAGGTTATCTCCCCTGTAGATGGCATTAGTGGGTGATATGTATGGGCAAAATATTAAAATATGATTCGATTTTCTAAGACATTTGATTTAGAGCAAAGTCATTCCCTGGTTTCCATCCTTCATTCCATAGTCCACTCTCTATTGCATTTCTACTTGTGCCAGACTCAGCGCTGAGCACAGAGGAGATAGAAATGAAGCTGAAACAATCCTATTCTCCAGCAACTCCAACTCTAGGAAGATAGTGTTGTGAACTAGAGTTTGCATTACAATGCACCTGCTATGAAAATCATGCACACACATGGTGATGGACAGAGAGGCAAACTCTTAAAGGTGAGGTCATCTTCCCCAAAAGGAGAAACTTGAGTGCGGATTTAAAGGATGCATAAAGAATAGAAAAGTACAAGGCCCCTGGTCCATTCAAACAGATTCTGTGGTTTCTGGATTTCTTAGGAAGCTCCATTCCTTCAATTACAGAGGAGTTTTTCTGTGCTGGTTACCATGGTAGACACTGTCTGAGTTTTCTATTACTGCTGTAACAAATTGCCACAAACTAAGTGGCTTAAAACAATCCACATTTATTAATTTACAGTTTGATAGGGCAGAAGTATGGCATGGTCTTACTGGACTAAAATCAAGGGCACAGCTGGTCTGCATTCCTTTCTGGGGGTTTTATAGGGAAATCTATTTCCTTGAATCTTTGGGTGTCTACGAGTTGCCCAAATTCCTCGGCTTACGGTCCTCCTCCAATCTCTAAAGCCACCAGTGGCATGTTGAGTTCTACTCATATTGCATCACTCTGACTTATACCTTGGCCTCCCTTTTCCACTGTTAAGGATCCTTATTATTATAGGCACGCCTGGAAAATCCAAAATAATTTCCTCAGCTCAAGGTCCTAACTTAATCATACCTGCAAAGTCCCGTGTAAAGTAGCATATTAATAGGTGTGGGGATTAGGACTTAGACATCTTTGGGAGACCATGATTCTGCCTGGCACAGGCAAACATCTACAGTCTTCACCTTCACCCCTGAGATCTATAATAGTGCCTGATAGTGGCTCTCCCAGAGTCCAACTGGCTGATTCATCAGCAAACAAGCAAATTATCTAAATATTGCACTTCTTCTCATCCACTCTTTCAGCAAGACACTGTTTTAAGAAGTGAATCTCTTTTATAATTCTCATTTAAACATGAGGCAACAGATATTCTGGGAGCATAATTAACATGACCAAGGTCAAAGGTGATAGGAGACTATTGCCAAAATTCAAAACTTATGCTTGCAATTCCATTAATTTCTCAGAGCAAGAGTCTGTCAGATCTCATATAAAAATTGAGTTCATTGTAAGTTTGAAAAAAAAGTCCCTTATTTAATAAGAGGCTGATTTAAGGAAACGTGTAAGAATTAATCTTTTTTTTTCTTCACAAATAGAGCACTTTCAAATATGCAGTGCAAATATTGCAATAAACGAGAAACCGTGCTATTCAACTCAACGACAATGACAGCTATTACTCATTTCCAAACGACTGATACTTGGTGGTACATCTGTTCACCCCAGGAAATCTCTCCCATGCATGTCTCTAAATCTTCTTCTCTATTCTAAATTAATTGCCTTAAGATGAGTTTATTATCATTTTGCTACATTTTCCAAGCAGCATCAAACAGCTACATGGAAGGAATGATCCTTTCACTGTTAAAGGTTGCCTTCCCCACTATTAATTATCTGTGTATTTGTAGGGTGTCAGTTCAGAACTCAAGCAACTAAATAAGATTGACTTCTTGAACTGGTTCCAGAGTAACTGTGCTTACAGAGCACATTCCAAATAGAACACGATCCATATAACCCCAACTACAGACGTATAGAAGACCTCCCTGAGGAGATGGCATGGTGTGGTTCAGTGGACGAAAAGGTTGGTTCAGTCACACAGCTAATACATAGTAGAGCCCAGAACTGAACCCAAAGCTCATGTCCTTTCCATGATACCATACTGCCTTCAAACACATTACAAACGTTGTCAACGAGTAGGTGGAAAACTTGCTAATGTTTATACCACTTCAAAAGGTACCGAAACCTTACTGGTTCAATTTTACGGGGGCAAAACATGGAAAAACCAAATAGTTCAGCCCAATAGAACAACAAAGTTAAGTTTTGGTTTCTGGAACAATATTTCAGAAAAATCCAAACATTTTCATCCACATTAAGGAAACTCTGAAAAAAGACACAGGCTTAGAACGTCCTGGTCCTAAGTGCTTAATGCTAAAGGCAGTCAGGCAACACAGATACAAGAAGCTTTAAAAGCTTTTGGAGTCTCAGGTTGTAACCTTTGACACGATTGTGAGGCTGTCAGTCCACTGAAACTTAGCATTTCTCCTCAAGTGCCTGCCTTGCCCTTCCTTCCACAGTTAAGTACCTACTTTAAGCTCCTCCGGCCATTACATAAAGCTTTTTAGGAAACATCACTCCAGACAGATGTTTAACCCCCAGCTCTAAAGGGACGACACTGTGAATTGCTAGGTCTGTTGATTAATTTTACATGTACGTGCATGCTAATATAGCCTGACACTGAGGCCCTCACAGCCAGCCAGCCATGTTAAGTAAATAAAGTAATTCTGCAAATATGCACTGAAAGTTTTCTGTGCATGAGATGCATTTCCATCCCAGTCTGGAAGGAGAAAATTGTTCTTCTTTTTCCTCAGCAGCCATCAGAGGCCACCTGGTCAACATTATCCCAAATCTTCCTTGATTCACTTGTGATATGCCACCTCATTTTTTTAAGAACCTGTGTGGAACTTGAAGTATTTAAAAAATAGAAATTGAATGTCAATGAAAATCGTTACTCAGAAATCAAACTGTATACTCTATGTCTGTTTATCTCCGGTTATATTTTTGTGAAATTTACCAATTGATAAATCTTAAATGTGATGTGGTATTAATTAAAAAAAAAAAAGAATATGTGGGGGCGGCTGGATGGCTCAGTTGGTTAGAGCGTGAGCTCTCAACGACACGGTCGCTGGTTCAATTCCCCCATGGGATGGTGGGCTGCACCCCCCGCAACTAAGATTGAAAATGGCGACTCGACTTGGAACTGAGCTGTGCCCTCCACAACTAGATTGAAGGACAATGACTTGGAGCTGATGGGCCCCGAAGAAACATATTGTTCTCCAATATTCCCCAATAAAATAAAATAAAAAAATAAAAGAATATGTGACAATTTTGAGAAAAACTGATGAACCATTTGTAAATATCAATGTTACAGATTTTCCTTCTGGTATTTGTAGATAAACTATTGCAGACTAACCTTTCCATTGAACAACAAGAAAAGCTAGGGGAAAATTTGTTTTATGAAATTTGTTTAAAGACATTGAAAAAAAACAAGGAAGCCAGGAATTAAGGGATCAGAGTCTTAAAGCGATGGGATGCTTAAATACACAGCCAACAATCTGCACAACTTCTCCCTTGGAGGTATTTGCTAACTCACATGAGAAGATCTGCAGGCTGAGAAGCTGAACAGGGAGCCTCCAGCAATCATAGGGGCTAAAGAGAACAGAACTTAAAAATGAAGGCTCAACATAAAGGAGGAATCCTGGTAAACACGACCACTTCAGTCGTGACCCCTGAAGTCCTATACAGATTCTACTTGACCTACGATGGTGTTACGCCCAGGTAAACCATTGCAAGTGGAAAATATTATAAGTAGAGAATATTTTAATGCACCTAACCTACCAAACATCACAGCTTAGACTAGCCTACCTTAACCATGCTCAGAACACAATATCCTAAAAACACTGGCAATGGAGTCTCAGTTGTTCACCTTCATGGTGGCTGGAATAAAGGGGAGCTGTGTCTCCCTGCAGCTGCCCAGCTTCACCAGAGAGTACCTGCCACATGTTGTTAGCCCAGAAAAAGATCAAAATTAGAAGTACAGTTTCTACTGAATGCTTATCACTTTCCCATCAACTTAAAGCCAAAAAGTCATAACTCGAACCACTGTAAATAGGGGACCATCTGTACATAAAGAGGAGAAGGAAACCAGCCTCCACAAAGACTGATGTCTTCTTTCACATCTGATTGGATTCAAGTGCTCTCTCCTTACTATCGCTGCTTTCCAGAAGCAAAAGTAAGCAACATTACAGAGCCTAACAAAATGCCTTGAACTTTGTAGATAATAAACAAAAATAGCTAAATTTTGTTCTTATCAAGAACATTTAAATATGCTCCACTCATAATAAAATGAATTTTTCTGAGCCTTTCTTTTTCTGCACCTCTGATGTATGTTCAGGTTCTCTAATCTTGGCTTTTTATCTATACTACCTCTAATTTTTATACCATATCTGCAAGTTAAAAATTATGTACGTCTGATTACAAGACTGAGTTTCACACATGTCATGTGACTTACAAAATCCAACAGCTAGTAGTATATGACTGAGTTACAACTTATACTCTGGACTTCATAGTTTAACAGACACTTTCTGTGGGTTATGTGGATGTAGATCTTCACGGAACATGTGAAGAGGAGAGCACTTTAGGAGAAAAAGCAAAGAGATCTGTTAGAAACTATGGGTGTATTTTTGAAAAAAATCATCTCTTATAAAAAATGGTCATCTTAGATGTATTTTCCTTGGGATTTGGAGGAATTTCTAAATAGCAAAAGAGGGCCTCTTAAAATACTCATCAAAAAGAAAAATAAGAAGAAAATGATTCAATCAAAAACATTTACTATTTATTATTTACCAGGTACTATTATGTATTTTAGAACTATAGCAATAAGCAAAATAGACAAACACCCTGGCTTAACAGTAAATTAGATCCTATTGAAGTGAACGGTTAATAAATAAACAAAAATAGAACATAGGGCAGTCATCAGTATTGACTTGATATTTATAATCAAACTAGAGTGATTCTATGAAAAGCTGTTTGGATTAGCTTCAAAAAGAGAGGAAAGCTACACAGTGTAGAGGCCAGAAAAACTACGGAATTCAGAAGATACCTGGGAAATTAACGTATTAGACAGAGGAGTGCCACAGACCTCTGCTACCTGACGTCCTTTCCTC
Source organism: Rhinolophus ferrumequinum (assembly GCF_004115265.2). Classification (NCBI taxonomy): domain Eukaryota; kingdom Metazoa; phylum Chordata; class Mammalia; order Chiroptera; family Rhinolophidae; genus Rhinolophus; species Rhinolophus ferrumequinum. Next base: position 14,958,196 of record NC_046289.1, read on the forward strand.
ATTTGGAATTCTTAGTAGTGGATGCAGTGGCTTCTATGCCATGCATCTGTAAACAGTTTTGTCATTCTTGACAGTGGATTGAAAATGGATGATCTCAAAACAAGACTCTTACATTTTATGTTTCCTATTCAATCTGTATAATTACAAGATATTTGAAAGGTAATGTGATCAAAATAAACCTCATATTAGAATGACAGAGGATAGAGGAAAAAATAAGAGTATAAATGAAACAAAGAAATTCCCAAACAACAGACAGGTACATCACCAACTGCCTTTCCTTCTCTATAATGTTTCTGTGGAACAACCAACACTAACTTTTCACACAGTTGTGTAGGCAAGTATGCCAAAACACTGAGAGTAACAAAGTCCTGGGTTCACTACCTCATTCCATTGACATCTATCTGTACCAGTGCCTCCTCGATCAAAAATCATGCTAAAGGCTAAAGGAGAGACGCATATATGATTTAAATTTAGCACAGCATTATTTGCAGTCATGAAAACGTCCATAGCGAGTTTGGCGCCAGAATCAGTCACCTGAGGTTGCTTATGAAAGAAATTTATTTATCACAAATTCTATTTTCTCTAAACTGAGCCCTGCTTTGCTGACCAATCATATTTTATGAAGGGTCCCAATTGCCACCTGAATTCCAGTTCCATAAAGTCAACAGATTTTTCTTCCAATTTCTAGGCTGGAATTTCATAGTGGTGGCAACTTCATTTTATCTTGAATTTGAGTTCAAATCACTCAAAATAATTGAATAGTGAAACTCAACAGAAGTCATATCACTGAAGAGAGAATAGCAAGAAAGTATAAGAGTATTGCAGCTATAAAACTTTTCTGTTTATGAGTAGCTCAAGTAGCTCATACTCCCACTTCCTTTAGCATTTAATCAGTGTTATCACCTGAAACATTCCCCCACATGATATTCAGGAATTTAAGCCTCTGGAAGTTTCCACATTCTCCATGAGTAAGCTCAGGATCAAAAATGAGCCTCAGTTCCCTGTCAGACTCTTCTTATGGAAGAATTTTATGCCTTAACCTTTCAGCTCTCTCTGATGTGCATATCCTCAGGAACAAACCAGAAGTTCAAGTTCTTTCCCCATGTGTCACCCTGGCCCACTTTCCACTTTACCTTCTCCATCTTTCCATCCTTCCTCAGACCTGACTGCTACCCTCATATTTGTCTTGGGAACTATTTCAGGCTTCTACTTTCAGCTCCCTTGCTTCAGTTTCTTCATCAGCCCTTATTATTTATCAGGATTTTTTTTCATGGTAAATACAAAAACCAGTAAGAGCTGGTTAGCTGATTAGAAAGTAGAGTCATGCAGCACAGACCCCTGAGCAGGAATGTTGCTGGGTTCCAGGAAGTGCTGTCAGAGGAACTGAAAAGTGAATCTGGCTTTGCTTTTGCCTCTCACCTGTGTGTCTATATGCTTCATTTCACGTAGATCAAAAAGGTAATAGTCAAATGTGGTGTTTTGTTTTTTTTTTTTTTTTAATTTTAAGGGGAAAAGACTCATTTGAGTAATCATAATAAAGGAGTTTTATTAAACACACACATCTGATAGGGAAACTGGACTACAACTGTATTTCTCCTGATTTCTAGGGAGTAATGTCATTTATGGAAAGCTTCATTATAAAAAAATATGTCTGAGTAGATTGAAGACGGGATTATGAGAGCCTGGGAGTAAACCAAATGTACTTTTAGCAGTTTTAGACATGAGGCAAAGACGATTATCATAGGGGAGTAGCTGTGAAAAGCCAGGTCAGGGGTGAATTAAGCAAGTCCCTCCCTTGAAAGCAAAGCTGCCCTAATCACTTATGTCACTGCAGGTAAATGATGGAGATAGACAGGACTGTATGTGTGGATTAGTCTTTAAAACAATAATCGTCAAGAATCTTAAATATATTTACATTTAAGATTAAATAAATATATTTAACCTAGGAATTTTCCTCCTTAGCAATTTATCCTAAGGAGATACCTAGCCAATATCCATTCCAAGGAAACAACCCGATAAGAATGCCCAGACTTTTATAGCCATGTTTATCAAAAGGGTGGTAGTTCACTTTAATGGTTTATTGTTAAGTAGGTCCCCATGGGGGTAGGGGTGGGTGAGGGGAGGAGACTTTACAGAGCATTAACCTACATGGGGGAGGGACAGAGGGACATTTCTCCTCCCATTCCAGCCCTCCCCAGTCTTCATATCTTACTTACGGGGGTAAGAAAAACAAAGCCAAACCTTATTAATGTCACAGCCCACGCCTTCCACCAGGGGTTACCTCTGTCCTTACCAGTAATTAGCATATAGTGTACCCTTTTTTGTTTCTGGCTTCCTTTCCTCAGTGTTGGGTTTGTGAGGTCCATTCTATTTGTATTGTGGATAGCCATGTTATCTTTGTTATCATGCTGTGTTAGGCTTCATCTTTCATTCTCATTTCTGAACAGTATTGTGTTGTGTGAATTTCAAGAAAAAAATCCATTCTATCCTCAATGGGCATATGAGTAGATTCCAATTTGAGGGTATTAAGAATAGTTTTGCTATGGATATCCTAGTCCATCCTTTTTCATGAATATATGTCACATTTCTGTTGCATATATACCAAGAACTGGAATTGCAGGATCAGACAGGATTGAATTATTCAGTTTCAGCAGATTACTACTAAATGGTTTTCCAAAGTGATTTTATTCCCACTGGCAATTATGAGAGACGCAGTTTACTTCATATCCTGGCCAAGACTGGGTATTTGCTGTCTTTCTCACTTTAGGTATCTGATGGCTAGACGTGGAATCACATTTCCCTGACAGTTGAATTTGAGCACCTATCCTCCTATGTTAAGTGTATGTATATTCAAAACATGCGCTCATTTTTTTTTCCCCAGTGGGGTTATATGTCTTTTGTTTTTGATAAGGGAGGTTTGTTTTTTAAGTATATACATATGAGGTCATTGTTGGCTATCTATAGCTATAAATATATAGAACCACAGAGTAAATATCTTCTCCCACTCTGGGGCTTGATTTTCACTCTTTTTATGCCTCACCTTTTGATGATCAGTAGTTTTAATTTTAAGAGTTCTAAATTAGTTTTTAATTTAAGATGAAATTTGTCAGTTTTATTATTTTCTGTATTCTCGCCCACTCCAAGGTCACGAAGGCTTTTTTTTTGTTTTTTTTCTCCCCTAAGTTTTTCTCCAAAAGTTGTATTATTTTACATTTCGTGTTTAGGCTAGCAATCCATCTGGAATTGATTTTATGTGTGGTATGAGATAGAAGTTCAGAATCACTTTTTTTTTTTTTCCAAATGGATAGTAACTGACTCAGCACCATAGATGGTATAACTCATAATAATTTAGTATAATATTTTTTACTAAAATGTAGATTTTGTTATATTCAGGGGATGAAATATGTATGACTCTGTTTCTGTACTCCTTAGTTGATCCTATTAGCCAATTTTTAATCTATTCTTGCACCCATAACACACTGCTTTAATAAACATAGTTCTATAATAGTGTATAGAAAAAACTCAGTTTTCCTTTACACGCTCACACAGAACACTACCTGTAGAGAGATGTGTGGGTTTCTTCCCACACAGACAAATTATCCAACACCATTCAGGTGTCCTACAATTCAATTCAATTCTGACACTAACCAGAGTCAGTCCAGACCAGAAATCTGCCCTCCCCTTCAGACACTAATTGCAAGTAATGGTCCCTAGGTTACCCACAACTTCTGCCCTACTCGGCTACAAATGGCAGGTTTCCACAAGCCCCATTTTCGGCTCAGTGATTTACAAGAGTGGCTCATAGAACACAGGGAAATAGTTTACTTACTATTGCTGGTTTATAATAAAGGATATAAATGAACAGCCAAAAAGGTACATAATAAGGTGAAGTGTAGAGCGTCCTGAATACAGAAGCTTATGTCACTCTGTAGCTGGAATTATGTCCCTCTGTAGCTGGAATGTGCCACCCTCATGGCAGGTGGACGTGTTCCCCAATATGGAAGCTCCCCAAACCATGTACTATTGGGATTTTGGAGGCTTCATCACGTAGGCATGATCAGTTCACTCACTTTCGAGCCCGTCTCCCCTGTTAAAAGAATAGGAGGTAGGGCTGAAAGTACCAACCTTTTAATCATGCTTGATTTTTCTGAGCAGCCAACATCCAAGAACCTACCAAGAATCACCTCATTAGGATAAAAGATGCTCCTAGGAAATTCAAAGGCATTTAGGAGCTCTAGGTAAGAAACTGGGTCAAAGACCAAATATTAGGACAAAGGATATCCCTAGCACCTCTATCACTCAGGAGATTACAAGGGGTTGGAGGACGCATTGTCAGAACTGGAGTCAGAGGCCAAATATTAGCAGGAACTGGGGGCAGATTTCTTATTATTTCTAGTACATATAAATAGATCTTATTATTTCATAAATAGCATGGGAGATCTGTTAATATAGATCTTTCAAATTTCTTCTTCCAGTTTGCCTGAACTATATTGGTTCTTATACTTCTAAAACTTAAAATTCAGCTTGTCAATCTCTATAAAATATTCTGCTGGAATTCTTTATTGAGATTGCATTTAATTTATATTTTAATTTAGAGAAAATTAACATCCTTACAATTCTGAGGCTTGAATCCATGTAAATGGTACATCCCTCTATTTATGGATATTCTTTAATTCCACTGAACAATATTTTAAGGTTTTTTGTTTAGATGTCTTTTAGAATTTATATTAAATTTACCAGTAGGAATTGAACGTTTTTTATGGTATCTTAACTTCATTTTCTAAGTGCATGGTTTATAGAACACTATTTGATTTTTTATATGATGTATATCCAGCAAACTTGTTAAACCCATTAATTACGTCTAAAAGTGTATAGATACCTTTGGGTTATCTAGCTACGTAGTCATGTAATTTATAAATATTGATACTTATAATTCTATTTATATCACGCTTCCGTATATTTATTTTCCTTGGCTTATAAAACACGGAATAGAAGTGCAGATGATGAGCATTCATTTACTTTTCCCAGTTTGGAAAAAAAAAGATGTAAACATTTCAACATTGTGTATAACGTGTGCTGTAAGTTTTTTGGAGCGCTTGTTTTAAAGATTGTGGAAAATGTCTTCTATTTCTAATTTTCTGCTTTTTAAAAATAACAAATGTCAAATATTTTCAAAATGACTTTTTTGCCTTTTGTACATCTGTTAAAAGCATCTAATTATGCTTTCTCTCTTTTCTATGAATGTGGTGAGTTTTATTAATTACCTCAAAGTACTGTTTTTAATATATAGCTACATTTTTGCATTCAAGTTCTTAAGATTAGCCAATAGCATACCTTTTTTATTGAACAGACTTATAAAATATTTGGAATAAAAAATATGATAGCCTCATAAAGAGATAGAAACTACTCCTTTTTTATTCTATTTTTGGAATAAATTTGGGTAAAATTGGTGTTATTGAAAAAAAATTCCCTGTGAAACCCATTATTTCCTGAGATTTTCATTGTGGAAGATTTCAAATTAGGGATTCAATTTTTAACAATTCCTGAAATAATCATATTTTATATTTACTTTTCTCTCAACCTTGCATTATTCAGTGTATTTTTCTACTCTATCCAAATTATAAAATTTGCTATCATGAAGTTTGTCATGCTATATTCCTATTGTTTGATATTGAACTTATCTGTGTCTCTTTTTTTGTACTTAGTATTGCTAATTTGTTTCATTTTTATTTTTTAATACTTTTCTAGTTATCGATTTTATTGGTATTTTCGAAGAACAAACGTTTAGTTTTGTTTATATTCTCTATTTCATATTTATATTTTCTTGATTTCTTCATTTATCTTTGATATTTATTTTCTTGTACAATCTTTGAATTTGATGTGACTTTCTTATTGAATTTTGTGATGAATGCTTAAACCATTGATTTTCAATCTTTTCTTTTTTCTGATATACAAAATCATGCCTATAAATTTCTCTTGAAATATCATTTTAGTGATATTCCAATTTTTTAACATTTTATAGCTTCATTAACTTTCCATTTAAACTATATTCCTGTTTTCATTTTGAGGTCTTCTTTGAACCTGGAATAGTTGGAAGTATCTTGCTTAATATTTTGGGATATAGAGTTCAGAATTTTCTAATTATCTTTTTTAAAACTACATTTTTAATAAAATAAATTCTACTTTAATCACACTTAGTGGTTAGAGAATACACTCTGAAAAATTTCATTACTTTGAAATTTGTTGAGCCTGTCTATATGGCTTCCTCTCCTTCCTATGGAGAACAATTCATATACTTTTATCTTGGGACTAAGCAACTGTCATTGTGTATTAAAGGGGAGGAGAAAGGGTAAAGAAGAGTGAAATCCTAACTGGCCTACTGCTTCCTGATAGAGTTCTTTAATTACTTACATTCATAATTGCCATGTGCCTGTCCTTTGTGCAATTAGCTCAGATTCCAGTGCCTCCAGGTCTCCCACAGTAAAGATTGTTCTTACCTCTGGTGTTTTGGATTGTGGATTTCTCTATTATTATCAACCCATCTGCTTAAAATTTTCCAGATTTCCTCAAATATTTTGGTCCATTAATTTTTTGTTTTCCTGTACTTATTTCTTTTATAACTTCTTATAATCTCAAAGGAAACTTGGGGAGAAGAGGCAATAAAACTAAGCGTTCAGTCTGCCATCTTGAATAAGTTAGTGGATCATTTTTAGCAATATTTTCTGTGATCCACATTTCTACCATTTTTGAAAACAGCATTATGTAAAACACCATTAAGTATTAAAATTGAGCATCCTGGTAAGAATTTTTTTGTTTTATAATTGGAAAAAACTATTAAAGTAAGATTGTTCCCTATACACTATTAAAACCAACCATTTTTTTTAGCTCAATGCAGTTAATCTGTAGTCCAATAGGGGGAAAATTAATTTTTCTGTAAAAATGAATTGTCCAGTCATTTGTCAATACCAAGATAAGTTTCAAACTATGCATCTAGCCCAAGAGAGCTATGTCATCTAGCAGGCTATCCAAGAATTGTTATCAAAGGGGTGGTTTATAGTCAACAAGTTTTGGTAGTAGATAGAGCAGAGAGAAAGTGAGTGATCCGCAAGAGGCAGTATACCTCTAGATATGATTTTTTTTGTGCCAAAAGCTTCATCATTTTTTGGTTTTGTTTTTTTTCTTTTTTTTCATCTGCTCATTTCCTCTGGTTCTTTCAAGTGAGAGAAAAGTCAACTTGACAAAAGCTGATGTTCTTCCTCTGAATACTTTCCCAATTATTATAGCACTTTTGCTTCTTAAGTTTGAAAAGAGAGGAAAATTCCTCAGGGAAAGAAGCAGGTAGTTCAGTGTATTACCCTGCAAAAAGATTACAATAAATACTCTCCAGGACTGGAAGGTGAAGATTTAGAGCAGAAAGCAGAAAGTTATACTCTATTGTCACAAGATTCTCTTTGAAATAGTTGTCTCCATTAAAACTGGGTCCATTTCTACTTGAGACAATCAGCTGGCATGTGAAATACATGAATCTGTCCAACCTTGGCTTTTTAGACCCTTCTCTTAAATCTTCCACGTAAGCAGTTCAATCTCTTAAAATTGCTGATAAATTATTTTTTTCCTTTAGTATACAATCCAGTTGCTGCTCATACCATGTAAAGAAAAGTATAGAATATATTCCTTATATTGCAGCTTTCTTGTATGCTATTGTTACAACTCTTTGTGAATAGTTAAATGTATAAAATATGTGAATTTTCATAATGATGATCTGTGACTTAGCAGGTGTATATCAGAAGTATCTAATCTCAACTCTCTCAGTTTAGAAGTGTAAGCACAATCGCAATTTAACCCCAAGTACAAGGAGCAGGATATCCACTCTCCTATCCTATGAGGTGCTCAGGGATCCATATGGTCTCAGGGATAAACTATAGAGGAGCAACAGTCAGAGCAGCTGGCTTACAGAGCACATTCTCATGGTAGTGGCCTGTTGTTAGCTCAGAGACAGACTAATGAGGGCTGATGGTGAAGTTCGCACAATGCTTTGACTAATGGGAACTTGAATGTTGAGTAACTTGGAAAGACTTTTATTCAACAAAGTTCTTCAGCAACAAAACCACACTTTTTTGCATTAGACCTTTCAGGCTATTGTCAGGTTATTTTACAGTCTTTTCTCTGAAACCATGTTCTTGATAGAGAATACTGATATTCACGTGCCCCTTCCTTCTCCCGTATTTTTCAGACTCTGTCTTTTTCAATCTCACAGCCCTTTGTTTCCTGCCACAAAATGGTGTCATTCTCTTTCCTGTAATAATAACACTTAAAACCCAATCAGTAACTGGGATAATAATCCATTAAAACCAAATAATGAGCGATAGAAAACATTTTAAAAGGTTTTCCCTTTCATAAAGGGCAATGAGGGATGAATCACTCTGTAGTTCATCCTTACTGGTAAGGAAGAGAGTTATTTACTCTGTTCCTGGGAAGGTCTCTTCCCATCTCAACTACCCCTTCCCAAATTCTACCCAAAAGGGAGCTAAATCAACTACTTGTAATAGAGCTAAAAATAGAAAATGGAAAGGTTATATTTTTATAACAATCAGAAATTGGTATTCATATTCTTCTACTACTATACACAAATGTATATTGGAAATTTTGTTAAGAAAACATCAAACTTATGGTTCAGCTTCTGAGTCTACATTCTTGACTTCTGTGGTTTAAATCTTTATCAGTACACGACTTTTAGTTCTCTCGAGTTTTTGGTAATGTCACAGAATTGATGTTTAACAAAGTCTTGTAGAAATGTTTTAAAAAGATTGAGGTTTTTAGTAACAAAAACTACACTTTAACATTTTAGACTAGCCAAAGAGTTTGTCCTAAAAGATTTTATTACCTGTTTCAAAATTCATAGATACATATACACATTCTAATTTTATTGAATTCACATATTTTTTTTTAAAAAAATGGAAAGATATCATTTTTCTATTGATACCCAAAATGTAACATGTGTGTTAAAAAAGGGAAAAAAAAAACACACCATCTACCACCTTCAAAGACAAACTGGAGAAGTTATTTAGTCTGTCTTATTCACAATGAGCCAAAAGAGGGGCAAATACGCAAATACAACTGGCTAATTGCTTTGCAATTTGGCTTTATTTCCTTGACACTAATGGAAAATTTCTAACACCTACACAACTAATGAGTTGGGAAGTTATGAGCTTTACCTGAATACAGATATTTAGCCAGAAAGAAAGAAACAGTTTATTTGCTCCTTAAAGAATACAGGAGACTGAACAGACAGAGGCTATGTCTATATTTCAATTCATTGGGTGCCAGAGTACATGCCCTTAGAATCTTAGGGTTTAAAGGAAAACATGGGTATGAAAACATCTATTTTAAATCTCATGTATTTTAATGTCGTGATAGGTGTGCTGTCAGAGCATATAAAAGATCATCAAAACAACAAAAATAACAAACAATAATAATTATTAGTGCTAACTATGAAATGTTTATTATGTCTCAGGGTTTTCCTAAGTGCTTCATACGCAATACTCCCTGAGTCCTCACTGAAGAATGGAGGTATAACTCTCCTTGTTCTAATCAAAAACAATAACAATCTAAGAGGTAAATATCTCATCTCCACAGCTGGTAAGTGACAGAGCCAAGATTCACTATAAAATCTATCTAAACCCAGAGCCCATATTTTTAACCCCTCACTCCACACACCCCTTAGTTGGCCATCATGGAATAATTTCTAAAGAGGACACAACTATAGTTAGGTCTGGAAATAAATGTTAAATTAAGCAGACATAGAAGTATAGTGTATACGCTAATTTCTTCAGGAAGAATGTTACTTACATACCAGAAAAGGGTGTACACTTTATTTTTATGAATCCCAAAGCAATTTTTTGTTGTGTGATTATAAATTGCATAGAACAAAGTGCAGAGGTGAGGCTGATGAATTAGGCTGAGGCCAAATCATAGGGGTGCAAATGCCCAACTAAAATCTGGAGTTTCTTTAGGTCATCAAAAATGATTGAAGCTTAAGCTGGGAGATGGCATGGTTAGATTTTTACATTTGATGGGAGTCCCATCAGAGTAGGTGAGAGGATATCTGGTAAAGCCATACCAAAGTATCTAATGGAGAAAATGAATCATTTGTGAGAAAAGAAAGGCTTTACACTCAAAAAGGAAGCGGTTCGGAAGGGGAGCTGACTCTGGGTGGTGAACACACAGTGTGATTTATGGATGATGTGATACAGAATTGCACACCTGAAATCTATGTAATTTTACTAACAATTGTCACCCCAATAAATTAAAAAATAAAAAATAAAAAAATAATAAAATAAAATAAAAAAAAAAAAAAAAGGAAGCGGTTCAATCTAAGCAGCCCATGTGATGTACACATGAAGTCTGAAGACAGGAGAGTGTTAGGAGTAGAACTTTGGAAATCTTCAGTAGGAAGGTGCCTTTGTGTCTGGCTTAGGTCTAAGCAGTGGTTGCCTTGTGTGGGACAGTACTATGATTGGGCTCATCTGGTGGCGGTGGTCTCATGGCCTCAGAAGATGAGGTAGGGTCTGGGCCCATTTGGACTGCCCCACTCTCAGGCAGGTATACTTCGCTCCATTTGGCAAGCTCAGTCTGTACCTAACTTTACAAAGCACTTAGTTTCTAAGTCATATGACTGTCTCATCCACCTCAGAGTTTGAATATCTTCTTTTTCGTTCCTACCCAAAAGCCAGCCTACTACTCTCTATCATAGTCAGCTCCCTTTTAATTTTTATGTCTTAGCTGAAACACCAAGCTCTCGGGGATGGCATCTTAACCACAGACTGAACCACATCAGAGCACCCTCATGCACTCCCATAGTCCCCTATACATTTCTTCCAGAGCACTAATCATAAGTTATAGATTTAAGAAATTAGTATATCAATGCTTATCTCTTCCATTATTCTGTATCTCTCTGAGGGAAAAGCAATATGTGTGCATTCCTGAATATGTCTCACAAGCCCAACACATTTTCTGGAACAGACTCTCAATACATATTTATCCACTGACAAAAATGACTTTCTCATTGGTGCCATCTCAACTGACATGTTGAATAAGAAAAGTGTATCTTTAAGCTCTGACCTCACTGATTTCCCTGAATGTATTATAAATACATACATACATACATACATACATACATACATACATAATAAAAAACAAAAATAAACCTTGACGATTTACTTTGTGTTTCAAGAAACATCTTTGTGGGGATTTTCATTGTTTGGTCATTCATTCCCTCATTCATTCCACAAATAATTGAACACAATGCCCCACACTAGGACTGGGAATATGAGGGTGGAAAAGGCTAACCTTTCCTCTCAAGGGCTCAGTTAGTTCTGCCCACCTTCCAATGTCAGCTTTCTACAATTGTTTACATCAAACTAATCCTATCACCAGAAAATAAGCTGCCAGTATGCCATTCCCTTGTGTTTTCTATTAAAAACTGCCTGCAAAATGAGACGTGGCCCTTTCGTGATTTTCATTAGAAAGCGAATTGCTGTGATACCTTTGACAGGGATATAATGGATGGATAGAGTCAGCTCTACCTTATTATGGAGCGGAATTTTTTAAAATGCAATGGGGTCTATCAGACTTAGAGTTTCATTGTTGTTTAAAAAACTGGCATCATTGAAATTTTGAGTCACTGCATGAAGACAGGTAGGCTAAGTGTCTAGTGACAGTTTTTACATTGAATTTTACCCTGTAATGATTGTCCCTGCCATGTTATTGTTTCACGTGGTTGCAAGAAAGTGTTTTCTTCTTGCTATTTTAAAGAAAACAAGAATATTTTAGAGATTTGGTATTTGAACACCTTTCTGCTTTCTTTAGTTCAAAGTATTAGAAAAGAATGATCATTTGTGGTTTGTCTTGAAAATAAAATACTGCAGTTGAAAGTTGTTTTTTTCAGTTTCCCCAATATGTCATGTTGATGCCAACCTTTTCAAAGGAAATGTTTTGAGAGACTTGATTATAAAAACAGTGCACTCTGAACTGAAAGTAGAAATTTGGAGGGAGAGAGAGCAAAATGGTTTATATATTTTACTCAACAGCATTTGGTGCGTATAATGTATTATATTGAAGTACAGCATTTGTTTACAATTATTGTAACATCGGATAGTTGCATTTATGCTTGCTCACATAGATTATGTGTCTTTGTTTTTTGTTGTTGCTGTTGTTGTTATTTTGTTTTTTGTTTGTTTGGTTTTTTTAATAATTGGCCTTTTCTATAAAGAATTTAAGTAAGCTTTGCCCACTCTTCACCAGGCACCAGATGCTAGTATTACCTGAATGTGGCTTTAATCTATATGAAGATGAACCAAGATGGGTAGAGTTCTTAGCCTTCACAATGGAATGGCAGGGAAGTCTGTTCATAGAAATTTCTCTGGGTCACAGCTTGCCGCAGTCGTATTGGATCACCTGGTATTCCTGTTAGATCTAGTTGACTTGGTACTGGGAATGACTCAGAGATACTTTATCCAAATGTGGGTAATTCTCATTATGTACTTGACTGTGATTTAACCCCTGAAGATCTCCTTACTACAGGATTTAGCTGTGGTTCTAAACGTATGTTGGCACTAAATATTATAGGAACCATCTTGAATGTGCAGCCAAAATTAAATTCTGCTTCCTACTAAGTCAGGCGTAAGAACATATTTAGACAGACCAAAGAAAATGGATTAAAGAAAAAAAAAAGAAGAAAAACAAAATTGTCTGAATGCTTAATGTGACTTCTAAACACATAGATATTTGAAATATGTTCACTCAATTGACTTAATTGTACCATTTCATTCAGATTTCTAGTCTCATGGAAAGACAACTGAAGTTTCGGTGAGCTGAGCAGAATATATCTAAAGTAGAATGTATCAAAAGGAAATACCAGAAATTTAAAACACGAAACAAAACAAAAAGCACTATACCAGAAAAAGATGAATGCCTTTGATGGCTCATTAGTAGACATCACATGATTGAGGAAAAAAATAAATGAGGTTGAAAATAGGGCATTAGAAAATTCCCCAAATATATGCAAAGAGAAACAAAGAATGAAAACAAAACAAAATATTCAAGAATTCAGTATCATTTCAAAAGGTGCAACATACATAACATGGAACAAAAACAAAAAGAATGTAGCAAAGATTTGAAGTAAAGGCTGAGAATGGTCCAAAATTAATGACAGACACCAAAAACAGATCCAGGTAATTCAGAGAACAAATAGAATAAACATCAAAAAATATCATTCCTAATCATCTCTTATTCAAACTACAGAAAACCAAAGACACAAAGAACATCTTGAAAGACCCCAGGTTAAAAAAAAAAAAAAAATCTTACCCGTAGAAGAAGAACAAAAATTAAAGCAGAGTTATCATAAAAATCATTCAAGCTAGAAGAGAGTGATGTGAAATATTTAAAACATTGAACAACAACAACAAAAAACACCATCACCTAGAATTCTATATTTAATAAAATTATGATTGAAAATTGAAGAAGAAATAAAGGCAAAGAAAAACTGAAGGATTCTATTGCCAGCAAAACTGCCCTGCATGAAGTGTTAAAAGACACTAATGAGAGGTTATGTTTCACTCCTTTGGGTGGTAAGGAAAAAAGCAAAAGTGAACCATGTGATAATGGATTAGTGTTGGAGATGTCAGTATGAACTCATGTTTGGCTTACTATTTATACAGAAATTTACATATGATAATATTTATAAATATATGTATATATAAAATTAGTATATATTCGCTTGCTCCATCAGCTGAGAGGGCTGAGAAACAGTGAGTTTTTAGTAGCAATGAACAACCTCGGGCCCAGATATTGGTTTCTAATACTATTTGCCAATTAAACGAATCTGTATTCATGGAAGAAATGGCTGATTCTAGGATTGGGACATAAAATACTTAAAATGAGCTAGGAACACCTTGAAATGCCAAATGGTAAGAAGTACTCAAATGAGAATTCGATAATATGAGTATGTCAACAATTAAAAGGTCACAGTGGCCAAAACTGCAACAATTTGAGAAACAAAATAAACAAAGCAAGTTATAATCAAAAGTATTAAGTAAACATCCATGAATGTGTACTGATATAAATGATACTTTTTAATGGAGAGGGAATAGATATATTTCCCGTGCAGAAGAATTCCAGATAATTTATGTAGATACTTCACCCTTATGGAGGTGAAACATAACTCCCACTCCTTAAATGTAGGTGAGAGAGTATAGTATGGAAAGTGGGTGGAGGTGGGTGTAGGGAGAGTAAGTTAGTGAAAAAAAAACCTGACAAATACTACCTAACTCAGGTGATTATGGTTAACTTCATTAGTGGTAAATTTGGTGATTGTATGATGTGATAAGAATGAAATTTTGTGTCTGTGGCCTTCTTCCTTAAACCCATAAACGCAGTCTTATCTGAGAAAAACATAGACAAATATCAATTTCTTCTTTTCAATAAACATGATAGGACAACTTAATATCCATATGCAAAAAAAAAACGAAATTGTACCCCAACCTCACACCATACATAAAAATTAACTGTGAATGGATCAATGGTCTAAATGTAACTGCTAAAAACTATTAAACCTGTAGAAGACAACATAGGTGTAAATCTTTGTTACCTTGGATTAAGCAGTGTTTTTTGATATGACACCTATAGCCCAAGTAAAACCAAAGCGAAAAAAAAAATAAGTTGGATTTCATCAAAATTAAAAGAAAAAAATTGCTTTAGAGAACACTATCAAGAAAGTAAAAAGACAAGCCACAGAATGTAAGAAAATATTTGTTTACAGTATATCTGATAATGCTTTAGTATTGAGAATATATTAAGAACCTTTACTACTCAAAAATAAAAAGACAAATAATCCAATGTAAAAATGGACAAATGATTTGAATAGACATTTCCGAAAAGGAAATATATAAATGGTCAATTACGACGTAAAAAGATGCTTGCGATCATTAACCATCTGGAAAAGGTAAATCAAAACCACAATAAGACACCATTTTGCAACCACTAGAATGATAAAGTTTAAATAGACAGATAATAAAAAGTGTTGACAAGGATGTGGAGAAACTGGAATCCCCAGACATTGCTGGTGGGAATGTAAAATGGAGCAGCCACAATTTGGCAGTGCCTCAAAAAGTTAAGAGTACAATTGCCATAGGATCCAAAAATTCTACAAGGCACATATCCAAGAGACTGGAAACATATGCTCATACAAAAATTTGTGCTCTAATGTTTATAGCAGCATTATTTGTAAAAGCCCCAAAGCAGAAACAACCCAAATGCTCATTATCTGATGAATTAAAAAATAAATATGGTATGCCCATACAATTGAATAGTATTCATCCATAAAAGAAATGAAGTACTGATATTAAGTACTATGGTACAACAATAAATCCTGAGACCATTATACTAAATTTAAAAAGCCCCACATGAAGGCCATATATTATGATTCTTTATATGAATTCATCCCAAATAGGCAAATTCACGGAGATAGAAAGTATATTAGTGTTTTTCACGGCCTTGGAGAAGGAGAAAATGCGTATGGGGTTTCACTTTAGGACGATGAAAATATTCTGGAATTAGACAAAGGTAATTGTTTCACGACTTGAAGTATATACTAAAATCCATTCAATTATACTATTTAAAATTGTGACTTTTATGGTATGTGAACTTGATGTCAATTTTTTAAAAAATCCCAACTGAAGTTCCATCCCATATTTCTCACCACTATCCAACCAGTATTCCTCAAAACTGTCAAGGTCTTCAAAAATAAAGACTGAGAAACTGTCACAGTCAAGAGGAGACTAGAGAGACATGAAGGCTAAATGAAATGTGTATCCTGGATGACATCCAAGAATAGGAAAAGACAGAGAAGAACTACAGAAATCTCGTTAAAGTATGAACTTCATTTAATAATAGTGTATCAATACAGATTCATTAATTGTGACAAACGTACCACAGTCTTGTAAGATGTCAGTAATAGGAGAAACCAGATGCCAGGCCTATGGGAACTCTGTACTACTCGTATGTTCTCACTTTTTCTGTACATCTAAAACTGTGCTAAAATGATAAGTTTATTAAAAGAAACTTTCCTTTGAAGTACTGCTATTTCTCTCCATTATAAAGTAAATAGATCCAACAAACATTTAAATAACTTGCCTAAGGTTATAGCTCGTAAGTGCCAAAGCTGAACCCTGGCAGTCCGGTTTCAGAATCTGTCCTTTTAATCTTTGTTCAGAATATTTCCTGATCCACCCTCTACCCTTTTCAACCTTTCCCATGTCCATGAAAGCTGACTTATATGGTCCCCTTGCTCTGCTTCCAGATGCATCTGAATAATCTGCTTCCAGATGCATCTGAACCACCAGGGGATTGGAAGAAGTAAGAAGCGGAGCGCAGGCAGTGACTCTCCCATGTCTCTCCCTACAGGGATATTTTAGGCTGGCTGCAACCTCCATCAGCCAAAGGTCCTAGTTCCTGTGTGGAAGGACTTTCTATGAAGCTTTCTTTATTCAGGTTCCAGTAATGGCTCCCTGCCCAGCCCCTCAACACGAAGCACTATCTTATTTTTTGTGGTTTCCTTACACTGTACCTGTATCTTTGCAAATAGCCCTCTTATTAAACTCTTCTCACAATACTCAACTTGAAAAGACCAGCTTTTCCTGGCCAGGTCCCTTCCTGATACCACTATTATATTAATTCTCAACTTACAGTCAAAGAATATAGGTTAATATTGTACCATGGAAAAAGTTTAATTTCAGTGGCCTCTGATTTGTTCAACTCCTCCAAATATATATTGAGTTTATTTAGAACAAACACAGTATTCATTTATCTCTATAGCCCCATTTCAGAATTTAGTACACCATGTAGCAGGTTATTAGTACTTACTGGTGTGATTGAATGTATGGGTGTATGAATTCCTTCTCCCTCTTTTTTGCAGTCACATTCTCCTACAATGCAATGAAGCACCTCTGTCAACAGACCACTGAGTTTGATTGCTCATAAATACAACCCACTTTGGTCCTATCTTTGTAATTATTGCATATTCATAGCCTTATATTGGTGAATACAATGATATAAAGGCCAATTCAAACTCATTCTCACTAAATTCAGATTTTATGGATTATCTGTAATCATAACAATAACCCAAGAATAAAATATAAGGCAGAAGCTTTACAGAGTTATTATTTTGCATGCACCAGAAAAAAATAAAAGAATCAAGAGATAAAATGAAAGGAACAAAATAATAATAATAAGGGAACAAACCACTGCATACTTTATACAATAACAAAAGGTACATAAATCATGAGCTAGGTTAGCTTTTATCTCTTCCTTGTTAATAAGCCTTAAGACCCAACAATTACCATCCACTGAATTCTGAGTATTAACCTCCTTTCTCATTATTTTTTCTGATACTTGGAATATGTGTAACCGTTTGGGGTTAACCTCTCTCCTCCAAAGGTAGAAATGAGTGTAGAGGTCACTACTAATCCAAAGAGGTGCTGTGAAATCAGAATAATTGTAGAGTATTATAGAAATAATATATTATATTACACTAATAATAGCAAAAACAAAGGAGATTACTGGCAGTTTTGGGGCCAGTGGATATCCCGAACTTGTTCAGTCCTTCAAATATTACGAGGCACCTTTTATGAGCCTTTGGTTTATATTTGATCAGGGTTCTTATAATCCTACTTCAGGTAAATGTTTCATTTCACTAAATCAAAAGAAAATCAAATCCAAAGATGTAAGTGATGTACCATAGTCCTGGTTATAGGCTATATTACCAAAATAATACATTCTCATAAATATGAAATGATTATAATACACTCAACAAGAAGAAAAGTGCTCAGGCAGCTGTTTTAAGTCAGAAAGCCAGCCAGTGAATTTCTCCAGAAAGAGAAGTTCTAACAAGAACTCTACTCGAATTCTCTTTGAAATGTAAGAAGCATTTTTCCAAACCAGTGTTTAAGGATACAGGATTAAGCTTGAGATGCTGTACTGAGCTACCGTATTTATCTACATCCATTCATCTATCTATGTATCTATGTATCTATAGGTCTGTTTGTCTATCTACCTATCTATCCATCATCTACCCATCTAATTTATATATGCATAGGTAGGCTAAAGTGTGAGTGCATTGTGGTGGATTGAAAATGGAATTAAGTTAGAAATAATAACTGGGGAATTCTGAAGGTGGCTCCTCTATGTTGTGGCTGAACAGAGGAAGCTGTGTGTGTGGAAAGACTTGAATTAGCCCCTTTTCTTTACTAACTATTAAAGACCTGATTAGTAGTTTCTTATGTACATATAAAAAGTTAAGATATCAATGAAGCATTAAATATATGCATATATAGTAATAGCAAGAAATAACTCCCAATGATAAAATTACTTCTTATTTGGAATTGGGCAAAAAACAATATGATCTAAAGTGGTTTTTTAAATGTCTCTGTGCTGTCAACCAAATCTTTGTGAATTGTTGAGCGAGTTTTGCTAACCCTTTTGATATCTGAGAGAAAATAAGAAAACACATATTTTAAAATTTTGAAAATTAATCCTAACCTAACAATAACCATATCAAATAAGTCACACTATATTAGAGAGTTTATATAGCACAGGATTCTTTTTTCCACGTGTAAGAAAATATATATATATATATATTTTTAATTTTATGCCTTCCGTATTATCTGAAATATGTCAAAGCTATGGCTAAAAAGGGCAAAGAAACAGTTGTTTTCAGTTACATCAGTTTCCACAGCAGTTTGAAAAGGGCATTGTGCATATTTTGATGTTATTTCTCCATAGCAATGCTGTGGATGAGTTTAGAGATTTCTTGGTATCATTTTGCTTTGTTTTTCAAAACATGTAACTTGTGAGAATGTTCATTTTAGGTATGATCTCCCAAAACATTTTGCTTACTCAGAAATAAAAGCCAAATAAAAGTGTTTTATTCTCACTTTCCCAACTGTTAAAGGTCAGTTAAGTGTGTGTGTGTGTGTGTGTGTGTGTGTGTGTGTGTGTGTGATGTTAGAAATACAGATGGGGAAATTCTGAAGGTGGCTCCCTCATAGTGTAACTGGATAAAGGGAGCTGTGTTGATATTGACAGGCTTGAATTAGCCAAGCTCAGTGGAGACAATTTAATATTAAACTGGCAACCTAACTTTATATCTACACACACACACAAAGTTAGGTTGCCAGTTTAATATTAAAATGTCTCCACTGAGCTTGGCTAATTCAAGCCTGTCAATATAAACACAGCTCCCTTTATCCAGTTACGCTATGAGGGAGCCACCTTCAGAATCTCCCCGTCCTTATTTCTAACATTGTTACCCTTTTAATCCAGCAAAATGAATTGACCATGAAATCTACCCATCCCTGTCACCTTCAGAGAATGCCACTGTTCTAGGAAAGGGATTTGTTGGCAATCTCCCTGACAGTATTTCTTGTGCTAACCATTAATTTCACTCTCAGAATATTCCAGTCATCTGTTAGTATTCCAGCCCAGCAGCAGCTACATGGGGAAAGAACTCCAGAGAAGGAAGCTCTTGTGTATTCTGCTGTGCACTTTCTCCTCTCATCTGGGCCCAGGGGGAATGCTGACCAGAGATATTTTACTTGGTAGGGGGCTCCATTAGGGGGAGCTAAAGCAAATCAAAAGACACACTCTGCTGATGGCGGCCTCAGCCAGACGCTGGCTCATGGAAATTACTGAAGATTTTCTAACGCAGGTTGAGTGAATTCATCTTCATGAAAATCAGCCTTGAATATGACATTAGTTCAGATGACCTTCGAAGTCCTTGCCAAGCCTGAGATTCTGGGACACAAAGTTTTACAGTAGAAATTAGGTATATTAGAGTTACTTGTCCTCTTGCCTAATCCTTAGAGATCTGTGATAGCAGCACTAAGAAAAGAAAGGTAAAGTCAGAATTTTGAGGTGAACTTTAAGAAGGTCATTTAGGTAGAAACTCTTGGTTTTCTAATCCAACTCTTATCTCAAACCTTTTTTCACTAGCTACCTTCAGTTAGTGATAGCCATTTGACACATATCTGATCAAAAATACATAGATTAAGGTCTCTGTGAATGAAAGGGCAAGACTTCCCTATGAAATTCACATCAGACGTCTGAAGGTGCATCTGCCATCTTGAAGCTAGGTGGGGAAAAACAACTGGGTTGAGGCAGAAAGAGAGAAACAGGTCAATAAGAACATTTCTGAGCAGCACTCCCAGCTCTGGAGTGGCTTCCTCTGGATTTCTTGTTATGTGAAATAAATAAACCTGTGTGTTTTTAAACCACTCCATTTTTGTTTTCTGCCATTTTTAGCCACAGAGCTCTGAAACCGATACATTCACCAAGGTATAATATGTGGTTAGGAGCACATGGGCAAAATCATGCATTTAGTGAATAGCAAGGAGATGATAAGTCTGTGAAAGGGTAAAGTTAAGAACTGACTTTCAAGTAATCATCTGAGATTAGAGCAGAGCTTGAGGATAAAGCCAGAAAAGAGTAAAGAGGAAAGTAATGATAGGTTTCCATGAACTTGGTTCGTGTTCTACTTTTAAGAGCCCCTGGCACTGCCCCTCTCCATTTTCTATGGCCAAAGTGCTTCTCGTAAGACTTAAAGGCCACGTCTGGGCTAACCGCATCTAACAATCAAGAGTATGGATTTAAGGGACAGGAATTCACCATACTAGAATGCATCTCAAGGTCATGAATTCATTACATCAAATACAGAGAACATTCATTTGTTCTTAGCTGAAAATAGCCTGACAAATTAAAAGTGAGGCACTTTCATTTTGAGAAATAATGGCCAAATCCAGCACCAAGGGATACAAATTTATAAACTCTATCATTAAACATTCAATCTCCTTTTAGAGTAATAACCATTAGGAAGAGGGAGTTATCTAATTTTCCATAAAATTAAGGTAATTATCTGAGAAATTTTAAATTCTGCTTTTTGGCTTATCTGTTTGAAAAGCTTGTAGTGAAACAAAACATAATGAGAAGAATTCTAAACTTGGAGAAGGCCTAGGTCTAAGTCATGACTCTGTCACTTATCAGTTATGTGACTGTGGGCACATCACTCTGATCTCCGGTTTGCCCACAAGTAAAAGGAAACCATATCCCTCCTCTCTATTCTTGTGAGAATCAAACCCACCGATTCATTCAACAAACATTTGCTGATTGCAACAATATACCAAGCACTTTACTATTCTTTGTGAACACAGTTATACATTTAAGATGGGCATAACCTCATTCCTAGAGAATCTCTCCTATCTATTAGACAAGGAGATTATAAAAAAAAGTAAGGTGACTGTATAAAGGTAAAATATTACTTAGTCAAAATACTATTGTTTTGAGCTATCCTCATTGGTTTAACAACTATAATGAAAATGCATTGAATACATATGTAGGCCAGCCTGGGCAGTGATTGCTGTATGTCTGTATCCCAGATATATGATGGGTCTCCCAAGTCAAACGATCTTCATCTCAAATCCCTCATCCATACCCAATGGGAAACCTCATCTCTCCAAGATATTTGTGATTTTTCTGGGGGGCTTATATTCTCACTGTCACTTCTGTGACTAACAGTATTCTTTCTGTATCATGTAGAAACACGGCTAAGTCTCCCCACCCCCAAGTTTCCACCACTGACACCACCAACAGTAAACCTCTCCCATAATCACTGATGTAGATATGATTGAGAATTCCAGAATAATGGGAGGGATTACATCAACACCAAAGTGTAGCTATACAAAAATAGTATATTAGATGTTACTGTTATTTACTGTCTTAGTAATTTTACAAGTCCCACTGCATGAGATCTATGAACCTACCTGGGTCCAGCCTGTGTTATTTTGATAACTCCTCTCCCCTTCCCCTTTCTCTTCTCAAACGCTTTCTATTCGTTATGGAATTTTCAGGGGCAAAGGACAATGTTCTCTTCTTTCCTCATGTAAAGTAGTTTTGCTACCATGTTACTTACCCAGAATCGCACCTCTTGCCTTACACTTCTCACGATATTTTCATGAGTAAGTTATCATTCCCTGAGACAATACTCTGAAGTACAGATTGTTCATGACATTTTCAGAGGAAGAAACCTAGACCTACAGATTTGAAACAATCTGCCCAAGGTCACGTAACCAGTCAGTGAGAGAACTGAAATTCAAAGCTGGGCCATAATGTAAAAATCTCCATTGGACGCTCTGTGATCCTAATCTGTTCTGCCTTTCTTTGTGTGTTTCATTCAGGCTTTATTTTTGAAAGACATTTGAATATACCCCAAAGTTTTGAGAAAATACTTCCTTCCCCAAGATGTAAAATGAGCTTTAATTAAGGCAGAAATGCACCAAAAAATATTTTCCAATTATGTTGATATAATTATTTCCACAGCATGATGTCTCTTGGTATCAGTTTTAACAGGCAGTGGAGACATGGTGGTATTGGGCTATTACTACTGCAGGCCTGCTCTTAAATTAGACGTGGCATTTGCAAAGTAGGCTCTACTTCAACATTCTTAAACAAATATAGATGAAAACTTTTGTCTCTATTTAGACTTCCCACAGAGCTTCATTAATTCATCGCTGTCTGGCCCTTTTGGTCCCTCCTGGAAGGCCATGGCTGTAATGATGAGATACAAACCCAACTGAATATTCAACTTCACAACCTGGCAAGATGCCTAGAGCCAGGCAATGACAGCTCACTGTTCGTGTTCCTATGTAAATTTTGACACTTACCAAGTGAAAGAGGAGATCATATAATCATTCCCTCTAAGTGCAACAAGAGAGAAGGCAGAGATTCTGATGGCGATAAGACTTCTTCTTGCGGTGCAAAGTAAGGTCAGAGAGCTAAACTTGAATCTTGCCAAATCTACAAAGGAAGAAAAAAAAATACTATAGTTCTCTTTAAATACTTCTATTAAGTTGTGTCCTAAGCTAGATTTTAAACTATCACTTTTTTACTTTTTCTTTTTTGAGACCTCTATTTTTAAAAACTCCTTTAGTAAACACCAATGATATCATATTCGTGATACATAAAAATAAAAATAGCATATACTTCTAAAGACAGGCACTATATATATAGCTTTGATTCCCTTTTGAGATAAGTACTGTTATTATTCCTGAGAATCAGAGAGGTTAAGGACTTTGCATGGCATCAAACAGTTACAAAGCAATACATATATATTACATATATATACCACAGGTGCCAAAAAATGTATAAAGTGGACACTTTGGTCAACGTTGCTCAAGCAGTAGTTTGCTGTAATCAGAGGTGTCTGGACACTGATGGTGACCACTTTCAGCACCTCTTGTAATTGCAGAAGTCAAACGTGACCTGTATTCATCTTTTGTTACTGGTATATATTGAGTATTACACTTTTAATATGGCTTTCCTCTCTTAAAATGTGTATACATTTTCTTGGTACACACTGTATATAAAATAAGTGTTATATTTGTGACAAGAAAGAAAGGGGACATATTAGCAATCTGCCATTAATTTCTAAGGAGGGTGGATCATCGTAACAAAGGGGATGGTGGGCTTTGAATCCAAGAAAATGCATTTAAGGGTTAGAGTGCCACAGATTTAAATTACTCGTGACAAAAATAATATGGAATGATAAATATAGGAAGACCTAGTAGGGAGATCCCTGATTCTGAACCCAGATCACAGGAGAGGGAAAATAGGGAAGTTGTTCTGAAAGAGTCTATAAAGAAGACGTGGTGGCTGAAGAACAAAGCAAATGTTTAGAAAAGAACAGAAATGACATACTGGGCTTTGTATTGGTTTTTCGTGTGTAACATTTAATATAAGCCCTCTTGTTCTTTTCAAAGAAATTTTCAGAAAGCACACATTTCTCATGAAATGCTTGGTGGAATGGATTTTTTTTTTTTTTTTTTTTTTTTTTTATTGGCTACATGAGGAATTCTGATAGAACTTTGGAAGGTTAGCAAAAGACCAAACCAGTGGCTGCCCACGTAAGGAAGCACAGACAGTGCATGTGTTTTACATATTCCAACATTCCAATTATATAAGCCAACTTTGTTGAATTGGAAAAACTTATCAGTGGGATTAGAGAAAGTCATTTAATTCCCAAATTTATGTCCTAGATTCTAAAAAGACGAGATGCATCACTCCTATTTGCCCATTTTTTAGGCTAAAATTTTGGCACCATTCTTGCCTTTTACATCCAGATCTGGGCACCAGGATCACCGGCAGTTCTCATTGAAGACCCAGAGCTTCCCTGTAGCTCCTGAACCATTAGATGATAGGTCCTTTATTACACACTTCACTGAATCGTATGACCCCAGACACTGCACTGCCTTGTTCATGGATCAGACTTCTTCACTAACCTAGAAATTTACACCATCAAAATGAATATAGTACATGCAGCAAAATGTATACACGATCCCTCTTCTTCCTGAGAGAAGATGAGATGAAAGGAATAGGGCTATGACAATAAATCAGAAATGGAGAATGAACTGTAGAAGAGAGAAGAGGAGAAGAGAGGAGAAAAAGAGTCAAAGGAAGGAGAACCACAGTGGTTGGAGCCTAAAGAGAAAGAAAAGAAAGGTGAGGATTAGAAATGACTTCTGTCAAAAAGTTGCAAAGTTTTGCATCTCTTACTGTAGAGGCACACGCCCTGCCAATGACCTCTTGGAAAGGTGTATGTTATAAGGCTTAAAGATAAGAAAAATAAATCATCTAGACTTGTTGGAAGACAGTTGTTTAAAAGAGTACTTCTAATATTTTAGCATTCATTGAGAATCACTAAAATAAGTTATTTATGTAAAACTCAGATTCATGATCCCTGCTCCAGGAATTCTGATTTCAGTGACCTTGGGTGAGGCCCAAGAACCTGCATATTTAATAGGCTTCCCAGGTGGTTCATATACAAATTGACAAAGTACATGACTTTACGAACACACTGTAGATTAAAAGTGTAGCCCCTGAAGTTTTCAGTCCAAAAAAGACAGTGAGAACTATGATAGATCAGATTTTGTTCTCTTGCTAACACTAGGCACTGAGCTCACTGACTCAGAACCATTCCAAAGATTCGGTCACAGAAGCTTAGTACACAGTAGCCTTCTCTTATCTGCTATTTCGCTTTCCGCGGTTTCGGTCATCATTGGTCAACCGTGGTACAAAACTACTAGGGGAAAAATTCCAGAAATAAACACTTCATAGGTTTTAAACTGAGTGCCATTCTGAGTAGTGGGATAAAATCTTGCACCATCCCATTCCATCCCACCCCGGATGTGCATCATCCCTTTGTCCAGTGTCTCCACACTACATACATTCCCCATTAGCCACTTAGTAGCCCTCTTGGTTTTGAGGTTGACTGGCATTACGGTGTTGGTGTTCAAGTAACCCTGTTTTGCTTACTAATGGCTGCAAAGCACTAGGACAGGGATGCTGGCAATTCGGATATGCCAAAGAAAAGCCTGAAAGTGCTTCCTTTAAGTGAAAAGGTGAAAGTTCTTGACTTAATAAGGGAAAAAAACGTAAAGGCTGAGTTTCCTGAGTTCTGCCTTAACAACAAATCTCCCATCTGTGAAATGGTGAAGAAGGAAAAAAACATTTGTGCTGGTTTGCTGAGAGATGCCACAGTCACATAACTTTTTATTACAGTATGTTGTTATAAATGTTCTATTTTATTATTATTGTTATCAATCTCTTACTGTGCCTAATTCATAAATTAAACTGTATCATAGATATGTATGTATAGGAAGAAAACATAGTATATACAGGGTTCTGTACTATCTGTGGTTTCAGGCATCCACTGTAGGTCTTGGGACATATCCCCTAAGGATAAGCGAGGACTGCTGTAGTCAAAACTGTGCAAATAAGATAAAGAACTTAGCTAATGCTCCACTCAGTACGTGGACAATATTTGAGTGAAATGTTAGTACACCGCGGATTAATAGTATGCTAACGTACAGAAAAAATTACCCAGGTGATTAGCCTGAAAATAGATGCTACCATGTCTGTTGTCTATTCTTTGAATCCTCAAAATAATTAAAAGGCAAATTCACAGATCAAGTTTCCATTGTCAACCCTCTAAAGACATATCCTTTGTACACATCGTCTACAGATCTTCTGTGACTGGTTGTTTCACAATCTAGGTATTTCTAATAGAGCACAGGTCCATCATGCTGACGCCAGAAATGAAATAAAGTTGGATATGATCATATCCTCTGTCACAGTGAGCAAACTCTCCCCCTTTTACTCTCCAGGACTTTCTAATAATGCCTTGGTGCTATCATGCTTCCATTATTTTTTCCCTCATTGAAAGATGCATCCATTTAGAATAAATTGTATTGTTCTCTGTTGACTATGCCATATCCAGTGGATATCCTTTATTTGTTAACCTGCCTAACTTTTCATACCCGTGTGGTTCTTATCAAATGTGATATCCAGTTACTAAGAGATGGTTTATTAATAAAAAACCTAAAGATATGCACATATATACCCACACACACAAAGAATAGATTTATGTATGTATGTGTGTGTATGTGTGTGTGTGTGTGTGTATATATAGTTGTATGTATGTATATTTACATATAATGTATACATTTAAATATATGTATATATCCTTATTTATGTGTATACCCTGTATCTTTATACAAAACAATTCTGTGATATAAAATAGCTGTCAAGAGAAAAATTACAGAGTACTATAAAAAGTTTTCACAAAATAGAATTATAAGGAAAGAAAATTATTTTGGACCCTTATTTTAAAAACTAAACTGCTAGTTCCCTAAAAGGGGACTGGGGGACTGTGAAAACACATAGTATTCCATGGAATCACTATAATCAAATATAAAGATAAAAGATATATCTCAAAAATATCTTCAGAAGAAAACATATGTAAATGAAGTATTGCCTATGAAAATATAAAGTAATTTTTAATTAATAAAGTTTATTTAAAAAATTAAATTTGTTATTAATAAATAAAATCAACACTGAATTTAGCTAAGGAGTACGTTTCTCGTGTTTTCTTTTTTAACTCTCAAGAAACAAAAAGAGATCCTGATAATTCTGAATCCTCATACAGTGCCTGGAAAGAAATACTAATACACATCATCGTTATATCCACCTAGGCATTTCATCAGCATGCATGGAGGAAGATGAATTGAAGAAATGCTCGTGCACAGCTTTGAGATTTCCTTGGTTGTTAATGGTACCTGCCAAAAAAGTTTTGTGGTGAGTAAGTTAACTACTCATGCCACAACCTCTCTCCCAAGCTATAAGAAAGCACGCCCCAGATCAAATTTTGCCATGCATGCAGATATTTATTTATTGCATATATATTAACAAGAAGGTCCAAAAAGCAGCTCACGTGACCTATTTTGCTGATTCAAGTCCCTCCCTGCCTTGCAGAAAGCTTCATTCAAGGTAAACTCTAGGGTTCCAGATGTAGGACTACTCCATGTGCCAGCATGAGGGACACAGAGTCAATACCATAGCTGGAAGCAAGATAGTCTGGGGATTTAGCCTTCAGCAGTGCCCCCATGGATAAAAGATCAAGGCCTCTGACTCAATTCTTATAATTACATTTCCATGTAAGTGTGAGAAGTCTTTAAAATATAGTCAGTCCCCATATCTTGAATATCTTTTATTTCTGCAATAAGAGCCCATTTCTAACGTTCATCAGACTGATTAACAAACAATTAAAATAATGAATAGAAATCCTTTTCTGATATTCACCATGCATATGGACAAAGATGGATTTATAGTCCTCTAGCTAGAGTATAGACTTTCTAATGTCAGATTTGCTGTTCTCGTGATGCAGATTCTGAGTTAGGACACTGGCTCCAGATTTTAAGATTTTGTTTCAAATTTATTGGCATACCTGTACTATGGCAGAAGCACTTTATGACAAATTGCAGATATTCTAACAACAGCATTGCACATGGTCTAAGAAGTAGCTATATCAGAATGAATCGTGAAAGATGCTAGTGAGACTTCTATATAGCATGTGGCTCCCCAAGCTGCTGCGGAAATTCTTCCTAAGGTACATCATCAAGGCTAGGAGAAATGAATAAAGACCACAGAAGGCTGAAGCTAAAAGTGGGCATGCGTAAGCTTGAGGCACTTGTTGGAGCACGGGGTAATAGATTCCAAATGTGACGGAAGAATATCATGGTGGTTTCCACCCTCTACTCCCTTCACCTCTCACTCTTCTTATTCTGGAAGACATTTAATACCAGTCCCCTGCAGTTTGGTTGGAGTTGCGGGCTAGGTGAGATTGGGTGGAAACCATATTTTGTAGATATAAGTGGGTTAAGAGATTGATATTATGAGGGGGGAAGAAAACATGGCAAAAATGGAGAATGATTTCTGATTTTTGTATTTTGCAACTGCAGAGGTGGGGGTACCATTTAGTCATTAGATGCAGAATGCAAAAAACGAAACAAACAAACAATAAAACAGGGTTAAGCAAAGTGTTGTTCGTAACATACCAATTTTGTGGTTCAGAAAAGTCATGATAGTAGTTGGCTTTTCTAACCACCTCCTGAATCAAAATAATCTCCTCTTTGATTTTATAACCTTAAACCATCTTCTGAGAGAATTACTGGAAAAACAGACTAAGATGTTGGGATTATAAACATATATGGGCAAAATTATACATATATATGTACTCTGCTACAACTTACTTAAAAAAAAACAATAGGTGAGTTCCTGACAAGTATCATAGTATTAGTTGACAGATAGCTCTGATTTTAAGTTGGGGCACTGGTCTTTTTTAACTGTGGTGACTTCAACTCTGAGTCACAGGTTTCTCATCTATATAATCAGTATGCTAAACCCACTTCTCCCTTCTTTACAAAGCTATGATTCAAAGGAGTTGAAAGATGAGATGTGTTTATAAACTATAATTTATTGTATAAAAGTTACTTTTATCATAATCATCATTATTATAACAAGATTTGTATTTCTTCTTTCTTAAATGCATAGCTATTTCTACAGTCAAACAATTAATGGCATTTAATGGTTTATCACAATTATATTAATATTCATCACCTTCAATCTCTAGGTAATTTATTGCTTTAGGAGGCCAATAGGCCAATTGAAGTAGGCATGTGTATATGTACGTGTGTGTGTGTGTTTGTGTGTGTGCATGTGTGTGCATTATTCTAGAATGTTCTAAAATTTAAAAAGATTTTCTCAATTAGGTGTCTGTATTTGAATTGATCGATATAGCTATCATAGAATATATTGATTGCAGTATGCCCAATTCAAATAAAAAAATGAAAAAAAAATTATCCAAAGTAAGATAGCTTTTGCTAATGACATATATATAGCTGTCCCAAAGATACCTTTTACTAAAATAACATTAATGATGTCAGTGTGATCATAAAGAATAATTTAATCTACCTTTTAGTACCTTAAAACCACCATCTACTTCTTTAACTTTTTACTTTTGTTATACTTTCCTTAAAATAACAACAACAACAACAAGCAGTAGGTGATTTTCTAGTATCAGTGCTAGAATAAAAATTCGCTAAGTTGTGTCTAATCCCCCCAAATTTAAATCAGCAATTTTAAAATTAGAGCAGGATACATCAGGTCATGAGTTCATGGTTTTTCTCTTTTCACAAATACTTCAGCTTCTTTTCCCTGCACCTACCCTCCCTCATCTGTAGTTAGTGGAAAACAAAGGTTAATTTAGAAATGCCAACTTCAGACTGTTTATCTACCAGAGTCAAATATTGATGAAACACACTTGTACAAACAATAGTGGCCTTTTCCTTGTGCAGTATAGGATGTAGTCAATCATTTGGCAATTCCATTTTGGCACACTATGAACTATTTATTTGTCAAGTCCAGTACTCAGAGTTGCAAAAGCTTAGAGGATTTTTTTTTTCCTTTTACAGTAAACTATTAAATTTACAGGACCTACTGTTTATTTCACAAACTTGTACTATTGTATTGATAAATATTTAATGGTATTGAGCTCAATAGTTATTTCCTGTACATTTCATCTAAATGATGTTTTATTACTCTAAAACTGTAGAGCTGTCCATTGAGGAAGGAAAAGAAGAGAGGAAAAATCTTTCCAAACAGAGATGACATAGAACTCAATTCCAATTTGGAGCAAAGAGAGGAAGAGGAAAAACAACCAACCAAATATTTTTTGAGGTCCTGACAGATTATGGTTTAACAAAGTTTCCATTCAGAAAAATACATCTGGAAAACTCTATAAAAAAATTTCCGAATTGTTTAAGCAGAGAGACTTATAATGCCAGAGATTTGAAGTTGTTTCGAAAGAGAAATATAGACAGGTGATGATATAAATTCTGACATTTCTACAAATGACATAGCCTTAGTTTATTCAGTGGAGATGGAAGGGTTTAGGAGGAAAGAGGGATGTCAACTGAAAAGCGATTTCTGTAACAGAGAAAGTGGGTATTTGGGTAAATGAATAAAGTGAAATAACCTCTGAATAAAAAGGACACTCTCGTTGCATTTACAAATGAGATTGAGATTATAAATAAAAAAACATACAACCCACAGTAAAATAAAAACAGATTCTGTTTTTGCAGCTGTTATCTTTATAGTTCAATACAGTAGTTTTAATATTTTCCATGTATGAAGACACTTTTTAGATGTCAAAGAAATTTTTAGAGTTCCAAAATATATTTAATGGATTATCAGTGTTTGATAAAATGACTAAAAGCTATTGCAAATTTACTGATACTTTAAAACATTTAAAACAACTAAACACTGTCACAGCAGTATAAGCAAGCAAGCAAACAAGCAAACAAAAAAGGTGGTACATACTCACTAAGCCAGATTAAAGAGACAGGCCAGGCAGCTGACCAGAATGCCACTAAAATACCACTGAAAGAAGTAAAATAGTTTGCCAGATAACTCAGGTTAAATCTGACTTCTTAAACTCTCATTGAATTGTAAATTGGTCCTACTTCTCTGCTTACAGTAGATAGCACCCTCAAGTGGTAATTTCATAACTCTCTTCAAGGGCCCCAGGCCCCACTTTCACTAAGTAGATATTGAACAATCAAAAATATATAGGCTTGAAGAGGTGCTAAAATCTAGGCTCCCCAGGGACATTAATTTCTCCATCCAGTAGAACATAGATGTGTTAAATACAGTGATTTTTTTTTTTAGACTACAGTACATTGTATGCATATGGATTCAAATATCCTTTGCTCTAATCCTTTGTCCACTTCTGATGGATGTAGAGTCCACAAATAAGGAATAGCTGAATTAGTCAATAGACTCGCGAGTTGCAATGGCCCTCAAGGATTTTCAACCACCCATCTTTGTCTTGGTGTCAAAACTTCACTTGGCCCCTTTGTCATGGGACCTAATTATGTCCTTGTATTTAGCCTCAGATTCTCAATGGTTCTGTAGTGACATCCTACAATATATCACTTCTTTCATGGGTTAGCTTGAGTGGGCCTTGACCCTGCTCCCAAGAAACCCTAACTAGGTCACAGAGCTACATACACAGAGCTACATGAAAATAAGACCTAGCCAGACCATCATCTCTAATGTGTCTTTTGGAGCAAAAATTAATATAAGACCCAGTCTTATTTTAATATAAGACCGGATATAATATAATATAATATAATATAATATAATATAATATAATATATAATATAAAACCAGCTCTTACATTAATTTTTGCTCCAAAAGACACATTAGAGCTGATGGTCTGGCTAGGACTTATTTTCGGGGAAACACGGTATTCACCTAGCAGACTTTAATGTTAGCCTGTGCTCATGCCCAGTCACATAGTGTACAAACGTTATTTCCCCAGTTACATTTTGGCTCTTAAACTCCCTCCAGGGGTCATGGGCTGCTTTGCTTTCCTTCACTTGTTGGTCTTTGATCCCAATTCAGTTTTGATCTAAATTGAATTTATTGTCTCTTCCAAATCATGTAGACTTGCTTTGCTTCTTTCTAGGTTTGTGAAAGCAAAAGTTAGTGTCCTACTATGTTGTCACTTAAGAGCAGATATGTTACTCTAAATACACATGATATTTTTTACAGGACTATCATACATATTAGCAAAGACAGGTTCCTGGATTGGGGTTCTCAGCAGACTATCAGTCTCTTCCGGAGAGCTTCCTCTTTTTGCAGTTTCTACATAGGCACTGACGTTTTAGCTGCTAGATATTAGAATCTGGGCACAGACACGCATCTGACATTTTGAGTTTAGAGGATGAACTGAATATGATGAAATGACATGTAGATCATTAATCCATGGTTTTTCCAGTTAGTATGACTATATTTTATAAGTTCCTACACAACAGGAAGGTTGTCACTCAAAATATTAATTGGCAAAATTTTGATAAGAGAGTCCAAATATGTGAAATGATTTTCCCCCCTCCATACACTAGAAAGCATATTTAAGAAGACCTGACAAATCCAAATGTATATACATCAAAATCCATATAACAAAACTGACAGTACAAAAGGGATATAAGGACAAATCTGTAATCACAGTTGGAGGTATTAACACTCTCTCAGTAACTGAGGTAACACATAGGCAAAAGCATACCTACAGAAGTGAAAGTTATATATTTGAATTTGAATATCACTGCCAAATAACTTGCAATATTTGATACTTATAAAATATTCAATAACTGCAGAATACATGTCCTTTTCAAATTGTATGTGGGATGCTCACCAAGATAGATGATATGTTTCTGCAGTAAACAAAAACTGCAATACACTTCAAAATATTAAAATGTGCAGACTGTGCTCTCCTATCACAGAGGAATTAAATTAGAAATCAATTTACAGGAGAGAAAAGTCTAAAATCTTTGGAAATTAAACAACCACTTATATATAGCCCGTTGACAAAGAAGAAATCATATGTGATAATGAATTTTAATTCAAATACAGCCTATCACAATTTGTGAGGTGCATATAAAGGCAGAGGCAATGTACAGCCTGAACGCCATGTCCAGTCAGCTACCTATTTTTGTAAATAAAGTTTTATTGGTAAATAGTCACATCATTCATTTTTGTATCGTCTATGGCTATTTTTGCACTATTACAGCAGAGTTGATTAGTGGTAACAAAGACAGGAAGGCTTCCAAAGACTAAAACATTTATAATCTGAATCTGTAAGGAAAACTTTTACTGATCCTTCATACAACACAAAGGTTAATAAAAATGTGTTTAAAAGACTTAAAGAAGATTTTTAAAATTTATTGTTCAAGGTTCCTACCTCAAGAAGGTAGAAAATAAAGAGAACATTTTATTCAAAATAAGTAGAAGGAAGAAAATAAAGGGTTGATCAGTGAAATAGAAAAAATTCAAAATAAAATTAACAAAGTCCCATTGCTTCTGAAAAGGCTAATAAAATCAATAAACCTGAATACAATAATAATATATAATATCAAAATAAATATATATATATATAACATTTTATGTATTTAAGTATAAATACAAAATATATTTGTGTGTAACATGAAAAATAATAAATAATAACTTGGATTTTATCAAATGTCTTTCTTAAATTTGTAATGTTTTTCTTCTTATTGTATTAATTTGGTGAATTATATTGATTGATTTTCAAATGTTAAATAAAGTAAGATAAACTTTACTTGGTTATAATATATTATTTTTCATTTTATTGGATTTGATTGGCTAAAATTTTAATAATATTTCTGTGTCTATGTTTATGAGGGAATACTTGTTTATAATTTTTCTTTCTTGTAGTATCTTATCAAGGTTTTGGGGTGAGTTGTTTGGGCCTCATAAAAAAGTTAGAGAACCATCCCTCTCTCCTATTTTCTGAAAGAGTTTGTGTAACTTTTATATGATGTTTCTTTTTAATAGGTTTGATGTTACTCACCAGTGAAACGATATGTTCCCAAAGCTTTTTGTTAAGACAGTTTATGATATTGTATTTATGATTATATAGTATTCATACAAAAGATCATTTAAATATGGTGGTATCTTTATAAAATCATAGTATCCAAAATGAAGGCATGTGTCTAACAAGCTGAACAAAAAGAAATAAAACAAAACAAAAAACATAATATGTGTCATTTGGCATTAAAAAAAAAAAAAACAGGAAAAAACTCAGAAAACAGAATGCACATATGACAATATCATATCTGCATTAAAGTCCTTTCATTGGTTTGGGCAAATCAAGTCAAAAGCTTAACCTAATTAGAAGGCACTCATAGATTTATGTGGATTTTGGGGCAAAAGCACTGAAGGGGATTGAGGGTACTGCTTTGGGGCTTTTGCATTAAGCTCCAGCTGGGCCCAGCAGACACTATCCAAAAAATGACCTCCAAATAATTAAATGATTTCCATATGCTTGCTCATGTATAGTCATCTAATTCGAGTTTTGCCATCTCTTTCAAAGCCCACTGCTTCCAACTGTGCTGGCTCAGTGCTTAGAGGAAACTCACAATGTAAAAACCATGATATATCCTACAGTCGAATGATTTAAAAATAATAGTAAAATTACAATGGTCAGCCCTTCTCATGTGATCTGCAAAAGGGAGCCCTTTCTAAAAATGATGTCATTGGATTGATTTTACGTTGGAGAACTCTCATTTGATTTTGGGTTTCTAGAAGCAGTTTAAAGAATAAAATTATTTGAAAAACAGCATTTCATTAAAGACTAAGGGAAAAATAAAAGAAGTTCTGTATTTCTCAAAAAGAAACTTTCACATCCACTGATACAGCAAAATACCTTTTCTAGTGACAGAGAACAGACTCAGTGTTAAATCTGAACATCTTATTTGAAATGTCTTCAAGTAAAGTATGATTAGTTTTTCAATCAGCACTTATTGATTATGTGACTAGATGGATTTAATACCATTAAAAGAGCTATTGAAACATATGGTAAGAAATGCTTTATCCATGAAGTTGCACATCAGAGGTTTTTTATATAAAGGACGTGGACTTCAAAATGATTAATCCAAAATCTATGCACCTCCCTCTCTATTTCATGCAGGGACTGCTGTTCAACAACTATCCATACTCAGTTTGAGAACTACGATCTGTCTCTATCCTTCGTACCAGTAGTTGGCAAACCAAGGGCCAGGGACAAGCTAGCCTGCCTTCTGATTTTGTAAATGAAAACTTTTTGAATACCACCATGCCCATTTGGTTTTGTATTGTCTATGGTTGCTCTGCTCTACAATGCAGAGGTGAGCAGTTGTGACAGAGATGGCATAGTCCGTAAGCCAGAAATATTTAGTATCTAATCCTTTACAGAAAAAAAATTTGCCAACTCCTGCCTTATACTGACAAAAAAATACAAAGAGTACCACCTAACTCGATCCCATTTATGTTTCCATTCATTCTATGAACACTTGTTGAGCATTTACTGTATTTCAAAATATATCTACAAAGATGAATAAGACACCAAAACTGACTCTAAGAATCAAATGTTCCTTTCAGTGATAGTCACAAAATTAAACAATTACAAGGGAGTGCAACAGATGTCAAAAGCAGCAGGTTTAGATTTTACTTGTCAGAAGAGGACAATATTTGATGATTTAATGTAAAAACATTCATCGATAAAGTTAGATGAGAATGATATTCAGACAGAGAAATGCATATGCCAAGCCCTAGAAGAGTGAACCATCGCTTTATGCAGAGGGAATATCAAGTTTAAGAGTTAGAGCTGTGACCCATGGATGGGTTTGTAAATAAGACTGTGTAGGCAGATTAGGGCCTGATTCAATACTACAGCACTCAGTGAAGGGTGATGAGGAAAGCAAGCATGATCACCTCTGCTTTTCAGAATAACTCAGACAAACGTTTAAGCACTGACAAGAATTAAGAATAGATGAGGTTTATGAGAATATAAACCGAGACAGGGTATTAGGATTATTTTAGTAGGAGTGATAGAAACCCAACTTGAATTGGCTTAGGCAAATTAATTAATCAATTAATTAAACACATACATACACACACACACACACTTTAGTTGAGCTTATTCTTTTGGAGGTCTTTTTGCACATTCCCTTGAAAAAGGAAAAGTCCTTCGCAATAGTTCTAGGCAAATTAACCCAACTCATTTTTTTTCCTCATCCCTAAACCACCCATTGCACACTGATCTGAAAGGAGATAGGAATCATTTCCCCATAAGTGAGTCTGAAGTGAGAAGCATTAACATATACTAATTCCTTAAAGTTTTGTCACAGAGTTATTTTAGGTTAGCCTTGATTCTCTATTCAGTTTGTTGAGTACATATTGCTTTATTGTTACTTGGTGCAGGCACTGGATAGAAATGCAGTGGTGGAGAAGCTGTCGCGGCCTTCAAGGATTTCAAGGATTGTTCCATCTAGTAGATGAGAGGAAAAACCAGTAGGTAAACAAAGAAATAGGAAATCTCAGGGTGCCATGAGAACACAAAGAGAGAACAAAATAGGGGAGGCAGAGGTTGTCACGAAGGTCACCCAGAAGTAGAATTGCCCACAATGAGACTTGAAGTAGAGTAGGATTCAGCTAGCATAGAGAAAGAAGCAAGTTGCAAATAGACAAAAGGAAATATTCAAGTCCTTGACAGTAAGGCTGCATTAAAGAGGAGGGTAGGCATGAGGGATAGATGGAATCCAAGATGTAAGCCAAAGCCAAGTAATGAAGGTTGCAAACACCATGATAAAGAACCTGGACTTTATTTTGAGGGAAATAAGGATGAAGTGAATAATTTTAAGCTGGAAGAGACTCATGATCAGAATTACCATTTAGAACAAAAACTCGGCCATATGGAGATTCGTTAGTGTCTCTCGGTGTCTCTCATTTCAAGCAAACAGTAGTCATGCAGAGTTAGAATGCTTAATTTCAACTCTGAGAATGCACAGGTTCAGAGCAGGCGTGGTACTCACTGTGTGCAACCACTCTGAACCTCAGCTGGTTTCCTCTGTGTAAGGGGAATAAGAATACTTCCTACT
This sequence comes from Rhinolophus ferrumequinum, assembly GCF_004115265.2. Classification (NCBI taxonomy): domain Eukaryota; kingdom Metazoa; phylum Chordata; class Mammalia; order Chiroptera; family Rhinolophidae; genus Rhinolophus; species Rhinolophus ferrumequinum. The sequence continues at coordinate 14,995,134 of NC_046289.1, forward strand.
TTAAAGGATTCTTGTGGAAACAAGCGAGCTAATAGAACTCAGAAACTCTACAATAAAGCCAAATACATAGGAATTGCTCAATAAATTGTCACTACTGTTATTGTCTTTATTATTCTAAGTGGTTTTTCAAGAATGCTCATAGGAATTATATTATATGAAGCTATATAGACACTGAGATTGTGTGGGAGAAGGAGACAAAATAAGAAAGCAAAGGAAAGGGCAAGAATGAGAGAGAGAGATTTTTATCTTAGAGAATTTTTTGTTTTTCATTTGATAGGAAGAACTTTAAAAAACTCTGTCATAAATAAGCATTAGTTTTACAGTTAGCAAAATGCAGCAACCTCTGGCGTGAAATGAAACAGCTACTTAAAAGAACACAGCCTCTCTGCAGGGGAAAAGAGTACTTTAGTCAACCAAAACCATAGGCACCGGTGTTAATCAAAACATGTTTCAGGTAAAGATCATAATGTGTGTTTTCACAGCATTAATTAAGAAAGCAAACTATTATCTGGAGGAAAATTAAAATGAGGAAGCTGTTTGATTATCCATAACTAGTCTTGTAGAAACAGGGAGGAAATAAAGAATAAGAGAGAAGCAGATCATATATACCCACAGGGACATAAGTTTGTATAGTTTTACGACTTTCACTAATGAGAGAATAGCCCCTTGGTTTTATCAAGCAAACTGGAGAGCATATCGATAATTCAAGTTGTTTACCACTCCCCAAAGAATCTAGCAAATATCATTTTGATGTAATAAGACTTCTTTAAGATAGAAATGGTTTTAGTAAAAACATAATGGAAACCTTTTCTGTCCTTTTCCAAACTGTTCTCTGAATTCCTGTTTGTGTCTGTACCACAACTATGACATAGGCCAAAGGATAGATGATGAGACTCCCCCCCTTTAAATGAGATGCCCAAAGACCAATATAGACACATGGCTGGCCTTATCTTAAACAAAGTAGAGGGGTGATATGTGGAGTGATTCCAAACATGTCACAAGCCCCCAAATATGCCACCAACACATCTGAAATTTTGCTATACTTGTGGGCTATAAAATGGCTGTACAGATTTTTTTTTATAAGACTAAAGGTATTTCCAGGCATACAGGAATAATGCAATTATCCCTGGAAGAAAAAATAATCATAAATTCCACAGGGCAATTGAATTGATTATAACATTTTCCTTTTTTGTAGAAAAGACTGAGAGTGGTGGTGAGCAAGTAGGCAAAGGAAGAAATTAAAATAGAGGAAAGGCCCAGAAAGAGGAAACATAGTCTTTGGGAAAGAGGCACTACTACCTCCTTCCTTATACGTAGAATGCCTGATTGGGCTCTTCTGAAAGCATGATTAAAGATGGAAGTTAGAGCAGGCAACCGTACAGCTTGTTTCTTGCACATGTCTGTTCCAGGATTTTATAGAAGAAACTGGAGTTGACTTTAGAGGAAACTCTTAAATTAAAAATCCCCAAAGGGATTCTCAATCTGCTCATTAGTGCCTGATTTACTCATGTTTTCTGATTGCTTGTCTTGCAAAAGAAATTTGTCTTTGCTTCTTTAATATTATACTTGACCCTCCTAAAGAAACACTTAAATTATTATTAATACCCTTAATATTTTTTGCTAACTCCCACATATTTCATCTAAGTTTCACTTTGACTTTAATTCTTTTCTGTTTTTCCATGTCACCATCAGCTCCCATTTTGATTGATGCTTTCTCCAGGGGTCATACCAGAATAGAAGTCAAAGGTGACCTCCATCCTCAAAACGAATAATCTAACTTTGAATTCCTCTCATCTCTTAAAGCAAATACAATTGGCCAAGTCTTCTGCAAACTTAAAATGATTCCCACCATCCTTTTGTTTCATGAATCATTACACACTTAAAAATATAAATGAAAAAATAAACAAAGAATCTAGAAATATTGTCTAGTTCCATCTGGTCATTTTAAACTGGTTAGAAAAAGAACAAAGTCTTCCAGTTTCTAGGGTACTTGTCTTAACTAATACACACAACTGTATAAATACATAATGCAGATGAAAACAATAGGAAGAAGGGTCAATATGGCCACCCTTCCTTCTCTGCATTCCGACACTTGGACTGGGCAAGGATCCACCTGCACCACCATATGTCGGCACAGCAGAGAACTGAAAAGCTCTTCTCTTTGACCTCCTGGGATTCCTACATCAGACGGAATTGAGCTGAAGGCAACAGCTGGCTTGCAGATGTGCCAATTTACCCACATTTAACCATCCTGGGCAAAGACAGAGACACCTTTGAATGTGTACCCAATTCCATGTGGTCAATCAGGAGCCTTTGGTCTGTTTGAACGTCTCTTGGACCTATGTCTTTACTTTGCTTACAGGCTGATGGAAACAGACTGAGGGGGATTTTAAATGTGGTGGGGGTAAAGTGAGGATTTGAGACTCGGTCAGTATATGGAGTCAAGTCAGATGGATATTAGGTGGTGTGATCATTTTAAAATGCAGGTTTAGACTGCAGTTTTGCAAACATACTTAGGAAGAAATAATCTCATTGAAAGAAAACGAGGCAAGACCTGGATGATGGGGCTGGAAACTGCTATGAACGAAGAATTATATAACATGGGAGACAAAGTTACACAATCACCGGAGGTTAAACAGAGTCTTTTTAATGTATGTACATAACTAATTCCAGGTTGTCTTACAGCACACATGGCAAAAAATAAACCACATATAATGTTTATCTTTTCTGCCGTTCTATTGCTGACCTAGACATGGACAGGCTCAACAGACTGAAAGTTGAGACAAAATATTAAAAACAGGCTGCTTTCAATTTGTATGTATTTTAAGATTTAATTTAAGTTTTGGGAAGTGATAGTTGTTATCTTTTCAAAGTAATGACACCAAAATGAATTCAGAAGGGAGCACGAGTAAAGCACAGTGCTAGTCAGTGTTTGATGCCAGGCTCCACCGCTTACTCCTATGTTTGATTCAAGTCTCCAATCACCCATCTACCCACATCACCCCCAACCCTGGCGAGGGATGTGCTTACCCCTTAATTACCTAGTGAGACTGGCAGGCCGGGGCTTAGGAAAGAATAATTCAAAGCTGCTATCTAATTGTGACACTGGTTAGTTACACTGTCCTCATGAGTGACTTATAATCCCCACTTTAATACTTTGCAGTTGATAATAGAAATTCCATAAGATATAAAAGCTATTTTCATTTGTTCACTTAATTCCTATTAATGGTGTGCTAAAATTGTAATGTTTTGTAAGAAAAATTTCAAAATGCGTAGCTTGTCATTTAATTAAGAAAAATCCTAAACAGGGATTTTAATTCAAAATTTCAAAATACATATATTACTTTTTAAAAATCAATAACGTACATATTTTCCAAAATATTAGAAAAAATTATAGAAACAACCCACTTTTTGTACAGCAGGTTATAAAATTGGATGCTAATACAAACACTTGGAGGGGGAATACCATAATGGCTAATGCAATAGCTATACTAAAAAATCATGACGTATCAAAGAGATAAAATACACATATGTATTTACAATTTAATCAAACGGGGGTTCTTCTGAGGCATCTTTACAGATTCCAGCCTTACAATTTTTTTTGGTCTAATTAGCTACTTGAAAGTTTCTGAAAGACCTGCTAAAATAAACTTCCTTTCACTTAACCTACATATCCCACTCTCTTCCATTGCTCTTGCCTCAGGATATCCAAAGCGTCTTGAAAACAACACAAACAACAATGGAATCGCGCAGCATGGCAAGACCTTCCTTTTGCTCGGCTGGCTCCCATTTGAATGAGGGGAAAGCATAGCAATGTAAGGCTACGTGAACAACTTCTGATTCGGTCTATGAATTATAGATGCACTGCTGAGGGGCCATTTTCCTTACAGTTTCCGAGGCAAAAACAATTGGTAAATATCTAACGCTCCTAACCCAATATGTTAATCAGGCAGTAAGGTAGACATCCATGACCTCTCTCTGCTAAGTTTAGCTAATGGCATGTATAACTGCATAGTCCCCTTTTTCTCCCCTTAAACACTACATAATGGGATACATTCTCCCACAAGGACCCGAAAGTTTGTGTTTTCTAGTCATGAAGTTTTGCTCACTATTGTAAGGTCAGCACATTCATTTCTCAGCACTCCCAGTTCCCAACGGCTATTTAAGCTGTTAGTTCATTGAGTTCATCTGTCATGGGTCTGCTTTAACATGCTTGCCAAAGGCTCTGAGAACTATTCCCACTCTGCTATTTCTTTGTGTTAATGAATCACTTTGAACTAGTCAGAGATATCCTCACCATTGAATGGAATTCCTTATGTGGGTTCAGTGTAACAAAACCAGGCCGAATGCTGGCACCTGCTTACTCGGCTACATCGTCTGTTCTTTTGTGAGCTGTCAAGGGTATCTACAAGTCTGAGGGAGAAATCTTGCTTCATCAACATGATGAGATACGGCACAAGGCCTTTGCATAAAAATGCCAAGGCACATCCACAAAATAAATAGGGACAAGAACTTACATACTTTTTAAAGCTATTCAGAGTTCTCAACAGATACAGCTGAACTGGGCTTTCAAAATTAAATACTCTCCTTAATGTGATTACAATTCTGATCATTATGATTATGATTCATTTAGCATTAGATTTCTCTAGAATTCTCCCTCTGTGTGGGGATAACTCTGGTCTAAATGATGTTTGTCCTCTCCACTTGCATTATCATTTAGACACTTACAAACTGTATTTCAGTTTGTTTGGATTTTACAGGAAACACCTTAGTGTCGTGCCTCTCTACGATCAGGGCATCCGTGTCATTTAAAGCCATATCCCCGGGAAAAAATGGTCTGTATGCCTCTCCAGAAACTATAACAGGGAAGACCCACAAGTCATACAGAAAATATATTATTTGTAGCTGCAGAATCTTCAGGCTTTCATCTGATTACTGAAGCCATTGCAATATTTTTCCTAGCCTGTAAAAGGGACATGATACTTCTTTATAATAAATGTGTCACAAAAATTTCAGTCATTTTGACTTAAGTCACAAGTTAAAGTTTCTGGGTTTTACTTCATGGATGGTGTAGATGCGTTGTACACCAGAAGCTGAAGCTGAATAATATTGTGTGTCAACTATAATTTTATGTATATATATATGGTCACGGGATATGGAGCACAGCATAGGGAATAGAGTCAATGGAATTGTAATCGATATATACGATATCAGAGGGGCAATAGATTGGGGAAGCGGGGGTTGTCACTTTGTGAGGGGTGAAATGTCTAACTATTACATTGTTTTGTACACCTGAAACTAAAAAAAGTAAAAATAAAAGAGAGAAAGAGAAAAAAGAAAAAGATTCTGGGGTTTGTTACATATCCTCATTGCAAGTAGAACATGCTCTTTTGACTATGAGAATAAAGATCTGGCATAAAGTTTATGTCTGTCTAATCCCAGGGTAGCTTCTTACCCTTTTATAGTTTCGTCAATGAAAAACTGTCTCCAGGAGAAAAAGGGACAGAGACTTGGGTCTTAGTGGTGTACCCTCTATCTGGGTAACTGGTGACCGATCTCAGTAGAGCCACCTGTGGGAACATGGCAAACCCAGTGCTGACAGGTACAATGAGGACACACTTGTGAGCCCCATAAAGTACACAGATAGCATCATGGCCACCCATGCACATTCGTTCATCAAACATTTTCAGCACCTACTCTACCCAGCTTTGCAAAAACCATTGGCAGGGCAGTGATGAACCAGACAGACCTGATCTTTAAGGGGCTCCATTCTACTCACAGTCATCTGCTCAGTCCTGAGGAAGATGACATTTGCTTTTACCATTTTCATTCACTGAGCATTATGTGTAACTTTTCTGTTATTCATAAATAGATCAAGAGCTGGAAATTTAGTCCAACAACATTTACTCTACTGCTATCATAAGCATAACACTATGTTGGGTGTTTTATGGGATACAAACTGGCTAAAACACCAAGGGTGCATAATATGAGAAGTGGAGAAAGGGAGACACATATATAAGTGCAAAATAGAGAACAGTTCGGGAAAATCGACCCCCTTAGGAGTAGCTGTCACATGAACAGGTATTTGATGGAAACTTTGCAAAACTGTGTAGAGGCAGGTTATGGTGGTACCACATATTAGATCCTTCATTAAGAAAAGGGGAGTTAGGGGGAAATGCAGATTAGAGACTACTGAATTAATTCCTGAGGATGGAAGAGTTCAAAGATGATTTCAGGGAAAATAAGGGAAAGTTTAGAATATAATAAAATGTGGAGCAAATATAGAAAGAGTCTTAACGTCATGCATGGGCTCAGAACACCTTTACTTTTAAAATCTCTGGTCTTAAGGATAGTCCATCACTTTAAAAACTGTCATCATTCAAGGGTCTTCTGAAGGCCAACCTACTCCATTTAAGCTTCCCAAAGTACTGAGCCAGTACTGCTCTCCCCTCTCAGAATACATGCGACCCTATCTGTCTACTAAAACAATCCTATGCCTAGAATTATACATACTTAACGCTTATTTGGTTGAGTCTTGTCTCCCCAGATGTTAAGCTATTGAAGAAAATCTACGCTATGTTTTTCTGCTCTATTTCCCATGATCCATAGCATGCACATAATGAGATCTGAACAAATACGTTTTGCTCTGACTAGACATGTCTAAGAGCAATAAAAATCCCTTCCAAATCCCCGTCAGCAATGACTTTTGTTGACTTATAATGTTAAGATTCTTCATCAGATCTCTTCTTACCTAGCATTTATCCACTATTGCTGTACACATATGCCAAGTACTATAAAATAGGTGGAACACTGATACAGCCTTGACCTCTAGGGATGTGACTCTAAATCGTTCCAACCATGACCCAAGCATCAATTTTGAGTGCCAGACATATGCCTAGTTTCTTGCTCCAATGAGTTACCCGTATGTTCCCTTATGATAGGAAAGAACTGAAATAAGTACAGTGTATACAGGAAAGGCTTCTTTGTGGATGAAAATACATGCATTCACCCGTTGATTTTTCATCTCTGCAATGCAGTGTCAGAAATTTCAAGGATAAGTCTTACTGTATAGCATCCCAAATTATCACAATCCATACTTTAAGATAATGCTACTTAACAAATCACCCTAGCTATCAAGGACAGCACAGATTTTAAAGAAACATTAAGTATTATCTTTATATGCTCACATTTCTAAGTAGAAAAAAAATATATGGAACTTTCCTTTGACCATCAAAATACATATGCAAGTCAGCATCTGAAAAATACTAAAATAATTATCCAATAGTTTAAATTTATGGAGAATCCAACACTTTTTTTTTTCCCCTGACAGACTGATGGTGTATTATAAATTCCAACAATTTATACTTGAAGGCCCCAGCTTCCCATGCCTGCCAACCATGTCACAACCTTAAGGACTTATGGCCATTTCGCTGGGGTTGAGCATTTCCATGATCAACCTTCAAGCAGTGATGCTGTGCCCATATTTTCACCAGTGACAGATGAATCCACTTACCCTACCACTTCCTGTGTGACATAACGTGAGAAGCTCTGCCGACATTCACATTTCTCGATATATCAAAGTTTCGCAGCACAATGACCTTCCAATGTTTGTGTTCAACTGTTTATAACCAACAGTCATTACTTTGCCAACACGGGAAGGAAGGAATCTGGCTGATGCTCACGTACAGAACAGGTACTGCAGGAGAAACTGGGCCTGGAAGTCAGGTTGCAGGAAATCCCATAAAGGAAAGTATGGGAGAGTGTTAGCATCTTAAGCTGCTGATGTGATGAGAAGCAGTCTGAGAATTACAACAGCCTTCTCCTTTTCAGTGTATTGTTTAAAAGATGCATGAATGCCTTCCAAAAAATTTGCTCTATGTCTAATTATTCATTTTTGTTTGAAATTGTCACTCAGCCACCCCTCGTGGTCATGATCATTCAATCTAAACCCTCTGGGATAATCCAGTGGTCTCAACAGGCAAAACATATCCTCCTATGCTTGACTTTGAACTCTAATCATGGGTGCTTTCCTGTTCTGATAAGCGAGATGGGATCATATGAGTTCAGTGGAATCCTTTGTGTAACTTAAGTTTAAAATCAAGCACAAAAAGAATACCGAATACTTTGTTTTGTTTTTTATTCTATTTTCAGCTCCCTTTCCTGATTAGTCCTTCTGGGTCTCAACATTCTAATGTCGAAGCACACATAGGTGTATTAACAGGAATTAAATCATTAGCATTCATGTGCCGGACATTATGCTTTTTCATTTAATCCACTCAGTAGTTCAGTGAAGTATAATAGCTCCTATCATCACCTTCATTTTACAGGAGACCAAAGATGCATATGAACTTGTCCATCCACACTATCAGAAAGGCACAGAGCAGGGACATGATCCATGCAGCTGGTGTCAGAACCTGCTCTGGATCATCAACTTATACAAGAGTGTAAGAGTATTTCTCACCAAGATTTAGAAGAAAACCTGCCTAAACCAGAAACAAAATTCTTCCCTACCCCAGAGCCCACTCTGAACCTGATAACTTTCTGAGAATGTGTGTTTGTATTTTTAGGAAATGTAATCGCACACAGGATGTGAGCCCACTCCCACCTTATGACACCAGGTACCCTCAGAAGTCCTTCACAAGGCACTTCCTGTAGAACTAGTTTTTGGCCTGTTTGTTTCTTTTAAAGAGACAGGGATTAATGTGTGTCCTCCAGGATGGCATGAAGATTTCATCACCCATAGCAATTCCAGCTGACTGAAGGTAGTTACGTGGAGGGATATGTGAGAACGAATTGTGAGACAATGATAGGGCTCGACTGAAAAGTATTGTTACCTATGAATAATGGCTGCTGTGGATACTGGAGGTATGAAAGGAGCACACGTGCTAGTTATCTGCCATCTGTGCCATAAATCCCTGACACACAGTTAGAATGACTCCTCAGCAGTTGAGTAAAGAAGAGAGCTCTTAAAGTTACGAAATTATTCTTGGATAATTTCCTTTCTGTTTCACTTCTTTCCATCATTTATTCTATTATTTTCCCCTTTCTTAAATCAACTCTACATTTAATTAATTTGGTGAGTATAGCAATAGAAAAGAGGCCACCATTAATATCTCCACACCTAACCAAGACTTTTTATGGAATCACTGGTAAACTCTTACAATAACATTCTCTCCTGAAGGTCTCCTTTCACATTCCAGTGGGCATGTTTCAAATGCAGTTCTGGATTTTTCCTCCTAGAGATTCAAGTTAGAATACCCAGGGTAAATCCAGATGTGCATCTAATGGTCACTACAAGTAACTGAGGCAGGGGGCCTTTGGGCCATAATTTGACCAACAGTGCCCGAAACCAAGTTAAGTTTCCCTCTTATCCATGCTCTGGGGCAGGATATAATACCAGACAGACATTCAGTGTTTTTTTCCATTTCGAGGCCATCTAGTATTCTCCCAACAAAGTCACTAGGATATGTTTTAATAGGAGCATTATAACCCTATGTTTCAAAATGAAATTGGAAGTGGCCTATTCCTGGGCTCACTACCCCACTCTCTGCTCCCCTGGTTTATCTTCTGTCCCCCGGTTTATCCCTTTTACCATTTATCTACGTGGAGTTTCCTCTCCTGACTCCCACAGAAGCCTGCATTATCTTGAGTACGGAACTGTGTTTTACTCTTCTTTGTTACTTACAGTGAGCATACATAATAAGCATTCAACGATGTTTTTTGGGTTTTTATTTTGCTGCGTCTGTGTGTTGTTTTTTTTTTTTTAAAAAAAAAAAAGAATAAAATAGATCAAGCCTTTACTGATTTAATTGTCCTTTTGAGCAAGTCCAATCATGGCCCTAGATGTCTATTGATCACAGTTATTCATGATTTTGATGAAGATAATAGCAACAACCATTAACTGAGCTCTGTTTTCCAGATGCAGATGTTGTGTTGTGCTGAGTATTACCTTCATTCTTCATAACCATCCAGCGAGGGTGTCGTTGGAGGTGGACAGGAGGAAAGTGGGCAGACTCTTAATATGCAAGGTCCTTTCTCATCATATGGAAAACAATGACCGCTGAACCCACAACCAATCAAATCACATCCTCGGGAGCTGCTGCATGTAAAGATTTGGCTCCTGAGCATTAATCATTTCCATACATGAATGAAGAGCTTGTGTGGAAAGCTAGTTATGCTTATAAGCAGGCACACACACTCAACTCCTTCATCCCCCGCGCATACACACTAGAGGTAGACTTTTAAGACACAAGGGTGTCTTTCAATTTATCCTTTTCTTTAAGACCTGTGTGGATATAAGGATTACAGATTTCCTGCCTGTCGGAGAAGAGTGATCACTTTGCTCTCTAAAAACTTAACTTCCAAGGCTTAATTGTTATGCAAGTGTACCAGTATATTAAGCTTGTAGGCTAAAAGCAATGTAAAGTCTATCCTGCATTAACTTTCAAATTATTTCATTTCTAATTCAGATGCATGCTTTTGTTAAGGCATTTATCACTTTTCCATAATCAACCAGAATGTCCCATGACTACAGTCCCTCAAAACCCCGAGCCCCACCAGGTCCACATCAGTAGCGATAATTGACATTTCATACCCTCCCATCTTGAGTCAGGCTTGGAGGCTCCTCCCCCAAGTGCCTCGCTTCATCTTTCAATGTAGCTCCTACTCGTGGAAAATGTTATTAAGTACCACAGACCTTGTCAGCAAGGCTGTTTGTTCTTAATTATCAAGCCATTGCCGTGCTCTTGGCAAGGAGGCGGACACTGTTTCAAAGACACACTAAGAATTCCTTGAAATGAGTCAAATGACTTGTCAGTAAATCAGATCTACTACTTCCTCAAATGCGTTAGTCTTAGAAAAATTAATAAGTACAAATATTCTATCGTCTTAGAACATGAGGAATTAACAGATCACCCCCAAACCGTGAAGTCATACCTAATGTTGATAACCTATCCCTTGCAAACATCAGTCCAGGAATGTATAAACCAATAGCCTCCAAGGTCCAGTAGACCTTCACCATCGAGACCTCTTCAGGAAGGAATGTTTCCACTACACACGTCACATACTAAATTGGCATCTGAGAGGAGAGACTTTCTGGGATAAAAAGAATGAGAAATTTTTTGCTGTTACTTTGTCTTTAACATATTTATTTTGTACTTAATATTTTTCCTTATTTGACACTTTTGGAGCTAGGGCATAGAGAAGAGGAAATGCTTAGAAAATAAGTGAAATTAGAAGGCACCCCAAAGGGGAACAGGCAGAAGCAGAGGATGTTTCTGATTACCTTCATGGCCTAAGTTTTTTTTCATCAAAAAATTTAGAAAAGAAAAAAAAAGTAGATTCATGACAAAAGATATGTGTCAGTGGTACTCAAGAAAGTAGGTTGATGCCTTACTATTAAAAAAAAAGGATAGTGATCCCTGAATGACAGCGTTTTCTTGAGGATCGACTGCAAAAATATACATGACACTGGGAAAATTGTGAAGTAGCATATTCATTATCCTGGGTCACATTTTCAATAAAAGTTTATTGCTTAAATAAGAAATTTCATCTCTGAAAATTTTCACATTTTATCAGCTCTTTTAAGCAAACCTAACAGAAAAAATTTCATTTTGGCTTAGGGGGAGATTGCAATTCAATGGACATTAATTCTAGATTTGAACTATTTTACTAAAAAGGCTGCTGTTTGCTTTTGTTATCTGGAAAAAAAAAGAGATGACACTCATAAATAGTCCAAGATATTACATCTTCTCTCTCCAATGTGCTCGTCCTCACTGTCTTTCTCACTCTTGCAGTTAGTAAAGGAAAGGAGCAATTACTTATAATAAGTAGCTGAATAAAAACCTTGGGTTTTGCGTCCTAATTTGGGATGATCCTCTCCTTTCTGATTTGGAAGACACTGTCCTTCTGTTGTTACCAAGGAAACTCAGGATCCTCTTCTCACTGCATTACAACTAGGGTAGTGGAAAATTCATCACTACGTATATTCAGGATTAAGCCAACCATTAAAACTAAAGAAAGAAAAGGCACTGTAGATAGGATACATGATGTAAGGACAATATGAATAACATTGGGGAGAGTTGTGTGTGTTGCTAATGGAAACTTGGCCAGTTCCTACCTACTAATGAATTTTATTCTGACAAGCTGAGAGCTAAATTTGGGTGAAAATTTGGAGATTCCAGGAATCCTGAAACTAATCAAGATATAAATATGAGAATCCTGAGAAGCACACAGATAGATTTGGGGAGATGAATGTACCAGCGAGATGACATCACTATCCAGTGAATAGTCTCAGATGAGGCAGGTCATCTCAATGGAAATGGGAACCTAGAGGACACGACAGAAATGTGAAGAGTGTTTGCAGGACATCAGGAAGAGAAATTTGTATTTTTGTGTATGTTTGGCTTTTGACCCTTTATTGATCTACTTATATCAAGGAAAATTGAATAAGTCAAGCTGGGGTGAAAAAAATAAAACTGATTTTCAATGGCTTGGGAGAGGATGAAGGGGTCCCAGCAGGAGAATCATTTCCGGCCACTCCTGGGACAGCAAATGAGACAAGAAATCCCACTAGTGTTAACACAGCCAGTGTGTGTGTGAAGAATGAGTGTGCTCACACTCAGAGAGTTGCTTTTGTGTTCCACCTGAAACCAATCAGTGAGCAAAAATGCAGAAAGCTCTCTTGGCATCTATTCCACCATTGATACTGGGGCAAAGGAAGAGGATTTATACATAGAGACCCCCATTAACACTAATGAAAAGTAGGTGGGTAAAGCCCGTGAGGAGCAAACACTGCCCTTTGTGTGGGGGTAATTAAGAGCTAAAGAAAGCGTACAGTCGCTCCCACTGTGCACATGCCGGTGGGGAAAAGCCCTTCACAGAAGCATTGCAGTTGCTTGCTTTTGTTCAATGGTGGGAGCCTAACACTTGTTAACCACCTCTCACCCTAGTTCCCCTATAAAGGAATGAAAGGGAATGATGTATTGGGGATGATGTTATTTGACACTATTAGCAGAGTGGCTTTCAAGGAGAAAGTACAGGCAGACAAGGGGAGAAATTCAAAAGGAATCGAAAACTCAGCAGGCTAGAATAGTAAGTGTTTCAAGGAAACTAACCCCACCCCCATAACATGCTTGCCAGCAACCCGTCTTTTGGAACTGTGGCAGAAAGAGGAGTCATGTATAAACCAAGAATTTGGACACTGGTGAAGATCATGTCTGAAGACCACAGCCATAAATCTGGGAGGAAAACGAACCAATGATTGCAGGAATAGGGAAGAGAAGGGGAGAGTTATGAAGTCATCCCCTTCCTAGTCCTCTGCTCAAGGTCTGGACATAAAGTTCTGGGTTCCAGAAATAGTGACTGCAATAAAAATCCTTACATCTTCCAAGGCACGCTCGAGCCTCAGAACCTGTCCTTGAACTTAACCCAACAGGTTGGACCCATGTAAGCAAACAACACAATGAAATTGGACAAATATGAAATGCATGTAAAGTCTCTTATTTATTAATGTCACTGATACAGCATGGGGAAGTTCTGACTGAGGAACAGGTTTTGAAGACATGTTTTAATTCACTGCAAACTCAATATGTATTCAAATCATACCCACCTTTGATTGCACCAGCTCCCTGCCCGTAGTCTATCATGCATTATAATCTCAGCCTAATGACTGAGTGACTGAATAAATAAATGAGGTTGTTAGATAAGCTAATTCACAATTGAACTGCCTTCTTATCTTGAGAGTAATCAGTCTGTTCTATGCTTCTCAGGTCACATCTAGAGTAGTGTTTTCCATCCTAAGTAATAAAATTTCAGACAAATGTTGATATACAATGGGTCCAACAAAATGAAATGTCTGTGAATAGTGTTATATGAAATCTCGTTGAAAGAATTGAAGAAAATTTTCTAGAATAGAATATACTTAAGACAAACAATACAGCACCTTGTGCATATTGAAGGGTTGCCATGGAGAACAAAGACTTTTTCGTGGATGAGGCAGCCTCCTTAATAGAATACAGATTCACTATTTTAAAAGAAAGGCACAAAATAACAGAATATGAACTAAGCAGGGTTGATCTAGCAGCTTCAAGGTTTTGGGGATCTAGGATCTTTCTATCTTGTTCTCCCATACTCTACAAAATGTCTCCATGTCTCGGTCCAAAACTGTTTCTTCAGTGCCCACCTTCACATCTACCCTCTCCTCATCAGGAGGCGAGAAAAAGTGGAAGTGAAAAGAATACTCCTTCATTTCAAGAGTAAGACCTAAAAGTTTCAAATATTTCCACTCATGTCCATGGATCAAAACTTAGATATGCGACCACATTTAAATGCAATGGAGTATTAGAATTGTAGATTTAAGCCTGCATTACTGTGATAAAAGAGGAAAGTAGATAATAGAGGAAACTGACTATTTGTTCCACAGTCACATATACAGAGCATGAATTATTTGTTGAAGGTGTATTGGAATGATTTCACATATGTATTTAGGTCACTTAACATCTCTATTTTGATTAATTTGGAGAAAGGATTTCTAGTAATTGTATATACCATGTTATATAAAATATAATATGGGGGTTACATATAAAACATAAGTGTATCATATAATACATAATAAAAAAATAAAGTATGTAAACTACACTTACATACAGCATATAACATTTGTCTAAATATTATGCATGTTAAGTAAATGAGAATTAGAATAAATGAAAAAAATTATAAAAGCTTTTGGCTGTCCTCTTTCATGTTTATTACCCATCTAATCTCATACCACCACAGTCCAGCTCAAACCTAAACCCTCTCCTTTCTGATTTGGAAGAAACTGTCCTCTTAACGCTGCCAGGGAAACTCGCATGCTTCTTTTCACTGCATTACACTGACTATTTTAAATAGTTATTATTTAAATGTAGACATAATTTCAAATACTACCTTCTGAAATACATTCTATGTAGAACAGATCATGAGTTCATCCAAGAAGCACATGAAAACATGCTAAACAACATTAGTTATCAGGAAAATTCAAAGCCAAACCAGAATGAGATACCACTTTACATCCACCAGGATGGCCACAATAAGAGATAACAACAAGCTTTGGTGAGAATATGGGGATATTAAACCCTCATACATTGTCAGTGGAAATCTAAAATGGTGTAGCCACTTTTGAATCCAGTCTGGTGGTTCCTCAAAACGTGAAATATAGAGTTACCAAGTAAACCAGTAATTCTACTCCTAGGTATGTACAAGTATATACACGAAAGAATTGAAACCAAAAACCACAGAAATATTTGTACGTGAATATTCATAGTGTCATTATTCAAACAGTCAAAAAAGGAAACAATCCAAATGTCCAGTTAATAAATCAACCAACTAATGAATGGTAATAAAACCATTTTGTGGTATATCCATAAAATGAAGTACTTCTCAGCAATAAAAAGGAACAAAGGACTGATACATGCTAAAACATGATGAACCTTTATGGTATTAAAGAACCCAGTAACAAATGACTACGCATTTTATGATTCAATTTATATGGAATGTTCAGAGACAACAGATTATAGAGAGAGTAGTACTAGTATAATCGATAATAGATAATAGTATCTATTATATTATAAAGACAGTATGTTAGTGTTTGATTTGGGGCTGTGGAGGAGTAGGAGGGAAATGGAGTGAATGAAAATGTTCTAAAATGGATTACTGAGATCCATCTTAGTTTGCACAATCTCTGAATATGCTAAAAACTACTGGACATTTTAAATGTGAGGATGCATGCCATATGAATCTATTTCAATAAAGTTGTTTTAAAAAAAAGTAAAGGAAAATGCTAAAGTCTTATAGCAGGAGACTTAAGCCTATGGTCTGAAACTGTGTAGACTCAATGCTTACCTGGCAGGGAATACACTGTGATCATGAAACTGAATGGACTATATCTGAACCCAGCATGCAGATACATGTTTTTCATTAATTACCATGTTTCCCTGAAAATAAGACCTATCCGGACAATCAGCTCCAATGCGTCTTTTGGAGCCAAAATTGGTATAAGACCCGGGTCTTATATTATATAACATAATATAATATAATATGGTATAATATAATATAATAATACAATATAATACCGGGTCTTATATTAATTTTTGCTCCAAAAGATGCATTAGAGCTCATTGTCCGGATAGATCTTATTTTCAGGGAAACATGGTAGCTTACACAATGAACCATCTGCTTATACGAAATATTACCAATTTGGCCTAAACATGGAAAATCAGAGCTCATTTGCCACAGATTGACACCTGAAATGAAAGGTATAGATGGGAAAAGAAGTATATACAGAAAAGTGTACTGTGCCCAGCTTCCATTTGTTTAACGATTCAATTATAAGAAAACCTAACATTCAGGCATCAAGAAGTATACAATAGATTTCAAGTATTTTCTCTCATTTAATCTTCATAGCAATCTCATGAGACTACACATTTGAGGACTAAAGAAATTATGTTTCTTGCACAGTTACTTAGGAGATTATAGAACTAAAGTTTGGAACCAGATCCTGTAAGTTTAAATCTTGATCAACCTGAAACATCGCCTCATCCAACTCTGATTTTTCAGAGTAGTCAGTGGTCAAGAACTTGTCCTTGGGCGTGTTACCCGTCATCCACATCCTGCACCAGAGGGATACAGCTGCTACAATGAATAAACCAGTACAGCCACATCATTAGTAGCCAAGATCCACAGATGACATTAATGATCACCCTTTGTGTTTCATATTCTATGAGTGTTAAATGTATAAGGACATGGATTTATGATTATAAAAAACAGTTCACTACTCTAAAAATACTCACTCCTCTAAAAATTCACTACTCTGTGCTCTACCTATTCATTCCTCCTTCCATCCCTCCACCCAACCTCTGGCAATCAGTGATTCTTTTACTGTCTCCACAGTTTTGCCACTTCCAGAATATCATAGCTGGATTCATACAGTGTCTAGCCTTTACAGATTGCTTTCTTTTACCTAGCAATATATACTGAAGTTTTTTCCATGTCTTTTCATAGTTTGATTGCTCATTTCATTTTAGTGATAAATAATAATCCATTGTGTGGACGTACTTCAGTTTAGGTATCCATTCATTCACTGATTGGCATCTTGGTTACCTCTAGGTTTGGGGAATCATGACTAAAGCTTCTATAAATATCCACATGCTGGTTTTGGTGGGGAAATACATTTTCAACTCATCTGAGTAAACACCAAGGCACATGACTGCTGGATTGTGTGGTAAAAATGTTTAATTTGAGATATACTGGCCAATGGAACAGAATTGCGAGCCAAGAAATAAACCCACACATATACAGACAACTAATTTTCAACAAAGGAGCCAAAAACATACAATGGGAAAGGAAAATCCCTTCAATAATTGATGTTGGGAAAACTGGAAAGCCACATGTAAAAGAATGAAACTAGTCTTATATCTGACACAAGACATAAAAATTAACTCAAAATTGACTATAAGACGTGAAACAATAAAAATACATAGGAAAAAAAAACAAAAATACCAAAACCATAGGTACTAAACATACGAACCTTGGTCTCAGATAGGTTTTTGTGAACTTGACCCCAAAAGACAAAAGAAGTAAAAGTAAAAACATAAACAAATGGGAAAGTAAAAAGAAAAACATAAACAAATTTTTTAGCAAACCAAAAAATTCTACACAGCAAAAGAAACCATCCATAAACTAAAAAGACAACCAACAAAATGGGAGAAGATATTGGCAAATGATACCTGTGACAAGGGGATAATAACTAAAATATATAAAGCACTCGTACTACTCAGCAACAACAATGAAAAAAGCAATTCAATAAAAAAAAAAAAAAAAATTGAGCAGAAGACCTGGATAGAGACTTTTCCAAGGAAGACATACAAGTCACCAACAGATATGAGAAAATATGTGCAATATCACTACTTATAAGAGAAATGCAAATAAATCTACAAAGATACAACGTCACACCTGTTAGAATGACTGTTATCAACAAAAAGAAATAACAAGCGCTGGAGAGGATATGCGGAAAGGAAACCCTCATACACTGCTGGTGGGAATGTAAAATGGCACAGCCACTATAG
Organism: Rhinolophus ferrumequinum; assembly: GCF_004115265.2. Lineage (NCBI taxonomy): Eukaryota > Metazoa > Chordata > Mammalia > Chiroptera > Rhinolophidae > Rhinolophus > Rhinolophus ferrumequinum. The sequence goes on from NC_046289.1 coordinate 15,013,235, forward strand.
TAAACAGTACGGAGGTTCCTCAAAAAATTAAGCATAGAATTACCATATGACCCAGCAATCCTTCCTCTGGGTATCTACCAGAAATTTTTGAAAACACTTATTCATAAAGATATATATATGTACCCCTACACTCATTGCAGCATTATTCACGATAGCCAAGACATTGAAACAATTTAAGTGTTCTTTGGCAAATGATTTGATAAAGAAGACGTGGTACATATATACAACAGAATACCACTCAGCCAACAAAAATAAAATATTGCCATTTGTGACAACATGGCTGGATCTTAAGAGTATTATGCTAAGTGAAATAAGTCAGATGGAAAAGGGTAAGAACTGTACCATTTTACTCAAACGTAGGATATAAAACAAAAAGCAACAAACCAAACAAACACAAAATCCAAACTCATAGACACAGACAACAGAGGGGTAGGGAGTGGGGGGAAGATGAAGAGCATAGGGGGATCTTTACAAGGCGATGGAAGGCGAGTGAGCTTGGGATGGTGAGCACACAGTAGAGTATACAGATGCCATATTATAAAGTTGTACACCTGAAATTTATTTAATGTTATTAACCAATGTTACCTCAATAAATTTAACTTAAAAAAAGAATATGGTTAGTTTTCTTCCTGACTATCTTCCAAAGTAGCTGGACCATTTTGCATCCCCACCATTGATGAATGAACATTCCTGCTGCCCCCACCGCCATCCTTGTTAGCATTTGGTGTTGTCAGTGTTTTGAATTTTCATCATTCTATTTAGGTATTTAGAGATTTCTCATTGTTGCTTTAATTTGAAATTCTCTAGCAATGTATGATTTTGAGCATCTTTTCATATGTGTATTTGCCTTCTATATAATTTCTGTGGTGAAGTGTCTGTTCAGATCTTTTGCTTATTTTTAAAATTATTGTTTTCTTTTTTGCCAAACACATTTTTATGTTAAATAAGAAGCATGATTTGTTAGACTCTCCTTGACCCATGAGATCTCGGATAAGACAAGGGACGTAAGAATATTGATCCTTCTTAAAAAATTAGAACATTAGAGATTTTGTATAGAAATTACATTGCAGACCATATATATGGATTGGCAAGATGGTAAATAGAGACTACAATGATTTAATTTTCTTTGGCAGACTGGCCCAGACTTAATAGAATAGCAGATTTTAAGGCAGGCCTAATTATCATAAACTTGCCTTATCAAAATAACTTTGTCATGAGGAATTTATTAAGTTTAATCTGTAACTACCAAGAAAATACAGTGTCCCTGAAATTTCAGTAGTGATCAAGGGCCTGTTCTCCTCCTAAGATGAACTCTTAAAGGCCACACTACACCCCCATTCCTTGGGCATGGAAACCATAGTGAAATTCCTGTGCAATTATCTTCTCTTTTCCAAGGATTTCATCCAGGTCTTGGTCTTTCTACCTTGTCCTGACATTCACAGTAATTAATTTAAAGCAGCCCATTTTGCCCTATTTGGATTTTATAAACAGACTTCAGAGAATGTACCTCAGTAACACTGACCTGAAAGCCCTCCATAGTATTTTGCCATTTTCAATTGTTTCTAGTACATGCCATGAGAAGCTTAGCTCTGAATCATGCCAACCTGTATTCTAGGTCATTGGTACCATTGCTGGGTACACCCGCCTCCAGTTCCTGATTGAGAACAACTCAGTGATGAATCTGAGTCATGTGCAATCGTAAATATTTAACTTTTGACAATCAGAGTCCACCTTTGGAAAGTAAGTTACCCTTATATGAAACTCCTAAACTAAAAGTTGAGCCACCACCAGTAACACGAACTTGAGTCATAGTTTAGGTATGGCACGACGGAAAGCATTCCTTGCTTTTAGGATAGTTCTGATAGCTAAATATCAGTATTATCATTGACTTGATTAGAACTGACCAAAGATTAATGCTAGGTCTGTAACTGTTATTTTTTATGAAAATATATTTAATGTTTCCCATGTGCTTTCTCTTGATTTCCTGCAGAAAACTCAATCCTTTTAACAACTAAGCTGTACTCTACCCTTGTTATCAACAAAGACCCATGTTCTCAAATCTATACTAAAGTGCGATGATTCAGCCAACTATGAAAACACTATTCATCCCATTGGTATAATGTGAAGGGTGTCACACTGGAGCCTTCTCTCAGTTTGCCCCCTGGTGGCAGCACAAGGCTGCGTCACTACCATCTGCCAGATAACTACTCACTTGCTGCTACTCAAAACGCATAAAGTCAGACATAAAAAGCTTGGATGTGAAAATTTTTGCATGAGAGAAAAATGGGGGCAGAATAAACAATTTAATATATGATTGCAAAAAATCTAGAGGAAGTGGGATGTATATTGATTATTCAATAAGAAGTAGTAATATGAAGATAATTGCAAGAAAATCAATTTAGATCTATAGATAATACCTAATAGCAATGTAAATTCTAGCTAGGTTTAAGAGTTAAAGAAAAACTCTTATAAGAAAAAATAATCATTAACAATTAGAACATATTTGTGAACATATGTTTAAATACTAAAAATTTATTACACACACACACACACACACACACACACACACACACACAGATTAGGTGTCCAAAGTTTCATGAATCTGGGTCCCAATGCAAAGCACAATTTATCAAACATATCAAACATAAGATAATAAACCTCCTCTGACTCAAGTGACTCTAATATAGTAATGTAGGGAATCTAACTATTGTTCTAATTTTCCTTTATTATTTTTTGTAGTCTCTATCTTCTTTTTTTCTCCTGATTCTAATTAACCCCTTATGTTTTTAAAAACTGGTTGAACACATTAATATTTTTATTTTCTCCACAGGTACAGTTTCCCAAGCACTGCTATCTCAGATAAAAATGCATAGTACACAAAACAGATACACAGTACTTCAAAAGACAATATTTTGAAGTAACTCAAAAGCTTGACCTTTAGGCCTTCCAGACATTTCATACTCAGACACTCTTCTAATACTAAATGGCTCTCCCTCCATCTGTTCTATGAACCCGTTTCCCTAAACGTTTCTGCTGTTTAGCATTCTTGACATAAAATTCTGTGGTTAATTATCAGGGTACATATTAAAAAATTATCATAGATCTTGGTGATCGCATTGTTATTAGGCAAACCTTTGGCCAACTTCCATCATCATTCACATTTCAACAGATTAATTTTATGTCTGCAACACTAGCTCATTTCAGGGCTATTCCTTGAATCAGTATCAATCATTTAAATGTGGTGTGGTCCTACGAGATTCAAATCAGTCCAAATGGTAATTGATCTCCACTATTCCCAGAATTTGGTACCCACAGTTTTGCCTTTCCAATCAGAGCAGAGACATAAGTAATACCAGTGATAAAGAGCAATGGCTATTCATGCAAGCACTTACAGGCCGATAGTGGTAAAGTGATACTATATTTTCACAAACGTTTTCCAATAACTACTTGCTGGCTTATCAAGTTAGGCAATAATTACTAGTAACAGGAAACATGCTTGGACTCAAAGCTTTATTAAATAAGAATTTGTTTTTGCTTCTCCCTTTATACTTAAACAAATTATCCTGTTTATATCTACTTAAACATTTCTTTTCTTCCTGACTTCCTTGTAGAGACATATGAATATTTACCAGTAATAGACACAAAATAGCAATCGCTCCTTTATATTGAAACTACCTGAAAGGTATTTCCCATTGAAAACAGACTATAATTTTTGATAAAGAAAACAAATTCACAAAAAATCCTTTTGTGTATGTGACTTGTATGTATCATGATTGTTTAGAAATTTTCTTGAAATCATCTGGTCCATGTTTTCATGCAAATGGAAAACGATGTGACTACATGGCCTATCGCTTTCTGTTGCTATAGTACATACCTCTGTTCCCTCAAGAACAGCAGTAACAACCATTTGGTGGGGTTATGGCGGTGAAAGGAGTTATAAGTTGTTCCATAACAAGATAATGTGAACTTATTCCCAGAAACTAGCATTTTTCCACCATCTGTGTTTGCTGAAGTTGTGACATGTAATGGGCTATTGCCCAAGCTTTCGCAGCGATATTCGAATTAACTCACATTCCCCCAGTGATTCTATTATTACAGATAGCAGTCATATTTCATGTACTAATACCCAACTTCGTAGCCAGAGATAGAGAAACCTAGACCATGCATCAGAATTTCAGTTCAATATTCATGCAGCTATTAAGATGGCAAGACAGGTGCTGAAAGAACATCAGGTTCTTGCCTGGTCAGCTACCGACATGTTTTATTGCATGTGTGGTATTTATGTTCTCATTCATTGGGGAAATAAATGAACTGATTTGAATAAATTGGAATTGTAGAGTTAGAAGAAACCTCAAAATAGCATAAACTTAGCCGAACCTTCTCATTAGAAGGCTGTCATACATAATGGATATTGGGAAGATTAAATGAGTGTATAATATAGATATAGATAGATATACAGCTATATAATGCTTAGAATAACATGGATCTAGTAGAAGCTCTCTGTAAAGGTAGGTATTTTATAGATGAGGAGACAAGAACAGAAATATTAGTGTTTCCAAAGGTCGCGTAAATTATTTAACAAAATCGTCAAAGTCAGAATTCAGAGTTCCTGCCATCTTGTTTGATGTTTTCTTTCATCACACCATAGAATGATATGTAAAAATATGTCACTTAGTTTCATTTATAACAGGCAAAATACCTCTTGGAAAAGCTATTGTTATAACTTCATTTGAATTTTATTAGCTTAATATAGTTAGGATGCATCCAATTAGTTTGGTAAGTCAACTGGCCTTTAGACTAAAAATTAAATCTTAAAAACTCTACAGATTCCACTATTATGAATGCCCATACTTCAGCTATCTCATATATTTTTTCATGAAACTACTTATGTTTATATCTAAAGCAAACAACATTCCATTGATTATATTTGTTTAAAATATTCATTTAGTATATATTTAAATGAAATAATCAGGCAATATTTCAGGACCCATAATGTACACCTATGAATCATTCTCCAAGTATTATTGACTTCCTATGATGTGTTCTACTAAGCACCCAGACACCATAAGAGTTGGGAAGTTTTCTCTTGGGAGATTCAGCATCTAAGGCCAAATGAGTAGATGGTCAATTGGATGAAAGGGTAGGGTTGAAAGCAGACTCTTAACCACTTATTATCAAAACCTCTAGTTTTAACCATCTCCATAATCATTGTTGAATATTCATCAAAATATCCACATAGTGTCCCTTACTCTGTCTGTACAACACATGATATGAGTGCATCACATTCATAGTAAAAACACAACTCAATACTAAGATCACAACACTTTGTGGCTGTTTGGAAGGAAATAGTGAATTTCCTATAACTTTCCTTTTATCGTCCATATGGTATCTTTAACACAGCCAGGAAAATTCTACTGAAAAAGCACCAGACACCTCTCCCTTCCTTTTCCTGGGCTCCTCAGCTAACATTTTAACAGATTATACCATCTCATGGATTACCTCTCCATTTTTCTACTCTGATCACTAGTATGGGGATGAAGGTAGGTCAGGCCCAACCAAGAAGTCATTGCTTAGTATAAAATAAATTACCTTTAAAAATACCGCCGACATATGTAGGCTAATGTGACAACCACTTAATAGGCACACTTTACTCCAAAATTCACCGTGATCTAGCTCTCCAGTTTTCTCTGATCACAGCCCACTAACTTCTCATTTGCTCATACTCCTCCTGCACTTGTATCTTCTTGTGCTTCTTGAAGATGCCAGAAATAAGGAACTGTGCACTTTTCTGGTATTTTTCTGCCTGGAACTTCTTCCCCAAAATAGCCACAAGGCTACATCTTCAGGCCTTTGCTTAAATGTCACATCTTTAGTGAAATCTTTTCTAACTATTATTTTAAAAATTGTACCACCCCCATCCCTGCATAACCAGCCCCCTTCCCTGCTTTATTCTTCTTCAGAGCACTTAAAAACAAACATCATCCATATTTTACATTTTTACATATTTGTTTGATTGATTTGTTTATTGATCCTACCGTAGTTCTTGTCCAGAAAGAAAACCTCAGAGGGTAGGAATTTTTCTACTAATATCACTGCTAAACCCTAAAAGACAATATAGCACATACTAGGCATTCAATAAATATTTAAAGGTAATGCCTATCTCTCTGTGTCTCCATACTACTTTTTCCTCAGTTGAGATTCAGGTCAGCAGATGACAGTTCCTGTTGATTCCAATTCATAAGTAAACTTCTCTAATCTCTAAACACTCTCTAACCCACCCCTATGTCTCATACTCAGATCCAAGGCTACCCAATAATGTGAGAATAGGAACTATAACATTCTCACGCTCAGAATCACAATGGCTCATAATACAGTACCCTTCATGTGCTATTTATTAATTTATTTATGGATTTTTTTAATTACTTTTTTAAATTTATTGTCAGTTCCTGTGTTCTTTCTCCACCCCCCACTCCTAAAAACACACATTAGAACTGAGATCTCATGAGGGCAGGCATCTATGAATGTTTTGTTCCCAATGAATGTCCAGTGAGAAAGGAGCATACAAGTGCTATATTTTTAAGTGGCAGAAAAAGGAATTAAAAATGTAGGTTGATCTCTCCAGAATCTAGAAAGAGCTATGGGTGAGGTGAGGAGGTAGAGGTGGGTTCCTGGGACTCGATCTGCCGTTTCATGCCATTATTTCTCTACACAAATGCAATGCTCTGAACCAGTTGACCTTTTCTGAACATAATTCTTAATTTTCACTCGGGTGATTTTGCTTATGCCATTCTGCTTTCCTGGGGAATTACAACCTGACTTCGTATTAGCACATGACAGTATTTCAATGGCTTGCTAACCATCCTTGTAGCATAAATCCCTCTTTCATTACATCCTCATTTGGCATCATGGTTGTCTTTTCATTATTAAAATAAGTAGTGTGTCAGTGACTCAGTGCTTTGACAAGGGGATGTAGGAGAAGTGTTGGTACAAAAGTCGGTAATAGCAAAGAATGTGTGTCTTGGTCATTAACGGATCTTAAAAAATTTACAGTCTATCACTGCAACGTGATGAACACCTGTTTGTAAGATCAACTAGTATCCACTGACAACATTTTATTTGCCTAATGGATAACTTCAAAAGAGCACTGTCTGCAAACAAAGCCACTCCGAGAAGGACCAAGAACAACCTGGTGGCATCTTCCCACATAGTGAAGTGTCAGTTCCTACTGGACAATATGCCAGGCTCATCTCTTGATAAACTATATACCTAGACGCTCCCATTCTAATTTTCTTCCCACACTCCCTGCACATTGTCAGGATGTCCCAGATGGAAAATTGTAACTTCCCTGGCAATCTGAATGTCCTCTCTTCTCCCAGAACTGATTCTTCTCTGGAAGCTTATAAGTTGTCGGTTTTTAGTCCCACAGAAAGAAAGGTACTCCAGGAATCCAGAGAGAATTTACACCTGCCTATCACTAGAAATATTTACACTGCATGTGTCCAGCTAACATAATACTATATACCTTAATGCAGATGGCAAAAAGATGAAAAATTCAAAAGGCACAATGGATAGAACTATCCTTGATTCCACCCTGAGTGGTATAATTAAATATAAAGTGTAGAAAAATGGATGCTATGGCTTTAAAAACAGATCACATTGACACTTATCCTACTTTGATAGAGAGGCTAAATAGTTTAATCCATGGTTCTATCATTATTCACAATTATGTGTATAAAATGAAATGTTAATTTATTTATGCAAATATATATCTACATCACTGGGTAGGACAAAAATATTATACACTAATACATATGTTTTGCATATACATCCACAAACATATTCACATACATGAGACATTAATACCACTTACAAAAACTCTCATTGTTTATGGTTTTATACTGTGATGGGTTGTCTGTATACACTAGCTTACAATTTCTCAACCATCAGGATAGTGTGTTTCACTCCTTTGATTTATACACTGAACTTAGCACAGCTTTGGCAGATAGAAGATACTTCAATAAATAGAAGCTGGGTTAGTGAGAAAGTAGGGCAAACAAAAGGATAACGTATGAGAACAAAGAAAGCCTTTAGAATCTGACATTCACAACTGTGTTTCCAAATTATTCTTGTGCCTTGTAGCTTTGTTTTATATTCAGCAGGGGTTAGTGAATGGTTTTCAGACTCTGCTTTTTCTTTCCAATTAAATTTCTTCTTTTGCATTTAAATTAGAGACAAGTTGTTGTCTCAATGAACACCATGACAAAAATATGAGGATCATAGACATGTAAGAATTCAGAGAAAATAAAATTTGAATCACACACGTTTGCAGAGGGCAACAGCCACTGGACAAATCAACATTTTTCAAGTTCAATGCTGGAGTCCTCAGGCTGTTGATCCCACAATAAAATCCTCCACCCTAGAGAACAAGGCTATATTGTACACATATGTAATACCCTCAAAGGGCTTCAGCCAAGTGACGTTTCCAATATAAGCCACAGGCAACAGCTAGCAATGTGTGTGGAATTGCTTTGTGTCTAGAATTTCAGGAAAATCAAATGAGTTAACATTCTTTGACCATAGAAATCTCATCAGTTTTGCCTTTTGCTTTTTCCCCACTCCATTTTTCAATTAAATACAATTCAAGGCTGAACTAAAGTGGCCAGCAGTTATTCAGGACTTAGAAATTTCTTAAAGACCCTTAGGAAATACATGAACCCAGAAAAATGTGACACCATTCTAATGTATTAAGAGACATTTTCTCCTCCTTTCTCCTTTTCATTTCTTATTGGCCATAATAAGCAGTTTTGCTCTGAAGCACCTCATCTAAACAAAGGAAAGAAAAGAGTTCTAAAAGAATCAAGCTGAATTAACTTTCATACAAGGGGAGCATTTCAAGATTTTCATTTGCATGGAGATAGCACTGTGGTAATGAATTTGGAGACATCTCTCATTCTAAAATACGTCAATGGGCAATTGGTACACTAAGTAGTATCTTCTTAATGAGATGATCATACCCAAAGTGTATGGACTGGAGGTCAGTTGCTTTCATAGCATGCTTTCAAAATTGAAAACACACTGACCATTTAGCTTTGATCCATAATTTCAGTTTCACAAAAGAGGGCAGATTGAAGAGCTACAAAACCTAATAAGAAGAAAATCACTTCATGAGGTTTTTTTGGCATTAAATGAAAACAGATTTTGGTTTTATTTAAACCTTTTAATGCCATCCCAGAGATCCACTGAGAGTGGTTTTATGTTCATGCTAAAATTTAAAAATAGTGAAATTAAAGACTGACAACACTGAGAAAGACCTGAGTGCTTTTATTGACCGAACTAAATGAAATGCCAAAAAGCACCACGAAGGCGAAAAAGCAAATTGCATTATTTCTGTTGTTTTTAGGAGCCTAGACTGCTATTCGCATCACAGTGAGAAGATTAGACAATGTTTCTACAAGAACCTGAGCCCAGCACCCAGTTTTCTAAAGTCAGAGAACACAAATATTTGTTCCTATTTCTATAACCCTGAAAGAATTGCAAACAAAGAATCGCAATAAAATGCAAGAAAATAATGAATTGCGTTTTGAACTCTTTAGAAATTAAGCATTCTTCAACACATTAGTAAGTTTAAAGTTCATAGCTATACTTGCATTTTGTATCATTGTAGCCTGCAATCAAAAACTATTTAGGGAATATTAACTCTTATGTACTAGTTGGAAAATCAGAATATAGTATATGCACTTGATTTCAGTACATGCATGGAATGGCTGATCAAAGACATTTTTGTTTTTAATTTAGGCGAAGTTAACTGAATCTACAAGAATAAAACACAATAATCAAAATACAGTCAATGTTCAGTTACATGCATTAAGATAATATACTGTTTATAAAATAGTTTGCCTTGTTTCCCTGTTGCCTAGCCAGACTGTGCATAGGAAATAAACGCATTTTAATAAAAACCTAAGCAAAATATAATTAAGAAGTTAAATCAGCTGAAAAATGCATTTAAAACCAAACATAAAAAAAAAAATTTCTACAATGTATATTAACAATTTGAGACTATGGCTACTGCTGCTCCCCTTCATTAGCACAAACAATTAAAATTTGACCCTCTATTGTTGTCTTAGATGTGTGAAAACTTTGCCTTATACTTTTTCAAGTGTTCTATGGCAACCAGATGGCAGCTGAAGTCATCCTACCCTTGATATTTCTTCAAATCTGACTGGAGTCCTTTGACCACGTCCCTTGCAAGGCCCTCTCTCCTTCACAGAATACCACGTGACCTGCTGATTTCTTGCTTTGCTCTGCTCCACACTAAACCATATGTGAAACTCAGCACTGCTCTTTGATTTACCTCAAAAGCAAGACATGTGTGTGTTTAACAGCCTTGTTTAAGGCTTGTGACCATATCAAGGTCTGTAATCACAAAACCCAAACAAATAAAAATTAAATGTTAGCTATCTTGACGCTTGAATGGCTTTGGCCACCTTTCTAAATTGCTTAACTTCCGGTGTTAAGACTCCTTTCCCTCCCCATTCTTCTCCCTGGATTATGCCTCGCTACTCAACTTCCTATTGCTTAGGCTTCTGGGTCTATCTTTAGCTTTCCAATGTGCTTTCGATAAAACTTGCTGTTTTTGTTCTGGTAATTTAACAGCACTGAAAAAATAGTAGAAAATAGAAGTTTTAGCCTTTCCTGTCTACTACTCAGCAATCTCTTTGTATGGAGTAATATATAATCATTTTTTAATGAAAGAAACTTGCCGTCTCCTCCCTTCTTCTTAAAAGGCAGAAAATGTCACAGGCAGTTTTAAATATGAACTAATTGTATTCTGTTATACATATTTCCAAAGGCAATCGTAGGATACTTGGAATTTGTTGGACTAGTTGCTGTCTATGATGGTGGCTAACATAAAGTGACTGACAGCACAGAGCATAATGAAGTACTTTGGGCCATATCCTCCTAATGCATTGACTTACTATTCATTTTCCCACAAAGGGTCCTATGTGTGATTAAAAGTCCCCCCCATGCAAACTCACTGCAACTAGTCCTAAACATTCCTTAGACATTAAAATTCAGCGCAGGGAACTTCTTGCAGGGAACCATTCTTTATTACCAAGTTTGGGTTAACTGTTTTACTCCAGTGCTCCCATATTCTGTGCATATTCCTTTCTTGGCATTTGTGATAACTTATTTTAATTACCTGTTTACTTATTGTTTGTTTCCCCTCCTTAAAACTGAATAGTGCCTGGCATATACTGGATACTAAAAGTAGTTATGGCAAGAATGAGTGAACAAGACATCAAACAAGAATGCCAGAATGATATAATACAGCACGCAATTTATAAAATAACCAAGAATAAAGCTCACATAAACCATTATTCATTATCTCTCATAGGACGTCAAGTAACCATTGGCCATTTCCTTAGTTTTTCTTGCCCTTCTGTTTTTTAAAAAACATCTCACTCCACTGTTCAAACTCCCTCAACAACTGCATTCCGAGGTCGACAGGGAATGAAAAATTTAATTGTTTGTTTTAACTACCATGTTCACATCAAGTAATGTAACCAACTTCATCTCTACATAACACCTTTACACACTAAATAACCAGAAATCTTGTCTATCTAGATAATAAGGTCTGTATGAGGCTATTAACTTGCTGTACTAGGATATTTTTAAGTAACTTTCTAAAAAATATTCATTTACAGAAACTTAATGGTCAAGATATTTCTGAAATATGTCCAAAAAATACAAGGCAAAAAGTATATAATTGAGAAAAACATTGCAGTGATATATTAAGTTCTGCCAAGTTTCCCATTATAGCACCAGGTGAAATGCTCCCTTGGGCATCACTTGGCATAAAAGAAATCAAACTAGAAGGGAAGCTAAACATTCAAATTGGTTCATGGTTTTATAAGTTAGAGAAAGAAATTAAAAGAAAAAGATATGGAAAATTGTAATTTTTCTTATTTAAATAAAACTCCTATTCTTTCAATGAGTTTATTTTGATATAAGACATGAATCCAGTCTATTCTCTGACATCATGAGACTGTGCACAGTCCAATGTGTTGGGTGAAAATAAAACCAGAAACTTGAATGGTTTGGATTTGGAGACCACCGTGACTTAAGAACTGCAAAGCCAGGTTGGAAAATCAACAAAAGCTTTTCCAAATATTCCTGTGACAAAATTAACTTTAGGGAAAGCAATAAAATAAAAGACACTTCTCACAAATTCACATCTTTATGGTATGTGACTTAGAGATTATTTCAACCCGAATGCAGAATTTAACATGTACTAGGGAGTTATTTGGAGGCCCTATCTCAGTTCAGAACTTAAAATCAATTCTAGCTGTCAAAAGTAAACGCAATGGGAGTGATTTGACAATACTGCCATCCATCCAATTCACTGAAAGTAGCAACAATGATACCTGTTCTCTTGAGGTTACTTAGGTTGTTTTCTATGCTTCAGGGTTTCGACAGTTAAGTGAAATGTTTTCATTTCTTTTAAGGTTTCAGAACACTCTACTAAATTCACAATCTTCTTTGCATATTGTGTCAGCATCATTGTTATAATTTTGAATTCAGCAAACTACTCTGAATTATAATATGATTTTCTGTGCTTGTTTCAAACTTATAAGACTTCCAACTTCATTCCTTTTATGAAGCAGTTATTAGGAAAATAAGAAGGCTATAAAATATTATGTGTATACAATATTACTTTTGATCACATTGGTAAAATTCTTCAAATTAAACAAGGAATATATTGGCAAGTTAAACATGTGCACATAAATAACACATTGGGAATAGTGGCTAAATATCAAATGGCAAGATAACAAAATCTGAAAATTGTTTCACATCCCAATCCATCACTGATTTTTTTTCTTTGAGTGACATAGAATGTACTCATATTCTTTGCTTCAATTTCCTTCCTACAATTTAATTTGAAAGGACAATCAGCCTACTGCTTCATGATTAGCTATGTTGAAGGAGAAAATATAGCCTCTTTTTGAGTTGCTATAGTTCAAATATAAATATTAAATCTTCTTTCCACACTTTAGCCCCCCTGACTCCTTTCTTCAAAGAACAAATAGCAGCCTGCCCTTGATACCTGTTAGCAAAGAATTTGGAGAATTCTGTGTTCTAAAACATCATGAACTTTCTCATTGTGGTTTTGCTTTGCATTTCCCTAATGGATAGTGAAGTTGAGCACTTTTTCATATATCTGTTGACCTCACACCTGGTAGAATGGCTATCATCAACAAGACAAATAAGGGTTGGAGAGACTGTGGAGAAAAAGGAACCCTCATACACTGTTGGTGGGAATGCAGATTGATGCAGCTTCTATGGAAGATAGTGTGGAGTTCCTCAAAAAATTAAGAATAGAATTACCATATGACCCAGCAATCCCTCTCCTGACTATCTACCCAAAAATCTGAAAACATTTATCCATAATGATGTATGTACTCCAATAGTCACTGCAGCTTTATTTATGGTGAACAAGACATGGAAACAACCCAAGTGTCCTTCCATCGATGATTGGATAAAGAAGATATGGTGCATATATACATAATGGAATATTACCCAGCCAGAAGAAAGATTTGTTATCATTGCCATTTGGGACAACATGGATGAATCTTGAGATTATCATGCTAAGCGAAATAAGTCAGATTTTTAAAAAATCAAGAACCATATGACTTCACCCGTATGTGGGATATAAAACTGAAGGCAACAAAGGAACAAGACAAAAAAAATAAAGAAACAAAAACTCATAGACGTAGACAGCAATTTAGTGGTTACCAGAGAGTAAGGGGGGATGGGGATGGCAGAAGAAGGTAAAGGGACTTAAATATATGGTTATAGAAGGAGAACTGACTCTGGGTGGTGAAGCCACAATGTGATGATACATAGATGATGTATTACAGAATTGTACACTTGAAACTTATGTAATTTTACTAACCATTGTCATCCCAATAAATTTAATTAAAAAATAAAAGATATATGTTAATAAAATTGCAGGGGAAAACAGAAACACATGTAATTTAAGAAAAATCTTAAATTTGCTAACATATACCACAAAACATTGATACACAAGTACCAAAGCCCCCCGCAAATAAATGAATAAATAAATAAAATAAAACATGAACTTTCAACTCATCAAAATAATAACAACATATTTTTTGTTTTGAGTTATAATAGAGAACGGGTAAATTATGTTTTATTCCTCCTTTCACTGTGCTTTGTATCTCTTAGCATTCTTGTGTTTTTTCCAGGTTTCAGTACTAGGCTGAAGGAGAGAAAGAAAGCAAACTCCAGATGTGAACATCTAAGGAGATCTGTTTTTCCAGATTATTTTCCCACAATTGTGTAAACTCTGAGAATCAAGAAAAAGGTCATCACAACAAGAATTCTGATCTCAAGGTTGAAATTAACACTAGATGCCAAGGGATGAGAAGGATATTTTTCCTCTTGAATCGAAACTACATCCAGACTCTACACTAAGGTTTACAGTCTACTCTGTTAGTCAAAACTCATAAAATCATAACTAACAAGGTAGGTACTTTTATTCTCACTTTGAAGGTTAGAGCACTGCTATGTCACATGCCCGGTGTCAAAGCAGGGTTAGAGAGTCACAGTTTTTCATATTGATAAAACCCTTCTTTATTCAAGTATCCCATATTTCCATATCCTATAAGCCTTTCATGTCTGTATTGAGCTTTTTATTCATCATTCATTTAAATCATGTGCATTTATTATATTTTTTGAGAAGTTTTCTACCTAGATGTTTGGATGAACAATAGAGTCCTGCCCACAGTAAGCTTATATTCCAGTGGGAGAAGAAAGAAACTATGTACATTAAAAAATAAATAGGTCTGTATGTCACCACACACAGACACACACACACACACACACACATTCTAACATCTCTGAAATTTGGATGGATTCTTTCAATTAGTATGATAGTCCAGATGGCATTGGTAACCTTTTGTCATTGCTATGCTTGGGTGAACTTGGCTGTCATTCCTAGTGGCACGAGAGAACAACCGTAGCCCATTGATATATCAGTCCATGAACCATTTAAGGATCGTTTAAAATTGGAATATGAGTCCTAGTTAGTGTTTAAAATCTTTTGTTGACCATTTTGGTAAGATTTGAGCAGCATCATCATCAAAACAGTATTAAAGTCTTGAGAAAAATCCCAGAGACAAAGGTGAAATTTATTTTTTAAAGAAACAGTGATGTGATGTGATCACACAAGAAGATAACATTGTTTGGAAAAAGACATATATTTATTTTACTTATATTATAAAATATCAAACTGAAAAGCTTATTGTAAAATAAAATAAATACTAAAAACTGAAATACAAAATATGTAATTTAGTGAATAATTCTTTAGTATATGAAAAATAATGAAAAGTCTTATAATTGAAGATGTTACAGATTCAATGAAATATAGAAAACTATTTCAGTTGGTGATAAGAGCAATGATGATGACAAACAAGTCACTTGGACAGTGGCAGGGGAGGCTGCACGTCGGAGAAGCATTATTTCAGCTGGAATAGACTACAGTAAGAATCTCTACATTACATTTGGAAAAATTTCCCTAAATCTCCAGTGACTCACCTTGGACCTAACTCAGCTGTGCCAAAGAGTACATTTGCATTGTGTTTGATACTCTAGTTTCTATGCCTCATCTCTTCCTCACATTTCTTATTTATTGGTGGGTTTGCAAGTGTCAAAATCCAGTATTTGCTCACAGGCAGTGAGGGGCATGTTTTCATTGGGGAAGAAACAAAACAAAATTATGTTATCCATGAACAACTATGTCTACTCAGTAGTAAATCAATTCCAGATTTGTCCTCCCATAGAAATCATATGGACAGGACTTAGAGAAATCCCAAATCAAAACAGCAAGTGCTCTCTTACCAAAGCTTTCCGGTGCATTATAACTTTACCCTGTTTTCTTCCATCTAAAGCATAGTTTATTTGCATAACTTCTTGAAGAACAACTATATGCCGAACAACAGCGTTCTTCCTATAAAAGTAGTTCTGTAATTATTATTTACGGATTTTTCTGTCATTTTTAAGAATGGGAATTCTTTAAACTAACCAGTCAAACCAGTTCTTACCCAACTTCTTTCTTTCTACATTGGTTTCAGCATTTAGGAAAAGTATTATAACAGAGAGGAAAGAATATAGACTTCTGGGTCAAAACCAGATCTGACTACCATACGCTAGGAATTATGGTGAGCGTTAAAGGCACAACAAGTATAGAAGTTATTAATATTGTTTATGGGCCATAATAGAGACCCAAACATAGATTGGGCCCAAATTAGTATTAACAAGAAACAAATAATGATTCTAAGAAAACAAAGACAAATAGGGAAGCTATTATTTTTTCAGAACTCAGCATCACGATTTCATTTGATCCTTAGGGTAAATCTATTGTTGATAGAACAAGTGTTATTGCCCTCACTTAACAGAGGAGAAAACTAACTAAGGTTCAGAGAGGGCAGGTGACAGACTAGAGGGACATTTCTATTAAGTGGCAGAGTAAAAATCTCCTACTTCAGAATTATCCTGTAGTAAACTTAGGCTTTGGGAATCCCAATGTGTGGTTTCTGGATTCCCAAAATCCATTTAAGAGATTCACAATGTCGAAAAACAATTTTTTTAAAAAACAGTAAGATATAATCTGTTTTTTTTCACTGTGTTGACATTTGTACTAGTGTTACAAAAACAATGGTGAATTTAACTGCTGGCTCCTGGACACAAATTAAAACTGTGACACCAAATCACATTAGTATTCATCATATTCTTTACCACTACCCAAATAGGGTAAAGATAAAAGCAAGGTTCACTCTAATATATCTGTCATGAATCAATAAAACTTGTTAATATTATTAAATTTTGAACCTCCTGCCCATATCTTATTCATATTCTGTGTGATGAAATAGAATATGTGATTGAAGACCTTCTACTGCATATCCACATATGATGGTCATATGATCCACATCCGAAAAAAATTATAGTTATGTAATAGTTTGAGTTGCCAGCTGACTAGCTTCTTTTTTCATGGCACAGAATTTTCACTTGGAAGAAAATGATTAACAAATTATGCTTATTCAGACTTAGATATTAGAAAGATTTTTCCCCCCAGAAATAAATGAAGTCTTATCCTATCACTTCAATGAAAACAATTGACTGCATTTATTGTCAATAACAAAACTTGAGTTTTAATTGAAAATTATTGTAAGTTTTCAAAACCTGTATCAGTCCCTGTGAGTTTCACAGCTTCTGATAAGACTGAAGGTGATATTAATAAACAGTCTAAGTCTTACTGTACAATGAAATGTGTCAAAATTTATAATATTTAAGTGAGCCAGTGTTCATAATTCAGTGAGCTAGAGTTCTTCAATAAATAATGCATAATGTTACAAAAATCATTCATGGGTAAGGATTTATTCAAAGTGCATGATAGACCAATGGATTAAAATCTCAAGGAGCAAAGATGTTTATTAATATGATATCAAAGTGTATATTGAAATTAACTTATGAGAAGCTACCACTTACTGAGTTTTAGTATAATTTCAAAAAGAATATCCACAATTTTCTGAAAAAGATTATTAAAATACTCCTACTCTGTACAACGTATTTATCAGAAGCCAAAGATTCTTAAATACCTCAACCAAAACCATACATTGCAATAGATCCAATACTAAAGCAGATATGAGAATACAGCTGTCTCCTATTAAACCAGACATTAAAGATGTTTGCAAAAGTGGAAAACAATGTCACTTGCCTCACAATTCGTTTGAAAATGCTGTTATTTTTCATGAAAATACTGAAATGATCAGGAATGGTTTTGTTACTGCTAAATTCAAGGCTGGCCTCATACAGTGGCCCTGAACACCATACGCAGAAAGTCTCCTTGCTTGGTTTAATACTCTACTGTCATCATCTTACAATTCTTTTTTTTTTTTTTTTTTAATTTATTGGGGTGACAATTGTTAGTAAAATTACATAGATTTCAGGTGTACAATTCTGTATCACATCATCTATAAATTACATTATGTGTTCACCACCGAGTCAGTTCTCCTTCCATCACCATACATTTGATGCCCTTTACCCTCATCTCCCACCCCCTAACCCCTTTGCCCTCTGGTAACCACTAAATTACGTTCCCCAGATTAATTTTCAAACCCCGTGGCCATCTTGTGGTTACTGATTGTTTTCTAATCCCCTCACCTTCCCCCTTACCCCCACCCCCCCACCCATCTAGCAACCCTCAGTTTTTCCTCTTTGTCTCCAAAACTGTTTCTGATTACTTCATTCACTTATTCTTTTCTTTAGATTCCGCATATAAGTGAGATCATATGGTACTTATCTTTCTCTGTCTGACTTATTTCACTTAACATAATGTTCTCTAGGTCCATCCATGTTGTTGCAAATGGTAAGATTTCTTTCTTCTTTATGGCTGCGTAATACTCCATTGTATAAATGTACCACAGTTTCTTAATCCAGTCATCTACCGATGGGCATTTCGGTTGTTTCCATGTCTTAGCTATTGTGTATAGTGCTGCAATTAACATAGGAGTGCATAAAGATTTTTGAATTGGAGTTTTGGATTTCTCCGGATAGATACGTAGGAGTGGAATTACTGGATCATAAGGTAGTTCCATTTTCAGATTTTTGAGATACCTCCATACTGTTTTCCATAGTGGCTGCACCAATCTGCAATCCCACCAACAGTGCACAAGCGTTCCCTTTTCTCCACATCCGCGCCAGCACTTGTTGTTTGTTGATTTATTGATGATAGCCATTTTGACTGGGGTGAGGTGGTAGCTCATTGTGGTTTTTATTTGCATTTCTCTGATGGTTAGTGAGGTTGAGCATTTCTTCATATGTCTGTTTGCCATCTGTATGTCCTTTTTAGAAAAATGTCTCTTCAAGTCCTCTGCCCATTTTTTAATTGGGTCGTTTGTTTTTTGGGGAGTTGAGTTGAGAGAGTTTTTTATAGATTTGTGATATTAATCCCTTATCACATATATCATTGGCAAATATCTTTTCCCATTCAGTAGGATCCCTTTTTGTTTTATTGATGGTTTCCTTTGCTGTGAAAAAAACTTTTTAGTTTGATATAATCCCACATGTTTATTTTTTCTCTTACTTCCCTCGCACGAGGGGATATATCAGTAAAAATCTTACTCCGGGTAATGTCTGTGAAGTTTCTTCCTATTTTCTTTCAGGTATTTTATGGTTTCAGATCTTACATTTAAGTCTTTAAGCCATTTTGAATTTATTTTTGTATATGGTGTAAGGAGGTGGTCCAGCTTCATTTTTTTGCATGTGTCTGTCCAGGTTTCCCAGCACCATTTATTGAATAGACTGTCTTTACCCCATCGTACATTCTTGCTTCCATTGTTGTAGATTAAATGGCCATGTAAGCATGGATTTATTTCTGGACTCTCTATTCTTTTCCATTGATCTATGTGTCTGTTTTTATGCCAGTACCATGCTGTTTTGATTACTGTAGCCTTGTAGTATAATTTGATGTCAGGTATTGTTATACCTCCCACTTTGTTCTTATTTCTCAAGATTGCTGAGGCTATACAGGGTCTTTTATGGTCCCATATAAATTTTAGGATTATATGTTCTATTTCTGTGAAAAACGACGTTGGTAGTTTGATAGGAATTGCGTTGAATATGTACATTGCCTTAGGCAGTATGGACATTTTAACTATATTAATTCTTCCTATCCATGAACATGATATGTGTTTCCATCTATTTGTATCTTCTTTCATTCCTTTCTTCAGTGTCTTATAATTTTCTGAGTACAGATCTTTTACTTCTTTGGTTAAATTTATTCCCAGGTATTTTATAGTCTTTGGAGCAATTGTAAATGGGATTGTTTTTTTTAATTTCTCCTTCTGATGTTTTATTATTAGTATATACAAATGCAACTGATTTCTGAATATTAATTTTGTATCCTGCTACTTTACTAAATTCATCTATCAGCTCTAACAGCTTCTTGGTGGAGTCTTTAGGGTTCTCTATATATAGTATCATATCATCTGCATATAATGATAATTTTACTTCCTCCTTACTAATTTGGATGCCGTTTATTTCTTTTTCTTGTCTGATTGCTGTGGCTAGAACTTCCAGCACTATGTTGAATAGAAGCGGAGATAGTGGGCAACCTTGCCTTGTTCCTGATCTTAGGGGGAATGGTTTTAGCTTTTCCCCATTGAGTATGATGCTAGCTGTGGGTTTGTCATATATGGCCTTTATTATGTTGAGATATGATCCCTCTATTCCCACTTTCTTAAGGGTTTTTATCATAAATGGCTGTTGGATTTTATCAAATGCTTTTTCTGCATCTATTGATATGATCATGTGATTTTTATTTTTTATTTTGTTAATGTGGTGTATCACATTAATTGATTTGCGGATGTTGAACCACCCTTACATACCAGGGATGAATCCCACTTGATCGTGGTGTATCACCTTTTTAATGTATTGCTGAATTCTGTTCGCTAATATTTTGTTGAGGATTTTTGCATCTATGTTCATTAGAGATATCGGCCTGTAGTTTTCTTTTTTTGTGGTGTCTTTGTGTGATTTTGGGATCAGGGTGATAGTGGTAAAAAGTGTTTGGGAGCCTTCCCTCCTTCTGGATTTTTTGGAAGAGCTTGAGGAGAATAGGTGATAATTCTTTTTTGAACGTTTTGTAAAATTCACCTGTAAAGCCATCTGGTCCAGGGCTTTTGTTTGTTGGGAGATTGTTGATTACTGATTCAATTTCCCTGGTGGTAATCAGACTATTCAGGTTTTCTGTTTCTTCTTGAGTTAGCCTTGGAAGTTTGTACGCGTCTAGAAAATTGTCCATTTCTTCCAGATTGTCAAATTTGTTGGCATATAGCTGCTCATAGTAACTTCTTAAAACTTTTTGTATTTCTGCGGTGTCCGTTGTCACTTCTCTTTCATTTCTGATTTTATTAATTTGGGATTTCTCTCTCTTTTTTTTAATGAGTCTGGCTAAAGGTTTGTCAATTTTGTTTATCTTCTCTAAGAACCAACTCTTGGATACATTGATCTTTTGTATTGTTTTTCTGGTTTCTATTTCATTTATTTCTGCTCTGATCTTTATTATCTCCTTCCTTGTGCTGCCTTTGGGCTTATTTTGCTGTTCTTTTTCCAGATCCCTTAAGTGTGAAGATAAACTGTTGATTAGTGATGTTTCTTGTTTCTTTAGGTAGGCCTGCAAAGCTATGAATTTCCCCCTTAGGACTGCTTTCGCGGCATCCCATAGATTTTGGGTCGTCGTGTTTTCATTTTCATTTGTCTCGAGATACCCTTTGATTTCTTCCTTGATCTCCTGCTTGACCCATTCATTATTTAGTAATAAGTTATTCAGCCTCCATGAATTGGTGTGTCTTCCAGTTTTTTTCCTGTAGTTCATTTCTAATTTCATAGCATTGTGATCAGAGAAGACAATTGGTATGATTTCAATTTTCTTAAATTTATCAAGACTTGTTTTGTGGCCTAACATATGGTCTATCTTGGAAAATGTTCCATGTGCGCTTGAGAAAAACGTATATTTTGCAGCATTGGGGTGAAATGTTCTGAAAATATTGATAAAATCCAAGTGGTCCAATGTATCATTTAAGGCTGCTGTTTCCATATTGATTTTCTGTCTGGAAGACCTGTCTCTTGTTGTCAGAGGTGTGTTGAAGTCCCCTACTATGATAGTGTTACTGTTGATCTCTGTCTTTATATCAGTCAGTACCTGTTTTATATATTTAGGTGCTCCTATGTTGGGTGCATAGATGTTTACTAGAGTTATGTCCTCTTGTTGGATCGATCCCTTTATTATTATATAGTGCCCATCTTTATCTTTTAATATGTTCTTCATTTTAAAGTCTATTTTGTCAGATATAAGTATTGCAACTCCAGCTTTTTACTCATTTCCATTTGCATGAAATATCTTACTCCAACCCTTCACTTTCAGCCTGTGTGTGTCTTTTGTTCTGAAGTGAGCCTCTTGTATACAGCATATACAAGGGTCTTGCTTTCTTATCCAGTCAGCCACCCTATGTCTCTTGATTGGAACATTTAATCCATTTACATTTAAAGTGATTATTGATTGGTACATAGTTACTGCCATTTTTAAATTTGTAGTTAGGTTGTTTTGATCTTTCTTCTATTTACAGAAGTCCTTTTAGTATTTCTTGCAATGCTGGCTTGGTGGTAATAAATTCCTTTAGCTTATTTTTTTCTGGAAAGCTCTTTATCTCTCCATCAACTTTAAATGATAGCCTTGCTGGATAAAGCAATCTAGGTTGTAGGCCTTTGTTTTCCCCTCCTGGCCTTCAATGTTTCTGTAGAAAAATCATTTGTAGTCTTATGGGAGTTCCCTTGTATGTAACCCTCTGTCTTTCTCTTGCTGCTTTTAGGATTCTCTCTGTCTTTAAGCTTTGCCATTTTAACTATAATGTGTCTTGGTGTGGACCTGTTTGGGTTTATCCTGGTTGGAACTCTGCACTTCCTGGGCTTGTATGTTGGTTTCCTTCATCAGGTTGGGGAAGTTTTCGGACATTATTACTTCAAATATGTTCTCAATCTCTTGCTTCCTCTCTTCACCTTCTGGTATTCCTATGATGCGCATGTTGTTGCGCTTGATGTTATCCCAGAGGTCTCTTAAGCCATCCTCATTGTTTTTTATTTTTTTTATTCTTTTTTCTTTCTGTTGTTCCATTTGGGTGATCTCTGCTACCTTGTCTTCTAAGTCGCTGATTCGATCCTCTGCTTCATCTAACCTGCTGGTAATTCCTTCAAGTGAGTTCTTAATTTCAGTAATTGTGTTCTTTAGTTCTAACTGGTTGTTCGTTATGATTTCTACATCCTTCTTTATGTCTTCTCTAAGCTCCTTAAACATTCTTATCACCAGTGTTCTGAACTCTGTCTCTGAAAGTTTGGTTACCTCTGCTTCATTTGGTTCCAGTTGTGGAGGTTTCTTCTGTTCTTTTATTTGGGACGTGTATCTTTGTTTCCCCATTCTGGCTGACTCTCTGTGTTTGCTTTGATGTATTAGGTAGATCCCCTAGAGTTCTTAGTTCTTGCTAGGTTATGTTATGTAGTATGTGTCCTTTATATTTGACTTGCACTACATCGTTCTTCTCCTCTGCGTGTGCTCCAAAGGTGACTCTTGTGTTGTGTATATTGTCCTGTTCAAGAAGATCTTTAATTGCTTTTTGCTTGTGAGTAGGTGGGGTTAACTCCTAGGCTGACTCGTTGTGAGACTTGGCTCTGCCCACCGCAGGGCGTTCTACTGCGTGAGGGTTGACCACTTAAATGTGGTTTGGCCTCTATGGGCTCTAGTGCCTGCAGAGAATTCCCTCTGGGTGTATGACTTGCAGGTCAAACCCAGTAGTACTCTGCTTTGGTCTGGAGTTGGCCTCTGGATATGTGGAATCTTGTGCCTCTTAAGCTGGGCCCTGGTAGGGCAGTTTCAGAACAAAGCAAATCACCAAACACAACAGCAACAACAACAACAAAGAAAAAAATCAAATACATTCACATGTAAAAACACTGGATAACCCCCACTCGACACAGGCAAAGATATCAAAGATATAAAGACAAAGCAAAATAAAACAAAACAAAGAAAAACAAAAAGCAGCGCCAGTCTTGGCTTAAGCCCACCAAGTAATGTCCAGGTTGTCCTCTGCTGTAACAAAGAGCCCCCTGCTTATTGCGCAGGCAGAGCCAGTCACCTGGTGCCCAGAGTGACTTTGGGACTGTAGATTTAAATGCGTGGGCCTGAGGGTTCTGGATGATAGTTTTTACAAAGCCAGTGCAGTTTCTGCCCTTGCCTGCACATATGCACACTGAGAGTAGCACCACCAGCCCTGTGTCCAGTACTCCTGAGTCTTAGGGCACTTCCTCAGTGTGTGTGTGTAAGGGGGGGTGCGGGCAGGAGATTTCTGAGCTGCTGAAAGCCCAGAGCTGCGTCTGCCTTACTGCTGATCCCTGGGAGTGTCTTGGCAGTTGCACTTGCCCCGCCCTAGGCAGGCCAGAAAGGGTGGGGGCTGGGGATGGAGGGGTCTTCTCTCTCCCAGCCCAGCCAAAATCACACTCTTCCCAGCCTCTTCCCTGGGTTAGGGCTGCCTGTCAGTCTTCCCAGAGTCTGAGCACTACTACAGGCTCCTCTGTAATCTGACACTACTCCTCAGTTCAGGGTCCAGTTTAAGTCTCTGGAAGGGCGGCGGGGGTAGGATTGGAAGGGGGGGAGGGGCCCAGGTATGGAGTCTGTGTTCTTTGTCCGCCCCAGGGCCCACTAGCCGCCCTCCCGGCGGGAGAGATCAGCCGTGGGACGCAGGGAAGGAGCCCATCTCCTGGTCTCTGTGCTCTCTGTTCCGCTCTGGGATCCCGTGGGTGCCCGGAACTGCGGGTGCCACTGCGGTTTTCGCTGCCACCACCGCCACCGGCCGGGACCCCGCCGCGGGCCGCACGTTTTCACTCCGCTCCCTTCCTTCCTTCCCCTGCTCGCCCAATTAGCGCACCTTCAAGTAATCCTTGCACGAGTCTCTTAGCTGTTCTGTGTGATGAGCAAAGGGTTCTTTGATGAGTTATAGGTCCCGTTTGTAATAAGATCGGGAGGAGAACTCAGAAAGTGCGCCCCGCTGCCGCCATTCCTATCATCTTACAATTCTTAATTCTATCTTTGAACTTGTGTTTACAAGTGAATTCCAGTGGGACAATAGAGCATGCGCTTGAGAGGAAGAGATACACACAATATGCATGGCCACCATTCCTGGTAACCCCATTGGTACAGAACACTCACAATGCCACAGGAGTACAGAGTTCTGGTGGACCCACAATGCATGGAAATTCAGTGAAATTCAAAGCAAGTACCAGGGAAGTACATGACATCCAAGACTAGGGTTTGGGGAGGCTGTTGGCTGATAGCTCTGAGAAGACATGTTTTGACTTCAAACCAAAATTTGCTTTAAATGCAGGCAATGGCATTTTAAGAACCACTAACAGCCAAAGAACTCCCCTTCACATCATTTCTTACTTTTAGTACTTCCTTGTATTAGCCAAACACTAACTCTGAAAATGATGGTATAGAAAAGGAAAGTGGAGTAATCTATAGTTTTTTTTCCTTTCAAGCCTTCTCTACAAATCATTAAGGCAAAGGAAGACACAGTGTTGGTGGACTGTGCAAACATCAAGAGGTGAAATAACAACAGTTGAGTTAGTTTTGTGGTTTCTGCTGTTGTGGAATACATATATACATGACCTATGAAATATCAGTTGTGTAACTTCAGTCATTCCACATAGAAGCTAAGTGCTCTTATATTTGCATGTAAAGCTGAAATTGCACAATATAAATGGTAAACTCCATGCTAACAATTTTAATTTTTCTTTATTTATAATGGTATTAAATGACAAGAGGAAAAATGGATAAATAAAATATGATATATAAATATATATATGAATATTATTCAGTAATCAAAAAGAAAGAAAACCTACCATTTGTGAAAACATGGATGAGTGTGGTTCTTTTTAGAGTCCATGTATAAGTGAGATCTGAGTATTTGTTCTTACTCCCACTCCATACACATACAAAGTAACTGTGACGTGATCAGGGTGTTAACTTCATTGTGATAATGTTACCGGACATTATCCAGGGTGGGCCCTTCTCAGTGAGACATCCAGACTTGGCTCCCATACCCAGGGGTCGAACCTGGGCCTTGGGGAGCAACACTGAGAAGCTTACCAGAGGATGGGCCCACCTTGATGCAGTGTCCAGGTTCTTGGCATCTCGAGCAAAGAATTGAACGAGATACTGAGGTAAAGTAGTGAAAGAGTAGTTTATTAGAAGAAAAAGTGCACTTCAAAGAAATAGAAGTGGGCCCAGGCAGAAAGCAGTGGCTCAAGGGCCATTATTAAAAAGGACAGTACATACCAAAGAGTTTGGAGCATAGCCCAAGAGAAAGACAAGGCAAAAAGGGGGCAAAGGCCCAAAGGCTCAAAGGCAGCATTATTAGGAGAAAAACTACACTACACAGGGTTTGGGGCGGGCACCAAAGTCAAGGCTCAAAAAGGCATGGCTCACAGGGGCCTGCAAGTTATGCCTGGGATGGGCTGTTCCTCTCCAGGTGTGGGACCACTTGATTGACACCTGTGATTGACAAGGGGCTATTACCTTATCTCTTCAGACTGCACATGTTCTCTGCTGTTCTAAATTGTTAACTACAAGCTGATTGGCCCTTCCCCTGTACCTGGGCTTTTTCGGGTATTTTAGCTTGGTTTTGTTACAAGCTGGTTGGCTCTCCCGCTCTACACCTAGGTTTTGCTCTGATGGTCCTGCAGTTTGAATACACTTATTTCCTCTGGCTTTTTTATGCTTTCTTTTTTAATCCCATCTACAGTGGCCATTTTCCTGACTGCCTATAATTTTTCTATCTCAATAATCATTTTACAATATATACATATATCAAGTCATCACACTGTATACCTTAAATGCACACATTATGTCAATTATATCTCAAAAAACCTGGGGTAAAAAAGAGGGAAAAAAAAGGATAAGACCAGAAAAGAAAGGATACAGCTTTTTATTTTAATAGCTTTAAAAAACAATAGTTTTCCTACTCTTTGAACAAAGGCCCCACTTTTTTTCTATTTTGTACCAGGCCTCTCAAATTATGTAACTGGCCTTGGTTATATTCAACAAATAAGCAAATAAATATTTTTAAACTTGTTAGTTTAACTTCTAATATGTAACAATTATGTGCTGGAGTCGGCTTATACCAGCTTATGGAGCTGTGTGCATCTCTTCACAACTTCCCGTTCCGTCACCTCACATTGGTAGTTGGAAGTTGATCATCATGGGTGTTATTTATAGTAGATATCAGCAAATGCTACATATTACTGGGCTGTTTTTTCCCCCTGGAGAACCTGTTGTTAACTGTTTATCATCACACAACAGGAAATAGCACACATAAACAAGAGTTCTTTGGCATTTTCAAGAATTTTTAAGAATGTAAAAGTGTCCTGAGACTCAAAGGTATGAGGATCACACACAGTTTTATATAATACGTTTTTTTAATTGTGACAGAGACTTATGAGTTACTTATTCATTCCTTCGGATTCTCAGACATGTAGCATTTCAGAGTCAAATAGGAAAATTTCTATTTCCTTATATTTCGGTATATAATCCCCAATATATGCCTTTTGATACTCCCTCCACCCCATCCCCACACACATTCATGCATACGTGCACACACATGCATGTGTGTCCATTTTTCTTTCTAATAAATGCCCTTACCAACCTGTTAGACAGCCCACTTTCACTGTGGGAGGGAAGATGAGATGGGGGAAAAAGGCCCTTTATTAGGCAAAAGTTTCCTTACAAAATGACACTTATGCAAATACTTAGTCATCTGCATCTTTTCAGCTTTCAACACCTGTGCCATTCATGTAAAATACCTCCGGAGTGAAGAGCAGGTCATAAACTGCAAGCAATTTGAACTTGATGCAAGAACCATTTTGTGAAAGGTTTACAATGAGTATCTAAACATAATTACCTCCTTTGTTGCTCTCTTATAATAATATTAATCACACAGATTCTTTTCATTTTTACAGCTTTGCATTGAAATTAATTATCAAAGTTAGTGCCATTTCTGATCAAAAATGAAGGTGCTGCGTATTTTCGTTAATGTACTTAAATCACAGAGATGTCAGAACATCACAAAATCCCCTCTACATACACATCTGTAAAATGTGAAAATCTGGGTAATCTGTATACTTTAAAAAAATAAAATAGATGAAAATTGGGGGAAATGTACCATGGTTTTCAATTGCTTTCAATTACCATTAAACCTTTTGGAGAACGATTTGCATAATGTTTCATAAACATGTAGGCAGATTAAACTTTTTTAGTTAATTTATTCATTAGCAGTAAAAATTCAAAGCACCTCTTATGAGAAAATAATGTCTTGCTGTTAAATTGCATGGAAACAAAGCAATTGGGACATACTTGCCTAAGTTCTCACTGTGTCAGAGCACAAAAAAAGTGGAGAGGAAAAAAATCTTTGCCTGTTAGCATAGTGTTGATTAAATTGCCGGTTTGTGAACAATTAGTGGTATTACTAGAAGATTAGGTGAAGTATTAATTAGAGGTAGGCCAAATGGCTTTTGAGGAGTAAAGATACCTCCTGCAAATGCACACTGAAGGTAATGTAAGACCTTCATTAGGGAGTATTGAGCCTGTTCCAGGTCCTCTCACCTATACACATTAGACACTGCAGGACCCCAGCTCAGGGCGAGTCAGGGCATAGGTGTATTCTTTGTGTACAGCTTCTTTTTCTTGGTCGGTGTGCCTCAGGAGTCACAAAAAAATATTTTATATACTCTGACTAATTAGAAATCAGAACTCAGCCTTGAAATTGGTTAAACCCTGACTCAAAGCTATAGCAAGCATGTATATGCTTGAAGAGAGCTTTAAGAGGCCAGTGGGAGTTCTAAGGGTTATTTACCAAAACAGTGTTGTTGTTTTTTAAAAAAAGGAAAAGATTGCCCATTCGGCACGGGGAATCTGTGAATAATCCATTGACCACATAAAGTAAATCAGGACAAAGCAAGAGCAATGTGCTTCCTGCATAGAGAGCAGAAGACTGGGGTCTCTCACAGGTGAGAGCCGGGTGTGGGATTCTGGCTCCAGAGTCTCCATGTTCCTGATGCACAGGGACCTGATCATCCCAGGAGAAACTTTTATTTAAACAAAACAGACCTGTCTCAAATTTTCAACCAAAATAATTAATAATAATAATAAATAATAAGTAATAAATAATAATAATATCTGAAGCTCAGCTCTCTCTTGGTTCATGATTCCATCTCTGCTTTTTTTCCTTGTCCTGCTGATCTTTCCTCCCGACCTACCTCTCTCTCTCTTCCTTTCATGGGAATTTATTTCAGGTCTGTAATGTGAAAGGTTTGCATGTCAAGCAGAATATGTCTGAATTTCCAAATCTTCCTTTCTCATAGAAACCAGAGTAGCTTTCTCATATGTTATTCCTTAAGTCAGAAATCTGCCTAATCATTATGCAACCTGATGTTAATATTTTGTTCAGAAACCATCCCACCCCTGTTTTGCACTACAGCAAACTCCCTGATGAGAGTTTAAGTTCCCAAAAGACTGAGTTCATGTTTTAATCAAAGCGGTATCTTCATTTCTATCAGACTATTTTACACATTTGTGTTTATGTATGCTTGTTAAACTAAATTTTAGAAGCAATGAATGGACTCAAGTTTTATATATCTTGCATTTGTTGAGAGAAGAAAATTAACTTCGGCAGAAAAGGAAAGTATTCTTTTAAAATAAATCTCTCACTACATCCAGCTAAAGTTAAATAATAACACTACAGGACTGCCCCAATTGTTTCTTCAATGTATGACTTATTTTGGTTATGGCAGCCCATAAATTGGTGCCTGTACCTTGTATGTTTGCTTGTTGCAAAGACATGGATATTCACTGAAGATAAAACTGAAGTAGGGCAAGCATAAAAGAAAAATATTCCTTGAATTGAAGTGCTTGAAAAAGCAATTGACAGAAAAGTTAGCCTGAAATGTGAAAGTAAAGAAAGTTACAAAATTGAGCAATTTTTTAAAAGGTGTGTTTGGTGAGGCAATAACAAACCCACAGAGAGACATATTACAATCTATGTTACAGAAGAAAGATACTTTCACAGACCTTAGATATTTATGTTTCTTAAAGTTACCTATAAGTTAGGTTGTAGAAGCCTTAAAGTTCATCCTGAGTAGAGTTTTGGGAAGTTTGTTTCAGAAGAGGGGGTGAATTAACCCCAAACAGTGACAGCTCAAGAATTTCTACATTGCATGCATTTTAAGGACTAGAAGACTTGTGTTTCCTGCATAATAGCCAACAATCTTCTTTTACTGGGAATATATATGTTTATACTTATATATATATAACACATATATGTTACATATAATACATGTATACATACATACATATATATATATATATATACACACACACATATAAATGTTATATATAATATGTGTGTGTATATACTATGACAATGGGTATGGAAAGGTGATGAGGATCACGAATTGTGATAGGGTTTGGCAGCAACCTCACTCGTCTTGGGGATGAATTCATCAAATCTAGAACAGAAAAAAATGGAACTCCTAAATTAGGCTGTATTAGGCCTGTATTAGGAGCAGGCCAGCAGCAGAAACCACCGTAGGCCTAGAGAAACTGCCCGGAATGTGCTGAATAGAAGCCATCTTATCTTGGAAGCCATCTTGTCTTGCTCCCTGCTTGCTTGTACCTGCTGGCTTGTACTTTTCTCACAGGAGTCCATGATCAACAGACCTGAACATTCCCGGACAATTGCAGGGGAACCAGGATATGGAACAAGAGGACATAGCCACACCCCGAAACCCTCAGTTACTATAAACAATGCAACAAAAAGCCCCAGAAGTGTTGAAGAGGAACAGCCTTGTTTATCTCCCCGTATAAAACTCCATACCCCTCTCACTCGGAGAGGCTATGGTCTTTTCTAACCTGACCTCCCACAGCTCAAGCACGCCAAATAAATCCTAATAGACCAGTTTTGGTCTCCTGCAACTCATTCCTCTAGCCTTACCTAACAGGCTGTGATTACACTCTATGAACACCAAGGTCTGCCCTTTCACAGATACTGGAATCATCTGTGAGGTAGCTCTTTAGACACTCTAAATTCACCACCTGTCCTAAAGAAAGAGGAAGGCATTAAAAATGGACACTGTAAGGGATATTTGAAAGGCTAGTTATCTTTCTATATTCCACTTTTAAAAAATGTGATGTCATTCCCCACAGCTAGACTATAAACCCCCAAACATATTCTTCTTAAGCATATCAAAGGGAAGTCAAAACACCTGTCTGAAAATTCAACCATTTAATCAGTCATGCATTATTTTCTCAAGCTAAAGCCAAATATCAGATAATAATAATAATAATAAAAACTCCTGGTTATAAATGTTGTCTATATGCTACTTAACATTCGAATGTTTCACATATATTAATATCTTTTTTACAGATGAGGAAGCTAAAGCACAGGGAGATTCGATAAATTGCACATGATCGCAAAGCTAGTAACAGCCCAGAGAGGATTTGAACCCAGGCCATTATGCTGAAAAGCTCACACCATAAAACATTATAAAACTTTATTCACTCTCTCTCTGCCTCAGTTTCCTCATCTCTAAAATCGTAATATTAATATTTCATAAAATTGTTATGAGGTCTAAATGAATTAATCTTTGTAAAGTGTTTAGAAGAGTTCCTGTCACAAAATAAAAGCTTTACAAAACCTTATGAAACATAATACCTGATCTCACGGAAAGAACTTAACAGTTAAAGTGACTGCATCGTTATAATTGCTGAATTCTCTCTTTAATTATAATTGTCTGCACATTGTGTTCTCACACAGATTTGCAGCACAACATATCATGTTATGCCAGCTTGGTAAATGAATCCCTTTAAATGTGCTCTCCAAATGACAGGTCAAAAATTTGATATTGTCACTTCTCTTTCTCAGGTTTTCCTTAAAAGGTGTTTTGACTTGTGCCAATGCAAGGGATGCTGTTTTGGTTACAAGCTTGACTGTCTTGGGAGAAATATATTCCATCACTAATGGGTTAAATGAAAGGGGTACACAATTTGCACACTAGACAGAAGCACCACCAAAGTATTTGTAATCGAGAGTAAGCAAACCACATAAAACTCAGTCCCTACCTTTCTTTCTGAGAAATACTGCAATCCCTTTACAAACGTACTGTAAGTGTGTCCATTAGCATACAACCTTTAGGCTACTTTTTAAGAAATTAGACAAGTTCTAATGATAGGAGATTAATTTACTGTCCAGAACAAGCATCACATAAAGTGGTGACATTTAAGGGGTTAAATGTTTTAAGATCATAGACGATTTCATGTCAAAAGACTACACAGTGAACGTTGTGATAGTGTGTTTTAGATAGTTTTAAATGTGTCATTAAAAATACTCTTATGCAAAAGATGTTCTGAGAATGATGGGGGGAAAAACAGAATGCCTTAAATGGTATACAGTGAGTTTAATGAATGGATGGGTGGACAGATAGACAGACAGATAGACAGGCAGACAGGCAGACTAATTACTAATGCACTTAAACAACTTTATTGACATTTCAAGCAAAAAAAAAAAAAAAATAGACACAACTCCAACCTAAGTAGCTTCAGATTTGTTTTTGCATTAATGAAGGAAAGCACTTAAAAATATGGTCTGGTAGCCCCAAATTTAAAATCATGACACTGAAAAACGATGCTTGATTGCTTGACTAGAAAAA
Organism: Rhinolophus ferrumequinum; assembly: GCF_004115265.2. NCBI lineage: Eukaryota > Metazoa > Chordata > Mammalia > Chiroptera > Rhinolophidae > Rhinolophus > Rhinolophus ferrumequinum. The sequence goes on from NC_046289.1 coordinate 15,045,623, forward strand.
AAGTTGCTAGATCTTAGTTCTAGTGCTTGTTCTGGGATTCTAGGATAACTATGAACAATAAATTAAAAGTTGATTTGCCTTACTTTCTGCATTTTTGGAGGTTAGATTTAAAGCAATTCCAAGTCCTAAACTATTGTTTCAAATTGAAACCAAAAAAATATTTACGACTTCTTATAATTGAAAACTGTTCATTGAAAAAAGATTGAATGGGATAAAGCAAAATTTGAACAGAGACCTAAAGTAGATTAATTGTTTTCCACCAACTCTCCATCTCCAAGAGGTGATTTTTTGTTTTATTTGTTTTAGTAGATCAACTATCCCTGCTTTTCCCTCTTCCTTCATTTTATAGTAAAACTCTTCAAAATATTTGTCATCATCTCCAATTCATCATCATCAACACTCTCAATAATATTTGATTAAGTTTCCATCCCTAACACTTTTGCCTAATTTCACTTGTGTCAAAGTCACTAATGGCATCCAAATTATTAATTTCTATAGTCAGTTCCTACTTTTCATCTTAATCTCTATCAGCAGTATTTAGGAGTTTATCATCTACTTCTTAAAATGTTTTCTCCACTCAATTTCTGGAACATCATCCATTCCTGGTTTTTTTCTGACCTCTCTTCTCTTCAGTCTCCTTTGCTAGGTCTGGTAATTTCTTGATGTATAGATGTTGACATGAACTCTGTCTTCAGAACTTTGCTCTTTTGTACTGACTTCCGGGTTCTCATATGTCCCATGGCTTTAAATATCATCAGTATCCTGATGACTTCTGAATATCTATTTTCAACACTTACCTGTCCTTTGAACACTGGCTCACATTCTACTGCCTTCATGACATCTCCACTTGGCTATTCAGTTGTCCTCTCAAACTCAACAAGTCCCACACACAACCCTTGATTTCCTTTTCCAACTTTGTACTTCCATCTGCGCTGCCTATTTCCACAAATGGCATTTCCACTTACTCTGCTGCACAGATACTGAACATTGGGGCCATCCTTGGCTCACTCCCTTCTTTCTTTCACACAAACATCAATACCGAGCAAATCCGGTTGGTCAATACTCCAAAATAGACATTATATCCAGATACTTATGACCACTTCTTCTGTGACAATTCTACCTCCAACTATGATTATCTCTTATGTGTCTGTCACAAGGGTCTCCTAATTTGTCTCCCTGCTTCTACCTTTGCCCTTTTTGGTCTATTTTCCATGATGCAGTAGAAGTAGATTAAAAGGTAGATCACATGCTACTTCCCTGCTTTCAACCATTCAGTTGTTCCCCATTATACTTATTATGTCTTATTATTCAGAAAGAAAGTTTGGCTTAAGGAATACGCTTGTTATAGATGTATCTCAGTCCCAATATAAGGCTACAACAGGATGAATTTGTCCTTTGTATTACCATACATTATCATTTTTCTATTCCTCATTCTATTCAGCAGCTGTTTAAACCTTTCACTATCCTTTTATGTCCTTTGTGTCCAAGGCTTCCCAACAATGTTTCCTTTGGTTTCCCTAAAGATTACTTCCACAAACACTGCAGATTTGTTTCACCATCATCATCATCTGTATACTCCCAGGATAGCAAAGCAGGGATGTAAGTGCAGCAGGAAGCAATGTCAATCATTTGACAATCAGCAGTCAAAATAACACTGCTAAACTCCTAAAGATAACGGTCAATGCCACAACGTTCTCATGTTAATAACAAATAGCAAATACTACATATTTGTGTCTCTGAAAGAATTTTCTGTGAATCTCAACATTACTAGTGAGGAAAATAATGTAAGTTTGGATATTAACATTAAAGACTCCACAACTTGGAGACTGTAGATGTTGGACGATAGTTTAACCTCTCTAGAAAAAAGGTGTAGAGTAGAAGAATGATGTACCATGGAGAGTGAATAAATACTGGCACACTGTATGATTCAGTGTTCAATATATAATTATATTAAGATTCTGGATTACTAATAATGAACATAATGCATATAGAAGTATGAAAAATAATTCTCTCTTACATAGTTTTTTGTTTTGTTTTGTTTTTCCCCAAAACACTTATGTTAGTACAACAGTTTCCGAAGCTGAGACACTGGATCACATTTATGCCCTGACACCTCTTTATTTGATTATATCTGTTAGCCCCAAGTAAAAAGCTCAGACAATCATCAAGTTTTTGTATGTCAGAATCCTTTGTAGCCCTCCATTTTAAAGGAGGAAATGAGGTAATGAACTAACATTTGTAGACCATTGATTATGTATGCAACAATTTGTTAAAAAATTGAATGTGTCATTTTATTTAATTCTCACTGCAATAGAGGAGAGAGAATTATGGTCTCCATTTTATAGGGAAGAAACTGAGTCCACCATTTTATAGGGAAGAAACTGAGTCCAAGAGAGAACTGACCTATTGAAGTCTAATAGCATCACTGAGACATAAAGCAGACCACTGAGTCACAGCGGCCCAATGTTTGCTCCATCACACAAAGGTAGTCATCCTACAAGGGGAAAGAAGCATCGTGGTACGATTTCAAAGGTTTTTGGCTCTGGTGGACATCATCTTACAGTAGGAGTTCAAAGAGATTTATTTTTATAATAACCGACATGAATTGGGTGATAAAATATGGAGCATGATTGTTTTTTTTCTCACCAGATCATTAACCATACTAATTTAATTCCATAGCAAATATCCAAGAAGGAGAAATGGAAATCTCTACTTTGTTCCACTGAACCGAATACGAGGATTATTATTTCATCTCAGAAATATACACAGGTATATCCTATTTTAAGTGAATTCAAGACACAAAAATTGAGGTTTTAGAAGTTTATTGAACTGCCTCACTTTACAGCACGATTTCACTGGGTTGAAGTGTGTGAGGTGTGTGTGTGTGTGTGTGTGTGTGTGTGTGTGTGTGTTTGTGTGTGTGTATGCCCATGCATGCAGCATATTCCTCTAAAGCTTTTAAACTATTCCTATTGAGATTTTAACTATTCTACTGAGAAATTTCAATTAATACAAAATTTTAAGAACTTGTCATTCCTTAAAAAGAACATGACGTATAATGACAATTTCCTAAAGTTTTATGCCAAAATTGTATTCTCACACTAAAATATTTAAAAGCCAGTAGATATATCTGTACATTAATTTGGTGCATAACAAATATAAAATACATTGCAATCATTGCCCAATGAACGGCAGGCATTATTACAGGGTAGAAATTCCTCTTACTACCACCACTTGCCTCATTTCAACTTATAATAATTAGAAGAATTTTAATCTGCTCCTGGGAAAAAGGGCTCATTCATTATCTTTTTAGGTTTGCTCAAGGGCCTGGAAACAGGGGGATGTCCTTACATGACCTTTAAAGATCCCTTCTAAGTCCTATGACTCTAAAATAAATTAAAGTTTTATGACCACATTATGCATAAGCATCAGTGGGTCTGGAAGACAATGAGGATGAAGTCTGTGTTCAGACTCTCTCTCCTAGTACTTATGCTTCCTATTCATTTCATGCATAACTAATTTCATACAGCAATTGGTAATCGCATCTTGGTAATGACACCACAGGCATCACAAAACAATTGCAATCATGGCTGCAATTCATTGTAACTACAGTTAAATGCCAGCACTATGGCTGAAACACCTCCCTGACCCACCCAAAAGTAAGGGATGAGAAGAGCAAAATAGAGCTTTGAAATTGTCACTTTCACAAACTAGCTATCAATTCTAAACAGTCTGGGTTCCTACTTTTAATGCATTCTCAAGGACATAATAATTTAAGGAGACAGTGAAACCTGCAAGTTACCCTTCCTTTCCAAAACCAAAAAGGCATATTCCTAATTTATACCACTCCGCCAATGCCACCATGTTTGTTTAAATCTCATTGTTTCCAAGATTTGCTGATGCTTATGCATAGTGTGGTCATAAATAAAATGATACCGATTTTTCGGTCACGTGTTTCATTGAACCAACAAAAACAAATTCAAGGATAAGAAGTGATTATGAAGACATGTTAAGAGAGCAAAATCAGTGCTCCATTATTCCTGGAATTTAAAGACAGCATCTACCAGAGATACCTTGCAAGCTTTTTTGGGATGTGCTAATCATACTACAATGATTAATAGCATGCTTTTTATGGCATGTATTTTAATTCTCACAAAATACATTCAATTCTATTATTTTATTTTATACTCCTAAAAGTCCTGTTAAGCATATGAAGCCAATATTGAATATTTCAAAATCACAAATAATGGATCAGAGACCCAAAGAGATAAGTAATATTGCTATTGTCAGCCAAACTAATTCCTCATTACTATGAAACTGACTAATTTCTCTTACATAGTGTATTACAATCCTGAAGCCCAACTCGTCAGCCAGGGAACCCAGATGGAACTCGACTACCCATGGCTGGGACACTGAGCCTGGTCCGTCTGTCCCCCAGCTGATGGGAACTGTTGCTACCAGACTCAGTTGTCTTCCAACTCCTCTGGGATAGTACAAAGAAGTATAAGAATAAAAAGTGATCATTTTTTTGTGCCTGTACCTTCCTTTTAATTAGTTAATAGTAAAGACACTGGCTTTTAAGTCAAGTCAGAATATCAGCGCTTCGAATAGCTTCAAACATAAGGAAGGAGTTGATACTGAAGTTCTTATTTAATTTTTAAACGCTGGGGGGCTTTTATGTGAAGTAAGTCTAGTTTACCCTGGTCAACCCTTTACTAGTCACCATGAAAAAACAGAACTGTACACTTCATATGTTACTAATATTACTAATGTTAAACAGTACCTATTTACATTTGATTTAACATGGGTACATTTCAAGTCATTTATCCATGAGTTTGTACGTGACCTTGGTCAAGATTAAATCTCCCCAATCATTAAATGATGTGCTTTACTCTTAAAATAACCACCATTATTTTCATTTGTGGACTCTAATTATTCTATTTGTCTAAATGATTATGTTTCAATTTTCTTTCTCCAGGTATATCAAATCCATGTTTTTAAAAAATCAGAAATATGTAACCTTGAATGACTTCAAATGCTTCAACAGTGTCTGTTTTGTGTTAAGTAATAATGAGACTGTAGATCAATGAGTAAATATACATTAGCATGCCCCTAGGAACAATGCTAGTACCTCTGGCAGACTCAAAGGATCTAGACCACGTGAGTAACTGTTCTCCAGCAACTTAGTGCTAACCATTTTTTAACAAGAGTTGTCAGCTGAAACCCTCCTCACAGGTCCAAAAGAATAAGGCTCAAAAAGGAAAGGAGGGAATTATGATTTTAGAGATAAAGAAGCTTAAGAATTCAGATCTACTTCATTTTCCTAAAAAAGGGGGGCGGGGGAGGTATGAAGGGAAGGCAGGGCCTACATACAATGGAAAGAGCACTTTGGCTTTTGAATTGTCAGAAGTTCACACTAACTAAATGTATTAGAAAATTACATGGAACAAAAGAATTAATAAGCTTTGAAGCCCCCAGGAAAAATAAATATAGGGACTCTATACTAAAGTATACATTTAGGATGTATACTAAAGATGTTAAAGCAATAGAAACATGTTCCACTCACTACTAAAAATAAAAAAAAAAAATTAAAAAAAGCAAAATTAACAATAAATAATAGTTGGGAAAAGAGCAAATCAAAACACATTAAAGGAGGATAATATCAATGTGAGTTGTCACATGTTAAATTATTAATTATTATTAATCTATTTTAATTTCATTGTTATGCTTGATATAAAATTTGTTGGATCTTGCTTGTGTAGTTTCAATGAAATTATTTTACATACATATTGCTGTGTTACTTTTACACTACAAAACAGTAATATTTTTAGAGAAGGAAAATTGGTTGATTCCCATTCCAAATAAGTAGTGTCTCTTTAAAATTGTACAACTTAGAGTTCACTACTCATTCACTCCAAATCGTGTTTTGAATTTAATAACATTCCTCAATATTCAACCTGAAAACTCTTATGAATGTGTAGAGAAATATATCTATGTTGTCTGGACTTAGGTATAAAGCTCATTTTAGCTTAGAAGGAATTACTTTAATTATTAAATCCCCCTTTACTTTATATAAACCATGAAGTTTTAGCAATAATTTTTTGGATACAAGTCTACTGAACAGTTCTTAATAAAAATAAAGTCCCAGCCATGAACACTTCAGACTTTTCCTGACATTTTAATTTCAAGAAAGAGTAAAATGCAACTGCAGACCTAGTCACTCACAGGAAAATGAACCCATGCATTTTTGCTAGATTTATAAATATATGCTCAACTTATGTTTCCATAAGAGCCATTTGATGCTCTTTTTCTTCCATTTCAGGTTTGGCCTTCAGAATAAGTTTAGGGGATCCTTTCTTTTAAGAGGCGAATGCAGAGTTGTGTGTAAAGTTTATCAAAACATGCCCTGAAACGTTTATTACAATGGATCCACTATTTTGGATTATTTTTCAATTTGGTAAAGCGTTTGGTAAAGCCTTGTGCTCACGTGGTTGTGCTATAAAGTTTCCTTACAAAACACACACACACACACAAAAGCACAGATGCTAGAGGGGCAGATGCTGCACAAGATACATTTCTGAAGGAGTTTGTTTAATCTGCATAATGGTAAAACTTTCTTATTACTCGCTGTTTCCCTTGATTTGAAAATCAGAGGTTGCATGAAGCATTTACGGCTGGTTCCAAGTAGTCATTTATTGTAAATAGACTTTAATAATAGTTAAGGGGTACTGCGCTATCACCAGGAAGATCAATGACTAATGAAGCCCTTCCTCTATGTCATCCAAACCTTGTTGCTAATGTGACTTTTCCTTCCTATCACAATTTATTTATTTTTGAAATTGTACAGAGCTAGCCTCTTTCACATGGAGACAGACACCCTCCTTCTACAGAAATGTCAATATCCTTTATTTCATTTGTTCCACAATAGAGCCCCCAATCTGCTGTGCTCAAATAACATTATGGCATGGATCCATTTTTCACATTAGAAAGTAATCAACATAGAATCAATAGGAAGCCATGTTTATTCAATAATTAATTAAATTTCCTAGACAAAATGGATGTACAATAATTTAGTAACCTGTGCTACAAAATGATCCTTTTTTTATTTTCTTATTTTGGCCAAGGTTGTCATCACCAGTTTCAAAAGGACCAGACTAGAAGTATGAGAAACCACTGAAAAAGTACCACAGGAGACAGGCAATGTGACCATTGGAGAAGTAAAGACAGACATTCATTATGCTCAGACCTCTAGAATGTCTCTTAAGATGCTTTTAAAAAGTTGCCTTCCAAAAAGGATGACATCATAAAACATCCAGGGTAGAAACACACAAGGGTAATATCCATTGAGACTCACCCCTCTGACAGTCTATCTGGGTTCAGGCTAGTGATACCTGAATAGCAGGTGTCTATCTATGGTCATGGACTCTTTAAACTATGAAACTAATGATAAAAAACAACCTCATCAAAACTAAAGATTTTAAAGTTTTAAGTTCCTGAAAAAAGGCAGGGTAGTGTTGGCTGAGAGTATGGGCTCTGGACCTGGGTTTCATGGGGCTCAAGTCCTAGTTTTGCCATTTACCAGCCATCTGACCCGGAATTAATTCTCTTTTCCATGACTCAGTTTCCTTATTTGTAAAATTGGAATCATAGTGTCTCTATTATAAGGCTCTGAATATTAAATTAACTAATGCATAAAATGGTTTGTAGCACAAAGTATTCAAATGTTTATTTCCATCATGAAATACAGAAGAAAAAAAAAATCTGACCCCTGGAGGTATACTTTCTGCACAATTTCTCTTTGAACCTAAACATGCTCTAAGGAATAAAATCTGTTTTTAAAAATCTGGGGTACACACTCTACCTTCTATAAGTAGAAACACTCCTTTCCCTCTACTTTGTTCCTACATGGAGGAACTTACATTAAAATAAAACAACACTCCTAGTTTCTCTGTGCCTCTGCCTCCTTAGTCTCTGAGGAAATAATTACTTTCTGATTAATGTGTTTGGGAAAAGGTGCTGATGATTCTCAAATAAGTCCCTTGTCTCTCCTATTTTCCCGTATGTGTCTTTGCTGGAAAGATCCATTTTGGTCTTGGTCTCTACATAGACTGGGCCCCATAGGTGTGGCCTATTTGTAGACTGGCTGGATAAATCTGTCTAACTCTGAGGTAAAGTATTAGCAAGACGAGCAGGGCCTCACATCTAAAGCCACGTCCTCCAATTCAGCTTTTGACGTAGCAAAGCTGATATTTTGATTGCCATCTATACGACTCTTGCGTCTACCTTTCAATTTGTTCTGAACTTGGATTGGGAAATGCAGTGTTCTTTACTGACCCCCTTAAAGTTCCAACACTCTTCTTGAAGATTCACAGTGCTTACCTGTTTGTACCACACGTTAGGTTACCTTTGCTTACCTTCGAATTGCCCAAGAAAACCAAAGTGTTAATCTGTATGTATGTGTGCGCTTGATAGTGAGTGAGTGAGTGAGTGTGTGTGTTTATGTGTAATGTTAACTCACATGGAAACAAGTCCTACCAGACTACATTTTGGACTACGTTGGTAACATAAAGAAATTGTTGGCATTTCCAATCAGTTCCTAAAAATGCTAACACTAGATAATCTATTCAGTTGGAACCTCAATTTTTCTATTCTTTTTTTTTTTTTTTTTGTATTTAAAATAGGGATAACGACACCAACACAGTGGCTTAGGGTGAAGCATCAATGAGATCATATGATCATATGTGGCAAGTCTCTGGCACATAATAGTACCCTCAACGAATGTTGATTTCTATCTTACATCAAACTCCTTCAAAGAGAATATCTCAAAACACGATGCCTCATTTCACTAAAAATGTGATTCTCCTGAGTTTCATGTCAGATGGTACAAGAAGTTCTCAGTTACTATTGGCCTGGTTAACCTACTTCAGGTTTCATTCTAAATGCCAGCTTCCTCAGGGGGTCTTTATTAATAAAAATTGTCTCTCCCCCATTTTACTTTCTCCTGGCCTCCTATGCTTCACCACACTGATCACAATTTCTAATGTCATACATATTTTTACAGTCATTTGCTGAAAATTAATTCCCAACAAGAGTGCCACATTCACAAGGAAAGGATCTCAATCTGTTTGATTCAGCACTGTACATCGAGAGTCTAACACACGTGAGACACCCAATATTTGTTAAATGAATAAGTTAAGAAACATTTTAAAATCTATTACAATTCTAGTGTCAGATCAGGGTAGATGCAAACAAGGGTTCTTAGGCGTCCTTTCACCTAAAGTATTAAGGTATGATATGCTTTTGTTTTTTAAGGACCATCATAACCAGAGCTGAACAACATCTCACTTGATAGGCTTTATTCTTTGAAAATCAATAAACATGCTCTGAAAGTGAATTAGAGAGGGAGCAGCGGAAATGGAGGCCATCAAGCTGCTGTTGGAGTCACAAGGGCCAGGCATGTCCACCCACACAACTTGTCATAGCATGGGGGTTGGGAGGTTGCTATATCTGCTACTCAAGGGGACCAGTCAATATTTGTATTCAGCTTGGATCTCCCCAACATGATTTCCTTTCCCAGAGAGAGTGCATTTGGCCCCATTAATTTCCCCAGGAGCATCTTTGGTAAAACATGTCAGTAGCCCTCAAGGGAGGGCCATTCGCTGCAGTAGGTACAATTTGCCTGTGTCAGAGGACAATCTCTCTAATGACATGATTCATATATACACAGCCCTCCCTTTGCTCTTCCAAATGCCTCTATAAAGCAGCAGCAGTGAAATTTTAAAAGGTACTTACTTAAAATACAGATTGTTTGCAAAGTATATTAGCTAAAATTCAGCCAAGCCAAACTCAAATAAACTAAGGCCATAAATGTAATGCCATGCTTTATTGTATCTTAAGGCTGGTAGAGTCTTATGTTAGAAAGTCACCCCACATAGCCAATCTTTCTGCCGTTCTCTTTCATAGCTAGTAATAAGGAAAGCTCAGGAAAGACATGCATCAAGTCTTTTGCTGTGGATGGTTGAAAGGGACAGAGGAACCGTTCTTAGACGTAGTTAAGTGAAATCTGTTTCTGTGCATCAAGGGACAATGAACATTACAAATCTCTCTCTTTTTCAGGATGTAAAGCAGATGCATGGGATACACCTAGCTTTACCTCCTTCAACAGCTCAGAAGGGGACTGGTCACTGCTAGATCTTTATTCAGGTGGCATACATATTTAAATACATACAGTATGGGAGGCAAGTCAGCCTGATTTCTTGGAAAGAGCACAGACAGAACCGGGTTTAAATCCTGGGAGCTATGTATTCAATGTTGCCTTAGGTGATTTATTTATAATACTCTCTGAGCCTCAGTTTCCCATTTATAACTTGGCTAAATACTTTTGAATCGAATGATTATTTCTTAATCATAGATAATATATAAAACCTGTAGCACAGGACCTGGAATCCAAGGTGTACTAAATCAGTTTATTCTTTTCTTTATGTTTTTATCATTATATGGTCTAACAAGGGCCAGGTCAGGTAATGTATATAAGTGAGGTTGGCCTGGTATAAAAATGAGATTGATGGAGATCATCAATAAAATGGAAAAACTGAACAGTGATAGGAACGCAAACTGTCCTGACTTCCTTTTCCTGACTGTTTCTTCAGCCCTTCCAACTATCATTTCTGTATTTCTCAGGCAATTCTGGTCACGCCTTCCTTTCATTTTTTTAAGCACCCTCATGTCCACCATCCTAAGTCTAAAATAAAGATAAAAGAATAACAAACAACCCTTTCTTGATCCCACATGTCCTTCTAATTACATCTGAACTCTCCTCTGCCTGTCTCATGCAAACGCCATCAGTTGACTTCATTCCACTTAATCATTCCCTCACTTCCAGCCATTAAGTTGGTTACTGACCCCTCGAATCAAGCAAAATTGCTGTCACTAAAGTCAGCCTTAACTTCTTAGATGTCAAATCCAATGACTATTGTGTACTATTTATCTTTCATGAATCCATTCTCTGCTTCATTTGTCAGTATGTTCATTTCTTTAAAATGCTCAGCTTACCCTCCTACCTCCTCCCCACAGCTGCCTTTCTATCTCTGTGGATGCTTCTTCCCCTGCCCACCCAGTAAACACTGTGGTTCCCTAGGTTTCTACTCTTAGGCTGTTGCTCTTCTGATTCTGTGTAATCATTCAAGTCACCTCAGTACCCTCGTGGTTTCTGAAACAAGCCTGTACTGATGATTCTAAACCCTCTATTACTAGCCAGTCTGGGAGATATGGCTTCCAACTTTTATATCCAAATAACCTGCTAGACTTCAACGATGTTCAGCTAACACCTTGAACTCAATGTGTTCAACTTCGCACTCATTAATTTCTCCTTGTACTCATACTCCCTCTGTAGTCTGCATCTGTTTTAGACCCTGAGCCTGCACAGCTGCCCAAGCTACAGGATAGGGAGTCTCTTCTCCATTACTCACCCCTCCCCAACCTCCATCAGTTGCCAAGGCCCTTATTTGACCTTCTAAGGTTTTCTCAAAGCTGTTGCCTCCTTTGTGTCTCTACCACCTGTGTTCTCTAGACAAGTACAGCTGTGCCCTAACCAGTTGTTCCTTTCAATACTTCTTTTACCTAACTGCCAAAATGATCTACTTAAGTATAACCCTGATTATGTCATTCAACTCTTAAAACCCTCCTTTGACCCTCCATTACTTAGTAAATCAGACCACTTGGCTCCTTGACATCACAGTGCCTGCCTGCCTACCGGCCCAGCCTCGTCTCTCAAATTTTAGACTTCCCAGGCATTGGTTTGGCACCACTGAGCTGCATGTACTACGAAAGCTAACTGTGTACAGAATCTTTAAATCAGAAATCCTACTCTTAGCAAATTAACTCCATAGAAACTTGTTCACCAAAAAAGGTTCATGACAGTACATATTCACAATATTTCCAAACTGTAATCTACTTAAATAATCAAATGCATTAGAATGCATACAAAAAAGATGGTATATCCATTCAATTGAATATATAAGGTAATGTGAACGAATGAAATACAACTGCACACAATATCATGGATGGATTTAACAGACATAATCATGAATAAAAGAAGTCAGATATGAAAAAGCATATTGTACATAATCCCAATTATATAGGTATAAGCACAGGGGAAATTAAACTTTGGTGTTAGTAATAAAACAGTGATTATTTCTAGGAAGAAAAATAAACACACACAAAAACCTCCATCAGCTTGTCACCTAACCCAGAGTAGAAACCTCAGTCCTTTTAAAATGGTCTATAAAGTTTACATGAGTTGCTCTTTTACTTTTGTTGCTCTGACATATATCCTACTACTCTTTTCCTTACTGATTGCCTCAGCATTCATTTGTTTTTTTCCGCCCTGTCTCAGGGCATTTGCACTTGTTATTACTTCTGTCAAAAATGCTCATTCTTCAAATATCTACATTTTTGTTTCCTAATTTTATGCAGATATTCACAATGCTGTATTCCCTAGTGATGCCTCCTTCAGCTTCTTCTGCAATGACCATTACCACCTGCCCCCATACTTTTTTCCACCTTTTTTGAGATATAATGACACACAACATTGTGTGAGCTTAAGGTACACACGTTGATATGCTTATATATTGGAAAATGATCGCCACCATAGCATTAGTTAACACCTCCATCATGTCACATAATTACCCTTGCTTTTTTGTGGTGAAACGTTTAAAATCTACTCTCTTAGTAACTTTCAGGTGTATAATACAGTATTATTAATTATAATCCCCATGCTGCACATTACACCCACAGAACTTACTCATATTATAACTGGAAGTTTGTACCTTTTGAAAAACACCTCCCCATTTCCCCATCCCACTCCCAGTCCCTGGTGAGCACCACTCTATTCTTTCTATGAGTTTGACATTTTTAGGTTCCACATAAAAGTGATTTCATAGTATTTATCTGTGTCTGTCTCACTTATTTTATGTAACATAATGCTTTCTAAGTTCATCCATGTTGTCAAAAATGACAAGATTTCCTTCCTTCTCATGGCTGAATAATCTTTTTCAGATATTTCATTGATAGGGTATATAAATGCAACTGTTTTACGTATACTGATTTTGTATCCTGCAAATTTACTGAATTCTTTGATTAGTTCTGACAGCATTTTGGTGAAGTCTCTAAGATTTTCTATATAAAAGATCATATCATTGCAAACAAAGACAATTTTTCTTATATTTGTATATTTGCTTTCTTATTTCTTATTTATTATTTAGCCCTGTGCTTATTGTTTAATTTGTTAGAATAGAAAACACCAAAGAAAGCAAAGCATGGCCCACTATTCCAACAGGCTTTGAAGGTTGGAAGCTAGGATGCCCCTGGATACAAAGGATAGCACAAAACAGGGCTTATGCATCGTGCTAATAGCAAATTATTATCACTTCAATGTTGTGCGTCAAGTTTGTTAATTACTGGAGTTAAGTTTCAACACGTCTTTAAATGATCACTATCATTCCTAAAATATGGAGGTTTAGAATTGGGACATTCAGATACAAAAATATTTGGTAAAATAACTTGAAACTAAAATAATCTTCAATAGTATTGATGCAGTCTTTTATTCCTTTTGTCAGTCATTCTTTGGATCACATGTTCAATTGATCTGGTCTATACCAATGGTTTTTAATTTAGGCTACCTGGTAGAAATACCTGGAAAGATTATTGAAAATAACATTGACGCCTGCATCTCACTGCCAGAGATTTCGATTTCCTCAACCTGGGGCACAGCTTGACCATCAGAATTTTTTTTTAAGTTTCCAGGTATTTTAGTTAAGGTTCAGAACCACCATCTCCATATTTACCACTTTTAATTTGTAAAGTGTGTATAAATATTTAGAATTATATGGCATTTATTCCTTTTTACATTCATTCTTTTGCTCTTTCGTTCCACAAGTATTGATCACCAGCTCAGTAAACGGGCCAGGTACCACTCTAATGGCAGGAAATATGCTGGTACATAGAACTGGTGTGGACTCACCACAGTGATATTCATCATTATAGGTACCTACAGTAGATTCTACTGTACGAAATGACACTGTCATCTCCTTGTGTGACAATTCTCACAGAACCATCTCTTTGAGTTACTGGAAGTTGCCTCAAGTCATGAAGACAGTTGCTTCGGAAGTCAAATCATGGAGTGTCAAGATGGTATGTACACTGACAAGAAATCTTTCTCCCAGTTTTTTTATGTGTCATTTCCTTATAAGCCATGTGAGCTTTTCTTACTTTACCCTCCCAATTCCTTCTTTCTTTCTCCTGCCAGGAACATTTATTTATTTCCCAGTTAGCCCCTCACAGTTAAATTGTTCAAGTTCGAAATGCTTACCCAGAGCAGCACTTAAACTTGAATGCATGGACTAAGTTAAATGAGCTGAACGTGTAAAAAACTACATGTGATTGTGGTTATGACTATTCATTTTCTTTATAAGAGAGGCAAGAAGATATCACCCAAAGCAAATCCCACTGATTACATATAAACACTTAGTAATTTTGTGTCTATGGCCAACATTTAATGCTAGCACACTGCCTAGATACATACTCTTACTACTACTAATAGTTAACATTAATTGAGGGTTTTTTTTTTAATCAGGCACTCTTCTAAGAACTTTATATGAATTTACTACATTTTCAGGGGAAATAATTAGATAATATGTACTATAATTATTTCTATTTTAAAAGAAAAGAAAACTGAAGCACAGAGAATGGATACACATGTGTTGGCCTTTCTGTGTTAAACAAATGAACATGGACTTGGATGTCCTTTAAAATTTACATATATCCTCAAAACACCTCGCGCCGTTTGAACTGCAACCTCTTCAAAGCCTCTCACACTGCACATCCCTACTCTTGCTTTTTTTGGTAAAAGATGGCCTTGTTTTCCAGTGAATGTTGTCATGAGTCAGGTAGTTCATGAGTTTCAATTCAGCAGGATTTTCAGAGAATAGTTTTGTAATGTTTTATATAAAAGTAAGGATGTCAAAAAACTAATCCGTGGTATCAGAGTTTTGCCAGAACCTTGTTCAGACTGAAATGAAAAACAGGATCTCCCATGGGCTTCTCTTCTATAATGAAATCACTGAGATATGAAGGGCCCCAGAAGGAGGACTTTCAAAGGTCTAGCCATTGGCAAATAAGAAACCAATTGAGATTTGTTTTTAAAAGAAGATGGTGTAATATTCCTATAGTTTGATATTAGGAAGGAAGCCAAAAATATGAATAGTGGACCATCTGGAGAAGAAATATAATGAAGAAAGCCAACAAAAGTATAATTACAACAACTGGCTTAGAAATAACAACTGTATTTATTAAGAACAGCCTAAGTAGGGATGTCAAGAAAAAAGTTTGAGTTAAATTTCTATTTCAGCTTCACTGTGGAAAGAGGAAAAAAATGCTCTGGTGTGGAGACTCAACGCAAGAGCAAAAGATATGAGAAGAATTTTGTAAAATATCAGATGTGAAAAACCCATACTTAAATCTCTGTCCTTGTGTTTTTCAAAAGAAAGCAATAGTTGAAAAGCATGAAATATATGTGATAATCAGGTTGGTTCTACCTGACCGTACAGAGATGAAGTTGATGTGGTGTTTTCCTCCAGCATCTTAAATCTGACCATGTACATAAAAACACAATATCCATACAAACACTTTAAGAATGAAATGATGAAAATATACTTAGATGTAGTTATTCGAAAACAATTCATAGTACATTAATCAGAACGTCTCCACTTCTGAAAGTAATAAAATGGGAGTGCGCTGAATTGATAATTGTGAGAAACAAATCTGTAATATATATGTACAGATACTCTTCATTCACTCAAAATAAGGCAACTATCATGCTAAGCATGCATACTGAAATAAATATAAAAATATACACTTTTTCTCACGTTATCATAGATTTGGGGAGAGAAAAAACATTTTTAATTATTAGATACAATATATAAAGAAAGAAAATAGGAGTAGAGTTTTGGTGTCATGGTGAAAAGTGGATTATAGAAAGGCTTCTAAGAGTAGATTTACTGAAGGACATCTAAGTATGTCTTAGGAGGAAGCGGGGAGGGGCTGTGGGGTCAGATGAAGGACACATGAGCCAAAGCTCTGTGCCCTACATAAAAGAAAAGACTGACACACTGGGAAAACATTTAATTCTTGGTACGGATGGAGCAAAGAGTGTGCGGCAGATGATTCAAGCGCAGTAAGCAGGGCCACTTCATTAGGGCCATACATGCCAAGCTAAAAAAGAGTTTTACTCTGAGACTGCTAAGGAATCAATAATTGGTTCTTTGCACGGGAGAGACACAAACTGATCTGCCGTTGGATAACAAGCCACATCTTAAAACTTGATTACAGTATTCCCCTTTATCCAAAGGGGATACATTCCAAGACTCCCAGTGGCTGCCTCAAACCACAGACAGTACTGAACCATATATATATACTGTTTTTTCCTGTACACTCATACCCATAATAAAGTTTAATTTATTAATGAGGCACAGTAAGAGATTAACAACAACAATTAATAATAAAACAGAACAATTTTAACGATATACTGTAATAAAAGCTGAACATGGTCTCTCTCAAAATATCTTATTGCATTGTACTCACCTTTTCACTTAAAGGAGACATTTTATGGCTTCTTTCTGGCGTATCCGAGTTGCCAACATCACTACTCTTGCACTGTGGGGTCGTTATTAAGTAAAATAAGGCTTAGTGGAACACAAGCCCCACAAAACTGCAGTAGCCAATCTGATAACCAAGATGGCTACTCAGAGACTAACAAACAGGAAGCATCTACAGATGGAGACGCTGGATAAAAGGGAGAGTCACGTCCCAGGTGGGACAGAGCAGAACTCGCGAGGTTTCATCAAGCTACTCAGGTCAGCCCACAATTTAAAAATGTATAAATTGTTTATTTCTAGAACTTTCCATTTACTATTTTTGGACTGCAGTTGGCCGTGGGTCACTGAAACCTCGGAAAGGGAAACCATGAATAAAGGGGAACTACTGTTTGCAATAAACCGACAGAATCTGGTCACTGAGATTGCCGATCCAGAGCAGCAGGAGTCCATAAGGTATTATGGGAAACGCATGTGGAGCTGATTGCGTTACCCTTGTGTGGTCTTGAATACAGGTGTCTCAAATGGCCAAAACTAATCCTAAATTTGTACCTCCTGGGAAATGCTGGGACTTTTGATCTATCCTTTCTGAACATAGCCTATTTCTTCCTCTTCAGCTACACAATTTGGTCACTATCTACCTCCTGAGCACCATCTTGCACTTGCTGACATTTTATTCTGCCCCCCACTCTGTGCTCCAGCCCATCAACTGGCCCACCATTGGTCTCCACGCCCCCTCCCCATCCCAGGCCTTTGTATTCTGTCCCTATTGCTCGGTATGGGCTTTCCTCCTCTCTTCTTGTTTACTATGACACATCAAGTTTCTTAGGGGGAAGATGTTCTCAGAGAGAAAATACTCGATCGACTTCCCTGTCTTGGTAACAACCGCTACCTGGCCTCTCAACACTTGAAATTCCCTTCTATAGCACCTTTGCAATTTGCAGATTGTTCTAGGTAATGACTGATTTTTTTTGCTTCTGGAATGTGAGGTCCAGAGGAACATGCTCAGCCAGGGGAGCCTAAGACCTTGACTGCAGTTCCCTTCAGAGGTTGTAATGCATTGCCTGTGAACCAAGTCTGGTGTGTGGAGGGCCACATTACCCCCTGAGATCTTTGGAATTGCCTATGGTAGGGCCTGAAATATCACACAAAGGTTTTGGCTTGTTTATTTGCATTTTAACAGAGAGAACTTTTCCAAAAATATTGGTATTATAATCTATTTTTTTTCCTTTATGGTGTTTGCTTTTTGTATAACATTTGAACTGTTCTTCAAGAGACTATACACTTATTTTCTCCTAGTAGTTTTATAATATTTTTGTTTATTTTAAAATTATGATTGCTTTTGAATTATGATAAACTTGGTATAAGTGTAAAGCATGCATGGATAAACATATTTTTCTTTCAAAAAGGTATTGCCTCTAGTTTTACAATGTGTTAACCTTCAGAGAGGCTGGGTGAGGGGTTTACAGTACTTCCTGTACACTTCCTTACACGTTCTCTGAATCTATAATTATCTAATAATAGTGTTTTGCAGTGCCTTATCCAATTGCCCCAACTGTAAGCTACTTTAGTGTTTCAAATATCTAATTAAACAAGTACATTTTCCCCCAGATATGTTTGTATAGGCTGAGAATTTATTGAGAATCTCATTACCGCTTGCCCTGAACTAGAGGGCTAATTATTGGCCGTCTAGTTTCCAGCATCTTCTCTAAAACACTAATCAGATCACATCATTGATCTATTTCACACTCAAAAGTTAGAATGACTCCATTTGAAATAGGACATCCCTTTGACTAAACTCATTCGTGACACCTTCCTTCCCTTAAATTATTTATCTTCACCCTCCAATAGTTCTAGACCTAACAAGGTTGTTTTATAGCCCGCACAATCATTTAGGCCTCCTTCTCATCATGCAATTCATTATCAGATTCTGTACAAAAATTCTAAATCATGGTAATCACTGATGTTGATCATGAAATATAAAATTATTTGACAATTACTTAATAGTTCATTTTCAAATTTGTAGTGTGGAAAGAATACAGGTTCTGAGTTTCAAAGCCTCAGGAGTACCTATTAGCTTTTCACCCTTAGACCCCTCTGAATCTTAGTTTTCTTTTTTATAAATGAAGATAAGCCTATCTACCTCATTGGGTAACCATGGAATTGAAAACAGCTAATAGATATGTACAGTGTCAGGTATGGCAGATAATAAATATTATTTCCTCAACTCTCACCTCCCACACAGTTTCTATAAACTATAGATGAAGGGAAATACCAGAAACTCTTGATGGTGAAAATTTTGAGACCCAAAATCAATTTGCAACTAATTTTATAGATAACACAAGAAAGGCACAGACGGGACTAGAACTCGCAACAATTCATACTCAACTGAAGGCTACACAGCTATGTTTACCATACAGTTAAGACTATATGTGGAGTTTTAAAATGGAGGTCATGGAAATTAGAGCCATGCGGGATCTTGACCACCAGTGTTCTGATATTAGCCTCACCAATGTTTTGACGGAATGGATAGTGACTGTTTGATTTCCATCATCGTGAAAATAAAAGCTCTGACATTCTTGGCAAGTGAACCTGGGTGGGTCTCCTAGGTGACTAGGAGTGATGAGAAGTCAGAGGGAGTTGGATTCCCACTAACGATAGGATAATTGGATTGGGCCACAGGTTCATGGTCCGTCTGGAGCACAGGCTCACTTGCTGACGTGAGAGCTTGCAGCTCACATGCAGGCGTTTTATAATCTACACCATGTTTGCTCAGGTTTTCTCCCTCTTCTGTGACATGAACTCAGGCTTCAGAATCCAGAGTAGTCCCTAAACCACATGAGGTCCCTGACAGCTAGAGGTGTCTGTAATCAAATCCTGTTATAACTCAGAAGGGACACTTCTATTTCAACAGTGAGGACCACTACAAGAATGTATACCTTCACTGATACAATAATGGTTTTGTAAAAAATTAGCAACGTCCTTTGATACATTTGGTGTGTTTCCACTAAGCAAGGTAACTGGCAATAAATTAAACTTTTCTCTATAGACTAAAGTGGGCAAAATGGTACAGTTATCGCTGCTGCCTGCTTTGACATAGTGTAGAAAATATATTCATGAACATATTTGTTGGTAAATATTGCCAAGAGGCAATTTACATTTTTCCAAAGATTAAAATGGAATAAGGAGTAAAGTCTGCAACATATGTTATTGGCATTCTTTATTCAATTGAAATGACTAAATTGACTTTTCTTTTTTCATTTAGGTAAAGTGACCTTGGCATTAAATGAGAGTTAAGACTTCTCTAAAACTTATAAATTAAAAAAAACAACAGCGAATGTTTAAGCCATTGTAGTGATACAAAGGAGATTTTAATAAGCTCAAAGAGAGCTATAAGTATACTATCTCCCAGAACACCTATATGGGAATTTGTCATTTATTAACTTAATCAATATATCTCCAGGCAGAATCTGGCCCTCAAACTTGTAGGGTTGGATTTTATTTGCTCAGCACACTAAGAATGCATTCATCAACCAAGACTGATCTATAAGCCTGAAAAAAAATCTATCATTTTATAATGAGAAATATGACTGTCTCCAAGCCTACAATATGCACATCAGCAGATCAGTGTATTTCATCCTCATAAATTACCTAGAAGGCAAACTCTTATTTAGATCACTTCTTGTTGAGTATGAAGGCAGATGTAGAGTCACCAGTTGGCCCGGCTAGAAGGGCTTCGTCAGTGTACAGGCTGGAGGCAGCATTGCTGCCCATCGGAACCACTGGATACAGGGCTCTGCTCTTGGCCAGGGCTTTGTTGGAATCTGTCCCACGTTGCCTCTGGTCCTGTTCTGTGGTTCCGTGCGAATAATTCCATTTTAATGAACATATTCTTTCTTTAGAGATCTGAAAATACTTGACTGAGATACATGTAAGTCTTAAAGGGCTGAAAATGACACCATCTGTTAAAATTGCTTTTTTAATATATATCAATATTGTTTATGACCTAAAAGTTTAATGTTCAAAGAGTAGTTCTATTGTCCTCCATATATATATATATATATATATATATATATATATATATATATATATATGGAGGACAACATATATATACACACACACACACACACACACACACACACATATATATATATATATATATATATGGATGCCTCAATATTTTCCTAAAAGCAGCCACTATTAAGAAAACAAACACAAATTAGTTATGTTTTCCCATTGTTATAGCTGATGGTCAGCACTAAAATCAGCAAGTTCTATTTATGAATTGCAGGACGAGCTGATCATAAGGTCTTTACCATTGACCATTTAAACACTAGTGGATCTTTTCTTCCTGTTTATGTTGCTTAGGCCCATTCTGAAGGCTGTACTCCAAAATCTTTTTTTTTTCAACCCATGACATAGGTCCACGTGGGTCATTCCATTAGGCCCTGCTATATACAAGTTTAAGTATACTTATTTTTTGAGTGCAGTCTTTCTCTAAATTATTTCTTAAGTTTTCTTCCAGCATTTGAATTAAAAATTATGGGATTTACTTTTTTTAATTTAAAAAGTAAGTGTCAATGAATATAAATCACCAAACCTAAGTTTCCCTGAAAATTTGTGACAGAGTTTTAGGATGATTCCTTGGTTTAAACGTATTTCTCCATGTTACAGAAAAATCTTTGTTAATTTTCCATCTTTTCCCCTTTTTTCCCAAGGAAAGTTTTTAATATGAATTTATATCATTAAACAATGGAGTTGGGTTTTTCATTGACCCTTAATTACCTTCTAGACCAATGAAAATCTTTTTTCTTTTTATTTTACATCTCCCACAAATAATTCATATGTGGCACCAAAAACAATCTATCCATAGAGTTGTATCCTGCTTCTATAGTTCAGAGTTGTTGACAGGAAACAGCTACTTAGACAGAGGCTGTGTTTCCCAGTAACACTTGCATTTCAGCATGTCTTGTAACTAGCTCTTCTAATAGATTGTGAGTGGAAATAATGTATATCATCTCTACACTTCTCTGCTACCTTCCGCCTAAATGCAGAGAGGTCAAACACCCTAAGGATGATGGAGTCACAAGACACAAGGAAACTAGTACCTCCCATCATCCCAGGAAAAGCTAATCACTGAATACCCATATCAAGCTCTCATGTAAGCAAAAACATTAACTTCTTTTGTGTTCTTTCAGATGATCACTAAACATTAGGGAATCTTAAAACATAGAAAGTTAATGTGAAAAGAAATGTTAGAAGTCATTTAATCTACCCCTGCCCAAGCACTACTCAAGAGATTAATCCCTTGGAGGACATATTTGGGTTTGGGAAAGAGGAAAGCACATAAGTAAGAAACGTATCTTTCCAAAGCTGACATTCCAACTCTGGTAAATTCATTGACCTTTTCTTCACTTATGCAGCTGACTTCATAGACTTTCAAATGTTGCACTTGGCTCTGAACTAGAGTATGTGGAACCAAGAAAGGGGCATCTCCCGATTGAATAGGAGCATAGACCAATGAATGAAGAAGAATTTTATTTCTAGACTCCTCAATCACCAACATGACCTAGAGTGATTTGGAGTAGTATGTTTAATTGAGGGACAAATAGACAAAGAATGTGAGATCAATGGAGAATAACCAACATTAAGTGTACAAAACCATTCTAAAAGAGAATAATAAAAGTTGAAGAGAAGGCAAAGGAAGTGGGCCAAATCATGTAAATAAATGGGAGCAGAGACCAAATTCTAGACTCAAATGCCTCAGTTCTATTCAATTTGTATTGGTTTTCTGTCAAATCAAATTAATGTACTTGAATATTCATTGTTTTAAATGCTTTCTTGGATTGTGTACAACATCCATTGTGAAAATCTGAGAGTGTATCTAAGTAGTAAAAACATTTTTTTTTGCCAGACACTTTATATGTCCTTAATTGTTAAAAATGCATGAGAGACTGCAGACCAATCTGCTTCCAACTTTTACTTTGATGGAATTGTTTGCATATATGAAAAAATAAGATGCATAGATGAGATCCCTATGGCCAAACAGGAATGCCTCTGCCCCATGCCAAGGTAATTACGTTTTCTCGTTGACAAGGTGACTTTGTTGTGGCAATTGCGAAGTTGATCAGGATGAGCTTCGTCATGCCTGAAGCCCATGTCCATCTTGAACAACTCAAGAAAACACCAACCAAACAGATAAAAACCTGAACAGCATAAAAATTTAAACAAAAATCCTCCATATTTCTACTAAGCCTGTCCTGGTTAACATGGAGATGGCAGCCTTGAGTAGGGTATTTATTCCATGATGTTACTGTAAAAATTATATTAAATTAAAAAACTTAATGCAACACAGTACAGGGCTAAGCACAGAGGAAATAAATGGAACAATAACTAGTTTTTGTTATTGTGATAACCTGAGTCCCCCTTTGTCACCCCATCCTCCATAACTCAGTCCTCTATCCCCGATGAACCAGTTTTGTGCCCTCCCCTTAATACATCTTAGGGCACTTAGCCAATGCATACATTGCCATAATTTCCACTTGACACCCTTTACTGCCATCCAATTTTCTATGCATCTCTGAGTTCACGTCTGTCTGACTTGTCACTACTTTTCATGCAGCTACTGCTCTCACTCATCAAATTTGATCCAAAAGATGGGGCTACAGTCTCTCCTTTCATTCACCAGTTAAACAAACAAACAAACAAACAGGCCAGTAGTATTCAACAAACTTTATAGTGAATAATAGTTTACTATAGGAAATTACATGAAAAACAATAGCTGTCTATAGCTGGGTTCCATTCACAGGGTTCCCGATTCGCAGCCTGGCTTCCTGTGGCTTGCACTCACTCTTGTTAAGGGGTATTAGCCTAAAATAACTTAATTGAGAAGAGGAACACATAAGGTTTCATGGAAATAGAATGTGCAAAATCGTGATGCAGGAGAATATTGATGGTTTCCAAGAATTTATAGGAAGTAAGAAAGAAGATGATAAAGGAGACTTCAGTCTTACCAAGCTAGAGTGAGATGAGCCAAGAGCACAGCTCAGGCCACAGCCCAACTGAACTAATATGTGCAGCTCTCCCTCACCCTGTCCTGTAGCTAATACACGGATTACAGGTGTAGGTACACGTGACCATCCAGCTATACCTTAGTGGGAAGGCTGCAGGGCATTTTGACAAGGCTTAACATAGGAAACAGTGACAACACAAAGGAAATGAACTTGGGTGAGAATGGAGACTTCAGGTTCAAGAGCTTCTTGGCTACCAAAGAGCCACTGACACTTCAATTGACTTTAGTAGCGTTCAGTGTAAGTGATGAACCAAATATTTTCTCAATGCATTGTTCCTTACCTGCCTTAGAAGCCAGCACTACAAGGAAGGAAGGAATCCCTTCTTGCTCCCTCCAGTCCCAAAGAGAGTCGAACCCAAGTGTGTAGGCTGTCTGATCAAGACAATTGATCAGTTATATTCAAATTACTTCTCATCCCCTCCAAAATAAACAATGGGCCTGTTTGTGTGTTTGTTTGTGTGTTTGTTTTTCCCCAAAGCAGTTTATAGCTTCTTTGATTTCTGTTTTCCATCCTAAACCTTGTCTTTCATTCAGCTCTTCATATGACAAATATTTAGCTGCATCAGCCCTTTCCCGGTGAGTGAGCATATAGTAGTGCATACACCAAATGAAATCCCCGCCCTCAAGTTGATATTGTGGGGAGAGAGACAGGTGAGACACAAATAAGAAACATATAACAACAGGTGTTCATAATCACAATTGAGAATAATAATGTCGGAGACAGGGGACAAGGGATTAGGGGAGCAGAACTGGATACTCTCTCATTTAAGATGATCAAAAAAGGCTTCTGAGGGGAAGTGTCATTTGAACAGTGAAGAGAAAGAAATACCTTTGCCTGGGGGATTGGTGCTCTAAGCTAATAGGAAAACAATTGCTAAGGGCCTGGGTCTGGAGTGTGATTGGGGTTCTTACACTTTCACATCCAAAATCTTCTTCCTTTACGTATGTTTTTCCCTAAATAAAGGGAACTTTTCTGGCAAAATTCAGAATTTGCAGGCACCTCTGGGATACAGATATTGTTACAGTGCTATTAACACTTTTCTTTGCTCCCGCTCTACTGTATTAGAATAGTGGTGACGATCGTTATCTTTATTATTGTTATTATTAACTATAGACAAAGACTAGCCTCAAATTGGATCTTGTAGAAAAGTAGACGAAAGGGCAGCTAAGGGGCAGGAAGCTTGATAGTTTGAAATACTCATCAACCAACATTATCCTCAACCACATCCCCTCAATTTGCCTTCTGTTTATATGAGAATGACGCTCTGTCATATTGGGCTTCTGTCACTTAATATGTGATGCTTTCCAGAGATAAACAAGTTTAAATCAAACTGGGCCAAGCAGGTATTAGCCAAGACTAGGTGGTCAGACATGTTCTACGTACAATTACAGATAGACTTAGAAGACTTGAATTCACATTTTGTGGCATTTAGAATCTGGCTGAAGAAACAAAATGCATGTTCAGTAATAAGCAGACATTTACAACTGGGCAACGACAATCTGTTGGATGAAAGGATACATTGTGTGTTGGATCTTGATATACAAGTCACATAAAAAAGTCACTCTGAAATGAGAGCACAGAGAGAATAGGAGTAAATGACTTTACATGGAGCAAGAGTGGATTGAATCTTCACACCATGCATTGTGCACTGCCTGGGGGCATCACTTTAAAATTCCAACCCCTGGAGATACACAGTAGACTTTCTCCCAAGCTCTTCTCCTGAAGCCTTCCCCAGTTCAGCAAGTGGCAATGCATTCTTCTAGCTGCTCAAGCCTGAAACCCTGGAGTCACCATCCTGTTGTTCTCTCAGCCCCATATCTAACTCATCAGCTAATCTGTTTGCTATGCCTTCAAAATATATCCAGAATTTGACTATTTCCCCCAATCTCTACCACAATCACTCTTGTCCAAGTTTCAAGATATCTCACCTGAATTATTACACAATCCACCTCACTCACCTCTGTGCTTCCACCAAAGTTCCCCCAGCAACCTAGTCTCAGCAGAGCAGCCAGAGTGATCTCCTGAAAGTTATGTCAGATCGTATCACTTATCTGCTCAGAATCCTGCAATAGCTGCCCAGTTCACTTAGATGAAAATCCCAAATCCATTCAATAAACTGGAACTCTGTCAGGTATGTCTCATCTCACGCTATCTCCTTGAACTTGGATCCCACCACTCTTCTCCTTTGCTTGCTCAGCTCCAGCTGTCTGGTCTCCTTGTTACTCCTCAGATTCACTGAGTATTGTCCCATATTTTACTTGCCATTCCCTCTGCGTAGAATGGTCTTCTCTGTGTACCTACAGGGCTCATTCCCTACGTCCTTGACTGCCTCACATCTCGGATCAAATGTTACCTCGGTAGGGCAGGGCCCTGGCCTCCCCTCCCATGCTTCTCAGATCCCTCCATTATCTAGATTCTGCACTTACCATATATCATATATATTTGTATTTTCAAGTCCCCCACCCCCAATCCCACAACAAAGTAAGCTCCACGGCAATGTGGGGTTTGTGCTGTACACTGTGGCTTTCCCAAGATCTATAACAGTGGCAGGCACCGCGAGCTGGCTTTACTCCAACTCCAGAGATACACTCAGCTTGAAACAGCACTCTCGAAACTCGCATAATATTGATCCTGCCACATGAAATGAAATTGACAAACATCATATTCTTCTTCTTTTATTTTGCTCCTTTCATTTTTTCTTAAGTGTGAACTAAGTCTTACTTTTGATGTTTTGGAACCTTTGAACAACACTTTCTTGGGAAGATATTTGTCCAAATGTCACAAGTACCTACAGGGGATGTAAAATAGATATGACTTCATTTGCAGGAACAGTGACGCTCTGCTTCTCTAAAATGTATATTTTAGCATTATAATGTATTTAATACTCCATGTACTTCAACTTTTGTCTTATTAAAAATTCACTGTGTTATATATTTCTTTATTTCTTTATAAACATTCATTAATTTGCTTTTTTTTTTTTTTTTTTTTAATTAACTGCTCTCCACCCTCAATGTTTAAATGGTTTACCTTTCTGGTCACCTCTCCTTGAAAATTTTTTAATATAAAAATTATACTGATATAAAAAACTAAAGTCTTTAAATATCAAAACATAGATACTATGGAGGACCTAAACCTACCAGACATTAAAACATGCAATAAAATCTCTATAGTTAAAAAATAAAAATAAATGCAGTTCTAAGGAGTTAACACATATTTCTAATAGCTATAGTTTTTGCTGCCAAAAGCAGGGCAAGACAGCAATCTTAATGAGGCTCAGAGAAATGAAATGATTTGCCCAGTTTCACAGAGCTTGTACTTGTCAGAGTCACACCCTTAATACAATGGTAACTTGAAATATTGGGCAAACAAAATATTTTTCAGGCTGTGAATTCTAAACTATCAAAGTGGTGTATAATTTGAAGTTTTCTTCAGGTACTTACACTCTGATTGAGGATATAAAATACATGTTCAAGAAATAACGTGCAGACGAGGTAGATGTTTCACACTGACTTAAAAGCTTCCAATTTTGTGGCTGTATTTGATTTTCACTACAAGTCTAGCAGGGTAACAGAGCATGCCTTAGAATCTCTATCAGGCAGGACATGCAGTTATGCTGTAGTATCAAACAACCCTCCAACCCTACTGACTTTCCACAACGAATACTGATTTCTTGCTCACTCTACACGTCCTTGCATATGGTACCTAGGTCTATATAGTCTCTATTTGGGATAATGCATTTCCAAAAAGAGAGAGAGATGGTGAACACTGCATCTTTGAAATGGCACAACTCAATTCTCCTTATATTTATTGGTCAAAGAAAGTCATATGTGTCAGTTTCTGAGTTCTGAGTGGAATGTGTTCACCATCCATAGAAGGGGAACAGCAAGTCCCAAGTTCAAGTCTGATGTCAATGGCATTGGGAAGTACCACCCTCCATTAGAGGTTATATTCAATATACAATACAGTCTATTGTCCTAGATAGATCATTCATATGAGGAACCTAGAATTCAGAGAAAGTAGATAGTACCTGGCCAGAGTGTAGAATCCAACTCAAACTGATGAATCAAGTCCTAGTGCTCATTATTCTACATTACCATTTGATTTATTTATAAGTTGAAACCAGAAGACTGATAAGTGAGGTCAGGCCCCAACCTTCTTAGGAGGCCAGCGACAGGACCGTGGATTGCCCTGAACAGAGGTCAGCCTTGCCAATGAAGAACCAAAAGCCATATGCTTCACATGCTGACCCCACTCACCACCACCCCCAGCCACATCTTCACATCAGGGCCTATGAAGTAGCACATCTTAGAGCGTCTCTGAGGAACTTGGTCATCTCGGAGGAGCTCTAGGTCTCCAGAAAGCAAAATTTAAAAAATAATTATTCTCGCCTGAATTCTGTGAGCCTCAGTTTTTCCAACAGTCAAAAGCAATTGAACACACTGCTTCCTAAGGTCCTTCCTAACTCTAAGAATCAGTGAAAACAAGGCTTACTTAGTCTCCCATAACTGATCAATGGTCACTCTTTTACCATAATGTTCTTTTGTCATAATCAGAGACCTAGAGGGAAATGTTTTTCAATGGAGAGATATGACACATATGAATATCTAGTGTGAGGTAAAAATTATCTTTTTTAAAGGATCAATCTTAAACGAGGAAGCAATTTTTCCCTTTAGTGGTCTTTAAAATAAAAATAATGAAGTTAAAAGTAGTGTTAAAGTCATTCTTGGCAAAACCCAGGTTGTGGGAAATGCTGCATTACAAGCGACCTGATTTCTCAACAAATATAGAGAAGCAATTTATAGATTAAGACATGTCTTAAAAGTGCCACTGTTCCTCATTTGAGCATACTAACTGCAAACATTTTACGTGATAATGAGGGATATTTGGAACCTGACTGCCAATTTACAACTATAGAATTATTGTTTCCAGTTTTAGAATATTGTATCTTTCAGAAACACATATTGCAATGTTTACAGATAAAATGATGTCTGGGAAACAGGTTTCAACACTATGTTTTGGGGCTGAGGACAGTGAATAGAAATATAGATAAAATAAGCATGTCCCTGAGCTGACAATGGTTAATGCTGGGTGTTGGCGAGGACATCAGGATTTCTTACTATACCCTTCTCTAACTTTCTGTAGGTTTGAAGTTTTCCATAGTAAAATATTTATGGCAATTTATGGTAGCAACCCCTGTCCAATACGTAAGACCACAGCACCAACTTTGTTGTGCCTTTTTTCTTTTAATTCATGAAGCTGCATTCATCTGCTAACTCCTATCATTTTATTTATTTATAAGTTGAAACCAGAAGACTGATAAGTGAGGTCAAGCCCCAACTTTCTTCTGCGTTGTGATATTTAGATTGGTGAGGTCATAGACACAAATCAAAGTCGCCCTATTTTCAGAGGCTGCAGCCAGAATGAACAAAACGAATCCTTTCCTACTTAGAGTATGAGTTTTGGGGGATGAAATGTTAACTATATTTCAGCGTGTCCCCATGGACATTGAGCACAACTAGCCTGGTATTTGAAACACATAGAAGAGACAAATATTCTCTGTTTTAATTCCTCAAGCGTAAATATTCCCCTTTATATTTGCAATAACACAAGGATTCGGATGTGGAGAGGTACATCCAAGACTGAATACCTTCATCAATCACCGTGCAGTAAGCCTAACAAGTACAGTAACTCCCTTTTTTTCTTCCTCAAAGAACCTCACTCATAGAACACATATTTACAACGTAGCCCTGACCTTGGTGTGTGATGTCAGCGTGAGGTTCCTACCAGTCAGCAGTTCTTCCTGCAAATTCTACACAACGGTATGTGAATTTAATTTTTAACGCAGCACTTTTGGATCTGAGATGTCAGCTTGCCAGCAAAAATCCAATGTGAAATCCTTGAATATATTTAACTTGAATCGCTTGTGGCTGACGCACCAAAGACCCAGAGCTGGAGCACTGAATTCATGGTCTTGAACAAGATGCTGTATTGTGCTTCGATGCAGCTCAGACAGAAGCTGGAGAAATCCAGCACAGTGCAATGTTGAGCAAGTTACTCATGCAGGCCCGGTAATACGAGAGTGTTGTGTGTTCTGGGCACGCACATGGTCGTTGTGTGGGGGGTATTTTATGAATGTCTGCTGCTTGTGGTGTTTGTGCACAAGCCTAACCACTGGGTATGTGAGAAGCTTTGGGAGGGGGGATGCGTACTGTAAAATTTCTGCCCACAGAACACAACTGTCTGCAGGTTAATATGGTGAAACAACGCCTGAGTCAGAGTACTACATTTAGATTTCCTTGGTAACTAGATCAGAACGAAGATAGATTCAAATTACTTTCTCAGAATCTCCTCAAATTTCACCCAGTTTTCCTCTCTGTATTATTTTTCCATTTCCTTTTGGGACCTACCCACGGCATTAGTCCCTCGTGGTCAGGTAGAGAGAATAAATCACGTTAAACAAAATTAAGGAGCATAATTCTGTTCTTCAGAACAAAGCATACAGTTAAGGCTGGTTCTGGACCCAGTTTGCCTTGGCTTTTTTATTGCTTACTTGCTGTGTGACCTTGCAGAAAGTACTAACTTCACTAGGCCTTGCTTTCCTCATAGATAAAATGTAACAAAGAATAGACTTACTTCACAGAGTTGTTATGAATTTTAAGAAATAATTAATGAAAATCCCTGTTTTTGCATCTGATACATGGTAGACGTCCAGTAAATTTTAGCTAGATGGAAAAGAAAAAGGAAGAAGGAAGTCGTCCAGTTTGGTTTAACAAAGAAACATCATGAGAGGTGGGAGGATGGAGATTTAAAAAAGGAAAGGGAACAAATATAGATTAAAACGGGAAAAAATGCTGAGAGAAATACATACACTCAATATGAAAGACAGTGTTGCAAGCAAGGCAGCCAAATAAAACATGTTCTTAGGGGAAAATAATCCTCCAGATTTGAATCTTTTCAATTCAGTCCCATCTTTGAATGCCGGTTGTGTAATAGGTGCTGCATAGGACACTGGATATTTATACATTGTATTAACCACAATAATGAATTCTTAAAAATAAGGCACTACTTGCCAGCAAGAGATCATAGTCCAGCGATGGGGAAGGGGAGGAAAACAGGCATTATGTCAGCAAAAAGTTTTAGTGCCCTGTCAGGTGCAAGCAGGAGACCTGTTGGAGCTCAACGGATGGGAAAAGTAGGGTAAGAGTTAGGTTCAGGGGAGGTTTAGCTGAGGATGTGGCTCTTGACTGGGGTCCTAAAGGAAAGCTAAGATTTTGTCTGTTGAACTAGAGTGAAAAGTTGGTCCCAGAAGGTACAAAACCAAGTAGACTTTAAGAAGGGTATTACTGAAAATTCCAAGGACGTCATATGGGAAGGAGCCTAACAACCAGATCAAGGGAGTCATGAGAGAGAAGATCAGGACTATAAAGAGCTTTCCATTTGGATTTTATTAGAAAAGCCATAGCATCTTTTTAGAAGAATAAAGCAAGGGAACATAATCAAATTGGCCAGGGTGGTGGGAGGGTGTAGAAGCAGGGCCAAGTGGGAGAAGGCTAGGCAGACAGACAGAAGCCATTCTAGATTTTTAGACATTCTAGACTTCCAGGTTTCTGACGTGGTGACACGGAAGATTGTAGGGATAGCTGCTGAAAGAGAAATTACAAGAGAAGGGGCAGATGAGAGAGGTAGATGATGAGTATGGTTTTGTTCTGAGTTTGAAATCCATGTTCAAGCACCAGATAAATCCATTCAATGAAGTTGAGTATCATTGGATGATGAGCATTGAGGATCCATACATGTACGTTTTCACGATATAAAATGTTGTTTGACCCTATTAGTCTTTACACTGCTATTTCTATGTCTGATTTCTTTAACTAGATTTAAATGGCCCAATACCAAAAGCAAAGTTAGGTATTTCACTCTTACCCACAGAACCCTCAGCACAGCGTGGACACATATAATAACCAGCTGGGTAAACTAAATTGAAATTTTTAGAATAGGAACTAGTTCTGGAATAAAAAAAGCTTGTTGGGCTGTTAGTCGATTAAAATGTTAAAAAGTAAGATAGTTTCTAAAATAAAAAAGATCACTTACTAATACATGCTGTCCTGAGTCTAGAGGCCTTCAGTTTCAATTCTTAAAGTTAGGTAGTTTCATTGGAAACACAGTATAAGACCTATATGCTTTTAAGATAAAAATTATTCACATTACCTTAACCCCAAATTAAACTACTTTTCTATTTTTATTTTTTTTTATTTTTTATGGACTAACGTGTACCACTTGAGACCGAGGCCTCAAATCCCTCATGTTTGTTTGCCGAGCATCTGCCGTTGGATACACATCCTCATAAGCCCTCAGACTTCCTAGGTCCTGATCTGAACTCTTCTTCCAACATAACTTACCTTGTCATGATTATGACATCCCCTCCCCCAATTACCCAGGTTCAAAGCTCTGATGCAGCCATGACTCCTACTTCCCTCTTGGTTTGTGCCATCATTTGCCAAATCAGCCTATTTATTCTAACCTTTAAGCCTTTTCATCACCATTTTTTTCCCCATTAGTTTTACTTTCCTTTCTGCACTTCCCACCAACACGCTTGACATTTCATTGTTCTATGTCATATCAGTCACTCTTTCACCCCATACAGATTTACTTCTTAAGAGTGTCTGCTATTATATACTCAAAATGCATGAGCTCATTTTATTCCACAAGGAAAAATTACTAAGAGGAGAGACAATCCACATAGAAGTGGAGATACTGTTATTCATCACAGCTTCTTTTCCCTCCAACTGCAGGCACCATAGGGTGACATCAAAAGGTCATAAAATATCATTATAATACCAGACCCTGGTTGCCAGGCTATATTTAAACTCCAACTTTTTCAGCAACTGAAAATTGTGTAGATGTGGGGCTGCCCACTCAGAAAGCTGCAAGTCAGGGAAAAGCTTTATAATACTACCCAGTTTTTGTTTTGTTTTGTTTTGTTTTAGTGGATATTTTTAGAGAATTAAAATGGAAAACTGGCTGTAATACATTGCACTTAGTATGAAACCTGTTTACAGACCATGGGGGATTCCTTTTTATTTTAAGTGGGGAAATAATAAAATGAAGAACATGCTGACTCTCAAAGCAAAACACAAGTACCTTCTGTTTGGAGAAAACTGGTGTAGGAGTCATAGCATAGAATCACAGGGTTTTAGAGCTGGATGCGGCCACAGAGATCATTCCTTCCAAAGCCCTCAAATTACAGATGAGGAAACAGGCTAAGGGAGTGTGCCATTTTCCCAAGGTCACAGTTAGTGAACTTTTCAGCAGGGACTAGAATTTGAATCTTTTAAGTCCCAGTCCAGTCCCCTTAAATCCTAAGAAAAGATGGAAACAAGTGTTATTTCTCAAGGAATCACTCATCCACTTGCAAAAGCAGATTTTGCCTACCTGAAAGGATACAGTCTGTGTTACCATGTGGTTTAAAATATGAAGCAGTTACCCCACAATTCTTTTGGAAAATTCTTTCAGACGAGTTCAGTATCTTCCTGCTGGGTTTCCTGGTTGTCCTGGGAAACTTATCCCGGACCCATGGTTACTTCTACAGGTTTTGCATACAAGAGGCCAAACCAGCGGCTTCTGAATTATGATCCCTGAGCTATTTGGGGTTTGGCACGCCTTGCAGTTTAGCAGAGAAGTAAATTTTCAATTTCCAGAAGAGTGAATTTGGGAAGGGAGAGCAAAAGAAATGTTTTTAACTGGAAAGTGAAACACAAACTGTGGATTTTACCATAAAAAGTAGACAGTAATTTCATTGTATGTGAAAAAATACGTGTGTGTGTGTTTGTGTGTGTGTGTGTGTGTGTGTGTGTGTGTATATATATATATATATATATATACACATACATATGGAGAGAGAGACAGAGACAGAAACAGAGACAGAGAGAGAGAGAGAGACAGAGAGAAATGACCATGAAAGACCATAATAACAAAAATACAGTATCACACCTGTGTGTGCTAGCTGGAGGACTACACAGACCACTTGCTGAAATTCTCAGGGCTCTGAAAGAAGGCCCTAGGATGAAAGAAAAACTCATCCCTATACAGAAAAATTCAGCCTCTTTTCTGATATGACTAAGAAATAATTATTCTCAAAGATCCTGAGCTCTTCCCCTCCACTTTTTACAGCAGGACAAGAAATAGCAAAATGGCATTCACTAGGGAGAAATTCTATATGTCCCTGAAAGTGTGTTGGAACATACCAGAGAATTAACAGCTTCAAGTAGGATAGGTTCCTGGATCACAGAAACCTCCTGGTGAGCGTTTTTCACTTAGGTTCAGGTTTTTCAACTGGCTATATTTCCAATCAGATATACACACCCATATTACTAACAATAATACATGTACCTCATGTGTGCACACAAGAGCACACGTACACTTGCCTCTATAGTCAACACATGGCTACAATTTCCTTATTGTCCCAAATTGAATTTGAATATACGGTAAGCCAGCTGGATGATGATAGTTTTACAAGGTCTGGAGATAATTTATCAATTGAACTTCAAAGGTCTCTTAGCCTTCCTGCACTGGTCATTATTAAGTAGGAAAATATGTAATCATTGGAGACGAAAAACACTAGATTTAAACTAAGGTGAACTGATCATGATTCCATGTAAGTTTCCAACATATCATGCATCCCATCTCCTTGTTTTCCTAATCTGCCATTCTCTCAAACACAGTCATCACTCCCCTAATGTCTTTAGATCTGGGGTGAAGTAGAGAAAAATAACAAATTAATAAAATTTAATATGCCCTCTTTGTAGGCTCACATTGTAAAAACAAAAAGATTTGATAGTTTGGAAATCTGTTGTCTGCTGAGATTCCACGGCAAAATGCATCTGAAATTTAGAAATGGGCAGGGCTGGAAACATGGGAAAAGCTAAGAAGAATTAGAATATTCAGCTATTCCTCAAAAACTTTAGAAGAAAATAATCTCGTAGAGCATTTGACATATACCAACACTTGTGAAGCCACTTGCCAGCACTTGTGCATTTAATCTTTAGAATAGTCTTGGAAATATGTACTCTTTCAACTCCCATTTTACATATGAGAAAAGTTGATCTCAGGGTAGTTAAGTAATTTTAGTCAGCAACCAGTGAAACTGGCACACTGCACCAAGTTGGACTGACCCCTCAGTGGATCCTCTTAGTAGAAACTGGGAGTGAGAAACAAAATAACAGCAAATACTGTATTTGGCAGATACTCTATTTCTAGCTTGTAAATAAAATACACACAGAAAAGAACACAGACCTATGACAGGTTAAGTAACAGTTCCCACTGCTTTTGTTTTTGTTAACAATTGACAGTTAAGTTGATTTGCAGTTGGCAGATACTTTTTTAACACCTGTATTTCGAAGAAAGTCTTCTTTAGGTAACAGAAATACAAGAGATTTTTTTTTTTTATAAAGAGTAAAACACAGTTATCTGCCCCCTGACATAATTGTTAATAATTTAATAGCAAATGTAAGACAGGCATCAAAATAGTTTCAAGGCAAATTTCAAGGTACATCTTATTCTAATAGGAGAATAAAATAGTATTCTCAAGAAAGATGGTATTTTAATTGAGAATTAAATATGGATAGAATTTGAGCCGCTGATATGGGAACAAGATTTTCTTGGTAGGACAAATGCTAACAAAGGTCGAAGGTGCAAAAGCTTGGGCCCAGTTCAAAGGTCATCTGGTATATCACCCTGAGTTGAATAGTGTGAAGGAATAGTGAGGAATAATAAGATTGAGTCCATGTTTTAGAGAAAATTACATTTGCCTGAATTTTCTTTTTGCTGTTTTTTTGCTAAATTGGTTGTTTATAATAGTGTTGTGTTGGAGTATCACAAATTGCCATGCCAACAGTTGCTAGAACTGGAAAGCTCCATGAAAACATTTTATGAATTTAATTTGAACACCTTTAGTGAGTAGCATTACTCAAGACTCAAATACCCCAAAGGAACATAAATATTAAAATGTTGTTTTATGTTTATTCGTAAAGATATATGTGCCTCTATGTTCATTGCAGCATTATTCACAGTGGCCAAGACATGAAAACAATCAAAGTGCCCTTAGAGAGATGACTGGATAAAGAAGCTGTGGTACATATATACGATGGAATACTACTTGGCCATAAGAAAAAATGAAATACTGCCATTTACGACAACATAAATGGATCTTGAGAATATCATGCTAAGCAAATAAGTCAAAGGGGTAAAGTCAAGAACCATATGATTTCACTCATATGTGGATTACAAAACTGAATGCATCGAATGAATAACGATAAACAGACACATGAAAAAAACTCGTAGACACAGACAACAGTTTAGGTGTTATCAGAGGGTAAGGGGATGAGGGAGGTAAAAGAAAGTAAAGGGGTTCAAATTTTTGGTGATGGAAGGAGAACTGACTCTGGGTGGCAAACACACAGTGCAATACACACATGATGTCTTATAGAAATGTACACTTGAAATCTATATAATTTTACTAGCCAATGTCACCCCAATAAATTCAATATTTTTTTAAATGGGCTTTAGCTTTCTATGCAAAACAACATGGAGCAGTTGAGACTATTTCTTTTATAAACACTCCTTATTGCATAATTATCTGATGACATTCCCACAGCCTATCAAGAAGATTCAAGACAATAACCAATTAGGATATTATTGCAAATGTCTCCCAAAAACAAGCCAAAAGAGTTTGTCTTTTGTTTCCATTTGGCTATGCTCATAGATACACAGCCAGACAACACTACATTATCTGTAGCATGTCAAGGAGCCCAAGCCTACTAAAGTCTTAAAATCCTGCCAGTTTCATCCAGGTTTTGTTGTTGTTTTAATGCAGTGTGTTTGAAATTAAGAAAATGAAAAAAGAGAAAATGTAGTTTGTCCTTAGATTCACCACTAAAGTGATTATTACCTTTATTCCCACAGGCATTACATTTTTTAAGACCTCTACAATTCCTGGTTACTTGTTTGTGGCATATAGCTTAAATTTAACAACCAGGAAAGTCAAGGTATTGAAATGTAAACTTGTCTCCACTGTTGAAGACAACAGATTCGAGTACAAAACAACACCAAAACAACAACAACAACAATAAAAACTAGTTGGAAGTAAAGTTGTAAAAGCTGCATTAAATCTTTCAGTTTTCTGGGGAGGTCAACTGAAAGCCCTCAGAAATGCCAATAGTCAGTGTTTCAAAGGGTAAAATAGAACAGATCCCACAAATCAGTGGTTTGTACCTAAAAACAAATTTCTGGTTTGTTAATTAGGAAATGAACTCTTGACGCAAATGCATGATCTAAATCTGTTTTGGACCTGAGTTTGCATATGACTAACCTCTTGGTTTGAGTAGAATCAATGCTAAGAACTTAATATCGATGAACTTGAAAAAATATGTACACCTCCTTTCCCTCAAATATTGCAAATAGTTCCATGGGAAGATCTTTTTCTCTTTTAAATCACAGGTTTATGTTTATTATACATTAAATTTAATCAAAAATAGAATTTTTCATAAGGATTTCTTTCACAATACTTAAAAATAGCCTTATGATAAGGGGTGGTACTAAGGTAAACTGCTTAAGAGTGAGTGTTGAATTTAATGTTCAATTTAAATGTGACTAATATGCTGATGAAAGGAGAACTGACTCTGGATGGTGAATACACAATGTGATATATAGATGATGTGTTATAGAATAGTACACGTAAAACCTATATAATTTTACTAAGCAATGTCACCCTAATTAGTTTAATAAAAATTTAAAAATTAATTAATGAATTAAATTTACCTAGCAAATCCTCAATAGTTCACACAGTAATCTTTAAACTTTGTTGCATATTTAGATCTTGTATTTATATATATGTGTGTGTGTATATATATATACATATATTTATATATATATTCCCCTACCCAGAAAGATAAATGCTTTCATTTTTGCTTATTATACCAAATCTAAATTCTAAATTTGTTCAGTGAATTTGATAGCCTCCCACAATCTAGTTCTTTCTTATCTAGCCAAGCTTGCTATATCCAAGCAATATATTCTCATGTCTTCTTCCTCATCCCGTGTCTCTTTCCACTCATGTATTCCAACTTCTAGCACTTCATCTTTGTACATCTTTCCTCCATTTCTATGAAACCCATGTGTTCTGCTTCTCTAAATTCAACAAATACTTCAAAGTCCAGCTTAAGTTCCCTCTTCTAGCCCATGACAAACAGTGACTTTGGTGAATAGAAATTGTGTTCACAGATAGTGTGATAAAATTTAGCATCCTTAAACATATCATATCTTCCGTTTCTCTTGTTTTATGAAAAGCAGTTATCACAGTACTGCGAGCCCAGAAAGTCCTTTATAAATTTTGATATTTCCACAGTTAATTTACTCTAGCACCTCTCTAAAGATAGAGTGTAAATTTTAAGAAATCACTATGTATTCTGTCCTTGTACAACTATGAATAAGTCACCTGACATTTTTGTTCAGTTGTTTAAAAGCCTTGCTATACTATTAACCCTCATTATACATCTAAAAAGGTTATAGTTTCAGATTAAAAGTGACTCACCATTGCAAAATACAGCATAATTAGATGCATTACGGACTACAATGATGACATGTATCAAGATCTGTCTGCTGTGGTATTTGAACACTGGAATACACGCCAAATAGTCAATTATTGTAAATAAAAAATAATTCCAGTGACATACAAGCTCTTCTGAAACATCACTGATGTACATTCACTGGCATTCTATGGAACTGAAAAACGAATGATAAAATATCACCAGTCACTAGGGCTGCATTTCATTGGATGTCCAGGTAAACAGCTGCTCTGCCTCCATTGTTCTGGAGCAAGTAAATCACAGGCAGGATATATGGGTCGGCTCCTGAAAAGTGTGTGTGTGTGTGTGTGTGTGTGTGTGTGTGTTATAAAATCCTATCCCCCTACATTGGCTTACACTAGGTTTATATTTCAGAATTTTTAATTTTTTCTCTATAAATTTTAATTCCAATTTTAAAAATTTCTGCCTTGCCTTCAACATTATTTTTTAAGTTTAATCCAAGACCAAATGATTAAATGCATTTCGAAAGCTATATTTTTAAAAAGTCTGGTAGTAAATATTTCACAATAGTTATTATACTGATTTACCACTTTGTTGCTGATTTAGCTGCATTTTTAAAAGTGTTCTTGTACTTACAAAAACTTTAGTCAAGTCTCTTTTTTTTTTTTTTCCTGGACTCAGTTTTCACCACTCTTTCCTTCTCTCAATCACGCTTTCATGTTTTTATAGAATTTGGAAAGTCAAAGAGAACAGTAAACTTGCTCAAATCCTTTAAAAATTTATAAAGTTTAGATCCCTTTTTTAACTAAGAGGAAGGAAAAAACACCAGTTGTTCTCCTTACCATTGTTCTTGCTTTAAAATTCTATTCATTTTAAATAAAAAATATTGTTTTTATAGCAGATACCCAGGAAGATTGATAGAGAAGGAATGTATGCGTAGTAACAGATTTGAAATTCCCCAGAGCACATGTCTGTCAGTAAGAACTTGTCAGATCAGGTGAAACTCTGATAAAATGGCAGGTATCAGCATGTATCCATTCTTGTCACTGTGACTGAAATAAAGAACTGAACATTTGCCAAAAATCATTTTCAGCAATGTCTCCTCAGCACATGCTTTTCTGAGTATCGAAATAAACTGAGGCTTTTTTTTCCACACTTGCACAGCAGAACTGTGGGGACAAGAGATTAAAGCTAGATTAGGACCAAACAAGAAGTGTCAATATAAGTCTTTTGGGGAAGAATAATAACAATATAGAGACAGAGAAAAATTCCATTTGTCATCTGGAATCATAGATATAGGGAGGCTACAAATTTGAGCTTCGGATGGACTTTTCTGCAACCAACCATAAAAGGCAGGAGATCAAAGAAAAGAAAAGAGAGAGACCAATAGATCAAACCTGATGAGCTTATGTGAACATTTAGTTTGAGACATGTCTCAAATCAGCTGTGCCTTCTTGGACTTCCCAACTGCATGAGCCAATAAATTCACTTCTATTGTTTAAATTTATGTGAAGTGGCTATCACATAAAATTCTCATTTTCCTTTCCAGTAAACCAGAGTGATTGTATACTCATGAGTTGACTTGGCCCATCTCTGTCTTCTGGTCCACGAGCCCTCTTCCAGATGTGGATAGGCATGCAATATTGACATCGTGTTGAAATTACAAAGACTTTGAACAGAATAGTTCCGAAGAATTGTCCCTGCCATAATTTTTCTTCAAAGTTAAGTGTGTGCTTTCGGTTTAGGATGTGAAAGAGCAATCCTTGCCTCTACATATCAGTTATGGATCCTGAGAACGGTGCAACAGTATGATGAAACATCAGACTCAAGACTTTCCCTGAGCTACAGAGCCAAGCAGTCCAAAATATCTATTGTTTTTTCCTTCCAGACTCAGTCCTTACACCTCAAGGAGCCCTTTAGATGATCCTGCTTCCAGCCCTGGCCCCACAACAAGTCATATTATGGAAAGGGCTTGCTCTCAGCTGATTATCAAACCCACTTATTTCAGATGTTGAAGAATCTCTCTTTAATGATGATGGTCAGGTACCACTGCAGACTGTGCAAGCAAGACTCGGAACAGGTGGGGGCCATTGAATATCCATTAAATTACATCCTCTGGGAGCCCCTTACTCTGTCCTTCCTGAGGTCTGCCTGTGTTAGAGGAGGAGGTTCTCCTTAGAAACAGCACCCAGGGTACATGGCGACCCATGGGATTTTCCCACTTTCCATCACAAGCAACTGCTTAGCATCACATGCTATAGGGACAGAGCCAGGAGTGCAGTTTCCAGGCTCTCTTGGAAAGGTGCTGGCTCAGGTAGTAAATGGCCATCAACTGTGATTGGATGGCCATCAGCTGTGGCTAGTTGGCCGTCAGCTGTAACCAGTGAGCCATTAGCCAATAATATAACTGCCGTGGCTACGTTAGCAGAAAATGGGAGCCAGCAAGAAGTTGGTGGCTGTGCTAACAAGTGCCGATTGCAGTTAGCACGGCAGATTGCAGGTAGCAAGTGAGGTTGGTTGGCAGAAAGAAGTGGACGGCGGGTTGCAGGTAGTGTGGCTCCTGCTTCCTGTGTCTCCAACCAAGCTGCCAGCAAGACTATAGTCATATGACTCCCCTATCTATGGTTCCGTGGGTGTTCCTTTTTGGCCTTACCATGTCCTGTGTTTCTATGTGGGGAGCGGGACCAGAGACACCCCGCCTGACACCCCGCATGACACATGCTATTGTTTTATTATGACCATCCTGTTGTTTTTCTTTCTGAATAAAGAGTGACATCTATTTTTTCACCGTGCATGGCTTTTTTACTAATTACATAGATTTATAAAATATTCCTTCACTAGAGGTGAAATTTAAGTCCAACTTCATCTGGTTAACAACAGGAAATAGTTTTCATGTACATATCTTCCTTTGATTGTGATGAATTTTATTTCTTTTAACTTTGAGAAGTATTATAACCCAAGGCATGAAACACTGAACATATATGTTTTCTAAATAATGCTAAAATTTCATATATATATATATATATATATATATATATATATATATATATATCCATAAACCCTGAATAAATAACAAGAAGTAAAAACCTACCAAAGAAATGGAAAAGGACCTTTCATGGCTTAAACTATTTTGGGAATATGCCTGTAAAACAAATTTTACATGTGATCTGAAGTGCAAGCCAAGGAAGTACATATGGTGAAACTTTAGCAAAATCCTGACTAGGGGAGTAACTCACAAAGGAATTAAAAATCTTAGCCACATATTTAATTTTTTCACCCAAACTGTTAAAAGTTATGTCATTTTTCACTAGAGAATGTAGGTTGGCTAATGGATTTAACACTACCATTTGGTCTAATTTCCTGATGTCTGTTCCAATCATTGTATAAGCCTATTTGCAGAGGGGGAAAAATCTTAGAGCTTTATCTCTTTGTTTTCTATGCTCTCTCACAGGCACTCTGTTATTTTTTTTCACTCATTGAAAGCTGAGGTTGATTGAAAAGGAAACAATTCAGGATAGAGATGAGTTTTAATGTGTCATACCCACCCCTGAAACCAAAATGACTGAGATGAAAACTTTTCCAACATAAACTATACTTTGTAAGTCAGGATGGAAAACCTAGAAGAAAGAAAAAGTGCTTTGCTCTGTTTACATTAAGTTTTCTGGTTTTAATAATTTTCATTCTTTCCTATATGACTCTAGTTTCAGCTTCTAAATTTCATGTTGCTCTTCCTAACGAAACCTATGGACGATGACCCTTAGAAATCGCAATTACCTTCTTCAACATTTGGGCTGCCCCTTTTTAACTTCCTTTCCCATATGAGAAAGCTCCTTCCCTGAAGTAGAACTCTTTGTCTTGCAAAGATTTTTAATAAGACTTTGAAGCTCTTCTTTAGAAGAGGTTTTGGGATCCTGATCTTTGGCAGGCTACATACAAGCTTGATTAAAATGTTTTGCAGCATTCATTACTAATCCAGTCACTGAAGATGAAAATTGAGAGATGTATCTGAGTTCCAATGAAAGCCTCCTCCCTGGAGAGCTCGGTGACCTTAGATGAGTTCCATGACTTATCTATGTTTACTTCCTTATCCAAAGTAGAGATAGCAATGGTTTCCACTTGACAAGATTGTTATGAGGAATAAGTAACACAGTGCACATTTTCAGTAGAATGTTCAATACATAATGAGCACTCAAAATGAATCAATGATTCAGTTATTGTTATGATCATTGCACTGTTAGAATTTTCATTCAGTGTTAGGCTCCTCATATCATGGAGATTTTACATGCAGAAAAATACTTGGGTTTGGTCATGTTAGGAAAAAAATGTCTACTCTTCTTTGTAAACCTAAATACTTCATATACTTTCATAAAAACAGGCAAATATCTATTTTAGAGTTCTGAATCTTAATTATCGTGGTGGTGTTAGTCACCATAACTTATACCCTCCTAAATGCATACTGTCAATGCACAGGTTTACTTCTTATGTGTCATATACAAATATTTAGAAGAGACATACTACACTTTATACATCTTAAAGTGAAAGCCACTTCTACCAAAGCCTAAAGAAGTACATAGAAGTACATAAAGAAGACTTCATTATTGGTATAATTGATTTGCTTGATTTTTATTTACAATTCTTCACTATGTTCCAAAAAAACTTAGTGGTAGGTAGATAGATGAAAAATCATGCATAAAATAGGAATGAGAGTGTCATATCACAATCTTAGGGTGGTGACTACTG
Organism: Rhinolophus ferrumequinum; assembly: GCF_004115265.2. Classification (NCBI taxonomy): domain Eukaryota; kingdom Metazoa; phylum Chordata; class Mammalia; order Chiroptera; family Rhinolophidae; genus Rhinolophus; species Rhinolophus ferrumequinum. Next base: position 15,088,667 of record NC_046289.1, read on the forward strand.
AAAATTAGCACTTTGTTTCACTCAGTGTTTCCTGGAAGTAAAGAGAAAGAAGAACCAAGTGGGACCAGAAAGCTACAATACAGTTGGACCTGAAATGGGCTTAGTTAAAAGAAGTGGCATTTATGAAAATGTAGTAGGAGCTCAAAACTGTACTAAATATCAATATATCATACCCCATTCATTCTCACAGCAACTTTGCTTTGTGAAGTAGGTGTTATTGTGCTCATTTTAGAGCTATGTTACTGTAGTAGTAATAGCTATATAGGGCATATATATATATATATATATACATATTTTCAAATACACACACACGTATATAGTCTTACACAATCTTTCAAGCCTTCACTTGCAAGGAATATAATTAAGTAATTTGAGAAAATTGAGTAACTAAGTATTTTACTGATTAGGAGAAAAATGGTGAGAAATGAGAGATTCATGTGTTTAAATGGTCAGATATGGCCTCATGGCAGAAACGTTTCCTTGATGGTGGTGTAGGGTTTGGAGACTTAGGTAAAAAATGTGATGAATTTGTAGGTAAGATGAGTTATATATTCAAAGACAAATGGAAATGGCCAGGATGCGTGTGCCAGCATCTACTCACTCTAATATAAGTGAATACACCTTGGAAACGTGGGTAAAATAATATTGTGGTTAAGTAGAGGCCAGTCACCACCAATTCTTTTTCTAACACAGAATCACAAAATTCTTCCTTATTCATATTTAAAATTTAAAACAGTATATTTACCTATTCATGTTGTGATTTTTTTGCAAAGTATTCAAAATCGTAATTTGAAAGTTTCAAACTGAAGTTAGTCTGTTTTTCTTATACACTTATTATTTGCAGTTAGAAGGAAAAGAAAAAGACACAAAAAAGAAAGAAAACACCTTGCATACCACATCCACTTTAAAGAGAAAAAAATCCAATAATACTGTGTGAAGCAATCATGAGATTTATTAAAGACTAGAGATTATTTTGACCAAGTGTTGACAGTCTAAAGTCCTGGATTTAAAATTACTTTAATAGCTTTGCCAAATGTATCTTAGGCTCTAATTAATGTAAAATGTTGGAAAAAAAATGTTTGAGAGCAAAATAGGTCTTAATTTCCCAGCCTTAGTGTAGTATTTACTGAATCTGGAAATAATGTAGACGTATCTGAGATTTGTTTATTTATAGTGAAATCACATAACAGACAAAATATTTCTGGCTCATCAAGCTTAAGCAACATTTCCTCATAAAACAAATGTAGAATGGACAGCAGGTGCCAAAGGAAAATTTCATCAGACACTAGCACGACCTACACGCCTCCTCTGATCCTGTCTACACCCACAAAATATATTGGAAAAATTAATCTTGTACAAGATTGCAGGACCCAACAATGACCTTAGTCAAGTTTCATAACTTCTCAAAACACAAACAGTGCCATCATCATGGAAAGAATGTCATAGGTCAAAGCGCCATGTCACTCTGAATGACAGAGGAGAAGGGACTGCTGTTTTGTTAACTTTTCCCTATAGAAACACACCCTATACCAAAATACACTTGATTTGATTATTTTCCTAACGGGTTTCATCGTGTTTAATCAGGAAGATAATATTCACCCTGGGATGATGAATGGTAAAATCAAACAGGAATCTTCTGTCTCTTCTTAGCTGCCCAAGCATTTAAAACAATTTTACTAGTGTTATCAAAATGTATCTGACATTAATTACTACTTTGTCAGGATGGAGTCCATGGTTCAGGTTCTGTTACCAATTTTTGAGACAGCAGATAACAGAGTAAATGTGTCAGTAGTTCAACAGTTAGCCGATCAAAAGGTTGCGTGAGCAAACTCTACACTAGGTAAAGTGAGTGCAAGGAAAACATGCAAAAACATTCTGTAGCACAAGTTTGTGAGTTGTTTTGTTCTTGTTTTTGTTTTTGTTTTAATTTTGGGGTGAAGCGATACTAAGGCAGATTTGAATTCATCTGATTGCTAAAGCATTTCAACACTGATATAAGTCTGACAGTAAAGAGGTTACAAAAACTGAGTTTGTGGATTTTTGTGACCCCCATCAGGGCAGAGCCTGTTTTTTCATTGAAGAATTAATCCAAATACACCAAGTATTGACCATGGTGTAATATTTTACAGCTAAACCTCAGAAAGCATCCCCCTCCCCAGCATCAGGAAATGCAAAGCATTCTAAAATCACTCAGAGCTTCAGGGTTTGCGAAGTCCCTTGATTAGATTAGACCTGAAGGCAATTTTACCTTGAACCAATCTGATGTTCGCCATCCCATTCTCCTCCCACTTGGACATTGCTGAAGATACTGCAGACACAATTGTTTGAATGCTTCATGTGCCCTTCATGAACGGATTGCAGATGGCAAAAACCGGCATGTTGGGAGGCAATTATCCTTCCTCAGAAGTCTGGAAAGGAGAATCTGAGGCAATCATCATACTAACCAATCTTGAAACAAAGGAAGTACCCCCCAAAGACAGGGCATGCCCTTGAAGGGAAGTTTCTCACAAAGCACCACAACAACCAGTTAGGAAGGGAAAACAGCAATTTGCAGGATGGCCTGAAACAACCCCGATATCCTTAAAGCACGGATAGATAAATGATGATGGGAAACTGCGATATTGAAGGATCAAAGCATTTCTCTATTTCTTTAGGTGAAAGCTTAGATTCCTTAGGCTAGATTTATTTTTAATTTGATTAGTTCTGACTATTCAAAATGTTGTTTAAAAAGTAACCAGTACTTGTCGAAGGCTCTCTAAATTAGGTTGACAGATAAAATACAGGATGCCTAGTTAAATTTGAAATTCAGGTAATAAACAAATATTTTTATATTAGGATAAGCACTTTTATTTGCTAAACTTGACAACCCTAACTATAGGGCTAAACTTATAATCATAAAATATAAAATATCTTCTTGAAGAGTCATGCTATATGTCTCAAATGATTACGTTGACTAGGAAACGGGCCAATTATTGAAGGAAAGAGGTAAACAGTTTTGTTGTTTTTCCTCCCTCTTGCTATGTTTCACAGAGGATTCAGAAGGCATAGATGGATTTTGCGTAGTAAAGGCAAGATCACAGGCACCCATATGGATGGAAGATAAGATGGGCCCTATAACTTCTTGGCTGGAAGGCCAGGACAGAAGAAAACAGTCCCTTGGAGTTACTTTGAGAATATGATAGCCTATGGACATAACAGGTGGGAAAGTGACAACTAGGATGGATCTGTGAAACACAAACATTAATAGAATTACCCAGAATTCTTTGGGAAGGGGATTCTGACAAAAGACTGAAAATTTTTTGGCCAAGCAAGATGGGATTTAAACTGTTATCTAAAAGATCACTTCAAAGAGAGATGGGATCCCTATGATTAAAATACAAGTACATCAGTTTAGTCTAATACCTTAGATTAATACCACTACCCCACCCCAACTTGAATGTGACAAGTAGGCTGCATTGACCCAGAGTCTGAGTTATATGCAGACATAGATGGAAACACATTTAAGATTTTTAAAAGCTAAAACATACTTAACTGCTCCACTCTTTTTCTCTAAGTAGGGCCCCAAAAGTTTCTTATTTTAAATATCATTGAGTCTAACCTGGCTGCCAATGTATGCCAATATAAGTGGGCACACATTCTTCAAAATGCCTAATCCTACCAAGATCAGTAGGAAAATTCCTTCTGACCTAAAGCAATATTTATGGATAGCTTTAGATGCTGCATTATAAATATACTTACCTGAAAAACAAATAAAAGCAACCAAAATTAATTCCCCAAGGCCCAAGAAATAGTTCCAAAGGTGTCATAAATAAATGTTCATCTTTTCTTGCTATACTAACTTACTTTATTAATAAGTGATTTTAAAACGTAACACTAAAACATCATACCACTCTGAGCTACCTTTCAATGTTTTCACGGGACTTCTGATAGTTTGCTCTTGAAAGATGTTTGTGTGTATGTGGCTTTTATATTAATTTGTATTTATATGGTATTATCCAGGATAAATGCTTGTATAAGTATCTACTCACAAAACTTTGTGAAAGATTTAATTAAGTACAGAAGGGTTCTATTACTAATTTTTAAGCTCCTTGAGGTTTTCTTTTCTCTTTAGTTGTATTTAAAACAGAATGAATGAATGAATGAATGAATGAATGAATGAGTGAATGAACGAACTAGATGGATAGATTGATTGATTTTAAAATCCCACTTTAAACTGCAGTGAAAATCAATTAAGGAGTGTTCTGTGACATGAATAACTTCTCTAAAGAATTGCTTTTCCAGATGACTATCAAAGTTTAGAAAATAAAAAAATTTAGATTACGAATGAATGTGAATGTTCACTACCCAGACATTCTTTGTGAAAAAGTCCTGAACCTCCATAAAGGTTGTTCGATACCATTTTCTTAAACCCAAAGAGAACAGATTGTTTCTTTCTTCCCATATTTTCCATAGAGGGTAGATGCCAAAGGATGCTTTGTTCAAAGAAAATGGTCGAAACCATTGCATATCTTTCTGTGCCTACACAAGTTCGAGAGGTAAAGAGAAAGCGATGGTAAGAAGCATGAGACACTAATGAAATTGTTCCATACACATGAAATTTCCATCCCAGGTTCCCTAATCTTTGGTCATCTGCATGTCCAAAATCTTGCGGTCTTGAGTTAATGTAGCCTTTTCCAGCTGGTCTTTTTTTTTATGCTGACAGCAAGGAGAATAAATCCATAAAACGCTGCAACCACAAAGAGTAAAGTCTGATGGTAAAGCTATTGCTTAGCTTAGGGTTTAGTAAAACTATTTAAAGCCATTTTACCTCAACACTGACAAAACAAATCTACTTTAATAAGGTTAGAGAACAAGAGTTATGGCTTTGTGATAGCTGCTATGAGCAAGGCTTGGGCTCTGTCTCTAAGAAGAAAATAAGTTGGTTAAAAACTCAAAATTTTGGTCAACCAACCACTTGTTTCACTTACCACAAAGTCAAACATATTGTTTAAATGACTTCTAAAATAAATCCAAGGAAAGTAGATATCAATCAAAAATGGACAACAATAATTCCAAATAAAATCCCTTTTCATGAATCAGGAAGACAACCAGTTGCATCAAGCAGCTACCTTGAACAAATTACTAGCATGCGGGCCAGGAGGGATAAAGTAGAATGTTAAGATATGGCTTTTTCCCTCAAGTACCTACAATATAATGAGAGGAAGTTAAAGGTTTGAGAACGGTCTAAAGATTTGGTTGATTAGGTTCTAATACAGTCATTCTAGAGTATTTTGAACTATCCTCTACATTAAGAAACAGAGTGTATACCATAAACCAGTACACACAGAATACTCACCCACATATACATACATAAAACAGATAACACACTTATTACATGTAAAGAAATCTGATGTTTTTATTCTATGTTTTTAATTTAAATGATGAGTCATATCCCACGATTTCAAAAACATTAGTATAAGGGACAGGACTGTGACCCCCTTAAGGGCAAGAAGGCTGTCTTAAATCTCTGTATTCCAAGGAACTAGTCCAGTGTCCACAGTTAAATGAATGGCTACTGTTTTTTTAGTGAATGACTGAGTAAATGAATAAATTAAGTATATATGCATTGTATTAAAAATAAAAGAGTAGAACTTTTGGAAGTGCTTATTGTAATTTCCCCTATATTGTATCACTACTGTTGCTAAAAAAAATGGTAGATTTGATAGATGAGTAGATGGATGTATAAATAGATAGATAGACAGATAGATAGATAGATATAGATGATACATACATACATACATACAAATATACATACATATATACATAGAGCTAGATAAAGTTTTCCCAGTCAGTCAAATAGATTTTACAATCTTTTGCATCTCTCTCTAAGGGTTCTCAACTAATAAAATGATACAGTTAAGAACATGGATTTGGGAGCCCGTCTACCTGGATTCAAACCTATCTCTGTCCATCTCTTTGTGACCCTTACCTTGTGCAACTTACATAAGCACTAAGTGGCTGAGTTACCTCATTTGTAAAATGCAGATAGTATTAGATCCTGCTCCAGCAGCTACTGAAGAAGGTTAAATGATTATGTATATGTAAAGCCCTGAGAATTCTAACATATGTAAGGACTATTAAATAAGTGTCTCTCAAAATGCCTTGATCAATCTGGAGTGGCAGAAATCTTTTTTCCCCAGTGTTGCCTCAAACACAAAACCTGTGACACAGAGATCAAAATTTGTCAACAGTGAAAACATGTGACATGTGCAGGTTACGATAAGTTTCCCATGACAGAATTTTCAAACACACTCTGAATAGTCACAAAGGATGTGGATGTTGTCCGTGGTCTTTGTGGAGACATTGTATTTTTCCCCATTAAATAGCAACAGTGTTGATTATGTAAGATTAATTCCAGCGCCAACTCAAAAGTAAGACCTGAGCAACACAATTAAATAAGGGTACCACCATATGCTACCTATTTGTACCACTGAAAGATTGAACCATGGGCTTTAATCCTGTCCTAAGTCTCTGAGGATAAGCCATTACTTTGACCACAAGGGACAGGCATGTAATCTCAGGTGGTGTCATCTGAGGAAAGGAGAGGGCATTTGTTTTATATTTGAGTGGCAAGAAACTCCCATACTTTACATGGTAAGGTACAACCCAGGATCGACTGCAGCCATTTTGTCATCTCGAGTGAAGTCAGCCTGAGGATGAAACCAACATAAGGAGGAAGGTGGATTTTAAAGGGTCCTTGAGAATGGAGTTGATCAACCACTTGAGACCCGCTCTATCTCTGGACATCTGTTGTGTGAATGTATTGTCCATATTGTATAAGTCAGTTTGAGTTCAAATCTCTGCAGAATTAAGTTACAATCATTCAATGAGGAGTTCATCTAGATGACTTACAATTGCTCATCCAAACTTCCCAACAACTTGGGACCCATTTTCTGTGCCTTCTAAATGGAAAAGATTTTTATTTTATTTTATTTTTTCTAATACGTTCATTTTATTTAAATATTTACTAAGTTTTTAGAAATAAAAAATATTCTTAGGGTTTCAAAAATAAATCCAGTGCTTACAATGTGTCAATAACTGTACTAAGGATTTTGTAAATATTCTTTTATTTAACTTCATAACAAACCAATGAGGTTGGAATTATAACTATACTCCATTTCAGACAAAGAAAATTAGACTATTAGAAATGAATAAATTTGCATTTAAGTTATATAATTAGTAAATGAAGAACTGGAATTCAAACATGATTTTTTTTCTAGCTTTTAAGAAGTTCTTGACCATTATAGTCTGCTGCTTTAAACTAATATGTATCAGGTACTGTGCTAGGTAGATGCTAGAAGCACGACTCAGTATAGTCCAACATTTTTTTTAAAGTATACAAGTATTATGCACCAGATAAGATATACAACTGAATAATTGAATCAGATAAACTTAAAAAGGCATAATCAGAAAAAAAATAATAATAATTCTCCTCACCAGTGCCTTCAAGTATAGTCTGAAATATTTCCATTCTCTGTCTCTGGACTACGGTGGGCAGACTATGGTAAATTTCAGTTCTCAACACAGTCTCACTTTCAGATATTAAGAATTCTAGACCATCTAGACACACAGAAATTACAACACCAAAAATGAACTCATAGGTAAACTATGAACTTGGGGGGGATTATAATATGTCAATATAGGTTCATCACCTGTAACAAATATATTTCTCCAGTTGGGGTATGCTGATAATGGAGGAGACAATGCATGTGTATTGTCAGGGAGTATATGAGAAATCTCTGTACATTTATTTCAATTCTGCTAAGAACGTAAAATTGCTCTAAAAACTTTAAGTCCTCAAATACTATATATATATATATATATATATATATATATATATATATTTTAAAGTCTAGACCAAGAATTTTTGTTATCAGCAATGTTGGAGTAATTATCCAGAACTTAACCTCCCAACCTTAAACAACTAGAAAACTAAGCAAAATACATTAAAAAGTGGTTTTCAGACACTGAATTAAAATCTATGCAATATATGATACTTCATAAAAGGGAAAAGCTTAAGTGAACCTACAACAGTCCCAGTGTTTTGACTGGAAGCAATTTGCAGGAAAGAGGAATCCAAACAGTATCCTGCAGTCCGGCTGAGTTCAGGAGACCAAGGCCCGAGTTTGAGGATGCTAAAGCAGGTGAAATTCATGTGGCAGAGTTCCATAAAAAAGAGGCAGCTCTTCAGGAAATGAGATCAAGAAATTTGCTAAGAAGCCTGGTTAAGTATTTAAGTATTGTCACACAGGGTGGGATGCAGGATCTCTGGTCCCGCTCCCCACATAAGAATGCAGGACATGGTGAGGCCAAAAAGGAACACCCACAGAGCCATAGGTAGGAGAGTCATACCACTATAGTCTCGCTGGCAGCTGGGTTGGAGACACATGATCTGCAATTCATACTCTGCCACACTACGCACTTGCCAGCCACCATCTTCTTGCTAGCCCCCATTTTCTGCTAGCGTAGCCACGGCAGTTATATTAGTGGCCAATGGCTCACTGGTTACAGCTAGCCACAGCTGATGGCCATCCCATCACAGTTGATGTCCATTTACTACCTGAGCCAGCACCTTTCCACATAAGGCCGAGAGCCTGGAAACTGCACTGCTGGCTCTGTCCCCACAGTATTATATACCGATTATATTTCAATTAAACTAAAGGAGCAGAACCAGCAGTATGGAAAAATCTATATTATATTATATTATATTATATTATATTATATTATATTATATTATTATATTATATTATATATACGGGCATGCATATATATTAGGTTGGTGAAAAAGTAATTGCGGTTTTTGCAATTATTTTTAAACTTTTAAACTGCAATTACATTTGCAACAAACTAATACATACTCGTATACACAACATACATGCAAATATAATCATATAAACACATAACATATAATGTATTATTATATAAATTATAAAATAAAAATATAAGCCTATTTTTACAAGGAATTTGCTGCTGAATTCAGAGCTAGTAAAGTTAGTCCAAAGCAAGGCAGGCAATTAAGAAGGGAAAATCATGCGTAGGCTCCAACTCTATGAGGTTGAGCTGAAGGTTAAATCCACAAGCAGGAAGTTAGGAAGGGGAGATCCAGAGAAACGGAAAAGCAGTATCAGGCCTAACTGCTGCTTGGAGTCTTTCTGCTCAGGAAGAGGCTACACCCTCGTTTAAGGGCTTCTATTTGACTAATTCAGGCCTCCCAGGATAACTTCATTTTGATTAATTCCAAGTTAACTGATTATGATTTTAATTCCATCTGAAAAATCCCTTCACAGGAACACCCAAATTGCTGTTTAATTGATAAACTGGTAGAAGATGTGTGCATGCTACAAAATGGCCGCTGTCTCCCTTGTAGCCCATTCTACCTTGAAAATCTCTAGAGGGGATTCTCAGGAGCCTTATTTAGTCACAAAACTTGGTATATCACAAAGTGACCACAGAACTGAAAAGTACAACTTCAGAAGGTAAGCAAAGAAGGAGCAGAAAGGCCTCAGCTAAGTAAACAATTCCATGAACTCACAACAGAAGGGGAAATAGCTGAATTTCTATAAGCAAGAGTGAAGAAACCAGAGAGGTCTAGCTCTGGGTGAAAGTCTATTCCAGCCATGCCCTAGCAATGTTTCAAAACAGAATTGAAAGGATCAAACTGATCTGCCAGCAAAATGACCTCAATGGTCCTTAAAGAAAAAAACAAAATCCATGCCCTCGATAATGTAATTCAAAATGTCTATCACACATCCAAAAATTAGTAGACGTGCAAAGAGAAAGGAAAATATTACCCATGATCAGGAGAAATGTAGGTTGTTTTGTTTTATTGTTGTTGTTTTAAATTCAGGGATAACTATGGTGAACTTTCATTAATGTGGAAGTTGACTGATCGATGTTAAAAATCAAAATGTAGAATAAAGCTGATACCCATATTCAATATTGTAGTTTGCTTTTAGTTACATTTCTACAATTTCTTTCCCTAAAACATCCACAGCTGAGGTACTCATTTGACTTGCCTTTTTCGCCTCTCGGTATCACCACAATTCCTGGTGGTAACTGACTGTGGTAACACAGAAATGAGAGACATGATGGAATTACCTAACAAGGATGTTAAAACAGCTATTATAACTATATTCAAATATTCAAAGGGAATATGAACATAGTAAAGATGTAAGTGGAAAATATAAAAAAGAATCAGATGGAGCTTCCAGATAGGAAAAATAAAATATTTAAAATGAAAATTTCACTGAATGAGACTAACTGCACATTAGACCCTGAAGAAGATTTCACTGATATTAAAGTCGTAGTAACAGAATCCATTAATAATGAAACTCAGTTAAAAAAAAAAAAAAAAAAAAAAGACTGAAAGAAAGGGAACATAGCCTAATAGGAGAATGGAAGACTATCTAGTGTCCTAAAATATGTGCATTTTAGGTTCCAAAAAAAAGACAAGGAGAAGGACAAAACAACTGCAATAGCAGAAATAACAAACAAACAACAATTCTAACATAGTTGAAAAAATCAATTAAAACACACACACAGTCAAAGAAGTGCAAAGAACACAATGCAGGATAAATACAGTCACATATATACTACAAAGTATATCAAAATGAAGTTACTAAAAATCAATGGTAAAGGAAAAAATTCATTAAGGCAAACAGAAGAAATAAACAATTACATATAGAAAAACAAAGATAAGAATAATCACAAACTTCTCATCAGAAACTAGGCAAACCAGAAAAAATATTATGACATCTTTATAGTGATAAAGGCAAACACTATAAAACTAGATTTTTTTACCAAGTGAAAATATCATTCACCATCAAAGACAAATAATTTTTCAGATAAACAAAAGTTGAGAGAATTTATCACCAACAGATTGATAGCACAACAAATGTTAAAGAAGTTCTTCAGGTGAAAGGTAAATTACAAAAAAAATTGTACACACAATGGAATCAAAAACAGTATAATGATAAATATGTGATGAAATAAAAAAGTATATTCTCATTTTTAAATTTTCTCAAAGATATTTATGGTTTAAAGCAAAAATAATAGTAATGTATTTTAGAGGTTATTACATGTCCATAGAAGTGTAATTATGACAATGATAGGAGAAAGGATTAGCTGTATTGTTATACGAAATGACAAAATATAATATCAAAATAGACTATATTAAGTTAAATATAATACTATAAACCCAAGGGAAACCATGAAAAAAGAATACACAGAGGTAGACCTCAGAAGAAATGGGAATAACACTAAATGGTAAATATACTTTAGCCCAAAAGAAGGCAATAAAATGAAAAATTAAAAAATGGATGTAACTATTGGAAAACAACCAGCAACATGATAGATTTAAATGGATAATTATTAAATGTAAATGTTCTAACACTCAATTGATAATCAGAGATTGTCAGAATAAATAAAAATGCAAAACCCATTAACTAACTTCACCCCAATAAATTTAACTTGAAAGATGTAAAACTCAACTATATGCTCCCTATAAGAAATCAAGTTTAACTAAAAGGACACAGAAAGATTAAAACTAAAGGATAGAAAACAGTATGCATGCAAATTCTAAGCATATGAGAGCTGGAATTCTTATATTAATGTTAGACTAAGGCTCAGAAGAAAGCATATTATTGGAGATAAAGATAGATGTTTTATAATGATTATGTTAATTCATAAAGAAGACATAACACTTGTCACTCCAATAAACTTTAATTTAAAAAAAGAAGACATAACAATGATAAATGTGCATGTATCTTAAAATAGAGTTTCAAAATACATAAAAGAAAATTAATAGAATGAAAAGAAATAGACTAATCTAAAATTGGATATTTCCATATTCTTCTCTCATAATCAGTAGAATTAGCATATAGAATCTGAGTAAGATTATGAAATAATTAAATAATATCAATCAACATGACCCAAATGGACATTTCTATAACATCAGCCGACTACACACTGTGTACAAGTGCACATGAAATATCCAACAAAATTAACCATATCTTGAGCCACTAAATAAGTCTTAGTAAGTATAAAAGTATTGAAACCATAAAATATTCTGTAACCACGATAGAATTAAATTAGAAGTCATTAATAAAATGTATTTGGGAATTCCCCAAATTTTTGGAAATTAAAACAATATATTTTCATGAATCAAAGGAAAAAACTCACAAGCAAAATTAGAAAATATTTTAAACTAAATAAAATGAAAACCACAACAAATCAAAAGTGTGGGGCTGCAACTAAATTAGTGCTTAGAGGAAAAATCTTCTTAAGGACTTATATTAGAAAAGAAGAAACACTTAAAACCAATGATCTAAACTTCTACCTTTTAAAGCTAAAAATAACAGAATAAATTAAACCCAAAGTAAGTATTTAAAAAAAAAATGATAAGCAGAAGAGCATAAATCAATGAAATAGAAACCTGGAAAAAGCAATAGAAAAAATTCATGAAACCAAAACCAAAAATCAAAAATGAAAAAACTTCAGCTAGACCGATGGAGAGAGGAAGAAAACCCACCCGTCTTAAGAATGGAAGAGGAAAAATTACTAGAAATCAGACATTGAAAGAAGTAATATCCCAAATAACATTAAGACATTAATTTCCAAAATTTAGTTTACATAAACAAACTCGTTGAAAGATCTAAAGTACAAAAACAAGATAAAGAAGAAATAGAAAATACAAGTGCCTTTATATCTGTTAAATGGAAGTCATAATCAAAAACCTTCCCCTTTAGTTCGCAAACTCAAAAGTGCCCGGGGTCAAAGCTGAAACCAGGCGCTGTGCAGGGAGGGCAAGGAAAGACTGGAGAGACAGAGAGGCCACTCCAAAGTGGTTGGTGGCAGTTTTAATAACCGAGGGAACTTACTAGTATCTTCCTCTTTGTCTGCTGAGCTGTTCTGTCCTCCCCTCTGGTTCCCAAGGTTGTTTCTCAGGACAAAAGTGTGAACCTATTAATTTCCCGTGATTTATTTGAGAAGCTCATTAAAAATGGTCCTGAGAAGCAGGATGTATATCCTGATCAGAGGGATGGTTTCTCTCCCTCTCTAGCATTTTTCTCAATATCTTGCTGCAAATGAAAGGTGTTTGTGCCCTAAAGTGAGAGCAGATGCAAGGGCACATTGACCCAAGTAGGAGCAGTTACAAGGCGCCTCCTAACCAGAGCTAGTTCCTTCCTTCTCCTGCTCATTTCTACTGTTCTACCTACCCTGGCAATTTCAGTGCTCAGTAAGGACAAGCTTTACTGGCTATCACTTAAGGCCCACTGGGTGAATCTAGTAAGGACTTCTATGTGTGCCATAATGTCCCCCAGGCCAGAAACAGAACATGCCCATATGACCTTGAGGAGAGGAAGGTTGGCAATTTTTGTTACTGGATTCCCCAATACCCAGGGAGATCTTAGGGTGCAGTGACCCAACTGCCCAGGCAGAAGCCACAGCCAAAATTTGTGCCACACAACTATTGAATACCATTCAGGGCTACCCAATAAATACCTGTGAAGCAAAACCAGTCAGTGCCACACCAGTCACCATGCTTTAATGTGACTGAATGACTAGAGAGTTCCAGTAACTGTCATCCCATTTCCCTGGTGCAGTTGGGTTGGTCCTGTTTAGAGTGATTTTTCTGTTCCCAACATAAGGGTTCTTGGATGCTCAAACATCCATACCCCAGGTGAGCCACGTGAATCCATCCCAAATCTGAGAGTAGCCACCCATGGTGCTAATGTTGGTATTTTTAATACCATTCCAGGCAGTTTGATGAGCTGCCTGTGCAGTTTGTTTGACAGGAAAGGAATACCCACGCCCAGTGGTACTGATAGTGCGTGCCACAGACCAGATTTGAGGATCAGTCTTGGGAGTATCAGATGACTTAAGAGTACGAACCCTAACTTGTTCTTCCTTGATGTACTGCCTTAGTGCCTTCCACTCCCCTCCCTGGAGTGGTAACACCCACCATGGCAATCCTGACAAGCTAGAGAGGGGCAGCTGCCCACATACCCCAGAGCTGGATTGATTCTTTTGATGGGCATTCAAGTGGGTCCAGTGTAGAAAGGTTTTTCCATCCGTAGCCCATCCCATGACTGGATACCATAGGATCAGCAGAAGTCTACGGTCAGAAACACAGATATTTAGTAGAAACTTGTATGGGAAAGTCATGCCCTTCTGTAAGAATTACACTTGCAGCCTGATCCTCAGATGTTAATGTGGCTACAGCTTTCGGAACTTGGCCTGGTTGTGCATAACATACATGTTGGCTGTGGAGGCAGGAGGGTCGGGTGTGAGGAGATGGACAGGCAGCAGGATGTGCCAGACCAGGACCCCCACTGTCTTCCCTCTCTTAATGGTGTGTGTTCTGTTCCAATCATAGTGCATCATAATAGGTCCTACTTGCAGCGGGATGATGGGATCTCAGTGGAGACAGAGTAGTTCCCCCTCACCCAGGGGTGCGAAGTAACTCATCCATCCCGACGAGACGTCCCATTGTGAATTCCAGTAGATAATTCCTTTCCCAGGCACAATGGGGTTGCTATTCTCTAGTAGCACAGCACATTGATCCGCCAATGGTGGCAGCCTAGTTTGCATGGAGACAGGAAATCCTGGGTGAGGCCAGTTGCAGTGTCCATACAACCCAGAGCATGACTAGAACCCTCACTGACAGGGAGGGGGCCAAAACAATAGATTTGGTAATTGCTCATCCTCTCATCATTTGGGAACTCTGGCGGACAGCCCCACACTCCTTTGGCAGTTGCCTTAGGCGTTGTTCAGAATACACAGGACATGCTGTTACTGCTTTAACAAAATCACTGTATTTCAAGAACAATCTGGAATCCTTGGCAATATGCCGTCCCACCCGGGCATGTCAGTGGCCACTCTCTCCATGCACCCAATCTGCTGTATCTACTGACGGGCCAGTTGCTAGGGATCCTACCTGAGCTTCCCAGGAGGTGATAGTGGAGACAGCCTCGGGCTCATGAAGGAGAACTCAAATATCTTCCCACATATTTTGGCCCCACAAGGGATCATTCATGATCACTCTTCCCTTGGTTTTTCATTGTCCAAGACACAGAGTTAATCCCTTTTAGAACAGCCCAACTGTCAGTGCAAAGGGTTCATGGCTGGGACTCACGATTGATCACCAGCCCAAATGCTCTGAGTTCAGCCCACTGGCTGCTGCAGTTCAGCTCCTGTTTCCTTCCAGATGGTGTCAGCGTTGTGGGGAACAGCCACTGCAGTCCACGTAGAGAAGGTATCCCAAGACTAGACCCATCTGTATGTTAGGCATCAATGGGAATTTCCCCCACTCCACAGGGCTGCCACAAGAATGGAGCAGGGATGTGTGTAGCAGCCCTCATTATAACACAGGATTTCTTGTCACCTTTTACCTTTAACTTTGGGTCATTAGACAAATTAAGACATGAAGAGAAGTTCCAGTTGACAGTCTATCACACGTGCTGGATTTCTGAAGTAACAATGTATTTTAAGCCCTCCAGGAGATCAGAGGGAAGAGAAGAATACAGATGGATAAACAAAGCATTCAATAAAACATAGTCAAAACCAATGGGAGTCACATAGAGATTCATAGCCTGAGGAACTCACAGTCGGATCAGAAAATAAATCAAGAGTATGAATATATAGAGTACAGAATGGGAGGTGCTTTATTAGAGGAAATGACAGGTAGGAATTACATTTTAGAGCACAGAGAATAGACCCCTAATTCCTCACTCATTATATCCATCCCTACTAGTTTTAATATTTTTTTTTATGTAATGTTCACTGGTTGCTTTATTTATTCCATGCTTTGCAATTGCTTTGTTATTTTTTATTTATTTATTTTATTTTTTTAGGCAATCACCATTTTATGTCTCACAAGAAATTACATATAACTATGGGTTTTTTTTAGATCCTCATTATTTCTCTATGGGCTGCTGAATTTTACTTGGGGCATGATTGGCTTAAATAAACACTTAATGTCAGTATTATGTGCAGAGAAATAAACGTATAGTTTTATGTATATATCCACATTTATGTTGCTATACACAATGGGTATAATTTGCCAGTGTAATTGCCAGTTCTAAAGATAACTAACTGCCCATAAGTAATTGTAAAAATTAGAAGTTTCTTCTTTTATATTTGCCCAAGTTAAAGAATATAATTAGCTAGTTAAATGTAATTAAACTTCTATGACTTCACTATAAAGATCTGTATGAAACAGAAATGAATTGAATCCAATGACAGTGGATTTCCAAGAAACATATAGTATGTCTGCTTTTTCCATTTTCCCGTCTCCCGTTTTTGCTGCCTTAGCCCATTCTCTCCCCAGTGGGG
The DNA here is from genome assembly GCF_004115265.2 of Rhinolophus ferrumequinum. Taxonomy (NCBI): domain Eukaryota; kingdom Metazoa; phylum Chordata; class Mammalia; order Chiroptera; family Rhinolophidae; genus Rhinolophus; species Rhinolophus ferrumequinum. The sequence goes on from NC_046289.1 coordinate 15,105,041, forward strand.
ACTTAAATATTAGGTAATCAAAATAATTATCAAGGAAAATATGTACACAGTAGATGCATCGTTAGAATTTGACCAAGTATCACCTCACTGTCATTCAGTAGTATTAGGCTTGCAAACCAATAATAAATGAAGTGATTTTAAAAAAAAAGGGGATAAAGAATCAAAGTTACTGGGCTCATGTCTCTCTGAGAGCCGCCTCACATTAGCCAATCCTGGATTAACAAGTGTGTGCTTTCATTAAAAAACAGCTAGGCATACCTATGTACACTTTGCATGCAGTATTAATGCAACTTATTTTCCAACTCACACATCACTTAAGATTAAAAACTAAACAATGTATAAATTTGCTACTTCTTTTTAAGTGCCAAGAGGCCCAAAAGGGGAGGGAGGAATGAACGTGGCATGAGAAAAAATATTTCCATCATGCCCATTATACACTAGGTACTATTCTAAGCACTACATTTTAAAATAATTTAACAAATGCTTCTCTAGTGCTTACTATGTGCACATTACTGTTCTAAGCCACTTTATTCATAGTAACTTATTTAATTATCATAACCACCCTAGGAGCTGGATAATATTAGTCCCACTTAACCTATGGGGAAACAGAAACTGCCGAGATGTGCTGGAATTCAGATTGAACCCCCAGGCCTTCGGGCTTCATTAAGTTACTTTTATCATGAAAGAAAGCAAAAACAGGTTTCACTTCAGGCACAAGCCTTAAATTTGGCCACGCCAGGATTTGAACTTGGTTCTATTTGCTCTCAATGTCTATGATCTCTATTTATAAGAATAAATGTAGCAATTCAGATCAAACCAGCTGACTGCATAAAAAGACTACAGCCATAGTTTGAATTTACAAAAATTGACATGTGCTGAGCTCCAACTATATAAATGCGTTAGGTCTCAGGAGTACAGTAAAGAAAATGAGAGGTTCCCCAATTTTTCCAGCAGTAAACATGATGATTTATACTTGGTGGATATACAGTAAGTGTCTTTTTCATGAATAAATGATCAATTAATTTTAAAATTACCTCCCCTCCAGGAACTGAATTTGAAGAAGGGGGACTTAATAAAGAGAATGAGGATCTAATCTGTCCTGAGCAGGGGGTGGAGACAGAGGAGGCTTTAAGAAGGAATGACAATTCATCTGAGATGCAAAGATAAAAAAAGGGCAAAAAAAAAGACAAGAACCAAATGGCCATTCCTGTATATAAAGCAGTGTGCTGCCATTGTTGAATCATGCCTTGTTCAGTTATCTATTGCTGCTTAACACACCTTCCCCAAATTAATGTCCTAAAATAAGAATTTATTACTCACTCCCATGGTTCTCAGGGCTGACAGGTGAGCTAGAAAATGGTTCTTGCCCCAGGTGTCATCATCTCGGTGGTATCCAGCAAGTGGACAGGCTGGTCCAGTGGATACAAACCATCTCTGGCATCTTGGCAGGGGTGACCCAAATGCTGAACCCAGCTCAGAATGTCGCCCCGAGGGTCTTCATGTTAATGGTTTTGGTTTGGGATTGGGGGTTGTCGAACTTCTCATATGGCAGCTCAGGGCTAACAAAGTAAGCATCTCAAGAGCCCTGAAAGGAAATTGCCAGCCAGACTTCTTAAGACCTAAACTTGGAAGGTCCAACTGCCACTTCCTTCGCATCGTATTAGTAGTCGAATAAGTCACTCAGGCCACCTCAAGGAGAGTAAGAATTAGACTCCAACCATCAAAGAATTTGCAGTTGTCTTTAATCTACCACACTCTTATAACACATTGCATTTCAAATCACAATAGGGATACACACCGGACAAATGCTCCCTAAGCTAAAATTCTGCTTAAGGCCGAAGACTTAACTACCGTCCTCACAAGCGCTCGCGCAAACCCAGCCTCAAACATCAGTGAAACAAATCCTATCTCTTCACTTTGATGGATCAGGCGATTGCTTTGGATTGTAATTAGCCTCACAATTAAGACTGAAAACAAAGAGACAGAAGATATAGGCTGTTTCCCAGCCAACCTGAGGAAAGACACCCTCTGGATTTCACCCTTACCATACCCAAACCCAAATGCAGAGATGGGAATTTGATAGGTTCAAGAAAGACGGTTGGATTGGTGTTTTTCTCCAGTTGGTAGATCCGATGCATAAACTTGCTGTGCAATTTACATGAGAAAGAGAGTTTTTATGTGTCCCTTCCTCCTTCATCCTCCATTCCTCCCCACCGCCTCAAAATAAACCCCACTAAATTAAAGCCATTTTGTGGATCCTAAAAGGAAGTTTCTCCTAGTAGGGAATATATAGTAGTAGGTTGTTGTTTTTGTTGTGGTTGTTTTTGTGTATTTTTTAAGCTTTTACAATGGATTTTAAGTGTGTTTTTTTCAGGACCCATCAGCTCCAAGTCAAGTAGTTGTTTCGATCTCATTGTGGAGGGTGCAGCTCATACTGGCCCATGTGGGGATCGAATCAGCAACCCTGGTGTTATGAGCATCACGCTCTAACCAACTGAGCTAACCAGCCTCCCCTGGTAGTAGGTTTTGATTCTTGTACATGTGCAGTGTGCCCTGCTGAGCGGTTCACTTCATCTGGCATTGCTGGGAAACTGGTAATGAATTTCCCTGACAGATACATCCCTGGTCAGATCAGATCAGGGAAATGAGCTCTTTGGGGCACAGGCTTGTATGGAATTATAACAGTATGTGTTCACTGACCCCAAGTTGAAAGAATGTTTCATTCCAATACTCTGAAATGGAAACTGATAGTCTCTGTTGTTTTCATTGCTTAAAATGCACATTACTATGAGGGACTTTATTTTAGATTAACTTGAGTGGTAGCATAGCTTTCCATGAAAAAAAAAACCAAACATTCCATATTTTGCTAGCAGCATATTAGTTACCTGAAAAAAAAAAAAATTATGTGTTTACAGAAAAGGGAACAAAATCCTGAATTTAAGTTAAAATACCAGTAGTCTCTCTCTCTCTCTCTCTCTCTCTCTCTCTCTCTCTCACACACACACACACACACACACACACACACACACACACACACATTCTTTCTACTATTCTTCTGTGTACTTAAATAAAAGCAATACATTCTCCCACTTGTCTCTCTGGTACAATACCTATGGAAAAAGATTGTGAAATCTCAGTTTGGACTGAATTTGAGTTAACTGTCAGCGATTTGGCAGTTAGTTTCTGAAGTTAGGTTCTCTTTGAATTTTAGTTTTCCTTGGACACAGCACTTGCAACCAAAATAGTCTCCAGAATCGGAGCCCACGGTCTGGCCAGCCTATGTCTGACCTTTCCGGCAGATGTGTATAAATTGAACAGATTGCTTTTCCCAAACCAAACTGCGTAATCTTGGTTAGGTTTGTTTTCCATGCAAATACTTAGACAGGCTGTGGTTTGTGCTCCTGGGTGTTGGGAATAGGATATATGCAGAGCAGGTCAATGACTAAACCCAGCTGGATCTGGAATGACCATTTTAAATCTTGGGATGAAAGTTTGATACATTAGGGATATTAGTTGATTTGGTCAGCAAGATTTTTCTTTTCTTGCTAACACACAAATTATGATCTGGACAACCACTTGACAAAGTGAGCAGAAGAATATAGAGAAATAACCCAATTATGATTTGGCCAAAATGCCATCTGGCCAGCACCATGACAAACGTCCCACTGGGTGATGTCAGTGATGTGACAAGGTGAGCCCACCTATGGTTATTTCTCATGGGGACATCCCTCCCCCTCCCCGAATGACCCATGTGCCCCAGCAACTTGATACAGGTGCGACACTTGCAGAGACAGGCTCTCAGTACAGTGGGAACTGGTGTTCAGGGGCCAAACACCTTTGGGTGGTTTTAAGATACATATTCTCAGGGTTTCTGGAGGGTGCATTGGCTTATTGCCTACAAGGAAAACAGAGGAACTAAGTTTATGAGTGAACATGTAAAACTTGAAGAGGTCTTGGAGCTGTGACTCCCCAGATGACAGGGAAAAATCATACTGCACTGATGTTCCCCTTAAGAGATAAAGGGACCCAATGACCATTATGTCTCACAGACATCTGGGGCCTCTTAATGGAGCAGAAAGTTTAGCTCAATAAAAGGAGCAAGGGGTGTATAGATCAGCTGACTTGCATTTGACTTTCATTTCTGCAACTTCTAGCTGTGTGGCCTTGGGCAAGCCATTTAACCTAGCTGTGCCTACCTTGCAAGTAATACCTTCAGTTTTATAGCAAGGCTTAGTGAAAATGTGTGTAAAGCCCCTAACATTATGCCTAGTACATGGTAGAGCTTTGTAAACGGTAACCTCTACGATCACTCATGTTTTATGTGACAGCATCATTTATTGAATGAGACAGAACCAAGTTTGAATATCAGATTTACCTCTTCCGAGCTGTATGAATTAGAACAAATCTCTTTCCCTCGTTGAACGTTAGTTCCGTCATCTTTATAATGGGGGAAACAATAATTACATTGTAGGGAGCATTTGATTATTAAATCAATGACATAATAAAGTGCCTAAGACAGCCTCTAGCATTTAATCATGTCCTTCTATTATGTCATTCCTTTCCCCACACTTTTCCCAGATTGGGGCAAAAATGAATACGACTTGTCAAGGGTCCTTGTTCACTCTCCAGGGAAGATAGACCCAGACTTCAGTTCAGCATTAAGACAGAACTACAGCAGAAGAAAATGTGGCAATACACTCAGGGGATTTGTTACAATTTGGGATGATAGAGCACGTCCATATGAAAGAAACATATAGGGAAATCGGTATTAGATGTACGTATTCACAGGAAAGGTTTCTGACATGAAAACATGGGACATCTTGTACCTGGCAAAGCATCTAAGGGATTGGGAGGGACTTGCTATTGGTGCAGAGACTCTTGTGGCTTCTGTTGTGATGATAACCCGTTACAGGCTCAAAACTCCAGCCACACATCTTCTCTTTCTTGAATGCTCTACAGTTAGGTGTTAAATGATTTCACTTCAAATTTTATTTAATTTCAGTATTTTTTTCATACTTGCTCTTTTGGAGCACTCCAGGTCTTTTTACATCACTCACTTAAAAGGCGTACAGCGAACCAGAAACCACCAGGGATAAAAGAGCTGATATTTGTGCCGTGGTACTTTAAACTTTTTTCCCCCTAAACTAACACCCAAGAACTAACATGTCTATAGGTCAATTTGCATTTTGGCCACATTTGAAGCACTTGGCTACAGCAGCCTCTGTGCAAATTCACGCCACATGTGGTACTAATTGGTGCTGTTGGCAGTTTAAGAAAAAAGGCTGGGATGGAGTGGGCACAGAAGCCTAACAATGCCCACACACAATGGCTCTCAACGGGAGTTAGAAATTAGAAGTGTGAGGAAAAAGATGGGCCTGTGTGACAAGGTCAATGAGCTGAATCTTTCAGCACTTTGCAAAAAGCAAAGAAAAAAGAAGCAGGAACAAAAAAAATTGAACTACACATTGTATTTTGTACCAAACTTGCAAAAACAGACCAACGAGACCTTGTTCACTTACCATGTACAGTCAAGGAGCATGAATGTGCAGACGGAGGAAGGAACAAGGTTCAAACGGGTGCCTGGAACTGTCTGGAGAGTCAGCCATTGCTCAGGGCCAGCTCAACTCCCCCCGGGTCAACTTCTCCATCTGCAAAGTAGTCACAGGCTTTCATAGCCTTCACTTCCTACCAGCTAAAGGGAGCAGGGGGCAGATGTGCAGTGCTTTGATTTTGCAAACTTCAAACCCAAATACAGGGATCTCTCATAACATCTAAGCTGTGGGTCTCCATAGGCATGAGGAAAGTGGCATGGTGTTGGGGATAATTATTCCCCTAGACAGCTATGTTAGACCAGCCCTTCTAGGTTGCAGGAAACAGAATTTGCAAGAAACAGAATGGAGCCTCAGGGAACTGGGGTTAATTGTAAGGATACACCGGGGAGAACGAAACCAGAGCTGCTTCAGTCGTCACATCACACGGCTCATGGAACTGAACTTTTTTTTTTTTTTTTTTTAATTCAAGATACAACAGCAGCTTTGGTTTCCCAACGGCAATCATAATCATCTTAACATTCAGCTTTTCTCCCTTCTTTTTCACTGTGCCTATGTTTGCTTTCTTCCACTCATAGCACAAATAAAACCAAAGAAAGCTCTGTGATATGACCCTAGCAAGTTCTTTACAGACGCATCCGCTCTCTTTTCCCTGAGAAATAGGAATGCAATTTCAAGGACCTGAAATTACAGGGGCACTTACTGCATATCTATTTCTCTCTCTCTCTCTCTTTCTCTCTCTCTCTCTCTCTCTCTCTCATTCTCCGATAAGGCCCACCTTTAAAATTTGCCAGGCCTGAGGCAAGGATATGACCAGAGACCCCGGGACAACTCCTCTTCCCTTCGTACCCCAGTTCTGCCTCTCAGCATGAAGAGCCTCAAGCATGTATGGGTGTCTCCCATCCCCTAAAGTCCCAGCTCCACCCATTTCCTTACACCTGCTCCTCCAAGACTCTGACAATGGCCACTCCTCAGAGCCTTCAAGAGGCTGACTAGGGAACAGGTCTGTGCAGGACCAGAAGGGGATTCAGGGACATAGGGTCAGGGAATGTCAGGGCCCCAAGCTACCTAACATGACCTAGAAGAGGCCCCTCGAATCCATGCACTTCTTCTCCTATAGGACCAAGCTCATGAGGACCATCTAAAGCATAGGAGCTTGGGAAGGGCCCGATGTTGCCTGGGTCTAAGATAACCTATTTTGCCTCCTTCTCCCTTCTCAATCTGTAACTCTGCCCTAAAATTCTTACTACCACCACCACTATTACTCTGAGAGAAACGAATGCAGAGTAATATTTAATACGAGGAATCTCCTTGTAAAGATTAGGTGGTTTCTCTGCACATCTCTGGGGGCTGGGAAGTCCAAGGTCAAGACACTGGCAGATCTGTGTCTGTGAAGAGCCTGTTTCCCGGCTTGTAGATGGATTCCTTCTTGCTGTCACCTCACATGACAGGGAGAGAGATAGAGAAAGGGAACTCTCTCGTGCTCTGTCTTATAAGGACACTGATCTCATTTTCGAGGGCTTCATCTTCAGGATGAAATTACCTTCCAAAGGTCTCACCTCCAAATAGCATCACATGGGGAATTAGGTTTCAACACGTGAATTTTGGGGACACATAAGCTTTCAGTCCATAGCACAGGCCAAACGAATTCTGAACAGTACAAACAGGAAGGGGACAAGAAGCAGGGGTCAGCAGCACTTTCCAAAGCAGCAGGAGTGAAAGTGAACATTGTGAAGAGGAGATGTAAACACAGGTAACGAAATGCTTCCCAACAGAAATCAGTGTCGGAGCCATTTTTAGGACTGGTTGTGGATTGTTCGAAACCAGAGTTAGTTCTTCTGAATCCCTTTCAGAACTGATTTCTAAGCATTCTCCCTCAGTTAAGTACTCATTTTAAAGTTGGTCCTGAGCTGTGTAGTGTAGGTGGTGCCATGGCTGAGCCAGGGCTGAAAGCTGCAGAGATCTTAGGTAGAATGGACATCTTCCCTCGCCAGTCACCCTTCTCATCAGCTTTCCCATATCACGTGTGAGGGTTTGCCTTTAGTTTTTAGAATTAAAAATTAATTTTAGGAGGTTCAAAAAGTTGCTCAAGAAAGTGGTAAAGTTGTGATATGAATCTATGTCTTTCTGACTCTCAAAGCCACAAAGAGAGAGTTTTACTATCAAGGATTTATTCAGAAAACATGTTGTACTAACCCAATGCTGACCTTTACAGATTCCTCTTAATAAACTGACGAATAAGTAAATAAAAGCATAAATTTAGGAAATAGCAGAGGCAGGATTTCAATCATGATATCTCACCTTATACAGTTTCTTCTGATATTTAACCTGTCAACCTGGATAATGTGTTTTGTATTAGTCAGGATGCGATAGGTTATGTAATGGTAACAAATGCAACTAACTTAGACTAGTCTAGACTTCACTTCTTTTAGATTTGTTTTTAATGTGAATTTCAGAGAGGAGAAAAAGGAACTGGAGATCATGAGGAGAGCATTAAACTCTTGATGTCTAACCAAAAGTTTTTGTTTTTTTTCTAATCTGTTCAACTCTATACCAAATTGAAATGACTGCAAAGCTATTATATGAAACTTTCAAGAACGTGCTTCCTAGTTCTAGATTAAACACAATGTTGAATCTGTATTTTTAGGGAAAAGCAAGAAGAGAGAAAAAATAAAAAGTTTTACTAAAAGGTTAATGGATATTGCAAGGTTTTCCAATGGTGCTAAAAATGCTCATATTTTCTTTTGTCGAGACATATGGGTTTTTAAGGTGCTTCAGAATGCTTCCTGAATGTTCTGTGCACATGTTCTTCATGTTCTTCAGAGCACACAGCAGGATTGAACATTGAACACTCTTTGTTAAGTGGGGCCACGTGACTTGTGTTGGCCAATGAAATGTGAGTGGAAGTCATATGTGTTATTTCCGTTGGAAAATTTTAAGAGCCAGTGGATGAGTTGCCATGTCCCCTGCCCCCTGCTGCGGTGATCCTGGAGACAAGTGGCAGTTTGGTGCCTCTGTCTTCCTGAGTCTTATGATGAACAGATTCTAACTACCAAACCAGGTTATACTGTTAAAGTGAAGGAGAAGTAAGAGTAGAATCAAACTACTGAAGCATTACACTTGTTACCACAACACAACATTGCACATCCTGACTAATACAAAATATCTGAGTTGTGAAAAGTAGTGCATTAAAAATGAGAAAAACCTGTATGTGATAACTATGTATGGTGTCAGATGGCTAGTAGATTTCTCAGGGTCATCATGTTGTAAGTTATATAAATGTCTAATCACTGTGTGGCATACCTGAAACTAATATAATATTAATTTCCAGTATTTCAACTGTAATTCAAAATAAAATAATTATTTAACAAAATAAAGTATACGGTCAAAAAAGAAAAGAAAAATGAGAAGAAACTCTTAAAAAATTCAGAAACTACCTTTCAAATCCTGCCTTTGCTAGTTCCTAAGTTTATGCTCTCCCTCCTGCTTCTTTATCTCTAAAACCTAAGTATCTGATGGGATGATGAAATTGAAGTTTTTGACAAATTCTCTATTTGGAAAAAATGAGATTTAAGAATGCATTTTTGTTTTTGCTAATATGTTCTTTTAAATTAATTCAGAACATTTAGTAAAGAAGAACCTGAGCAGTTAGGACATGTAATGGAGTGGTTAAACCATGGGCTTGAATGTTGATAGGGTGAGATTTGAACACTGGTTTTCATGGTAAAGTACAGTCATGTCTATCTTGTCCCTTAACCTGGGTACATATTAGGAACCTAATATCATGTGTTAAATAAATGAAGTCGTTCATGTTCTGAGTCTTGCTTCTTAATCTACAATACATTTTCTTTAAGAGCTGCTTTAAAAATTAAATGAGATAATGTTTAGCAATATTCCTGGGAAGTAGCATAGACTCAAAGATGGAGGCTATTATATTTAATGTTTTCATTAGTACTTAAACTCCACAAAGTTTACCTTAATTGGGAGCAATAGGAGTTGTTAGAAAAGGGCAGAGGGGGAGTTAAAAGACAGAACAGCCCTGTGTCTGGAAAAGGGAAGACAAAAAGGAATATTCAGATTCCGGAAGAAACGAGGAATGCTAAATCATGGAGAGAGTCTGCAAGCTGCAGGGGGACATGCGGAAATAACAAGGGCTGATGTTGAACACATACTGTGCCAAGTACATCACATAGAATAGTATGATGTCAGTATTAACTCCTCCATCTCACAGATGACGAAACCATATCTCATAAACGTTCACAACATTGATCAAAGTACAGAGTCATTGGCAGAGTAAAACTTTAAGCCCAGGCCTGTTTGATTTCATATCCTGTGTATTCAACTATCTCATGCTGTGTTCTGGATAGTACCACTGAATAATTTTGTTCATTTTTCCTTTAGACTAATAACTTGCATTGTTACCTTTCCACGGTGACACTGGGCCTATTTGTAACATGTTTTTGGGGAATGTATATTTAATGATATATCATAAACTGTGTGACAGGGAACCAGAGGGCATTTGTCCTCTCAGGTCAATTCTAGGTACGCTTTGCATCAAAAGGGCAATTGTTCAAATGATCTTCTGGTTCTTATTGCCAACATGTAAGGAGAACTTGACGATAACAAGAATCTACAGGGATTGCCACAAATCAGCAGTAGCAGACAATTTCACAAAAGAAATTTTAATATTGTCCTTCTATTCAAGATCCATGTAGGAAATATTTTCTTTGTAGATCACACAAAGATCTAGGAGAGTTTTCAACTCTGAAAATGACAAAGGAGAAGTGCTCATTTATTTTTTTGCTATTTTGGTATACTACAGTGCTCTAGGGAACAGTGGTGTGTATCATTTGGCCCTAACCTGGACCTTGTGGATGCAAACATAGAAAGAAAAAGAAGCTCTAAGCCACATAGAACTCAGACTTCACTTGGAGTGCTAAAAAAGAAGAGATGAAAGCAATATAGTATGATGAGCCATATACAGAGATACAATCCCTCAGAGAGACCTCCATCCCACACAAGTGGATTCGAAAATGTTTTGGAAGGAGTAGAAGAATTGTCAGGGATTGGAGAAAAACAAAACTTTGGAAATAGGACATTGAGTGAAGAGGAAAGACGTTTGTAAAGGGTAAGGAGCATATCCCAAGGAAAGGAGACACATCACTTTCACTTCCAAACCAAGCTTTCAAACAATTTCATCGTTTTACCATGCTTTCTTTTCCTTGTCCATAAATCCATGAAAATTTTGGGGGAGTTGTTCTTTACTGCAACATAATGCATCTTCAAGCTAACTATTACACTAAAAGTTGACCAGCCTTCTTATGAGGTGACTATGTGAGATAGTTCAGGCCAATGAGACCTAGGCAAGGGTCTGCTTGGTTGGGTTTTGGGTTAATGGCCAATTCTGGGAAATCTGTGGGTTTCCTAAAGAAAGTAGATGTGACTTGTTCATATATTTAGTGCTTCTTCCCTAATCTTCTTTAACTTTTCAACTTTAAACCGACATGACCATAAAATGACAAGTCTAAGGACAAAATTCACCTCATTATGGATGAAGAAGAGAAACAATAACAAATGTAATATGGAGGTCCTGATAGCAAACTTCTCGTATGTGGAAAACAAGATATTTGTCTGAGTTGCTTAAGGTGAGTTTCTTAATATTGAGTCACTTTAAGTTGTTTGAGCCACTTTAGGTTGAGGGTCTTTTGATTGCATTCCCAACTATACTAATCCCGTGTTACCCCAACCATGTCCATCAGGCTGGAACCCTCTCTGTTCTCCAAACACAGCTTCCCTCACCCATGTTCCTTTGCTCCTGCTAATGCTTAATATGCGATGGCGGTCTCTTCCTTTTTGACTGATCCAAGTTCACATTTGTCTAAGCATCGCCCATGCCCAATGTACCCACAGAGGTAAGAAATGATTAACTGCCCAGATTTCAGACTCAAAAACCAGTGGTTAAAATCCAGAAAGTATATTTTGCTGTATAACTATAAGCAATTCATTTAAGCTTTATGGGCTTTATATACACTCCCCTGAAATTGGGATAGTCACTTAAATTTCACAACAGTCTTGTGCACATTGAATGAGATTACTTAATAAACCGATCAAAGGCCATGATTTCCAATGTAGAGTAGACAATGCTCCTGTAAGTTACAGTTTATTGTCACATAAATCTTTGCCACAGTCTATTTATCTTTCTCATCCCTGAAATCCTGCTAGTTTCCATATTGGTTAATGCAGTGCCATCAAATGCTTGATTCTTTTTTTTAAATCTAATTTTGTATTTCAAATGGGTTATCTTGTCTTTACCAAAATACTCTAATTGCCTTATGATCGAGAACCGTAAAAAACAATTTTCCGCCTGTAATGTGCACATGGAATTTGCAGTTCAGAACGAACAGCAGGTGCTCATCAATAATACTTCAGGCAGCATGCTAACCGGTTTATTTGTATCACCTTTTAATCCTCACAATCCAGTGAGGGAGGTGTGATTATTATCCTGCTGTTGCAAAGCAGTTGTGCGGCACCGGGCGGGGGAGGGGGAGGTGTCTCGTCATTTGCTCAAGGTCACAGAGTTAGGAAGTGAGGGCTAGGCCGGGATTAACTCTCAACTCCTCTGACTCTGGGCCCCCCTCTTGCACGTCCTGCTTCCTCATCTATAATAATAACTCAGACATGTCAGCCGACTACCAAAGGGCCACCAACCAATACAAGTTAACTGAACATGATTAACTGCTAGTAAGCGAGCCATCCTTTTTTCTCATTTCCACATCGGCGGAAAAAATAGATTAAAACAATGTGTCTTATAAAGTCATGGTGCTTCCCTCATTTAGTTCCTATCAAAGTGCACTGTCTATTTTCCTCCACTAGTCTGTATCAGGTGCTTCATATTTCTCTCTGAATGCCAAGGACATAGCATCACTCCTAGAACACAAAATATCCCAAATATCCCAAACAATTATTAAATAAAATAGTAGTGGATATAGAACTTCTATTTGGAAAAAAAATAAATAAATAACACAAAGACTAGAATATATCAAGCACCTCCTGAAACAAAGTTGGTATTTCAAATTTGTAAACTAGATAGAAAACCATAAAATTTACATTTTTATATTAATAATTCAATTTTATATTTTATAAGGTACATAACTGATTTGAAATTTTTCATGCATTTTTTAAAAATATAAGTTGCAATGAATACCCTGTCACTTCCATACTTAAATAAACTATAAGTTACCAACTATCCATTCATTTGGACACCAGTCATTGCACTTTGACTTGGAACATAAAATAAAGAATTACAATTCCCTGTTCTTTGTAGAAATGTTATCTTAAGGCAATGTCACAACAAAACCAATATCAAAAATCAATATGTAAATGTAAGTGTAGCTTTAAACAAGGGAAAATGATACTCAGATAGAGCCCCAATCATTAACTAAAGAGAGTTCTCCAACCTAGATTATCTCCCTGGAGCGTGTGCCAAATGTCCTCCTTCAGCAATTCCAGCAGAAGAACCCAAAGTTGGAAGATTATGGGCAACTTCCTTCTTCATGCGACGAGCCTTTGCTCCCAATGATACTGATCACCCAGCGGCAGCTGGACCTGCTGAAAGCAGGAAACGGTGGGGAATTGATGCTTTTCCTTGGCTACAAAATTCAAGCCAAAAAAATAAATAAATCTGGATGCATAGAAATGCTTTCCTTTTAATAACCCAAGATAACGTTCAGCAGGAAACAAACCAAAAATGTTACTGTCCTCCTACAGGAGATTATTTCTTCTTGAAATAGCAAAGATGGAAGTACTTTAAAACTCAAATATTCATTGTATGAAAAGGGTTGCCCTTCTTAGTGGGACAGCGGTCTTTATTTGGAATGAGAAATGCCTGAAAGGGTAAAACGTTTAGAGATTAATATAAAAAGAGCTAATCCTAGAAACTTTCTGGGCAGCATATCCCTGCTCTACCTCTGTCATTCAACTCCATGCCTCCTACCACTAACAGATTCTCAGAGGCAATTGCCCTGTGATCCTAGAATGGACCAAGGTTGGCTGTCGAGAAGGCAGTCAGTCCCAAGGAAATGCAATTTTCCAACAATGCAACTGATCACTTACTCCATTCACCAGATAAAAGTATAAACATGCAAACTGAAAATTCATTTGTATAGTCAAGAAGTTTCAGTTTTAAAATATACCAGGGGTGCCAAAAAATGTATACACATGACTTGTAGTCATCTTTTGTTATCAGTGTATATTGCATATCACAATTTTAATACAGTTTTTGTTTTCCTTTCTTAAAATGTGCATACATTTTTCTGGCATCCTCTGTGTCTAAAACCTCCAGTGCTCAAAACAAAACATTTTCTTGTATATCAAAGATTCAGACATCAAATATTTATAATAAATTTTAAAATTGGTTGAGAACTCATGCCCTATCACCACCAAATAAAAAACCTTTTTTGCCTATCTTCCTTTTCTCAATTATATCCGTCCCTGTCCCTCAACCAGAGATTTTATCACATTCACTTAAATTATTATTACTTATTTACTTGTAAAATAGCATTTTGTCACCTACTTCCCTGAAAACAACTGGGAGGCACAAATTTTGTGTTACTATCTGTGAATTATTCCCAGTGACCAGAAATGTGGTATTACAAAAATTCCTCAGTTACTTGCTCAGTGAATCAATAGACATGTAAACACTTAGTGGTATTTCTGAATACCAAAGACTGGATGCCACTATCTATCCTGCCAGGGCAGAATTTCCAAGCTAGAAGAAACAAGAATGACTCAATTTTGCCAAATTGAACCCCTAGCTCTTTCTTTTTTGTAATGTGTGATATTCTATTATAATAAATCATTGCCAACAAGACTAGGGTACAGTGAAAGAGAGAGAAAGCAATAAGAAGCTCTATTTATGGGAAGCAGAATACAAATGTAACTTTAATTATCTGAAAGACTGCAAGTTTTGTTATAATTCACTTCCAATGCATATTAAACTCTGACATAGGGGGATAAATAGAAACATTCTGTCAAACACAGGTAGGCACAGGCTTAGAAAGAGTCTAATTCATGTTATCATATTACATATTGTCATTACTAACAGACAAATCTGGTTTCATATCATTAGCTACAGCTTTAGGTGATATATCGGCATGGTCCCAAAACATCCTCATAAAAGGCAATTCAAATCAGTCCACCATCCAGAATGTTAGTTTATTCAACACTAAACATCTGTATATTTGAAGCTCTCCAAATCCTTGATTTTTTTACAGTTTTTATCCAGATGGTGGTTCATTTTATACTTGAGAAACAAATGAATTCCACAGTCTAATAGTTATACAAAAGAAAAATAATAACTTAGGTTTGGAGAATGAGAAAGTGATAGTCATATAAATGATATTATGAGCCAAATAAGTAGATACATCTAAAATACCATCTAGATCTTCAGATTATCAGGAACACTAAATCCAGAACTCCAGCAGTATTCTTCACCGAGTTCTCTTTTGCCCTTGTAGCAGAGAACACAATCTGATGCCTGAATCTCTGTCTTTGCTCAGTATCCATTTTTCACTTCCTATGTTATATCTCTGGGTGTATCACTTTTCTATGGTCTGTAATAAATTGCTACAAATTTATCAGCTTAGAACAACACACATTTATCATCTCACATTTCAGTAGGTCAGGAGTCCAGACTCACTATACTTGGGTTCTGTGCTCAGCGTTTCACAAGACTGAAATCAAGATGTTGGCTGGGCCATATCCTTATCTGCAGGCTTGATTAGGAAAGGGTCTGCTTCCAAGTTCGTTGGCATAATTCATTTCCTTGCAGTTTTGGAAGTCAAACTGTCTTGATTCTTCAAAGCTTAGCAACAGAGTCAGTCGCTCACTTCAGAGAACTCACCTAACTAGGTCATGACCACCCAGAATACTCTCCATTTTGCAAAGTCGAATGTGTAGGGACCTTAGTCCTCTTCATCTGTGGGTTAGGAGAAAATTGCAGGTTCCTCCCACCCTTGATAAGAAGAAAGAAGACAAGGGTGTGTACACCAGAGGGGTAAGGATCTTGGGGCCACCTCAAAATATTGCCTATCACGTCTTGTCAAGTCAGGGATTTGCCACTGTCATAATTCCCACCAGCTACCTCCACACATAAAGGGTGACAGAGCAAAACTTAGGCTTTTAAAAAAGGATCTCATCTTTCAAGTTCTTGCCACAGATCGTGCAGCCATGAGGCCGCACACCCAGAAGGGTGGCAGGGATGTTATGAGGTAGAAAGCTTCTCAACCTTTGTGTACTGGGAAGGCTACTCACTGGGGAGTATTTAATGCCAGGTGAGGGAGGTGGGCTGGTGAAATACCATCCTCATCACCTTGCCAGGACTCCATGCAACTGCAAGGAGTGATTTTGTTCCTTCCATCAACTCAAAAACAATGTTTCGTTTTCTACTTCCAAGTAAGAAAAGTAAGAGAAGGGTGTGCCATCATGTAGTAGCTCGTGTCTACCTTATCAACAAAAATGTAATTTTCAGTGCTTGATCCTGAAGATGCTTCATTCCTAAGTGTGTGTGCGTATGTGTGAGTGAGAGAGTCTTGTATTCTGAAATCAGGATTTCATTATGGATTAAAAGGGGAATATTTCCAAATTATAATTCATTAAGTATGATATGCTCTCGACAGTAAAAGCAACAAGAACACATTCATTTTTCTCACTTGAACGTTCTGTCATGTTCAGTCTACACAGTGGTGCTTTTCTAGCACTTTACAAGCTGGTCAGATTCACTAAGACTTTGCCAGTTAATTTTGAAGCTTGAGGAATTAGTTTTATTTCCTGCCACTGATCAAAATGTACCTGAGGAACAGCAAAAATAATGGCACAACGAGGGAGATTGCAATTGTTTCTAGAACTTGTAAAAGAGGCAATCAACTGAATGTGAACTTGCTGTGACTTCTTCTTCATGGAGCCACAGACGTATGCAACAGTTTTTCAGGCACACTGAGACTTTCATTCAAATCAAGGGAAAAAAAAATAGCTTACAGTTTTCGACTCTACCTTTTGCACTATAAAGCTCTCCCTGGGGACCAGCAGCGGAGTGAGCTCATTCCTCTCTATTCTCTTTCCAATTTTACTGTAATGGTGTAAACTGCACCCAGCTTCCCTCAGGACCATGTGGATGCTGTATGCGCTTTCTAAAAACTTGTGACTGCTTGAATTTCCCACATCAGAAATAAGAAAGAAACAATTACTTGAAATTACCCCAAGATGTAAGGCATCAAATAATGATATTCTCCTTGGCTTTAATAATGCAATGACTCATACGGTAACTCACAAAATATTTACTGAGACACTATGACTACATGCTAGGTAGTGTTCTGAAAACCAGAATCCTAGCAAGGACCAGAAAATGAGTTCTTGATCTCCTGCCCTCAGGGAGCTTCCATTCTAGTGTATAATAGTATATAAGGTGGTGGTAAGTGCAGAGCCAAAGGGTGGAAAGTGAAAGAGGACTTTTGTTTAGAGAGGGTAGTCAGAAAAGGCCTCTTCTAAGGAGGGAACCTCATGCTATGTATTCAATTATTTAGTCATACCTTTGTCCTCAGTAGAATGTAAGTTTCATGAGGGACACTCATGTTCCACACCCAAAGCCTAGAAGATGCTTGAATGAACAGATAAATCAGAAAGCGGGTATATCATGCAAGGTGAAGAGAAATAGTTCAAGAAAGCAAGAGAGTGTCCAAGAATGCCCAGTGCTGCAGCAAGCATCAGTTATGCACAAGGCTGAATCATTTCGGTCGAGTTAACAGTGAGCACAGACTCTCTAAAGTGGTTACCTGGCTACAGGGGTTTAGATGGTGAGTGGAGGACGGACCACATGGAAACAGCTGCACACACTGCTGTGTTTCCCGAAAAGAGACTTAACCGGAAAAAAAGCCCTAGCATGATTTTTCAGGATGACATCCCCTGAACATAAGCCCTAATACATCTTTTGGAGCAAAAATTAATATAAGACCCGTCTTATTTTGGGGGAAACATGATATTCACATAGGCCTTGAGTGAAGGCATCCAACCACGCAAGAGCTGGGGAAAGAACATTGCCAGATGGAGAAAAGAGCAGATGCAAGTTGGAAAGGCAGAAGCAGGAGCGCTCATAAAGAGGCTGGTAGAAGTGGAGTAACCCAATGAACAGGGCAGGAAAGAAGCCGCAGTTAGTGGCCTCGTACACCATGTAGGTCCTCGCAGACAGGCAAACATGATGGCTTTCATTGGAAGTGACTTGAAGGCATGCAAAGGGTTTGAGGAGAGTGAAATGATCAGATTATATTTGTGGAGAACGAATTGCAGACAAGCATGAATGGAAGCAGGGAGACCTGTAAGAGTCCATTGCAATAGGCCTAGATGGAGAGGCAGGTGTGCTGATTGCACTCAGCACAGAATCCACGGATAGAGCCAAGTGCATGATTTGTGGATTTGAGTTTATAATGAAGCCTTCAATTACTGAGATATGTAAGACTGTAGGAAGGAAAGATTCAAGGTGGGGTGATGTTATGGACTGAATGCGTGTGTCCCCCCAAAATGCAGAGGTGAAGGCTAACCCCCCTGTGGGCTGAAATTAAGGTTAAAAGAGGTCATAGGGTGGGATTCTGTCTGATCCAATAGGATTATGTCCTTATAAGAAGAGATTCCAGAGAATGGAATTATTGTCATAGTAACATTTGATTTAACTCCCCTATAACAAAAGTTTCAGAATGCAGAGGTAGGGCTATGGACTGAATGAATTATGCCTCCCCCCAAATTATATGTTGAAACTCTAATTCCCAGTGTGACTATATTTGGAGATAGGGCCTTTAGGAGGTAATTAAGGTCAAATGAGGTCATGAGGGTGGATCCTGATCAAATAGCACTGGTGGCCTTATAAGACAGGCAGAGAGATCCCTGTCTCTCCACAGGAACACACCAAGGAAAGGCCAGGAGAAGGTAGAGCAGGCAGGCAGTCATTTGCAACCCAAGGGAAGAATCCTCATCAGACCCTAACCCTGCAGGCACCTTGAACTTGGACTTCCAGTTTCCAGAACTATGAGAAAATAAAATGTCTGTTGTTTAAATCGCGCAGTCTGTAGTATTTTTTAATGGCACCTCAAGTGGACTAATAATAGGAGACATATAAAGAATTCTGTTTTGGATATTTTAAATTTGAGATCTGTTGGAATTCTGAGCCAAGATAGCAGGTGTTGAAGTGTCTGGAGCTCACAGAGGGTAGAGCTAGAGGTGTAAACTGTAAGTCCTCTGCTGATAGATGGTATCTGTGATGGTTAAACACAGTATTTAATTGGGGACAGGATGTGATCTCTAGTGATGAGAGAAGGAAGGAAAGGGCCATCCTGGAGCTCTGGGGAACTCTAACATGTAGAGATTGGAAAAAAATGAAAAAGCCAGGGAAACAAAAATTTGAGAAGTGGCTGGTGAGAGAAGGAAAAACAGGATGCAGAGCAAAAAAACCTGGCCTGGGGCGGGAATAGGAGAAAGTGAGGAGAAAGAGAAGAAAGAAGACAAGAAGTTAGCAAAGACAGGAGACTCCAGAAAAGCCCTCATGCCATCTTACTGCTTTCTAGAATTCCCCCATCAGAGATTTTGAGCTGACACCACGAACAGGAGTAATTACAAACATGCACCTTCTTCAGTTTAATTCAGAACTAAGTCACAACTACACTGCTTTTGTAATATTGTAATACATAGAACCATTTCTACAATATTCTGTCACTATCTGTAATTTAACTATGCGAAATTAATTGTCCAAACTCCAAATGTCAAAATTAACTATTAACATAGGGTGTATTCCAGGGATATAGTCAAAATAGTTAACTAGTCTGACATTCCAGAAAAAAAAAAAAAAAAGGCATGACCGTAAAACCACTCCAATTAACTTGAATATATTCCAGCCAAGGAGGCAGTTTTAATTAACTGATTGTTTTGCCTGTAATTAAATGGCCAGGCAACCTCAAGATTACTTGGAGAATTATTATTCATATCTATATTTTCAGCACAATCTATTTCTGAACTCAGATCTATATCCCCAAATTCTGTTGTATTATCTCAGTCTGGATGGACTGATGGAAAGACTTAAATCAACACCGCGCAAGCAGAGTAAGCCATCTTTTCTAACAAAGTAGCTGCTCTTTCATATTCTCTATCTCCCTGTGGCTGGGATGCTTTGCATATTTCATGCCCTCCGGTGTATCTTACACTATTAACAAATCCATTTATCTCCTGCATTCATCCATGACTGTGGCCTCTGAAAAGGGGGCAGAATGAACACCACCTCAAGAATAGAAAGGATATGACATAAGGGAATTCCCTCCCTAGTGCTGATAGAAAATGGGGAGCCCCCTTTGGGTCCTTGGTATGTGACAAGAAGAAAGGAAATGGTGAAAGAAGAGTCCAGTGAGGCCTCTGTTTCCCTCCCTCTCAATGTTATAGAAATGAAGAGTCAAATAGGAAGATCTTGAGAACATTATAGCTTGATGTCCTGGAATAGCCTGGGTAGGTTGTCATCCTCCAGAGAAGATTGACGTTTGTCTGGGATCCAGACCCAGTGCACCATGGGAGCAGTTGCATAGCCTGTTTGGGAGAAGAGGCCTGGGGTGGGGGCAGGGGTTGCGTTCCACTGCCAGTTGTCCATGGTCAATGCAGGACACGCATTGAAGTTACCACCTGTCTTGATAGAACCAAGGGATGCTGAGAGACCTGGACCAACATTCTGCTACAGAAAGAGGACACCATCACAAATACAAATGTCAGTAACCATGCACAATGACAGCATCCATAGAGAGAGTGACATCTGAGACCATAAGCTGAGATGACAGATGTCACACCTCAGAAGAGTCAACCAGTCATCCTCTGGCAATGTCACTGCTGCTCAGAAATCTCTAAGTCATGATACCCCATTCCTCCTCAAATCACAACATGGCATCATTTTAGAAGCACAGAGAGAATATACAAGATACAGAGCATTTACCTGAAAATGGAGCTTCTTGAGACAGACTTTATTTCCTCCCTCTAAATACTCATTTCCATTAATTGTCAATTTAAGGTTCAGTCACACTTAGACATTGGTAGAGTGGGGGCTCCTTAAATATGCCTCTTCCTTCCATTTTTCTGGACCACTGTAGCATTCTTGTCACTGGTCTTCCAATATCTTCCCACTCAGAACCATCCTTCAAATACTGACTGAAATGTTATTCTTTTCATTGCATTGGTTACTTTCTTAAAAATTTCTCTTGGTTCCCGAATGCATGAACAGTATCTTTCACCTGTGCTCCTTGAATACCTAGAACAGTGGTTCTCAAAGTGTTGTTCCCATACTAGCAGTGAAAGCGTTCCCTAGGAACAACTTTGAAATGTAAATTCCTGGTTCTCACCATAGACCTGTTACAGAGAATCTGAACTCTGGGGTGATGTTAATGCATGTTCGCTTTTGAGATCAACTGTCCTAGAGGATCCATGAAACTAACTCAGGAGTCACAATGTCTAGTCACAGAGTCCTAGAAGGAGGCTCTGGGCAGGGAGAGAAAAACTCTAGGCCTGCCAGCTCTTTTGCAGACAAGCACAATCTGTCCCCATTTTCTTGTACAAATTTCCACCTGATACATTATTTGTGTAAGGTGTGAGGTTTAATCAAGATTCTTTTTTTTATACCCTGTGTATATCAAAGTACTCTATCACCATTGTTGAAAAGGCCTACCTTTCCTCCATTGAATTGATTTTGCACCTTTGTCAAAATCAGTTGGTCATTCAAGTACGGGTCTGTTTCAAAGTTTTCTATTGAATTCTGTTGGTCTGTATGTCCCAACCCTCCATTAAGACCACACTGTCTTGATTACTGTCGCTATATAGCAGATCTTAATATTGGGTGGAGCAATGCCTCTCATTCTCTTTTTTCTCAAGTTTGTTTTAGCTATTCTAGGGCCTGTGCCTTTCCAAATAAATTTTAGAATAAGTTTGACTATGTCTACAAATTCTTGCTAGGATTTTACATAAACTGATAGATCAATTTAGGAAAAATTCAACATCTTACTAGGTTGACTCTTTCTCTCCATGAATCAGTATAAGTTTCCATTTATTGAGCTCTTCTTAGATTTCTTTCATCAGTATTTTTGTAATGGTGAGCATACAGAGCCCACGCTATTTTGTTAAGTTAATACTTAGGTGTGTCATTTCTTTAGAGTGATAGTAAATGGTACTGTGTTTTATTTCTCTTCATAATCTTTCCCTGGACTCCATTCCATGCTACTTTTTTAATTCTGAGTTGTAAATCAACACCTTCAGACTCTCTTGAGTGTGCTCTTCATCTCTGTCTTCAGCTCTTCAATTGTTCTTCCAATTTCCAAACTGACAACTCAACACGAAAGTTCCAAATGTATCTCAAATTCAACCTATCCTAAAACAACCTCATTCTCTTGCTTCTTCTACCAGCCTTTCCTCTCATCATCCCTATTTTGATGAATGGAATGCCTGCTTCTCTAGTTGCCCTTAGCCAAACCACAGAGTCTTTCAACCCTCCTCTGTCATTCCTGTAGTCAATCAACCACTAGATCCTGCCATTTCTACTGGCTACCTCGCTCCATCCTCAAATCGGCCTATTCTTTGCTATGTCCAGGCCACTGCCCTGGTTCCTTGTTTAATCATATCTCACTTGTACCACAGACACAATAATCTAATTTCACTCCCTTTTTCAAGTCTAATGTACTCCAAGCCATCATTTCTTCACACCACAGCCTGTTCAAGTTGGAATTTTTTTCAGTTCTTTCTGTTGCTTATAGTCTTAGCAGGACGCAAAAGGCTTTTTATAACCTGGCTTTTACTGCATTTCCTCTATAAGCACTCTGAACCTAACATTGCTGAATCCCTTGCACCCATCCAACAATCTAATCTCTCAATTTATCTATTTATCTTCTAGGAGTCCTTCCTCATTTTTGCCTGATTAACTCTTCATTTTTAAGGATGTTAATTTTATTACCTGTCATTAGTGAAGACTGCTCTTACTCTCAAATGTATACTTAGGTAGTTTATAGATAGATAGATAGATAGATAGATAGATAGATAGATAGATAGATATAGATATAGATAGGTAGATAGATAAATAGATATATATATATGTACATATATATTCACATATATATGTGTATATATATAATTAAATATATAATATATATTTTATATATTATTTTATGATGACTTACATCAGATTGTTTTTCAACTCTATTTAGCTGTTGATCTACTAAATTCAATATAAACTCTATTAGCACAAAGATTCTACTGCATTCTACTTTGTTTCCAAAATTCCTTATAAAATATCATGGTCCACAGTAGAGACATATAAATGTTTTTGAATGAAGTGTGGACAGTGGAAGAGAGATGTGCACACAAATTATTACAACACAGGACCAAAAATGACACGTTTCATTGGAGTATAAATGGAACATGAATATATATGAGTAGAAGAAGAAAACGTTATGACCCAAAAGATTTGATTTTGGCCTAAAAGAACAGGCATTGCAACATCAGGAGAGAGAGAAAGAGAGATGTCATTTTATGGAACAGGTACAATATCACTAAATATATGGATATAAAATCAAGTCATCTTCAGTTACGGCTGCATAGTCTTACTGGCACATCTGTGTGGTAAAAGGAGAAATGAGTATGCTGAGAAATAAGAATGTAAGAGATGTTAGGTCTTACTGTGAAAGGTTTTCAGTGCCATGTTAAGGAATTAAAACAGCAGGAATGCAGGACCCAATTGAGCCTTTCTGAAGGTGATGGGTTGGTTTCAGAAATTTGTTTTGCCGTTAAGTATAAAACAATGGGGTTTATACTTTACAACACTTAAGCAGTAGGGAGGATGGAAAGAGCCTTCAATAATTCAGGACACCGGTAACATGGACCTGAACTTGGGCATGAGTGTTAATAAACAAAGAGCATCTGGAATCTGACTTCTAACTCTGATGGTCCGCATTTTCATAGGAGGCCCCAATGGATATAAATAACTTTATCTGCATGTGCTTTCAAAAAGAGAAGACTATATTTTACTATGTGTTTATAATACAGACAGCACATAAAATAAGGCCTGATCCAATAATGATGCAGAATATAAGTTTTAGGCATGATTTTGACTTTCTGGACGCTAAAAGATCTAGCCAAGCCAAGTAATTCTGATATTGAATTAAGTAATCAAGAATGAGGAGAGAAATTATCACAAATCTAAGCAGGAAAAACATGCTATTTTATATGAGAACTGAATATGGAAGAAAAATTAACAAAGCAAAGGAAGGCTGAAAGTTTCTACTAAAACATTTTAGAATGATTATATAAAATTTACTAGGCTTTTCAAACCTGGGTGGTTTTTCCATGTCTAACAGTACGCTATTCGTAATACCACTGACTCTGGAAACTTGATAATACTGTAAACATATTCATATTTGTTGTGTATGTGTTTATTCATATTTAGAAATATGGTACTTTTTACACACATACACAAATGCACAAACCAATATAGTAAAAACATTCTAGATTTACCATGAACCCCAGATGACCATAGTTTCAGATTTCGTAGGCACTCTAAATCATGACACATATCAGATAAATAGGACCACACTACAAAAGAATTCATAGTTTTATCTCTGCTGAGACAGATGGAAATCCATGAGAATTACAGATAGGAAAGATTTTGGAGGTCAGGAATCTTCTTACTCCTGCCAACTCAGCTGCTGCTATAATTCGTTATTGCTCTAGTTTGAAAGCGGTAATGGAAGACGTTTACAGGTCCTTTCGAAAACCATCTCCTCTTAAAATCTCTATGGTCCCCTGTTTCTGAGCTTATGGTTTGACCTTCATTTTGTCTAGGCTTTCTTGTGATGTAGAGTTCTCATTCAATTCTTAAAGCCAGCACCACTCACTGGGCACTTAAACAACAATGCAATGCAGTATGGAATTCATTGTTTAATGGATTTTCATGTCTCCTTAACTAGTTGGAAATGTCCTTGAGGCACAGACCACATAATACCTACTTTTTTTTTCCCTCTGTAGTACCTAACAATTCACTGAGTGCAAATTCGTACTACCATATCTAAACATACTGTCAAATTGAGGTTACTGTTTTGAACACAGTTGTGGAGCTAGCCTACATGGAGTCCCAAAAATTGCTTTCTTATAAATGTCCCTTCCTATTTATGCTGGGTGATCACCTTGCTTAGCTCTCTTACAGAACTTTTTTAGATGCCTGTGCAATGTTCCCATAGCAGGCCCAATTACCGAACCCCACCCTGTCACTATCAGACATTACAATTGGTTCAAAAATATCTCTCTGGTAAGAGTGAGGGAACCAATACTGCGGGTCCACTCTGCTTACTCTAATAAAGCCAGTCCTCCATGCAGCGCATCCTACCAGAAGTCTTCACTAAGTAACACTCAGCCAGCAGAGTGAGGCAAGATGGGATGAAGAGTATAAAGACCACCAAAGACCCCACCAAGTTCTGCAACGAAACTAATTGGAGAGAAAACATTCAAATGAACTGGCCTCTAAACTCAGGAAAAATCCAATTGATTTTTACAGGGGTGCTAGAGAGGGGAAAGACTGGCAAAGTCAAATAGGTCAACCCTCAAACTGAGGCCAGATTCCAGAGAATTTTACTTTGGGCAGACATGGACTTGCTCAGCTGCTGCAGAACTATGCCGTCTGCTTCTAAATCTGCATTTTTCCCTGTTTACTAAATTTCTTCAAATTACTGGTTTATATATGCCATCTGTTTCCTGCCAGAGCCCCAATTAATATGGCTTATATCCACACACCAGGAAATCAATTTTTTTAAAGAGAGATGAAAAAGAAAAGAAGGAAGTGGTCATGGAAACTTAGTGTTCCTGGGCCTCATCTTTAAAAAACAAAATGCTGTTTTCCATACCCACCCCCCACGCACAACTCATGGCTGATATAATACGGCCCAATCGATCTCCAATATTCATCGATAAGAGAGTGGGCAATTGTGATGAGTCCCATAGAATTTCAACCTAGAATAAAAAAGGAAAAGGTCTTCATGTTGGCAGCTTGGTAGAGATTGTCACGCCATCAATTTACAAGCTGATAAATGGAGGAAATTTAGCTTTTAGACCCTTGTACAGATTGGGTCCTGGAGTTCCCCCACTGGCTGGTAGCACTGTTCCACTTATTTTTTTCTGTACTCCAGGCCCCCTGTCTTGACAAGTAATTTTTTATAGTATTATAGTTATTCTTCTCCACTTGAAGAAATATTTGGACCCCAACTTATTCTTAACATTGTAGCTACTACTCTGTTTGTCATCATCACAGTTAGTTTATTGAGGTGAACACATGCTATATATGTTTATGTTTTGATTAACAATTCTCATATAACCCTGACCTTTGATTTTCATATAACCATGTTTATAAAGAATATTTTCATATCATTCTCTAGTTAGAGTCATTACAAAGAGCTGTAGATATGAAAGAGGTCATTTGCACCAAGTTTAAAGTTTTCTCCCAAAAGCTCTCTCTACTTCATAAACTTATTCTGAAATTCTGATCCTAAATACTCAAATTAACAGTTTTCAGACAGAAAGACCAGGAATCCACCCTGACTTTGTAAGTAATGTATTGTGTTTAAAAATGACCAAAATACAAGCTGGCATAGGGTTTTATATTTTTTTGGAAATAATTTATTTATAGTCTTAAACTTGCATCATATAAATATGCAACGCATGTGTAGTTGCCAGGAAAAGAAGTGAAAACCCAGAATTATTTTTCACCTTCATCAAATAATATGGTCAGTGGGAAATGATCATTATTTTCAGAATATTTCTCCAAAATTCTCTACTTTTATCCACAGAAAACAGAGTGTGGCATTTTCAGATTCATCTCTGTTTATAGGAATATGAGTACTTCTTTAAGATCTCCAGGAACTACACCAGATTTGATTATTCTATGTTTAAATAACAATTTGCAGTCATTTAAATCTGCTTTAAGTGGAATCAAACAAGAAAAAGAAAATAATTCAGCAAAATTGAGATAATATTAGTGAAAGAAATGTAAAAATGTTTTGAGATCTTCACATGGGTTATGCCAACCATTGTTATTACCTTCATATATAAAGTTTCAATACCTGTAAGAAATAGGGTCTTCAGTATTTTATATTCCATATCAGCTTAACTTTACTTATTGCACAATTTAAATCTCTGTTAAATAGTTCAAAGCACATCTCTATTCTTTCAAAAAGCTTTAAAAGATAGTAAATTGGAGCTCTATTTAGAAATTATTTTCTAATAAAACACTGTGTCTGGATCATTAAATTTGGTTTGAAAAGCCTACATGCTGGGGAAGAAACCCTCTATGGCTCATACAGCTGAAACATCTGCTAAACCTTTTGACACAGACTAATAGGAACAGGAATATGTTCTGTAAACTAAAAGGCAAATGGCAACTGCTGAATGTGTAGCCATTAAGCGACATTGTATTTTTTCTATCTGTAAACAGTCCACCGGCCTTTGAGCAGAGGACAAGCATGAAAATCCCTTAGGACAAACCCCTGCAGGGCTGTCCCTTTAAAAAGGACTCTTAACAGTATGAAGGCTTGTCCTTTCCTAGGGATGTAGACAGTTCTATCTCCACTAATATTTACAAACACAATTGATTAGAAAAATACATCATATTATTGGAAAAATGGACACTGTACACAATGGATGTTATTATACCTAGATGAAATATAATCAAATAGATATCTCACTATGTCATTAAGGAAGATGACTCAACATGCAGCCAAGAAAGACTTTCTGTCATGGCTCAGAAGCAATGAATAAGCACAGAGTGTACTCAGAAGAGAGACAAGCCATGGAAGAATCTCGTGAAATGGCAGATATTCAGGTTCGAGTGTGTGGTTCTTTTTACACATCATTTAGACTCACTTTGGTTGCAGCTCAAACTCCATTTTCTTTTGAAATTTTTAGGATGATTGCTGTTAAGATCAACCTGTTCTCACTCTTTGTATTTATTAATCCCTTGTGATGAGGACTCACTCAGTACTTCGAGTGTACAGAACCTTATACAAGCTCACAATAGTCTCTCTGGACAGACATTGAAATAGGCCTAAGAAAGTTACCATAGTTTCCAAAAACTAAGTTCCGTGGTGCTTACTTAGGTGAAAAGAAGAGGCATTCTTCTACGTTGGGTCAAATCTCAGCCTTAACCCAATTAGAATATTGGAGAGAAAAGAGTCTTGGAGTTACATAAATGTGGGTTTCCAACTGACATCTCCCACATTGTTTGAACATGAACAGATTATTAAAATCAGTGAATGTCAGTGCTACCTCTGTAACTTGTAGGTTCATAGTGAAATTTTAATGTGATAATTTATATGAAGCACCTAGCATAGGGGCTGGCATAAAAGAGATGCCTAATATATTGTATTTTCTAATTTTCAGGATCACATTAATATGTACCTCATATAACTTTGGGGAGGATTGAAAGAATTAATGGGTAACACTTTTAGAATGAACTGTGGTGCATATTGATGCTCTTTTAAAATTTTCATTAGCTATTTTTGTTACTACCATTAATGTTCTAGGATCTCAGTTGTATTAATTCAGTAATGGAGGATTAAAAACATAAGGGCGAGGGCAATGACAGGTCAGTGAATTAATCACTCAAACCAAGTATTTGTCTTTACGTAGAAAAGAAAAATCTTAATTGGTGACTCTTGTTTATTATAATACTTCAGTAACTAAGTACTTGCTTAATATATATGTATTGCTCTATGTATTAGCCAGGGTTCTCCAGAGAAAAAGAATATATATATATGGAGAGAGAGAGAGAGAGAGAGAGAGAGAGAGAGAGAGAGAGAGAGAGAGAGAGAGAGAGAGACATTTCTTATAAAAGAATTGGCTCATGCAATTACGGATGTGGACAAGTTCCCATATTTGCAGGGTGAGTTGACAAGTTGAAAATCCAACGAGATAATTCCTGTCTGAAGGCCAGCAAGCTTGACACCCAGCAAGGGCCAGTGTTTCCGTTTTAGTCTAAAGGTAGGAAAAGAGGCATTGTCCCAGGTTTAAGATACTCAGGTAGGAAAAATTCTCTTACTTGGAGGAGCACCAGCCTTTTTGTTCTAGTCAAGTCTTCAGCTGACTAGATGAGGCTCACCCACATTAAAGAGGGCAATAACTTTAGTCAGTTTACTGATTTAAATGTTTATCTCCTTCACAAACATCCTCCCAGTCCCATCCAGAATAATGTTATACCCTGTGGCCCAGTCAAGTTGACAAAAAAGTATCCATCATACTCTAGACATTCCAATCTACTTATAGAGACAAGAAACATTCCTTTAAAAGTTTATGTACTCAACATGACATTAACTCACTGAATAGCACCATCCGAGTCCTATAGGTACCGTGTTTCCCCTGAAAATGGGACCTAACCGGACCATCAGCTCTAATGCATCTTTTGGAGCAAACATTAATACAAGACCCACCAGTATTATATGATATGATAATGATTTATATTATATTATATTATATTATATTATATTATATTATATTATATTACATTATTTATATTATATCATATTATATTATAAGACCTGGTCTTATATTATAGTAAAATAAGACTGGGTTTTATATTAATTATTGCTCTAAAAAACGCATTAGAGGTGATTTTCTGGCTAGGTCTTATTTTTGGGGAAACATGGTAACTCTCATTAGGAATTTACTGAGGCCCCACCATATGTTAGACACTGTGCACTGAGTCTAGTTCACAGACAGGACATTAAAATGAGTGCAAAATATACTTTTCTTGACATGATAGGGAGCTTGGACTTTATCTTATAAAAAATAGGAAGCTAAAGGCAAATTTTAAGTAGGAAAATAATTGAATCAGATTTTTAAAAAATGATTGCTTTAACAATAATGGTTAGGGTGATTAGGGTAATATTTAATTGTTTTTGGCTCTTCTTCTTTCTGAGCTTCTAAATATGAGAATACCACAGAACTCTGTCTTTGTTATCTATTAATAACATACTCATATAAATATCACCCCTATCTATTCTCCTTCCATAAGTGTAACATCAAATATTTTTGCATTTATAAAACCATGAGTAATATTAAGGTTTAGTAATTGGTGTGGCAAAGGAATGAGAAATTCGAAAAATACTGTGGTACTATAACAGTGTCCTGGAAACTTCCACTGGGCTGGCTAGACATGTCCACTTTAGTAAGATGATCATGGGGAAATTGAATCAAAAACCATAAGGAAAAGAAGAACCCCTGGTAAATGCAGTAGAATAACATGGTTATACAAACTCTCCCATGGATAACAATTATGAAATCTGGAAAACTCTGCTCAAATCAATAGCTGATAAATAAACTGCGCATGTACAAGGCTCCCCAGGGTTCTGGACAAAATCAGTGATGAAAGATGAATTTGTTCCTGAAAGCTTGAGCCACATGTAGGCAAATTCTATGAATCTGTGACTTTTACAACTGAGAGCATATGCAACAGTCTGCAGGTTAATTCATGTAAAGCTAGAGCTTGCTGGCCTGAGGTGTCTGAGACTAGACCCCAAGGATGAAAGAGCAGCTGGAAATGAGGGAGGAATCCCCAGAAGCAAGAAAATCATAGACATTGAATGTTTAAGTCTGAGAGAAATCTCTGTCCAAATTTTTGGCTGACCATCAAATTATGTAAACATAGAGAAGACCCCCAGGAATCAGGATAAAAAGGTAACAATTGGAAGACATAAATACAGAGCAAAACTATGAGCCATTGCACAGTTAAAGAGACAAAGTTTTCAGTATGAACCCAGGCAAGTTAATTACTTCTTAAAACAGAACAAAAACAAAAACAAAAAACAGTAATTTTCAGAACACAACAGAATTCAGTATTGCTACAATACAATATTGTCAATTCCACTTTTCAAAGAACAATTAGACATGAAAAAAAAACAAAACAGGAAAGTACACACTTAGTGAGGAAATAGGGTAGTTAAAATAATTTGAATCCAAGCGGACCCAGATGTTGACTAGTAGACAACAACTTCAAAGCAATTATTTTAAATACAATGAAACAATGAAAGGAAAATATAGTATCAATCAATTAACAAATAGGGAACCTTAATAGAGAAATGTAAAATATCAAAAGTGGAAATGAGCTTGCTGAAAAATAAAATAACTGAAAATAAAAGTTCACTAGCTGATCCCCATAATGAACTGGAGATAGCAGAAAAAAATTAGTAAACTTTAAGATTAAAAAGTACTTAATTCAACAAAAGAAGAGAAAAAACAAACAGTAAAATAAAATGAAAAGATGAACAGAAGCTCAGAGACCTGAAGGACTTGCAGTCCAACCTGTGGACAACCTCAAAAGGCCTAATAAGCATGCAATTTGAATTGTAGAGGGAGAGGAGCGAGAGGATCAGGAAAAAAATAAATAAATAAAAAATAAATAAGATAAAATTTAAAAAAAAATTGAAAATGCAATGAGTGAAACCCAAGTATAGTGAAAAACAAAGTTAACACTTCCAGATCCAAGAGCCTCAGAAAACTCCAAGCTAGACAAACACAAAGGAAACCACTCCTAGGCCCATCATATGTAGACTGCTAAAACCCAAAGATGAAAAAACAATAAGGAAAGATGAACAAACCCAAAGATAGAAAGCATTAACTTATAACCTGGAACTCAGGATGTAGCCGTAAGGGTGCCATAAAGGAGAACAGTGGAGCAATAAGAGCAGTAGCATGAGAACCGGACCCATCTACTCTTGGCATTCACAGTAGCCTTCAAGATCTCCCTAGGTTTGGCCTTCCATATAGCATTTCCATGTTTTGAAAGTTTCAGTGGTTGGTAACGTAACCTCTTAAGCTCACTGACCCTCTAGTTGCCCTATGGGAAGATGTTAAATTCTACTGAGCCGAATGGCAAGGCAAACATTGTTTTTACAATGGGGAATGTTTGTTGGCAGTGAAAGCATTGCCCTTCTCTAAAAGCACAAGCATTTACTCTTGATTCTCCTGTGAGGGTTATCCCAAATGTTCCATATAGTACTCTCTCTGTCACAGTCACTTCTCTTACATGGAGTCTACTGAGTGATAAGACCCAAGCAAACCTGTATCACAGTCTGTACCATTTTCAAAGCATTTTTTAATTTTTTAAATTTTGTTATTATTATTATTATCATTATTATAATTATTATCATCATTATTATTTGCTCTGAACTCCACTGGAAACTGGAAACTTTGAAGGTTATACAGTATGTGGGTCAGACCAACACAAATGTGTTTCTTCATGATAGACAGAGGAGAGGCACCACTTGTTTCTCAGTTTAGAAGTGATATACTGATATGCACCAAATTATTAGATTTCTAGAAGTTTCACCAATGCAACAAGTCCCTGAAGTTTCTCAGATATTATTTTACCCTCTAACATGCATGAAACTTAATAAGTTCTTGAAGGTGCTTGCTACTTCCTGCCTACCCAGTACAATTAACTTCATATCGTTAATATAATAGACTATATCTCTTTGCTATGAAGATTCCGAAGTCTCCCTTTGTATACTGTTGATGGGAATGTAAACTGGTGTAGCCATTATTGAAAACAGTATGGAGGTTCCTCAAAAAATTAAAAATATAACTGCCATATGACCCAGCAATATCATTTCTGGGTATATAAATAAAGGAAATAAAATCACTATCTCAAAGAGACATCAGCACTGCTATGTTCATTGCAGCATTATTCACAATAGCAAAGATATCGAAACAACCTAAGTATACGAGGTCTGGCAATTAAGTTCACAAATGCTAGAAAAAGTGCTACATACCTCATTGCTGAATATCATTATGGTCACCTTCAAAGTACTCCCCTTGCAAAGCTATGCACCGACGCCAGCGCCTAGTCCACCCTTCAAAGCAATTTTGGAATTCTTTTTCTGGAATGGCCATCAGAGTTGTCCTCATATTACCCTTGATGCCATGAATGTCATCAACATATCTTCCTTTCAACATTTCCTTTATATTCAGGTAAAGAAAGAAGTCACTGGGGGCCAGATCAGGTGAGTAGGGAAAGTGTTCCAATACAGCTACTTGTTTACTGGCTAAAAACTCCCTCATAGACAGTGCCGTGTGAGCTGGTGCATTGTCGTGATGCAAGAGCCATGAATTGTTGGCGAAAAGTTCAGGTCATTTTCATCTAACTTTTTTATGCAACCTTTTTAGTACTTCTAAATAGTAAACTTGGTTAACTGTTTGTCCAGCTGGTACAAATTCATAACGAATAATCCCTCTGATATCAAAAAAGGTTAGCAACATCGTTGCAACAAGGTTGCAAACTTAATCGTCAGAGGTATGTCAATGGATGAATGGATAAAAAGATGTGGTACGTATATACAACAGAAAATTATTCAACCTTTAATAAGAAGGAAATCCTGCCATTTGCAATAATACGGATTAACCTGGAGCCCATTATGCTAAGTGAAATAAGCCAGACACAGAAAGACGAATACTGCATGATCTCTCTTATATGTACAATCTAAAAAAGTTGAACTCATAGAAATAGAGAGTAGAAGAGTGGTCACCAGGGGTTAGGTGGTAGTGTAAATGGGAAGATGTTGGTCAAGACACTTCTAGTTAGAAGATGAATAAATTCTGGAGACCTAATGTACAGCATGGTGACTATAGTTAATAATAATGTATTGTATACTTGAAATTTGCTAACAAAGTAGATTTTAAGTATTCTCACCACACACACACACACACACACAATGATAAATAAATTGATAGATAGTTAATTAACTTGATTATGGTAATAATTTCCCAATGTATAGGTATATTAAAACACCATGTTGTAACTAAAAATATACACATTTTATTTATCAAGAATACCTTACTAAAGCTGGAGAGGGAAAAAGAAAAAATAAATAAAACCAAATCACTTATAGATTATAAAATGTCCAGGAGGGTAGGAGAACTGTCCTAACCCACAGACAAGAGAGTAGGGCTGTACTGCAGTCCTTGCCAGTTGTAAACAAATAATTTCTGATTATCTTTGTTACTAAAGATGTAGAAAAAAAACTTTTTTCGAGGCCAATAATTGCCTACCAGGGGCCAAAGTCTCTATTTGTGTCAGTAAAGATATCACATTTGGATTTACAGCTATGACTTACAGCATGACCTGGTTATGTCTACAAAAATCTAAGTCATTTTTCATGAACAATCTAGCTTTCTTACTGACCAAATTTGTAAGTTAAATAGGGATGAGAAAGTAATCAACATTTGCGTCTATCAACACTTTTATAAAAGTACTAATTTACCATTCTCCTAGGGATCTCATATAGCTTTTGGTTTTCTGTCTTGGGAGGATCATTTCTAGAGACTTCCATGTGTCCTTTCTCACTATAAAAGACCATAATTTAGGGAACCATTGTGCAGATTCTTTCAATTATTCTTTCAATTACTTACTGTATCTATTCTTACCATACAGACTGGATATGGAAAACAAAACAAAACAGAACAAGGGATGGACCCTCAGTCTCACTGGAAAGACTGGGATAGATCTGTCTAAGACTTCAACTATCACCTGATCTCTGTAAACCTCTGCAACCAGTGGGGCAGAGTGGTACTTTAAGTCTGGTGACTCTTGTAAGTTCAAAGCTACTGTGTAATATCAACAAGAAACTCTGGGAATTTACCTTTCCAAGATCATTGTCACTCTGAAAATGGCCACTAACCACATTGGGGAAGGCTTAGGGGAAGATGCATTGTGTATATCTGTGGCCACGTTACAGGGTCTTCTTCAAAGGAACATTCTCAAACAATCTAGATCTATAAACTCGCTGATATACATCGCACTGGCTGAACTTTGGTTTCTTTTTATGGGACTTAAAGAATGTCTGCTTATGTACGCATCAAGCAACATCTTAGGAGTTCTACTCAACCATTTAATTCTTCAGGACTCTGTGATCAATTATCTATCACAGCAGATCCTGTGGTCCCAACATTCTGATTACAACTCTGTTCTAGTGACTTATTGTGTTAACTATGTCCTCCTTGTTGCTAATGATAAATGCTGCCTCTGAACCTTTGGTATAAAGGTAGCACTCACCTGTGGCAAATCAGAAATAATTGAACCCTAAAGATAAATACCATGACTTCATTCTCCTACACTCTTTAATCTCCTGCTCATGCCTCCCACTATTCAAACTCCTCTGAAAGCCAAAGGCCAAAGGAGCACATTGATACAGTCTGGAGCACAGAGCAGGTTGGAGAAGGATGGGAATGAATCTAGAATAGCAAAGGGAAGGTAAACTCCATGATGGCAATGACATTTTCCAATATCTTCCCTGCTGTATTCCCAACACTTAGAATAACAGTCACGTAGTACATGCTACATAAATATTTGTTAAATGGATATAACAAATATATAAATGAATGAAAGGACATATTCGAGATTGCAGATATGTGGCTACATATCAGAAAAATTACAAATAGACAAGGCAAAAAGACATGGGGAAATGATAAATATTAATAGGTACCATGGCAGTTGGATTTCCAGTGGATGGTGTCAGTGCTGCTTGCAAAGGGCAGGCATAAGCCTGGCTTCTCTAGATGAACAGTGACCCTTTTAAAAGACTATTTGTCACCACTTGAACATATATGACAATATCTCAGAATCAAAAGGAACTCCTCGCTGTACCTTAAAACATCTCTAAGTTAGTCTGTAGAAATCTGTGATTCTACTCATTATCATGACATTGGGCTCAGTACACTTTTTCCATGTTAACTGATAAACCACTTGGGTAGAGGAAGATTACCCACCGTCAATTATAAACAAAAATTGTATGCCCTTTCTCAAGAAAATATTTTCATTAGGGAGGACAAAAGGAGAGTACTTGGGTATTGGTTATCCACAGGGAAACAAAGAAGGAATATATTTTTAATACTGGGGAACCAATAAGAAAGGAGTGACTCAGGACATAATGATAGAACTTATAATTTGTTGCAGAATAAAGAAAAAAACAATGGCCACAAACTCTTTGAAACTCTTCCCATCAAAAAATAAAGTCAATTTCTAAACCATTGGCTTACTTTGGCTTACTGACCATTGGCTTACTCTGTACAATGGAGTATGAGTAGGTTCCACATAAGCAAAAGCTTGTACATCGGGGGCTTGTCTGCTCTTGCTGCTCAGAATCTTTCTACTTCCATAAGAATGGACCTGTGCTAGCCTGCGGGATGATGAGATATCCTTGGCTTTTCCCCATGTGAGGTTAAGCCAGCCATCAGACAGGTAAGTGAGGCACCACTAGACTAACTGCTGCCAGCCATCAGATAGTTCATGAGGCAATTCTAAATCATGCTATCCCAGGTAACTTGACCCAGACCAGAAAAAAGCACCTCGTCAATCCATGAAACCATGAAAAACAATCAATGTTTATTGTTTTAAATACTAGGTCTTGAAATAATTTGTTATGCACCAAAAATTAACTTATAAATGAAGTCACATTTTTTCCTATTAGCAGAGTATTTTTCTGCTTCTTGATAAAAGGATATAATCACTGAATTTTCCTTGAGTTAAAAAAAAAAATGCCTAAATGTTAAGAGTGAGGAGAATACCTGGAGGATGAGGATATTTGCTTGAGATGTCATAGTTCTGTCTCTTGTACTTTTTTTTTTTTAATCTAATTTGCTTCCTCTTCACCATTTCTCACTCTTCCCACAAGAATCCAAATTGGTATTGGATTTGTTGTGGGCAGAGCCAATCATAGCTGTTATGGGTGAAGAAGTCTCCTTGTCACTAAGAAACACTTTAGGGTCATTTGTCAACTTCCACACGGGACATTCATTTCTGTTTAAATTGCAGATTCCCTACGCATTTAAAAACCACCAGTACTCCTGAGAGGTTTAGGTCATACTTCAAACCATTTTCTGTCACTTTTGTTTTTCATGGGAAGAAATTTCAACTCCATTTTCAAGAAGAGATTTTGTTAGAGAAACAACATGAGATTATGGATGCTAAAGGTAGAGGGTGGCAGAACAACTGATTAGAAATAGGAAATCATCTTGGGAAAGGGAGAGAACTCCAAAGTAAAGATCCAACAACTCTAAATGTTTCCCTTGGTGGAGTTGATCATATGACATGAGTTCTATTAACAATTCCTATTCTGGAGTCATTTGTAAAACTTCTGTAATATGAAATATCTACCTTTCTCTACATTCCTGTCTACAAGAAGATAACACCAAAATAATTTTCAAGAACTTGAATATGATAATCCTTGATTCAAATGTTATATGCCAGATACTAAATGCAAAACAAGTTATATATATATATATATATATATATATATATAATATTTATTACATATATATACATATATTATATATACTAATCATTCCTTGAGCTTATAGTTTAGCTCTCCTCCTCCTCAACCTTCCCCCAAACTTCCACAATTATTAAAATTATACTTTCAGCAGTAAAGAAAAAAATATTGGTATTAATGTGATATATCTTTAATTTTTAACATACAAAGGAATAAAAATTATCATCTTTGAATGATGTTATTTGATTATAATAATGAGTTCCACCTAAGAATGATAGAGAGCCCTTTTTTAAGGTTATATGAAAAGTAGCTACCAAAACAATGTATCATTTACAAAATAAGATTTGAGCTTGCCCTTTGTCCTGTCACAATTCAGGAAAATGATGTAGTTTTTGAAATAAAAAAGCAACAACCTTAAGCATACAAAATAGAGTGATTTAATATTTTGCAGGCACATGGCACCTTGTATCCCAAAGAGCTTTATGCCATAATAATTTGCATTCGATAGTACTTTTCTTGTGAGATTTTTCAAAGCCTATTACATTAATGTGAATTCAACTATGATGCATTCCCTTGAAGTAGGGATTTATGCTTCATATCCCTGTTTTACAGACAAGCATATTAGGTGCTTTGCTGAAGGGTACACAGCAACTCGTAAGTCAGTTAGAAAATTGATCCTAGAAATTCTAATTTCCTATCCCTTGTTCCGGTACCTTGACAAAACCATTTTCTAAATAGAGAAACATTACTCTTCAGCTAAATAGCAAATTAAAGACATGCTGTCTCATGTAATCTTGTAAATATGCTTTAAAAGCCACCAGTACTCCTGAGAGGTTTAGCATCTGGTTCTCATGGTGGCAAAAAGGAAATGGAGCTGAGAGTGAAAGAGCGACTGAATTCTCTTCAATAGCCAGAGGTAGACATCTGCACAGATTAGAGCATCTGGATTAGAATCTTCAGATTCTCTTTGCAATAGAGAAGTTCATTTCACCTATAGCCCTGCTGGAGAGTGCCAGATTTAGCAAAGAGACGACATGGTAATGAAGAATCCTAAGCAATCTATGGTAAACAAATTTAGTATTAAGAGCTTGTAACCTGTGGTAACCATGTTCTAAGATGGCTCCCAACAAGATTTACTTCCTGGTGTCCATGCTCTTGTGATTGTCTGTTCCACACTGAATCAAGGCTAAGTCACAAAAAGCATTAATGCTTCCAGCTTGTCCTCTAGGATCACTCATTCAGGGAAGCCAGTCACCATGACACAAGAATTCTCAAGTATTCCTGTGGAGAGGAAATGAGACTTTTCTACCAAGAGTCAGCACCAACTTTCCAGTCATGTGAGTGAGCCATCTTGCAAATGGATTCTCCAGCCCCAATCAAGCCTTCAGATAACTTCAACCCCAGTTAACTGTATCCGCAGGATATACCCAATGCCAGAACTTTCCAACCAAGCTGCTGCTAAAATCCTGATCCACAAAAACTGTGAAAGATAATAAATGACTCTTGTTGACCCAGCCACTAAGCTTTGGAGGTGGGGGTTGTTGTCTAGCACCAGGTAACTAATATATAGTCAAACAACTGATAGATTTGAGGAATATATATCAGTAGTTAATTGTTTCAATTTAATTCAACAACTATTTATTGAACATCTAGTTTCCATCAGGGAGCACAGAAGAGACACTGGTGGGTAATGACCAAGCCTTAAAAACAAAAGTCACTTATCACTTAGAAAAATAAACTAAAGCAAATACTCTGGCAACAATTATGTAAGCTTCAAAAGAGAAAGATATTCATTAGGAAATTGCAGGAAATCCCTATTTAAAATTATGCAGTGGCTCTCTGCAGGATTTTTGAGTTAAAATTAAACTCTGTCATGTTTGGCCGTGAACTAAGCCTCACCTGATGCTTCTCCAAACATTCTGGCCTTCAGTCTCTTGATCATGCCAAGGTCTTTCATTCCCTTGAGCTTTGGCACATGCTCTTGGGTCAACCTTTGCATCTCTACCCCTAACCCTGATCATGTCCCTTATCTGATTCACATCTTCAGGTCTCAGCTTAAATGCCACCTTCTTTAAGAAGCTGTTTTGGAGTACTTTTGTAACACCCGGGGCGGGGGTAGGGGGGTAGGGGTTGTGATGATGGCGGGGCATCCACACACACATACAGACACACAGAAACATATATATTTTTTTTAATCATCGCAAAACCCCTATTCGTTTGCCTCAAAAAACACATTCAATTTGTAAGACAGGCCCATGTCTGTTTCTTTACCCACTGACCTTATGTACCCATTGGTTAGCTCAGGGTCCTCATATATTAGATGCTTAATAAATATCTGTGAATGAATAATCAAAAATTTAAAAGGTAAACAAATCACTGGGAACAGGGAAAGGCTTGCCAGATCATTTTAGGAAAGGCTTCCTGGAAGCAGTGACACTTAAGTAAGACTTATCAATTGTTTTAGGTTTCACAGGGTCAGCATTCATGACAGAAATTCTTCCAAGGGAAGCACTGTATATGAGGAGGGCTGAGGAGAATGGTATTGATTTTTCATCCTGTTGTGTTTGTTTTGTGTACCAAGTCTTCATTCTCCTCAGAGAAAACACTAAAATGTATGTTAACATGTAGCACAGTATTGTCTGGTAGAACTTGTAGGGAAGAAAAGCAATGCCACCACAGCTAAATAGTAGCATTCTGCATGGAATCATGGCTGTTGATTCAAAATTTAAAAATGACACGAAAAAGTATAGCTCTCCATCAGTAGAGGTTCTGAGGTGAGAGTGTGGGAGGAGTCGGTAAGGTTTATAAGGATGATCACCAATATTTAGTGTCCATCCTTCTTACTTCATTCTGATACATTGTCAATATTTGGGGCAATTGTGCAAAGTCTGCAAAATTGATTGAAATACTGATGAGAACTACTAGACACAGGACAATTTAAGTAAAACACCTAAGAATGGGCTATAAATATGAAATAACGTTCAATTAAAGAACAGCCTACAATATAAAAATATATAGAATTGAACTCTCAACTGCTTTATGAAGGTAGAATCACAGACACCATGAGTTTAAGTTAGGAGAGTCTTTTTCACATTGATTTCCATCTAAAAACAGTTCTTTTTTGAAAAATGCCACAAAATGTGCTAGCTCCTTTCTAGGCATACAAAAATGACAAGTTCAATTTTAAAAATGCATATTATAGGTGTTTGTGTTCCTGGGGTCTTTCTAGTCTGGATTTTTGTTGTTGTTGTTCAATTGTTTTAATCCCTGTCTTGAGGAAACGGTCCTGTCTTTTCACACTTCTCAAATCAGCCTTTCTAAGGATGTTCCCATCTCTCTAAGTTTTTGTTCATTCATTCTTCCTCTAGCCTGGGAGTGCCTTATCCATTTCCCAGCCTCAACTCCACTACAGAGGTCGAGAGTACTTACACAATGTGAAGTTCCTCAGAATGTCCCACAACGATGTCTTTCCTCCAAATTTATGGAATCTATTCTCTCTATGAAATTATATCACATAAAATCATACAATGTCTTTTGCCAGCTCTTTTATAATCTTATATTGTTGCAGAACATCTGTTCACTTTTATTGTAACTTGATATTATTTCTCTTTACGGAGCTTTAATCTCTTAGAGTTTATCTACCAGAAAACTTATCAACTTGCATGGTACATCATAGAGCATCAATTATTATTTCATCTGGCAGATTGTATTTTCAAAAGACTATGACAGCAGTCTCTGTATCTCATCCCACGAGCACTTTTTACAACATGATACCAATGGTTCTCCCAACCAGAGATGGTATCTATGTTTCATCTCCTTGAACTTGGGGGGACCCTCTGTAAGTTTCTCAACTACCAGATTGTGGTAGAAGTGATACTGACTGATCCTGCACTACATCATAACAGCAATATAGTTCCCACCTTTTTTTTTTCCCCCCCTCTTTCAGGTCATGTGTCTTTAGAGCCTGGAGTTACTGTGCAGCCACCTTTATGAGTAACCTCAAGGATAGATCACATGGGATGGATGGAGGGAGATGCAGCTGTCACAGCCCCCAGCTATATGAGTCTTCTCAGGCCAGATACCTGACAGGTGAGCACAGAAGCTTTTTAGAGATGATTCTAGCCTGAGCCACAGTTTGACTAAAACAGTGAAGAGACCGCAAGAAAACACTGCCCAGCTGAGGTCAATCAATGCCGCAGTATGTGCAGGAAAATTACAATAGATTATTACTATTGTTTTAAACCACTAAGTTTGGGGTGAATTGTTATACAGACAGACAACTAAAACAGATGATAAATTTATAAGTTTAACTTTTGTATCTATAAGGCGTCACACAAATACAATTGATAGGGCATTTTCAACAATTTTCAAACATATGTTTATTTTATTATTTATCAATTATATTCTTAATGTTCCTTAGTGGTTATTTTCCATGTTTCCTAGACATAGTCTCACTTGTTTATCTATATCTCTCTACACTAGAATATAGGCTCAAAAAGGACAAGGATTTCCCTGTTTTATTCATGGCTGGATTCCCAATAGATAGAATAACAACCTACGTCCTTGGTTTATAAGTCATAGGAGGACCTGTATATTATTCTAGTTACTGTTGGAAGTGAACAGACAATTTAAGCATAGGTATCATGGATAACTGATACATACAGATTCCTCTGGCTTTTATATGTGGTGATTGAACTATAAAAGAAAATTGTGGCTGATATCTTCATTTTGTTTGAATGTCCACATTTTAAAATTCCTGTATTAGACACAATGTGCTAATTTATCTTTATCTTTTCACTGCTGGGTTATATTGCAAATTCCATTAATTTTTCTCCCCATTATACATCTGAGGTATTATTCAGTAGTTTTCATTAACAACATACTCTTTTTATTAGGTATTGGTTCTAAGTGTTACCTGTTCTCAAGCTCTGGGAAGTCTCCTTTCTCTCTTTTCAGTCTTTTCTCATTATTTCTAAGTTTTATAGGCTGCTAAAAAATTTCTTCCCCTGACCTTACTAGGGCTTTCAAAAGGTATTGAATTAGTATCATCCAAATTTAATGCACTGTTTTCTCCTTTTCTGTCATTTATGAAGATGTAAAACAAGACCAGCTTACCTAGTCTTTTGTTATATTTCTTGATTTGCTACCATCAGCCAGCCATCACATACTAGTTAATAAAGCTCCCAGCAAGTACAATTTGGAAAGATGCCCTTTTAAAACAACTGATTTCAGCGTTGTTTTTCCCAATGCATGTTTTCTCTGTGTACCACTGTTGACCTAAGAGCTCCGAATATTTTCATGAGAAGAAAGAAACTCAGAAAAATATAAAATAGAATAAAACATCACTGCACCTGCTTTCTAAATGGCATTATTTTCTGTGAAATGAAGAAATTTGATCTGAATGGAGTCAGGTAATTCTCTACTTGACACACAGTTTCTTAAAAGAAAAAAAAAATCGAGAAATAAACTAGCCAGCTGAGTTGATATGGATAAAATCAATTTAGTGGGAAATTTGAGGTAGCATGGGTTTAACCCTTTGTATGCTTTCTTTGTTAGCATTCTTGGTTTCTGTTCCATAGGAAAGATGTTTTGTGAAAATGCTTCACAGATGGAGATCTGGTTTATAACTCATGTGTAAATCTACGGCGATCCACATGCAACACAAATCAGAGCTCCATCCTTTCATCCTGATTGCATTTCTTGCTGCTACAATATTGCCACACATTTGGAACATGGAGATACTTTGAATATAGTGACTCTCACTTCCAAGATATTTTTGATGAGACAAAAAACATCATCAGATTTTGAAAGCAAAATGGCATTTAACAAGGGGTTAGGGGCATTGTCTCCATCACATAATTATATTCAATAAGCATTACTTTGCCAGGCTTTAGAACAATAATGATTGATAACCATCTCTACCACCTGAGGCTCTGAATGACCTTCAAATGTCCTTCGGCAATGTGCCATGAACCCAAGTAGGAAGGACACCCCATGCCCGTAGTCCCACACACCAAAGAGTTCACTATGCTTTTTTTATTATTATTATTCACTTTATTTTATAATTGCATGTCTTTAAAACATAAGAGATCAATACACATATATCAATTATTGGTAAGAACAGAACATTTGGTCAAATCAAGTAAGGGCAATAAGATAAGGAGTCAAGTATTTCACTGACACTTAAGAAAGCATTTGGGATCCCATTTCTTATTCTTCTCATCACCATAATCTAGGTCAACACAATTCAAGTGAGTCTGAAATCCAGAATAAGAAAATGACCAAAAGAGAATAAAAAAGACATTGGAGTGAATGAGTCAAACCAAGACTGCCCTCAGCTGTCTCAAACCTCCTCTGCTTCCTCCAATCCTCACCTTCCCACAGCGTGCCCTTTGAGTAAACCCCTTAGTTCTGGAAGCCCCTACTTGTAGAGAGCACACATTCGCCTTAATCCTATGCGGTTCGCAAGGGGAATGTTCTGCTGTATTGGATGCAGGAGATATGAAGATGAGTAAGACAAAAATCTCTCCCTCAAAGAGTCCCCC
Source organism: Rhinolophus ferrumequinum (assembly GCF_004115265.2). Taxonomy (NCBI): domain Eukaryota; kingdom Metazoa; phylum Chordata; class Mammalia; order Chiroptera; family Rhinolophidae; genus Rhinolophus; species Rhinolophus ferrumequinum. Next base: position 15,148,490 of record NC_046289.1, read on the forward strand.
TTTTCTATGCAGAAGAGTGCGAGAGAAGCAATCACATATAATTCAATGTGAGGTCTATTTAATTTAGTCAGATGTTGGCCCAATCATAGAGTTTTCTAAGAAGCACAAGGTCTTCCATGTTTAGGCACTCAATATCTGAATGAATGGATGAGTGATTTAAAGCACACATGATTTTAAATCTAAGCTCTCCACATTTTATATGCATGACAAAATTTTCTATAAATAATAGTTAACAATGGTTTATACGATAATAAAAACAAAGATAAATTTTAAGATGATATGCACATGACCAAGGGCCAAATGAAAGCATAAGGATTTTCTCTTACGCTGAAAGTTAAAGAGTCTTCCAGTCAGAAGAATCAGTCATCTGGGAGGACGAAAAACTTTTTAAGATGTTCTAAGATTCTAACAGTCTTAAAAGTGATTATATTCAAATACATGAAAAAGAAGACTTGAGAACATTACTGATGAGGGAAGAAAACAATATGAACAAAAGTATAAAAACAGCAGCCATGAAATCTTCTGCAGCTTAATCAGTTTGTCCACACAGGGACAATTATTTCAGTCTGACTCACTATCCCAGCCAGCCTGAAAATACATTCCCACTGTCAGCAAAGCTAAAAATGGACCTAACATGCTTTAGACATACAATGCCGAGAAAGACTTCTGGCTTGAAATGTATTTTTACAAACAATGATCTGGACCCCTTACATTTCTAAGTGAGAGTAAGAAATGTTTAAGATCTAACTTCATTGTATGTTGATCCAGTGCCAGTTCCAAACCCAGGAAGACAACCTGTTCAGGCCACATGTATAAACACCGAAACATTTAGGAAGGGTGCTATTTGGGAACAATTCATTCTATGGCAGGAGCTCACAGGTTTTCTGAATTAGCTGTGTCGAAGCCTAATATCTCAAGTCAAAAACTGTTTCCCCTGTTACCACCTGTACTTCAGACCAACTGACTATAAATCATAGTTTCCCACAACCTGCTCCTTCAGTTCAATTAATTTGCTAGAATGGCTCGCAGAACTCAGAGAAACATTTTACTTACTAGATCACCAGTTTCTTACAAAAGGATATAGTTCAGGAACAGCCAGGTGCTTCCTACCCCATACATGCATAAGGTAGGATATGGAGAAAGGACCCAGAGCTTCTATGCCTTCTCTGAATGTATCACTCTCCCAGCACCTTCGCATGTTCCCCAACCTGAAAGCTCTCCAAATCCTTTGGGGTTCTTATGGAGACTTCATTACATAGGCAAGATTGATTAAATCATTAGCCATTGGTGATGGAGTCCACCTTCAGCCCCTCTCTCCTCCTGGAAGGTCATGGGTGGGGGTGGGTGGGGCTGAATGTCCCAATACTCTAACCATATGGTTGGTTTTCCTGGCAACCAGCCCTCATCCTTATGTGGGTTCCAAAAGTCTTCTCATTAACCTAACAGAAGACATTGTTATGGCTCTTGTCACTTAGGAAATTCCAGGGATTTGGAGAGCTGTGAGCCAGGAACTCTGGATGACCAGATATATATTTCTTATAAATCACAATATCACACCCATTTTTCAATTTAGCTCTCAGAGTTTTCCTGGAGGGTGGGGGAGAAAGCAGCCAACTGCCCTAAATAATTGTTTGCTCTGATATTAAATACAGTGGCTAGCAAGAAACGAATATTATCAATATGCTGTAGTGCATTTTATAGCAAAATGATTTCCTTCTCCTTCAAAGAGGAGCAATTTTATTAAAGGTGCACAGCCAATAACCTGTAGCAGAATACAGACGAATAGTATAAAACAATACCACTACCTTCCAATTCCTGATTTTCATCTTTACTCATATTTTCAAAAGTGTAATTCTCTCTCTCTCTCTCTCTCTCTCTCTCTCTCGCTCTCACTGTGTGCAAATTCAACAATATATGCCATGAATTTGAACAGAGGGACCATCTAGTGGCTAGGTTTTCCAACCGTCTACAATTGCCTCCACAAAATGGGAAAGCACTATTTACCTGCAAAGTTAGAGAACAGGGCTGACGTTCCATTTCTTGAGAACTAGCAGAGAGAGCTGAAGTGCTTCCTTCTGTTCTCTAACCATTCTGTGGTGCCTTTCCCTTATCTTTTACAGCATTGAGAAGCTCTTTAGTCCACTGTCCTTATTCTGGGCTGATGTGACAAAAATGCAGCTTTAGGGAAAGATGCACACTCATCACCCAACCTCTTTCTACAAAGGGTTTCCTTTCTATCCCATGCTGCCCCCAGAGAACAGATAGTGGCCGAGTAATAAATGAACTGGGAGATGTAGTCATCAGACCTGAGAAACTCGTGGTGTGAATCCTTGCCCTTGAGAGAATTTTCTGAGTAGCATTAGCCAAGCTTATTTTCTGACTACTTGTGGCGAAAGATCAAATAGAAACGGAATGCTTCAGAGCCATCCAGACAGCTGTCTCATCCAGACATTTAAGGCGTCTTTCGTATGTGAAATATCAATTTCACTGCAGCTCTCACTTCAGATTCAAAAACCTGGTTTTTTCCAGTATAACCCAGAAAGGAAGAGCTCTGAGATGTATATTGGAGTGGCCTCATTACTCAGTTCTGTTTGCAGCTAGTAGCCTAGAGAAAATGCATCTTAGGTTTGATTGATTGATTGATTTATTGATTGATTGATTTTTAAATCATTCTTTCTTTTTTTCAGTTACAGTTGACATTCAATATTATTTTGTATTAGTTTCAGGTGTACAGCATAGTGGGTAGACATGTATATAATTTATGAAGTGATTTTCTTGCTTAGTCTAGTACCCACCTGGCAGTAGACATTGTTGTTGCAATATTATTGACTATATTCTCTATGCTGTATTTTACATCCCTGTGAGTATTGTGTAACTACCAATTTGTATTTCTTAATCCCTTCACCTTTTTCACCCAGCTCCCTAACCCCCCTTCTCTCTGGCAGCCATCAGTTTGTTCTCTGTATGTGAGTCGGTTTCTGTTCTATTTATTTTTTTCTTTTGATTCCAAAAGAATTAAATTTCATGCTTAACCCAGAGTGTCTCTTTCAAGAAAATTCTTGCTAAATTATTTGAGTGGCATTATTACCAGGAATCATAGCCAGACTTACCTGTAGGCAACAGTTAGTCTGGCAAGCACACTAACACAATGACACATCTGAAATTATTTTTTAGAATAGCCAATACAATAAAATCATCTTCAAAATGTAATCACTATTCATCAAGAGTGCCAAGAGAATTAAATGGGGAAAATACTCTTCAGTAAATGGTGCTAGGATAACTGGATACCCACATGCAAAAGAATGAATTTGGACCCCTTCCTCACACCACACAGAAAATTAATTCAAAATGGATCAAAGATCTAAATGTAAAAACAAAACTACAAAATTCTTAGAAGAACACATAGGAATAAATTTTTTGACCTTGAGTTACACAAAGATTCTTAGATATGATAACTAAAGTAACAAAAGAAAAATAAATAAAATTAAACTTCCTAAAAATTTTAAAAATTAGTGCTTCACAGAATACCATCAATAAAGTGAAAGGACAACCAACAAAATGGGAAAAATATTTTAAAATCATATATCTGATAAGAGACTTGTATTTAAAATACATTAAACAACTCTTAAAATTCAATAATTAAAAGATAACTCCATTAGAAAATGGGCAAAAATCAGAACAGACATTTCTTCAAAAAAGACATAAAAGGATAAATTATGTGAAAAGATGCTCAACATATGGTCTACAAGTCCTACTCTTAGATATGTACTGAAATAAAATTAAAACTATTCCATGCAAAAAAAAAATGTGTAGGTGTATGATCACAGCAGCTTGACTCATGATAGTCAAAATGTGGAAGTAACTCAAATGTCCATTACCTAATGAACAGGTAAAAGCAAGATGACATATCCATATAATTGAATATTATTTGTAAATAAAAGAAAATGAAGTACTAATACATGTTGGATATCATGGATGAATCTGGAAAACGTCATGCTCAGTGTGAGCACATATTTATGATTCTATTCATATAAAATGTTCAAAATAGGAAAATCTATAGACAGAAAGGAGGTTAGTGATTGCTCAGGGCTAGTAGGATGGAATAATGGAGTTCAGTGGAAATGGGAGTAACTGTTAATGGGTAGGGGGTGTTTTTAGGGGGTAATAAAAATGTTCTAACATTTATTGTGGTTATGTCTTTGTGAATATACTAAATACCCTTGAATTGTATAGTTTAAATTGGTGAATTTTATGATATTTAAATTATATCTCAATAAAGCTTTAAGAAAAAATGTCATCAGCAGCATTGTTAGAACCAATTTCTCAAGATTGAAACTATAAAGTTGAAAGAACTTATGAATATCCCCTTTACAGAAAATTACATAACCTGCTAATACATTTTTTGTGTGTGTGTAAAGCATATTTATTAGCATTACTTAACTCTTCTTCTTAGTTTAATCAGATTTTACTTTATTCATCTCCTCTTGAAATTGATCTCCATGTTGAGACAAATCCATCCCATGGATTATTTTCTCATGAGTCATCCATGTAGTTCCCAATTCCTTTACCTTTAACGCTTCTTATAAAACCAAATCAAGGAGACAAATAAAGCTCTTGACAAGACTTTTTAATGTCTTAAATATTTTTAGTGTATGATAAAGAGAACATGCTCACTGCAACCTTTCTTTCTTATCTATGGAGGACTAGATCCACTCATTATAAGATTGGCTAACACCGGAAATACGTGAATAAGTAATCTAACTGGGAAAAAAATAATGTATTTATCTCAGCTTAGTATTGATCTAAATTATAGAGGCAAAACCTCTGAAAATAAGTTATATTTTCAATCATCTGGTTATTCTGTGATCTTTGAAACTTTTGTGTAAATAGCAATTTGTATACTAATCTTGATAATATTCTTAATAATAATTCAACTTAATACACTTATTCAACAGTCAAGATTGCTTAAATTTTAATTGCACACATTTTTAAAATCTAAGAACCAGAGAATTTTTTTATATGGGGTTAAGTTTTAAAATAATTAATGTAGTTTACAGAGTTAGTTCTATAAAATAATTTTACTAAAGACAGCATCGTAAAATCTCACTGTGACGCTATAAAACATCAATAAAATTTAATTTGAAAAGTTAACAAAGTCCATTGAGACTCAACCACATTTTATGACAATTCATTGTAGTTACTGTTAATACTGCCAAGATGTAGAAATATTGCGGCCAATAAGCTTTCCTCATTTTTTTCTAGAGTTACCACTGCAGTGTCTATAAGCACAATAGTATAGCTATCACAGAATGAAGATTATAACATGCAAGTGTGGTAGAAAGACCCAGAAGGGAAAAAGAGGAAAGGGAAAAGGAGATTTACAGCGTGCACATAATTTTTCTTCTTTTTAAAACTTTATTGAGATATCTTTAACATACTATATCTATATATAGATATATATGTAGATATATATATCTGTGGTGTACAACTTAATGTTTTGATTTATATGTACATTGTTGAAAGATTACTACGATCAAGCTAAATAACTTATCCATCACTTCTACAAAATTACCATTGTGTGGATGGGTGTGCGTGTGTGTGTGTGTGTGTGTGTATTTGTGTTGAGAAGATTTAAGACCTATTCTCTTAGCAAATGTCAAGTATACAATATAGTATTGTTAACTATTATCACCATCCTGTATACATTAGCTCTCCAGAACTCATTTGTCTTGCATATCTGAAACTTTGTACTCTTTGACCAACATCTCATTCCCCCACCCTTCCCCTGGCAACCACCATTCTACTCTCTACTTCTATGAGTTTGATGATTTTAAATTCCCCATATAAGAGAGATCATGCAATATTTGTGTTTCTGTGTCTGGCTTATTTCACTTAGCATAATATGCTCCAAGTTCATACATTTTGTCACAAATGGCAGGTTTCCTTCTTTTATAATGCTGAATAGCATTTCATTATATATATATATATATACACACACATATCACATTTTCTTCAGCCATTTATCCATTAGTGGACATATAAGTTGCTTCCATATCTTAACTATTGTGAATAATGCTGCAATGAACATGTGAGTGCGGATAAATTTTCAAGATCCAGATTTCATTACCTTTGGATATGTATTCAGATGTGGAATTGCTGGATCATATGATAGTTCTATTTTTAATTTTTAGAGGAACCTCTGGACTGCTTGCTGTAAAGGCTATATCAATTTACATTATCACCAAGAGTATACAAGGATCCTCTCTTCTCTACATTTTCACCAACACTTGTTATCTTTTTTATAATAGCCATCCATCCTAACAGGTGTGATGTGATTTCTCATTGTGGTTTTGATTTGGGTTTCATACTCCTCAATTTAAAATATGTTGTAAACCTTTGGTAATCAAAACAATATGATACAGGCATTAAAATAGACATATAGAAGTGATCGCCCTGATAAGCCCAGTACCCATCTGGCACCCTACATAATCTTTACAACATTATTGATTATATTCCCCATACTGTATTTCATATCTCCATGACTATATTGTGACAACTAATTTGTACTTTCTAATCCTTTCACCTTCTCCCCCACTTCACAGACTGTGTAGATGCCTGACCACTGCACTATATACCTGAAGCCAAAGTAGAATAATATTGTATATATATATATCACAGGATGTAAAGTACAGCATAGGGAATATAGTCAATGGTATCATAACAGCTATTAATATATTTGATGTCAGAGGGGTAGTTGATTGATTGAGAGGGGTTATCACTTTTTGAGAGGTGTACATGTCTAACTATTACATTGCTTTGTACACCTGAAACTAATAAAAAAGAAAAAGAGACATATAGGCCAATGACACAGAAGAGACAGCCCAAAAATAAATCAACATATTTATGGTTAGCTGATCTTCCATCAGTGTGCCAAGAACACACAATGAAGAGAGGCTAGTCTCTTCAGTAAATGGTGTTGAGAAAACTGGGTATCTGCATGCAGAAGGATGAAAGTATACTTTTTATCCCATGCCATATACAAAAATTAACTCAAAATGGACTAAAGACTTAAATGTAAGACCTGAAACTGTAAAATTACTAGAAAAAAAATAGGATAAAGGTTCTTGACATTGGTCTTGGCAATGATTTTTTTGGTCTCAATACTAAAAGCAGAGGCAACAAAAGCATAAACAGACAAGTGGGACTGCATCAAACTAAATAGCTTCTGCACAGACAAGGAAACCATAAAAAGAGGGAAAAGGAAGCTGATAGGAGACAATGTTTGTAAACCATATATCTGATAACAGTTTAATATTCAAAAAATATGTAAGGAACTCATATAATAACAATAACAAAAAAATAACCCAATGAAAAAGAAAAATGGACAAAGGACCTGAATAGATATTTCTCAATAGAAGCATACAAATGGCTGAACAAGAAATAAGCAAAAAACGGTACTCAGCATGCACACACTTTGGACCAATCTTGGGGATCTATCTGATAGCTACATACAGACAGGAAAACAAAAGCACATGTAGAAGATGTTCACAGAAACCATGGTTGTAATGACTGAAATGTTGGGATCATACAGAATATTGCTAGAATCCCAGTTTCTAGTCGTTAATCAGCCTGCATCAGCACTTTCAATAGAATTTTAGAGGCCAGGAAATGACAATCTGTTGTGGTGTGTGCCTGCCTGAAAACAGTCTGAAGAGAGCTATTTACAAAGATGCAGACAATCCACCACGTGCTTGCTGTGTCCTGCTCAGATTTGAAAGGCATTTATCAAATGTCAAATGGGAGCCAGATGCTCTGGCGGGAACTATCACAGAATCTTACTGGATAAATCACCAAAAAAAGCCATATTTCTAAAAGAGTCAAGTGGGTCCCAGTCTTCACTTCAGCAAGAGAAAAGATTTTTCATTCTAGAATACCAAGTTTCCAGATAAACGCAGGTTGTTCATGATGAATGCCGAAAGTAGTCTTGTGTAAATGGACCATAAATCAGGTTTCTTTCATGGGTCTCATCCAATGTACATTTCCCACCACAAACACCTCACTTTTTGCCTCCAGGATTTTGTCTATACTACCCTCCTTTTACTAAAATAATGCCCATCCTTCTACGCTCAGTTATCATTGTAAGTGCTCTATGAACCAGTCTCCCCCAACCTTTCATTTCCAGCAGATGTTTAACAGATGTTTAGGGCACTACTCAACTATTATTTTATATAAATCATATATATATATATAATTTATATATATATGCTTTTATATATATCACATATATGATTTATATAAAATATATAATTTGTAATATATACATAATATGAATAGCATATTTTATAATGTATTTAAGATGGTATGGATAAGCAAAAAATATACAGAAATAATTTAAAAGATTTTTACCTATATTTTCCCATATGTGATGAGGATATGTTCATCTTGATTAATAGATCTCTACATTATCTCTCTGGGTGAATTCACAATAGTCCAGGAGAGACATATGAACGCACCAAAATTGACTTAACCATACCAGTATTATTAGATACTAAAAAAGCAACACTGTAATAAAGATCCTTACACATATGTGAGTGCACACTTTGTTTTTACTACCTCCTTATATCAAATTCTGAGATGTGGATTATTCACTCAGATGTCTTGCCGTATTCCTTCAAAAAAAGTGAAATTAATTTTTGCATTCGTGAAACAGATATGATGCTTATTCTTAATTGTCTCAGCAATAGTGGGTAGCATCACTATTATTTTTAAATCTTAGTAAATCTGATAGTGAAGAGTAATGTTCTATTGTTTAAATAGTTTTTTTCTATTTACTATTACAATTGAACATCTTTTCATGCTTTTTACATTTTTCAAAGCTTTAATACAGATTATATTAAATGGAAGTATCTATTCTTAGATGGTTTCCTGGAATTTTCTGCAAAGCTCTCTAGGCATGGTGATGATAAAAAGTATTGTTTTACATATGGTTTTATCTTCCATTTTATAATAGTAAGAATTTGTATTTCTCTCTTTCCATGAATAGCACTGTCATTGGTTTATCTTTCAAAAAATTTAATCTTACTTTAATTTGTAAATTCTGTTAATTTTCTGTTGGTACCTACTCTCCTTAGGGGTGAGTGAATATGAGTGTGTGTGTATGTTTGTGCGTTCTCTTGATTGCATAGTTCATTCATTCTAATTTTTCTTTAATAATAAAAATACTAAATGTGTCAGTTTTCCTCTTTATACATATTGTAATAAACACAAGTTTTTATATCTATTATTGTTATAATTACAGTCTTTATTTCCTCTTTGGCAAAAGTTTTATGCACATTTGTTTTAAATCTCTAGATATTTAGGAATTTTTTTTGATTTCTTTGGATAAAGGTAATTTTGATTCTTTGTTATTGGAGGGTGGTTAACTGTTTTACAGTTCTGTTGTATTGCAGTCAAATAGCATAACCTCTAAAACATCTGCTTTGGGGACTCTGACATTTTCCTTGATTCATAAAGATCAAATTTTGAAATATTCCATATGTATTTGAAAGGGAACTATAGCCTTTGTATGAAAAGAATAGAGTTTTATATACATATATTAAATTAATATACAAATATATTAACAAAATCCATGTAATTAATTGTTACTTGCATTATCTGTCAAAGACAAATTATGTTACTACATTGTTGTCAATTTATATAATTGACTTTAATATATATTGTCAATTTCATCTTACTTTTCTAACTGCTTTACCTTACGGCAATATTCGATATTCCGTGTTCATCAAAGTTACTTCATTTTATATTATCATCATGAATTACATCTTTCACTAACAAACCTCCTGTCTATTCTATTTAATGTTTTTGCCTTAAAACTTACTTCATAGTATTAATAATGCAACACCGTGGGAATAGTGATAGCAGCATTAACTTCAAAACTCAACTCTGCCACTTAGTTAAGCTAGGTAATCATGAACAAGTTAGTGCCTGTGCCTCAATTTCTGTAGCTATAAAGTGGAGATAATAATAGTATCGTCCCTCATAATATGTCGCCATGTGTTTAGAACTCTGTATTAACTATAGCATCTTTTTCTGTTTATATTTTCCTGAAAATATGTGTCCACTTACTTTTACTCTTCTTTCCACTTCACTTTCAGACTATTTCTTATACTTAACATCTACTAATACTTTGTATTTTGAAGGGAATGACATTGCACAAGTATCAACTTGTTTAGTGGATCTCCTGTGTGCATAACAAATAGAAGCTGTGCCATCCATTGGGATTTGGAACCAGAACACTCCAAATCTAGGAGGATCCAACCTCTCAGTTCTGACACTTCATCATCTTTGGGAAAGTCATTTAACCTCTTTGAGACTTAATGTTCTTACTTATAAAATAGGGATAGCACCCACTATAAAAATCTTTGATGAGGCTCAAGTGAGATAACATACAGGAAAACCCTTCAGAAACTAAAATGTTATTACACCATTATTTGCTTTATTGCTATTGTTATTGAAGTATCACAAGCCCTTTCAGAATCTCTTGGGACAAGATAACTTCAAAATTCAGAATATTTATAGTATTTTAGAAAAGTAATTCAGCATACATTCCAATTAATAGATTTAGAAAGCTCTGAACTTATAATCAAACACACAAATATTTCTACAGCAAGATAGACAAATATTCCCACTTAGTGGGGTAAATAAAGATTACACCTAGCTTCAGGACCATTTAGGACACATTTAACTCTCAATTAAGCTACAAAATTTTACATGTCAGTAGCTTTTTGGATTTTGCAATTGGTGATGAGAAGTTGTTGACCTGTATTTCCATGGTTTCACTATTAAATCTGTTTATCTTAGGGGCAGTTTGTGCAGATTACATTTTTAAAGAACATTTATTAAGTGTCTTGATGTGTGTGTCATGTAAACAATTGGAGAGAACGTGAAAGAAAAGAAAAAGAAAGATCAATTGTACTTCATTAAAATTTAGTACTTTCACTTATCAAAGAACACTATCAAGAGAATGAAAAGACAGGAGATTCAGGTCAAGATGGCGCATTGGTAAATGCTGTGCTTACCTGCTCTCACGAGCACATCAAAATTACGACAAAACTACAGAACCACCTCTTTGAGAATCGCGCAAAATCTTGCTGGACTGAAGGCCTACAACTAAGGACTTGCAGAAGGAGCCACCTCGAGACTGGTAGGAGAGGCAGAGATGCAAAATGGGCTGGTCCTATACCCGCTGTGGGGACAGAGCCCCAGAAAGCAGTTGCCAGGCTCTCGGCCTCACATAGAAAGGTGCTGGCTCAGGTAGTAAATGGCCATCGACTGCGATCAAATGGCCATCAGCTGTGGCTAGTTGGCCGTCAGCTGTAACCAGTGAGCCATTGGGCACTAATGTAACTGCCGTGGCGAGGCTAGCAGAACATGGGGGCTAGTGAGAAGGTGGTGGCTGAGCCTGCAAGCGGCGCAGTGAGGGTTGAGAATTGTGTGGCTCCTGTTTCCTGTGTCTCCAACCCAGCCACCAGCGAGAGTATAGTGGTGTGACTCCCCTACCTATGGCTCCGTGGGTGTTCCTTTTCGGCCTCACCACGTCTTGCGTTCTTATGTGGGGAGCTGGACCAGAGACCCCGCAGGCCACCCTGCTCGACACCTGCATATGACCATTAGAAATTGGGAGGTATATCTTGGCTGCCAAGGTCCCCCCAAAGGAGTGTGGGGTCCCAGCCCCTTCCTATCCCAGGGTTCCAGTACTAGGGGGAGTGGTCCCCATAATTTGTGGCTGTGAAAACCTGTGGAGTTTGTGACTGATTGAGACAGAGGGCGGCTGCACTCCCAGGTGCTTCTCTTAAAGACACCATGCATAGACTTACTCATCGATGGAATCAGTGGCTGTGAGCTCCAGCGCTGGGGCAGCATCTGTTAAGGCGGCAGGGACATATGGTGGGAAACTAAGTTGTCTGGCATGGGACAAGGACTGGAAGGCAGCATTCTTCTGGATGAAAGAACTGGTGGAAGCCACAATTCCTTTGGTGAGCCTTTCCCCTTCCTGGCGTGCAGACACCAAACTTTCAGGCACACCCAAGCTGCTTCCAGTGGCTTTTTCATTCAAACCACCAGTCTTGGTTCATGCTGCAAACTTTCCTATGGTCTCTGAAAGGTTCGCGGAACCCAGACAAGTAACATCTGCCTTGAGCATGTCCTGTACCTCTGGCTAAGCAACCCTAAGCCCAGCAATATTGGCAGCTGGCCTTGGTTCACAACTTGGCCTCTCAAGACACTTACAAGCATGACACAGGTGGCAGCCATCTTCAGATCTATTTGTGGCTCCCACCAGGTTGCCGCAGGTAGGGCATGGGCTTTGCCTGAACTGGATCTGCAGTGGATCCCCTCCAAGATGGTCCTAGGGCTGGTGACCCCAAGTAGCCAGCTTTCAAATGAGCTGGAGCATCACCTCACAGCCTCCAAGAATGACACACACAACGAGCAGATTGGGCAGGTACCAGAGCCCTGCTGAGGCAGATCCTGCTCTGTTGTGGTCAGACCCTGGACCACAACTCCTCCACTGTAGTAAAGGCCAGTCCTCACAACCAATGAGCCTGAGGGTCATTCACACCAACTGATATGCAAATAGCAACAAAGGTTCAACTACAAGAGTAGGGCACACACAAAGTACACACCTGAAGTGTGTGGCACAGGTGACCAGAAAGACTGAGCCACTGAAACCCACAGCACACCTACTACATAAGGTCACTCTACTAAGACTGGAAGACAGAGCAGCCCTACCTAATACATAGAAACAAACACAGGAAAGCAGGCAAAATGGGGAGACAAAGAAACATGTCCCAAATAAAAGAACAGAACAAACCTCCAGAAAAAGAACTAAACAAAATGAAGATAAGTAATCTACCAGACGCAGACTTCCAAACACTGATAATCAGGATGCTCAATGAGCTTAGGGAGAACTTCAACAAAGAGGAAACATAAAAATGGAGATAGAAAACATGAAAAAGAACCAGTCAGAAATTAAAAAAAAAAAAAAAATACAATAATGGAAATGAAGACTATCAACAGTAGATGAGATGAAGCAGAGGATCGAACAAGTCATGCAGAAGATAAGTAGTAGAAAATATCCAATTAAAACAGCAAAAAGAAAAAAAAAGAATCCAAAACATTGAGGAGAGTTTAAGAGGCCTGTGGGACAACACCAAGTGTACCAACATTCCAGTCATAGGGGTACCAGAAGGAAAAAAGAGAGAGCAAGTAATTAAAAACCTATTTGAAGAAATAATGACAGAAAACTTCCCCAATCTAATGAAGAAAATAGATATACAAGCCCAGGGAATGCAGAGAGTCCCAAACAGGATGAACCCAAAGAGGCCAACAGTAAGACACATTATAATTAAAATGTAATGGTTAAAGACAAAGAGCAAACCTTAAAAGCAGCAAGAGAAAAGCAGTTAGTTACCTACAAGGGAGCCCCCATTAGACTGTCAGCTGATTTCTCAACAGACACTTTGCAGTCCAGAAGGGACTGGCAGGAAATATTAAACGTGATGAAAAACAAGGACCTAAGCCAAGACTACTCTACCGAGCAAAGCAATCATTTAGATTCAAAGGATAAAGAGCTCCCCATACAAGGAAAAGCTAAAGGAGTTCATCACCACCAAACCAGTATTACAAGGAATCTTGGAGGGACTTATTTAAAATGAAAAATATAAATAATAAAAATATTAATAATGAAATGGCAATAACTACATACCTATTAACAATTACTTGCAGTGTAAATGGTTAAAGGCTCCAATCAAAAGATAGGGGAGCTGAATGGATAAGAAAATAAGACCTTTACATATACTGATTACAAGAGACTCACTTCAGATTGAAAGACACACAGAGATTGAAAGTAAAAAGATAGAAAAAGATATTTCACGAAAATGCAAACAAACACACAAACAAAAAGCTATACTTAGGGATAGTAATACTTATATCAGACAAAATAGACTTTCAAACAAAGACTATAACAAGAGACAAAGGAGGACCTAGTAATCCCACGCTATTTCACGGAGAGTGCTCATTCATATAGTCATTGCAGTATTATTTACATAAGCCAAAGCAACCTGGGTGTCCCTGAATAGATCAATGGATAAAGAAGAGATGGTACATATATACAATGGAATGTTAATCAACAATAATCTGCGACAACATGGATGGACCTAGATGGTATTGTGCTAAGTGTATTAAGTCAGACAGTGAAAGACAAATGTCATATGATTTCACTAATAAGTGGAATGTAAAGAACAAAATAAACAAACAAACAAAACAGAAAGAAACTCATAGATACAGGGAACATTTTGATCGTTGCCAGATGGGAGAGAGGCTGGGGATGGGTGAAAAGAGGACAGGATTAAGAAGTACAAATTGGTTGTTACAGAGTTGTCATGGGGATGTAGGGTACAACATAAGGAATATAGTCAATAATATTGTAATAACTATGTATGGTGTCAAATCTATTGGATCTTTTGTGGTGAGAGATGGGAGGGGGTTTGGGAGCAGGGCGTAAAAGGTGAAGGAATTAAGAAATGCAAATTAGTAGTTACAGAATAGTCATGGAGATGTAAAGTATAGAGTACTTTGTATATAAAGTATAGAGTACTTGTAGATGTAAAGAATATAATCAATTGTAATAACTATGTACATTGTCAGGTGGGTACTAGTCAGGGGGGTTATTTCCTAAATTATACAAATCTTTAACCACTATGCTGTACACCTGAAACTAATATAAGATAATATTGAATGTCAACTCTAACTGAAAAATTAAAAGGGGGGGAAACAATAAAGAAGGATAAGAGGTTCAATGTTCCAGATAAACAAGTAAGTCTTGGGGATGTACATTACATCCCCATAGGAAATACAGTCAATGATAATGTGAGCATGGTGTGGTGTCAAGATGGTTCCTGGACTTATCATTATGATTACTTCCTTAGCCGGGGAATTTAATCAACAATATAGTAATAACTATGTATAGTGCCCGGTGGGTACTGTTGAATAACTATGATGTACACCTGAAACTAATATAATATTGTATGTTAGCTATATTTTGGTAAAAATCTAATAAAAAAGAGAGAGAGAATGAAAAAATAAAGTGGGGAAAATATTTGTAAATCATTTATTTGACAAGGTTTAGTAAATGTGTTTGTGTGTGTGCACACCTTTACTTCTTGTCTTGATTGCATAGTTTATCTAAAAAAAGACTATTTCTACACAACATCAATGGGCTTACAAAGATATTTACTTTGTTCCAGTAAGGTATGTGTACTCTAAATATACATTTAGCTAGGAGGTCATGAACATTACACTTCTAAAATTTGGACCTAAGCAAGCTCTACTATCCTAAAGTTGTATATTTTCTTCTACTTCTACCACCTGGTTTTCTGATATTCCTAGCTCTTAATTTTTAAATATAATTTCTAAGCTCTCAGCTTTCAAGAATTCTTTCTTTCTTTTGATCATCTTTGTTCTCAACAACTTCTCTTTATTTACAGGATCTATAAACTTTCGAATGCATGCAAAACTCCCTGTTTCACTCTACTTCTTGCCTATTATTTTATGTGGTTTATAAAACTCCCTTCACTTCAGTAACATCTTGCTGAGTGTGCAGGGCCAATTTTGTGTAGGTAAGCAGTACAGACCAGCATCCCAGGTGTGATGAGACAAAATGGCTTAGGGTCCCCTTTTACTAGTACCCAAATCGTGAGTCAGTGCTCATGTTGATATGATGACAGAAGTGTGAATTTCTACTTTTTCTCAGGTGGCACCTTGTCTCAAAAAAAATCCAGGTCAAAGCCAGGTTAAAACCTAGGTCAGTTTTTTTCTTGCCTAATTGCAGTTACCTTAAAATCAGTAAAAAGAATTCATGGTTCTAAGCTTTAGCTTTTTTGTTTATTAGTTCAATATAGTTGGGATTTCCATCTTATTTCTTTATCCTCATACTGATAAACTATGTAGAAGCTACATTTTAGAATTTAGACTAGTAGCTCTATATTAGCCTAAACACATTTTGAATGGAAAATATTAGGTTTTGAATTGATTTTATTTTAAATTGTTTAATTAACTTTGAATAATGCATAATTTTACAAAGTACATATTTGGAGAATCATAGTGGTTAAGAGAACATGCCTCCGATTTTAAGAACTTGGATTGAATTTCCACTTTACGAATTAATTTACAGATTAATGTTTGGTAGGTGGCTGAGCAAGTTACTCTAAGTTGCGTTATCATTCTTGTCATCAATAGTGTCACTTCAGCTGTTGACAGTTTCAATTTTTTAAATTTACAGATATAGAAAAAAATGAAAATTTCCATAGGTTATTTTTAAGAGGTTATTATCCATCATCAGAGAGATAAAGAAACAATTTGACGAGAAATATGCTGTCTACAGCAGGTCCTTCTGAAAGTCTTGACACCATCAATGTGTTAAGTTTACTCTAAAGAAATCATCACTTTTTAGATAAAGATATCATATGGTCATCAAATGACTATTGAGCACCTATATTTATTTGGTTTCATTTTCAGTTTCTGGGACCCAAAACCTTGTGTCACCTTAATCACATTTTCTACTGAAGACACAGGGAGAAGGAACAGAGTGAGAAATGGAAATGGGGACTTTGCATTGTAACCATCAGTCCTTGCTGTACATGGAATAGAAGACCACATGACACCACATTAGAACAAATCCTATAGACACTTCTCTTGACAGCACATTCTTGAAACACAGTCTGGAAGATCAACATTTTTTTTTTTTTTTAATCACTGAAACCTGCATGAAAGAACGTAAAAAGCTGCCCCAAAGTTATGTTAACTGGTCAAATCATCATTGGACAAATTAATGGCAATCTCTCTGTATTGTCTCAAGTCGTGGGATTCAAAAACACCATATGGAAACCAGGTATGAGAAATTTTACTTATATTTAGAAAAAAAATCTCAATTCCAAGTTTGAATTTCTGTCCTAACACATATCCAATTTCTTTAAAGGATACTTTAATTCTGCTTAGAGGCAAGCATATTATTATGCAAGTTATTTTAATGGTCGATGTCAGTTCTCAATATCCTTTGATGTTCATGTGGAATTGAAGTTCTCCATCTCCTTAAAATATTTATAGAAGAGAAAGAAATTGCCAAACAAGTACAGAATGAATCTGGTGGTCTACCTTCCACTTTTTGGACACGGACCTGTCATCACACCCTTTCAAAACACATTTTCACCTGCATGCACACACTGGGCATTCATCAAACTCATTTCTTGAAATGTTCTTGATAGTATTCATTCTACTTTAAACCACCTGTCAAAACAACCCTTTAATTAGGTTATGCTGTCTGGCTTTGTGAAAAGGTTTACTGTACTCAGTTGTCCCTGCCATAAAATTAATAGTTTGACCAACTTCTAAGGAGACGGATTTTGCACTCGTGAAAGTCAAATTAAAGCCACCTTTGCCAAACAGGGGAAAAAAATCGGTGTGTCTGAAACTTTGAAAGCAGCACTTCATTTATTATAATCTTTCGAGTACCAAAGTACAAATTAGGTAGAACTGCAGCTGCATGAAAGCCCAAGTTATAGCACATTGCTCTTATGACCCTTTTAGTAGGCAATGCCCCTACAAGATAATGAACAGAGAATGACTGTACCAGAGTCAGCACTGCCAAATTTCCGACCAAATTTGCAATAAGCAACCAATCATTCAGTAAATTAATATTCCACAGACTCAAATGTTACATAGGCCAGTCACTGCACATCATTTCTAGACCACAATTCTGATAATATTTTCCAGGAACAAGGCTCATTTTATTATTAAAAGTCAAGAGAATAAGATCAATTTTAAAAATGCCTTATAACTTCAGTCAGGACTTGCTATAAAACTAATTTTGGACCCACATTCTTTCAGCTGAAGTAGCAAAGGAAATAATACTCAAGATTTTTTCATCCTGAAGACAGAGTGATTTGGAGTTTTGGTTTGGGATTTTGTATTTCCCTCAACACGTTGCATAGGTGGGTCTTCTGCTGATTTGGAAATAAAATGATTCATGATTCCCATTATTATTTAAGGTGTACAAAGTCTTAAGGTCTCGAAGGCAGGGCCCAAAGTGGACAGTAGAATTGACTAAGACAAAGTGCTCTGCTATTTTTCACAGAGTTGAAAGGAATCATCAGAAAAGTTGCAAAAGCACTATGTTTTATATTAAAACATAAGAGGGTAAGAATTAATTTAAGAAGAATATTTATTGACTACTTTCTCTTAACCCCACATTTTCATTTAGTAAATGTACCTTATGAAAACTTAATATGATAGTTATTTTCACCTATAGTTTTATAGAGTTTACTAGAAGTAAAGAAATCTGTTTTCTTATTTTTTTCTTTGGTGGTACTGGATGTGTGGTTGTGAGGCGGTCACTTAACTCTCAAGAGTTAGGTCATCTCTCAATATCATTTATAAGCACGAATCTGAAAAAAAACTAGTCTAAGGGAGGAGATGTTTTGATGTGTCTTCATATTCTCACAAAAGTTCTCAACCTAATTGAAAACCTTTCTGTAACAATATTTTTAATGTTTCATTTACTATCCTGAAGTAAAATCCATATATAATACAAATTATTTTTTTCCTAACCGCCAATCTAAAGCGCCAAGTGTTTCACAGAAGGATAACAATAAAGACATTTATAATGAAATATTCCATTTTAATTTGTAAATGCTCAGGCTGACTATACCAGGAGACATAATAAAGTCATCAGATTATTTTATTAATTATAAAGAGTATGTTTAGAACAAAAAGGGGAAAGACCATCGCAAGCAATTCTGCACAAAACCAGAGATA
Organism: Rhinolophus ferrumequinum; assembly: GCF_004115265.2. Lineage (NCBI taxonomy): Eukaryota > Metazoa > Chordata > Mammalia > Chiroptera > Rhinolophidae > Rhinolophus > Rhinolophus ferrumequinum. Next base: position 15,167,360 of record NC_046289.1, read on the forward strand.
CAGGTGGACATTAGGATAAAACACAGTATGAGGATAAGTAAATAACAGAATAGACTGCTCTGTGGGAAAAAGGGAAATGGCTTTAATCAATATAGGTATAAAATGCTAAGAACGATCATAGATCGTTGAAACAGAGAAAATGAGGAATTGGAATGTTTGTAAATGATTTAGACTATTTATAAGTGTAGTTTGAAAATATATTTTCTTTACCAAATATTTATGTAGTTCTTTCTGTATGCCTGGCTCAGTTTTATGATTTTTAAATGTATTAACTCATTCACTCATATGAATTACCCTGTGACACTGGACTCGTTATTTTGCAGAGGAAACTGAGGCACAAGGAGTTAAATAATGGCTTATCCAAGAACCCACACCTAGTAAGCAGCGGAACCAGGATTTAAGACCAGGTTTCCGATTCCAGTGTCTAGACACTTGATTGCCATGTTATAATACAATATACACTTGGATCCTGGGATAGAACAGGATCAAAGAATCACAAATACATCTCTTGTTTAAAATCCTACCATATGTCAAGGCATATAATTTGCTTCTATTATGTAAAAAAAAGGCCTTGGAGACTGTATCGATCAATACAAGACAGGAGAAGTAGAATACATAGGGAAAAAGAACAGCAATAAAACTCTATAGAGAAATGGTGATTCAAGTCTCTAGGAACATCATGAAAACAGTTTTAAATACAGGAAAAACAAAAATAAAAAGTAATTTCAACATGGTTTTTAAAAATTATATTTTTCATTGTATTGCAGAAACACTCAAAATAGAAAGTCAAGAACATGAATTATTTTTTCGACGTTTATCAATAAAATTTAATGAGACACCTACATTTCATAGGTCTCCACTAATTTTAATAATATTTTTATCTGGCTGTGAAAATGAGTCTCAGATATCCTCTGTTACAAATTTACATGCAAAACCTACAAATTGAGATACAGATTCAAATTCCAGGAGAAGTGTGGCCACACATAATGAAAGATTCAAAATGATATGTAATTCTTGGTAAAGTTTAAAACAGAACAACCTCCCCTTGATTCATATAATATTTACATTTCTTGGATATTCAATTGGCTTTAAAGTCCAAAAAACCTGTTTGAATTTATATATAAAATGGAGTTTTAATTTACAGGTTTAGTTATAAACATGCATTTTGGCTGCATGAAGGATATTTAAGAGCACTGCAGGATATGGACAAAACATTTTTGCAGATCAATCATGATCATTGTAGGATGTCTAACCTTTCTGTCCCCATTCATAAAACTCTAGTAGTGGCCGCTCCCCAGATGTGTGATAACTAAACATAGGCCACATACATTTTCAAAATGTATTCTGGAAGGTGGTCCCTCTCCCACTGAGATCCATTGATTTCAGGCTTTGCATACAGAGGTACCTAAAGCAAATTTCACAGCTTGAATGTTGTAATTATGTAAGCGAATATATTCCTCTCTTTTTGGCAACATGTTTTAGACTGATAATGCTTTTTTAAAAAAAATAAATTTCCACTAAAAGAAAGCATAAATGAGTTTGCATTTTTGCTCCTGGGTCATTTCCCACAATTATCATTCTGTGAGAATATGGAAACAATAGGAGCTATAGAGGGGCAATGCGGAAGTTGTCTTTCAATATCACTATAAATATATAGGTTTTAATGAAAATGTAATATAGTGTCTAACCTAGGAATGAAATCCAAACAGACCGCGTGTATCGAGCAAGCAGACTGTGTATAAACAAATCAGTCTGAGAAATTTATGCGCTGGTTACAAAAAAGAACACAGAAATTCATTTTCAAAATCAGAAGATTTAAGGAGTTCTGTGTAGTAGACTGAAAACAAGAGTGCTGAGTCAAAGCTGGATTAGTCCTTGGAAAGGCAATCTCTAATTCATACTGGCTATCAAGACCATGTTCCTGAAAAGAAGGACAATGAGCTTATTTATATCTTAAGAAAATACATAAACAACTCTACAGCAAGCTAAATATTTTAACCTAAGGAATAAGACTTATTTTATTTGCTATGGTTTTTCCATTGGAAATATTTTGTAATATGTTGGAAAGGCTTATTAAAATATATTAGATTAGACTAGGTTTGGTTAGATTAGATAGATGTGCATGTATCCATGTGTATGCACGCATATACACACATATATGTACATACATATACATGTATATGTAATAAGAGAGAGAATAAGAACAAATGAATTAATTGTGCATTATTTCAAAGTCCCAAACTAATTTACCAAATATGATAACAGTTAACATTTTTAAGTGAGCATTGTGCTATGCACTACTCTAAGCACTTAATATACTGATTACTATAAACCTTATGATAACTTTATAAGATCTTATTTAAGCATTCCGATTTCACAACTAAAGACACTCCACGATGAAGACTTAAGTGGCAACATTAGAATTCAAGCATTTTGGTCCCAGAGTATCCTCTTAAATTCTATATTCTATGGCTTCCTTCTACTATTCTATCAAACATCAATTCTGAAAGCTGTTCCATCTGTGTGATTTAAAAAAAAAATCATGAAATATTAGTTCAAGTTAAAGCCAAGTTAGAATGATCCTATTGCCTTGTAGACTTTAATGGGCTAATGCACATTATGATTTATCAGAAGACATATTCCAAATTTCCTGGACCACTAAGTCCTTTTTAGCATAAACCATTTCACAAAAAACAGTGTTTAATGAAACACATTTTGAAAATGCTGCGTGATACTGCTTTTAAAAGATACATTTTAACAAATATATTAATATGAATTAATAATTGCATTATTTCACTCTTAAAATTAAGTTGTATTTTCAAATGCTCTATACCAATTATTAAAATATATTAATTCATAGACTCCAGAATCTAAGAAAGTTGATGGGGTGTGTTGTGTGAGTAATATATATATATATATATATATATATATATATATATATATATATATATATATATATATATAGTTTTTTTTTACTTATAAAATAGTCTTCTTAGTATTGAAAGTTTAAACAGATTTACTAAAACTTTTTGAATAGAAAATTCATTAGAGGGCATGCACCATATTTCTGGAATCTTCTTAGAGATCCATGTGCAAAGTTGTATTTGTCTTTTTGAAATATTCAATAAAGAGTTGTGATGGCTTTAATGGAGATTAAATAAATCGATAAAATTAGGCTGTTTTTATTTTAGAAGTATCAGCTTTGATCTGGTGATACCCCCATATGAAGTTAATATGTTAAAAAATCACAAGTTCTCTGCAATCTAGGAAGTGTAATAAAATTTAATGATCTAGGATATATTTTGATGGATTTAGTTATGGCAAAAGAAAGAAAGAAATAGACCAAGCAATCCAGGAAAAGGGTGCTATAGTCTCAGATTTTTATAGATCGGTCACAGAAACTCCAAATATTTTTATGTCTTTGACATAAACTCTAAAAATGTTTAAAATTTTCTGCCTTTGATTTTCTGTTTACAAAACATAAGTCTTAACTTTCAAAGGACAGCTAGCTTTTTCTCACCAGCAATTTTGAGATATTTATTTTTAAGCTCAATTTATAAATTTGAGATAACTTTTATTCAAATGAACATACATTATCAGTCACCTGCAAAATTTATTAGGTACTTTCCATGGATCTAACACTGGGGTTGAACTATGGAGGTACAGAGGTTTTAGGCAAAGTTCTTATCCATGGAGAATTCCATTTTGCTGATTCCTATATCTCATGGGCAAATAATTAAGAAATGTTGATTTAAAATACATTCGGGTATGCCTCTGCGATGTTCTCAACTCAGTCTTCATAGGTATAACATGGTGAGCATATATGCCCTTCTGATATTAAAACTGATCGTATTTTAATTTTTTCCTAAAAATGACTGATTCCATTTTCTGTTAAAATACCCTATTCCTTCCTCATCCTTTATCGTGTTGATTCTTGCTTTGTAACACAGAAAATTACATGAAGTAAGAGAGTTTCATCAAGGATGAGCCATAGGAAATAGCCAAGTATCACATATCCAAAAATAAACTATTGGATACATTAATTTCCATAGAGATACCTAGAGTAAGTATTTAATACACACATCTTTTTCCCCTTTGTAGAAAAATACATGTAGTTTGAGCTGAGTTTTACAATTCACCCCTAAAGTTTGGGTGTCACATAAAAACAGTTTTAGAATAGAAAAAAAATTTTTTTAATGACAATACACTTCTAAGAAATAACTTAACCTTTTCCACAGGTCTGATAAATGTAGTTTTAACATGTCGAGTGTAACATTTGAGGTTTGAGATACATGAGCAAGAAAACTAGGTGGAGCTGCTGAAAGAGCTCAATGTGAAAATCACATCATTCTCTTTAAGCTAATTCTGGCAGAAAGGGAATCTGACATCAGCACTGTGAACAATGAAGCAAAAATTTATATCACCTCTTTCAAGTCTTGGCTCAAGTTCTTCCTTTTTATACATCTCTTTAATGCACATGTATCTAATAAGTACTACATGAGTTCTCTCGTTCCAATGTGTGATGACTCGTTTGTTCTCCTGTCACTTCTATATGTCTAAATGAGACCTTAATTGGCTAACGTATCCTTTTCTTCCTGGCAATGCATTTATTTTCTCCTTATTTCTTCCTGAATACATAATAAGTTACCAAAATTTCCCTACTTCATAAATCCTCTTCACAATTTTTGCCATACCCACTTAACTACTTTTATTTATTTAAGTTTTACTTTGCATTTTAGACTCTCTGTTTTGGGTTGTCGTTCTTTTAAAACAATGCATTATTCCAGGATATCATGATTTATGCGCTAGATTGTGTCTAGAGATCCAGGGAGAAATATGTCACTCAAAGATAGTTCATTAGTATGTTCCATCCTCCTGTCCACTGAACTTGTTTATATAAGTTAATTTAATTAAATCAATACAATTAAATCAATTTTTACTGTTTTAATAGGGAAATGTGGGAACTGAAAATTGAACAGGGAAATCTGCTGAACTACCTGAAAATAGAAGCTACTTTCTAGTGAGGTTGCTCACTTAGTATACTTTAAGCCAGATTTGCTAGTCCGGTGTTAATACAACTCCCAGTCAAAGCCAAGTAGAAAAGCAGCGCCAGAAGACAGAAAAAGTTTCCATATGACTTCCTTTCAGCACCTGGGTCCAGCTACACTTTAACCTCAAAGATCTGAACATTTCAACCACTTGAATCAATATACTCCTGCTGCTTTTGCTTAAATAAGTTTGGGATGAGTTTATGTCTCTTACCACAAAAAGAGCTCAATCATATATTAGCACAGTGTTCCTCAAAGGCATTCTCTGTGATGACAGCACAAATCAGAATCATTTTGAATTCTTTAAAACATTCAGATCTCTGTGCCCCAGCCTTAACTTACTGAAACAAAATTTTTGGAAAATAAGGCCTGGGAATATACATGTGTTATCATTCCAAAGTCTAATAGTCACAGATCTGGAATCTGTTTGCTCCTTTCCATTTGCTTAAATCACCAGGCCCGCAAAATGTACTTCCATGCCTCCTTCAAATTAATTACACAATTCTCTCACCTCTGTTTTTCCATCATTTTGAAAAAATAACCTGACCGTCCCTTGTCTATCTGTCTGGTAACTACTGTCCCCTTTGTATTTCATCGGAATTCAAGTCTTAGTCTGGCTTGACCTAGAAATTTCCTTCAGGAAACTTCCTTAAAAGAAACGGCATTTATAGTATTGAAACTTTGTATAAACAAAAATTTGAAGGGACTTTATAGCAATTAGTATTTCTATCTGATATGGATTCTACAATGTACCCAAACGGATACATTTAGGGACTCAGAGGCCTTTTTGTGTGCTAAGACAGGGAAATTCCAGTATTGTCAAAAGATTTCTCAAGTTAGAGCAGAAAGATGAAACAAGCAAATACAAGGACAAACGCAATCAAATCAATCATGGGCTGTTTGGATGGAGAATAAACGAAAGAAATATGTGAGTGTTTGCGGGCTGTCTTGAGGGAGTGGACATAATTAAAATAACTGGTTAGGCAATCTGGACAATCTGGGTTCAAACTTGCTATGAACAAGCAGTCAGATCATTGGTGCGGGCACTTTTCCCCCTGGCTGTGTGTTCACACTGTAATGCTTCCTCCTGTTTGTGTCCTGGTGGTCTGTTTGTTGGAGGTCTTTTTTTGTTTCCATTCAGCACAGTTTTTGACTTGCTCTCCACTTCCCTGGTTGGTTCATTCACCCTAATTATGATTATCTGATAAAGAGTGGAAGTGACACTCTCAAACCACTAGTCTAAGCAGTCTCATTAGGCAGGAAACCCTGCCATTTGTCTAATTTAAATAAAAAGGTGCGTTTAACACAGAACAAACCCAAGCAGCCAGCCACAGAAATTCCTTTCATCGGATCTATTTACTTCTCTTTGGTATTCAGTATGATCTTTTAAGCAACAGGCAGTTATAATAAGAGTTAAATGGCCCTCTAGTTTTTCAAGTGGAAGCCAGATTTAGAAGGTGTTCGGTTTTTGCAGACCTGCTAAATTCCTAGGCTTACACATTTCAGTAGTTAATCATGAAGTAGCTAAAAAATGTACTGCTTTTTGGAAGTATTAAATAACTACAGAGGATGTTTTGTTATTTAAAAACCCCTTAGAAAACACAGCAGGGAAAGCAGCTTATGAATTTAATTCTATGGCATCATTTTCAAAAAGGTTAATAATTGAATGGTGTTGTCACAAAAGATGGAATATAGGGCTGTTATGAATGTATTTTGTCAAATGAGCAGTCACTGTTCATATTGGCATAAAATGCTGAGACTGGTTGAGTTTAAACGACAACACTGAAAACAGCTGAGACCCATAAATAGTGCCTTTTGGACTCAAATCTCTTTTTTTGTCACTCAGATATCTACATGTTGAAGGATGTAGGGATTTCAGCTGCTTCTCACCCTGAACCAGACTTTGGGAACAAGGGACAAGCTCGGTTCCATGTGATGGTGGTGAAGTAAAGGTTCCTTACAAAATTATTTGAATCCTACAGGCACTAAAAAAGTTTCTCCCCCTCTGATTTCACAGCAGGCTCTTCTAAAAATGGAGAAACTAAAAAAACAAACAAACAAACAAACAAAGCACACAGTAGAAACTGTAGATGGTCGTGCTCTATTATTCAAAATCACACACTTATTATGTTTCATCAGGGATAAATCTGATTCTGATTGATTCCATGATTCTGATTGAACACATGAACCATAAACAAAGACCACACTTTTTTTTATGTACTTTCTGACTTGATAATACATAGTACTTGGATCGTAATAACATAGCAACAACATACTTTGTTTTTAATGACAAAGTGGCTAGAGTCGTTATACAGTCTGACAAATAATCTCATCAACTCTATTTAGGATCACATAAGTAGGATATCCACCGGCATAAGGCAGGCTCCTGAGTAACCGCAGTTATATATGATGATGGACCTGGGCAGTTTAATTTCACATGTGCTCCCACATCAGGCCTTTTACATGATGTTGGTCTGTCTTTCTAGTTCCAACTGAATTCCTGATTTGGAGAGGTGTGAGTCTAGCCTCACTGATCTTTCCTTCTCAGAGACATGTGTCCAGTTGAACTTTCTTGGGAATTTTTTCTGCAGCTCTTGTACTTTTGTGTTTGTCTCTCTCCTGCTTTCCTGTCACTAAGAATTGGGCCATTGGTCTTTTTTCTTTATATATACCGGCCTTATCATATCCTTTAACAATAAAAGAGAAGTTAGGGTCAGCAAGAGGTCATTCCCTTAGAAAGAGAAGGATATTTTGTTGACTATTATACTAGGGGACTGAAAAATGGAAGAACTGGAAGTGTACATTAGAAAGTTTTCTTGAGAAAATATGATCCATGCTGCTCCATTTCTAGTAAAGAACAGACAGAATATAGCAGAGTCCGGTTACCTTGGTGGGTTTTACTCAATTGAAATGATAAAAATTTTACTGTAGTCTCACGTGATTTCAAGGGAAATTGTTTATTCAGATGCAGATGAACAATTACGGCATCAAATCTTTGGGGTCCAGATTTAATACTCAGCAGCAATCATGATAGAAAATACCACACTCACACAAGTTATTGTTAATCGCTGTGATGTAAAACAAGGTTGGTTTGTGTAAAAAACAAACTCTGTGATGACCCACAAACTATGAGTATTTTCCATGGAGATTTAAGGAAAGCTCATCCTTATTCTTCTAATGAGGTCCTTGAGGCAACCCCAAGAACATCAGAATCTTTTACATACTGGCATTAGCAGAGCCATGTGACATTCCAAAGAGGCTGACATGCGAAGGTTTTGTTGCCATAAGTAGCCCAGAGCACACCTATTCTATTTGTGTCCCTGTTGTCTATCTTGGAAACCGTGCCCTTAAAATGAAAGATTGATGAGATCGTCTTCAGCCCTGCTTTAGGCAATCACATTTATCCCTCATCGTTCTGCTTCCCCAGCCCTGACATTTAGCCTCTCCTTACACTGCTGTCTGATATTACAAATTGTGCTGGGTAATTTCCCGAAGCCAAAACAGGAGATTTAGAAGCACCTGGGAGTTCTGGAAATCTATCCTGCCCGTCATGAAATGCTTCCTGTCGTGGCTTAACAGCCCAAGGGAGAGAAGAAACCAGTCTACGCCAGGGTAGTGGGACAACTACAAATAATAGAATCATAAGACCCACAGAAGGAAGAAAAAGTTTACTTTGCAAGAATTACTATCTTGACACCCTATAACTAACATAAGTTAGGATATTTCTTAAACATTACTTAACCTACCTACATTAATATGACAAGATTAGTTTCAGCAGAATTATTTCCTGGGAAAAAAGGGGTGGGGGGGGTGCAGTTTAGCTGGTAATTGATACTCCTAACCATGGTAGTAAAGAAGTTTTTGTTTAAAAAAAAAAGGCTAGGGTGTGGGTGGGGATTAGCTTACTTGAGCCACCGATGCACACACAGTACACTCCTTATGATGCACGGGCACTTCCGGGGCCTCCTGTATCCCCACCAAATGCCGGAGGAAAAGGATTTATAGTAAATATTGGCTACGTCCCTATGGAAACTGCGTATTTTGCTTGAATCAAGAAAAACAAGAAAGGCTCCACTCATGTTTTATTCCTTCACCCCCACCCACACCCCAACCTATCTATGTATTTGAGATTTAAGCTAGCTAGTAGCTTGGAAGAATTGTGAACTTACCCTCTTTTAACAGAAAAGTCTTTTGTAAATTCTGGTTTGGAGTGAACTTGTCTGATTCTTTTCCTCAAAAGAATCAGGGGGCACAGAATGATTCAGAATCCTGGCCACTGCCAGTCCCCATCTCAGTTTGACCAAAGTCGAGCACAAGCATGGCTTTCCTAACGTATGGAATCTCTTTACAACTTCCAAATGGAATATCCCCTAGCACCAACCTGAGGACTGTGTAGACAGGCAACCACCCACTGTAGCTGTCCTCCAATGATAGCGCCACCACGTGGCAAATGTACATACAAAGTGAGTTCTTAGCCTCCAAAATAGTTGCCAGCAGGACTGAGCCTTACAAATATTGGAAAGATGGCCAAATTTAGAATTTCCCCCAGAAACAAAGAAAATAAAGGCACAAAGAAATTAATGACTTCCCTGAGGAAGCAGAGTTATAAAGTAACAACCTGTAAGAATGTACATGGGCTGGAATTCCCAAAATCTTAAGAACAATTTCAGGGTTCTTTGCTACCCTCTTCCCTACCTTATATTCTGAGTCATTATGCTTTCAGACAAGAATCCAAAAATATTACTCACACTGAGTGAGGCATAAGAGGTGAAAACAGTTCAATATGTCCTTCTTGGTATGAATTATCATCCCCTGAATAGAGCAGAACTAAAAGCATTTAAATCTGTAAGGATGTACAGTGGAGAAGTGTCAGGGGAAAAGGTCACAAAATTCTCTGTGCCCCTAAAATCTCTGTAAGCTGATAAACCTCTTCTATATATTTGTTAGGAAGTGTCCCATAGAAGAGAAGTCTAGAATAGGCTATCGTCAAACTTATTTATCATCTATGTTCTATCAACACCACTCCCCAACTTCAGGTTTCCAGATCTTCAGTATTAGAAAATTACAATTATTAGTCATGTCCACAGGGTATCTGGTATTTGAGGGGTGATCAAACAATATGGTGAATGTTTAAATAAAACAAACGTTATTACAATAAAAGACAGATTACCATTAATACCACTTAAAATACCCCTCCTTGCTTCGAACACACTTATCTCATCGTCATGCCACTTTCTGAAGAAGATTTGAAGTCCTTTTTTGTGAGTGTCTTTAGCTGCGCTGTTGTGGCTTCCTCAATGTCCTGAATAGATTCAAAATGTTTACCTTCCATGGTCAGTTTGACTTTGGGGAAGAGCCAGAAGTCGCACAGTGCCAGATCCCGTGAATAAGGTGATGAGGACACACTGTAATGTTTTTATTTGACAGAAATTGCTGTACCAGAAGCAATGTGTGACTTGGAGCAATGTCATGGAAGAAGATGAAACTGTTTGCCCATTTCCTGTTAATGTGTTGTTCATGGCCCATGATTTATGGCACACTTTAAAACACACCTTCTCTCAACTGTAGCTGACACACAGCTGAGTGCAGTGAACATGTTGAAACTTGTCACACACTGTTCCTAAGGTTTGACGCACCACTTCACATATTGAATATCCCTGACTTTCCGTTAGATGGCATTCGGCAGCAGCATTCACTGTATTTTGTGATCACACGGAAAGGTTGTGTCTCACATGGTTTCTGGTATGGCAATTTCTGTCAAATAAAAACATTACGGTGTGTCCTCATCTACCTTATTCATCGGATCTGGCATTGTACGACTTCTGGCTCTTCCCCAAAGTTAAAATGACCATGAAAGGTAAATGTTTTGAATCATTTCAAGTCGAGGCAGCCGCAACAGCACAACTAAAGACACTCACTAAAGAGGACTTCCAGATCTGCTTCAGAAAGTGGTAAGAATGATGGGATAAATGTTTTCGAAGTGAGGGGAAGTTATTTGAGGACGATTGAGGGCAATGTGTCTTTTACTGTAATAATTTTTTTTATTTAAACATTCACCATGTTTTTTGATCACACCTCATAGATCAACTATCTCCTTCTCTCTCTCTCTCTCTCTCTCTCTCTCTCTCTCTCTCTCTCTCTCTCTCTCTCTCTCTTTCTCTCTCTAAATTGCCTAGTTTTTCTAGCATTACATACATATATTGGGCTAAACTTTGCATGGGCATCAACTTATTTTGTAAACTTCCTATGTGCTTGGCAAATAAAAGCTATGCTATCCACTGGAATTTGGAGCCAAAAGACAGGGCATCCAACCTCTGAGTTCTAACACTTCATCACCTTTGTGAAAGCCATTTGATAAAGAATCTCTTCTAGACCCAACTTTGATCAGTGTCCTCTTAGCTCTCTTTCTGACTATTGCTCAACTTTGGGCTTTTATGTCCTTCCTTGCAGAATCCAGTTTTAGCAAGAATCCTGCTAAATCAATTTAGCAAGAATCTCCTTCCTTGATATATGATCACCCTCAAAATCTGATCAAATTCCTCAACCCCCATCCTTGTTATCTCATCACCATGGCCTGCCTTCAGCAAGAATTGGTCAAGTAAATTTAGCCAAAAATTTACCCTTAACGCTATGGTTTCCTCTTAGTAATTTTCCATCCACTGACACCCTACTCACCTCCCCTGCTCCTGCGCTATAGGTTCCACTTGTCCATGCTGCTTTCTGAATTGAACTCAGTTTTATGCTGAGTTCTCTTTTCTCTTATTGCAATAGGTTTTTTGTTTTGTTTTGTTTTTAATAAAATGTGTCTTAACTGCTTAACTTTTGTCCTGCTCTGGCTTTCTTTAAAACACTTAATCTCTTTGAGCATTAGTGTTCTCACTTGTGAAATAGGAATAATGCCCTCTATAAAAATCTTTGGTGAGGTTCAGGTGAGATAATATACAGGAAAGCCCTTCAGAAGCTAGAAAGCATTAGACCATTGTTAGCTGCTATTATCATTGCAGGTTCATAAGCCCTGTCAGAATTACTTCAAACTTCAGAACATTTTGGATTTTAAAAAAGTAATTCAGCTGAAATTTGCTAAGAAAATTCATTGTAACTGTTCTTACGACACACACACACAAAGTGCTAACTGTAAAGTGATGGATATGTTAATTAATTTGATTGTGGTAATCATGTCACAATATATATGTATATTAAATCATAACATTGTACACCTTAAAAAAATAAAGTTTATTAGCAACCTGAGGAAAAATGATAATTCAGTTTATATGACAATATTAGATTCAGGGGAGCGTGGGATAGCATCTCATTATTAAACACATTAATATTTGTAAAACAGAATGGACTAATATTCCTACTAAGTGGGAGAAATGAAGACTATCTCTAGCTTCATGACAGTTTAGGACAGGTTTTACTCACAACCGAATTACAAAAATTTTCCATGTCAATAGCTTTTCAGATTTTGGAATTGGTGATGAGAAATTGCCAACCTGTATTCTCATGACTTCAATATTTAATGTCATTCCTTCTTGGGAGGTCCATGTAGATTCCACTTTTAGAGAACATTTATTAAATGTCTTAATGCGTGGGGTACTGTGTGAGCCCTGCTTGTCAAGTTGTACTGGTATGAACAACAAAAAGCAAAAAAGATAAATTGAACTTCATCAGAATAAAAAAACTTTTGTGCATCAAAGGTTATTATCAAGAGGGTAAAAAGGCTACCCATAGGGTGGGAGAAAATAATTGCCAGTCATCTATCTGATAAGGATCTAGTATAAAGAGTATATAAACCATGGAATCTCTAATCATGAGCCAGAGACTTCTGGAAAATCTGTATATTTGGGCCTCTTGACAAAATATTGAGTTGTCACAAGTAGGTTATAGTTAAAAACAATAAAGAGAGTGTCCAAATCCCAAGTTTCATGGGGGTGTTTAAAATTGTTAAGTGCAGTGGGACGTGGGTTCTGTGAACCTTGGCGACAGTCCGGGCATGTACTGAGGACATTGAAGAGGACACTTCTGCTCCTCTGCTTGGGCAGCTAGAGCATTGCCCTGTGTGACATGGGGCGAGGATCTGCGGGCAGGGGACCAAGCTTAGCCATCACCTTAGGGACTTATCGACAGTACAAGGAGGATTTTTAAAATTTATTTATAACAGGAGAGTTCCGGTCAAGATTGCACAGTAGGTAAATGCTGTGCTTACCTTCTCTTATGACCACATCAAAATTACAACTAAATTACAGAACAACCATCATTGAGAATCACCTAAAATCTTGGTGAAATGAAGCCCTATAACTCAGGACTTGCAGAAGAAGCCACCTCCAGACTAGTAGGCATAATAGTGACATGGAATGGCTGGTCACACACACCCATGTGTGACCATTAATAATTGGGAGGAATATCTGATGTAGAGGTCCCTCCCAGAGGAGCAAGAGGTCCCAGATACACTCCAGTCCAGGGATCCATGCCAGGGAAAGAAGTCACCATAATTTTTGGGTGTGAAAACCAGGGGAGATTGTGACTGAGTAAGACAGACAGTAGGTGGCTGAATTCCCAGCTGCTCCTCCTAAAGGGACCACACAAGGACTCACTCACTGATGACCAAATCACTAGGTCTGAGCTCCAGTGCTGGGGCAGCGGCTGTTAAGGCGGCAGGGACATATGTTGGGGAACTGAGTCGTCTGGCTTGGGACAGGAACTGGAGGGGCCATTTTCTCCTGAATGGAAGAGCTGGCAGAAACCAGTGTTTCATTCTTGAGCCCTCCCCCGTCCCAGCATGCAGACGCAGGTGTCGGCCATATCTGAGTTTCCACCAAGCTGGAGACCACGCCCCTGTGATGCAAGACCATGCCCTGCCCAACTTTTGGGCACTCCCAAACTGCTTACAGTGGCTTTTTCATTCAAACAACCTGTCTTGGTTCATGCTGCAGAATTTCCTATGGTCTCTGAAATGTTAGCAGAACCCAGACAAGCAGTATCTGGCTTGAGTGTGTCCCATACCTCTGGCTGAGCAGCCCAAAGCCCAGGCTAGCAGTAGCCGGCCTTAGACTCTTGAGGCACTTCCAAGCATGGCACAGGTGGCAGCCATCTTCAAATTTCTTTGTGGCTCCTTCCAGGTGGCCCCAGGTGGGGCATGGGCTGTGCCTGAACTTGACCTGAAGTGGATCCCTTCCAAGGTAGTCCTGGGGCTGGCACCCCCAGTGGCCAGCTTTAAAACGAGATAAAGCATCACCTGCAGCCTCTAGGAATGACATACACAATGGGTGGACTGGGTAGGCACCAGGGCCCTGCTAATGCAGACCTGCTCTGTAGGGTCAGCCCCTGCAACACAACTCCTCCACTGTAGTCAAGGCCAGTCCTCACAAACAATGAGCCTAAGGGTCAATCCCTCTCATTGACGTACAAATAGCAACCAAGGCACAACTAAAAGAGGAGGGTACACGCAACTCACACAAGGGACACACCTGGAGTGCACAGTCACGTGACAAGTAAGACTACACCACTGAGCCCCATAGCACACCTACTACATAAAGACACTCTACTAAGCACACCTACTACATAAAGCCACTCTACTAAGACCAGGAGACATAGCAATCCTACCTAATACATAGAAACAAACACAGGAAGGCAGTCAAAATGGGGAGAAATATGTCCCAAATAAAAGAACAGAACAAACTTCCAGAAAAAGAACTAAACAAAATGGAGATAAGCATTCTACCAGACTCAGACTTCCAAACACTGGTTATAAGGATGCTTAGTGATCTCAGAGAGAACTTCAACAAAGAAATAGGAAACATAAAAATGGAGATAGAAAACATGAAAAAGAACCAGTCAGAAATAAAAAATATACCATAATGGAAATGAAGACTACATTACAGGGAATCAATAGTAGATGAGATGAAGCAGAGGATCGAACAAGTCATGTAGAAGATAAGGTAGCAGAAACTACCCAATCAAAACAGCAAAAAGAAAAAAGAATCCAAAACACTGAGGAGAGTTTAAGGGGCATCTGGAACAACATCAAATGTACCAACATTCAGATCATAGGGGTACCAGAAGGAGAAGAGACAGAGCAAGGAATTAAAAACCTATCTGAAGAAATAATGACAGGAAACTTCCCTAACTTGATGAAGGAAACAGATATACAAGCCCAGGGAATGCAGAGTCCCAAACAAGATGAACCCAAACAGGCCAGCAATAAGATACATCATAATTAAACTGCTAATGGTTAAAGACAAAGAGAGAATCTTAAAAGCAGGAAGAGAAAAATTTTAAATTGAAAAATTGAAAAAGGGGGTAAAAGATTAATAATATTGTGGTAGACTGGCACAGTGTCAGATGGTTTCTGGACTTACAGTGATCACTTCTTTAGCATAGGGAATAAATCAATAATGTAGTAATAACTGTATAGTGCTAGGTGGGTACTGTAGAATAACTATGATGTACATCTAAAACCAATATTGTACGTTAGCTATATTTTAATTAAAAACGTAAAAAAAATAAAAAGAATAGAAAACAGCAATGCCTAATAACAAATGTTTTTTTATAGTTCATAATTTTGAAATGCCCTGTGACCCTGTCCTCAGTTTATGTCAATTCTGCAATACAGTTGCTCATCTAACAACAATGGAAATATCATAGAGATGATGGGCAGCTCTGCTTGTGTTTTCATTGTTTTTCATTTAAGCATCCCTTCCCACTTTATTTTTTCCAGCTTTTTGTATCTATTGTACATATAAAGCATTTCCAAATCGCCTTTGAAGGAAGCAGTTTGACATGCTAAATTAAACGGAGCTCCAGAGACATTTGTTTTAGGCAGCAAAACAAACTCAAATAAACAACAACAAAAAAATGCCGAGCCCATCAGATCTGAAACCATATTTCTCCTTGTCTGCATGTTAAATGGCCATAATATAAATGAATGTGAATCGCTTGGCGAGCTGTGAGGAAATAAGCCACAAATTGCAAAGCTGGCCAGTGAATGTTGAAATTGGTGGAATGTGATGATAACGCAATGGGTGGGGACCTGAGCCTTCATTAGAGATTCTCATTTCTCACTCATTTCATTTCCAGTGATAAAGTCCAGTGAAATGGATCTGGGTAATTGCAAACTTGATTGCTACATCAGTTTAGGGGAAATGAATACAGCCATTACTTTTTTCCTTTCTCGATCTCTTCTCTCTCTCTTGCTCTTTTGTTACATCCATGGGATTTTCAGTAGAGCTTTTCCAAACTATCAGGAGAATCAAACTCTTTACTAGTTTTGACATTTCTATGGCCTGCAGACAACCAATGCAATTTTCTCTTTTTAAAATGAGATGTGATAGCATCACCAGATAAACCCAAGCTGAAGACTTGGTAGCTTGGATGTAACAACTCTGTCTACTGCCAAGAAAAACAAAACAAAGCAAAACAAAACGAAATCTCTATTTGTCCAAGTAAAGGTTCTATAAGGAAAAGAGGAAGGCATGGAATTTATTCGATAATACCAGTGACAGGAAATAGACTACAAAACCTTTCACATCAAAGGTTTTTGTTTAACCGCATTCAATGCTTTTTTAAAATTAAACATATTACAATTTGTTAACCACTTTAAGTAGATTTTGTAGGATTGGTCCAATAGTCCATTTTTCAAATTAAACCAACAGAAACAGCTGAGCTAGATATTCACATCTGTTTCCTGTCATGCTAAGAAATCATGGTTCATGGAAAACAAAGTCTCACTCACTTTTTTATAAGAATAGTTAGATTTCCAAATGGCTGGCGTATCCCTTTTAAGATATGTTGGTGGCAAAGATGGGGGATGAGGAAAGTGAAGAGGATGTGCATAGATTATGTTTAGTGATGATATTGGTAAGTTTCTAGGTGAATACAGGGAAACCTAACGGAGTCAACTTGACAGATTTCCTCTCTGGGACATCACATCCTTCATGACCAAATTTCACTTTGTAGGATTTGATCTTATATCCCTATTCAAGAAAGGTTAAGCAAAATTTTGGGATGAGAATTTATTGTTATAACTCCAACGGATTGGACAAGAGAATTTGACCCTTGTTGACTACAGTGATCAGGTTTAGGACATGGCAAAATTCAGTAGGCCATATCTAACTTTACAGTCAAGAGTGATTCTTTCTTACCTGTTTTGGTTTTTCTGAATTGTGTGACTGATTCAGTCTCTAACACTTTGTTCTGTCTTTCCTTATATTAGGCTTCTTGTTATGAAAACCATGTCATAAGGAATACCTGATTCATACAGATTCAGGCAAAGTCTGTCTCTCTCAAATTCTGAGCATCTACAGTTCTATGGTGCACTGGTTAATTTATGTGTCAACTGGACTTAGTCATGGGGTACTCAGATATTTGGTCAAATATACTGTGTGTATCTGGAAGATATTTCTGAAGATTAAGGATTATAGATTGCTATCCTTAATGTGGTGGACCTCATCCAATCAATTGAAGATTTGAATAGAACAAAATGGCTGAATGAGAAGACACTCCTCCTGCCTGACTGATCGATCAATCTGGGACACTGGTCTTTTCTTGCCTTCAGACTTGAACTGAAATCTTGGCTCTCCTTGGGTCTCCAGTCTGCCAGGCTTGGGACTAGAATTTAACACCATCAGTTCTCCTGGTTCCTGTAGACATAGTCCATACTTTTCAGGAGATCTCTCTCCTTTTAGTCACCTTAACTTTTATGACCTGTGACAATAATTCTGTACTTATATTCAGAACGATCATCAGGCAGAATGTGTCATACTAATCCATTGGATTTATTCTTTTCACAGAGTGCTTAACTGGTTTATCCAAATTGATACAGAATCAGAACTTGGGTTTCTAAATCCTTAAACCCTAATTCTTTCAATCACTTTATATTGATTCTTAATGCTTTACATAGGTTTTTATGTATTTGTATTTCTCCCAAATCCTACACTATCAGAGAAATAAATTTACATTTCTCGATATGATGTAATTAAGAAGAGATGGACTTTGACTCCTAGAGTCTGAGTCTGACCTCATTAGATTCCCAAACCTCAGTTCCTGTATATGACCAGTAGCGCTAGCATCACATGCCCTTCACTGCATTTTTGATGTAAGGATGCAAGTAAAGTACTTTGAATCATTTTAGAAGAGCCTAATCCATAGAAAGTGTTCCATAAATGTTGGCGTAATTATTATTATGACACTGGTATTGCTCTGAACAGTGCAATAGAGTATCATCAAGAATGAGGGCTGGACGTCATAGAAATAGCGGCATGAGGTGAGCCTCTTGAAATCTCCCCTGGAATTTACAACAAATGGAACAGCTGTAACTCCACAAAAGACTCCCTGCACAGCAGAGAGGCAAGACTAAGAGGTGTACTACTGAAATCACCTAAAGGTGGGCAAATTGGGTGAGCAGGGGAGGAGGGGGAGGGAGAAGTGCCAAGACAAGGCCACGCGGGCGCAGGACGCAGACTTAGCTCAGTGCTCCGAGCTGGCTGCATCCCGGAACTACCGCAGCTGCGGGAGAGGGAAGAACTAGGACTGATAGGTCTCTGCTTATGGTCCACAGGGCTGAGGGGACAGCATATAACATGGCTGAACCCAACGCTCATGGCAGAGACCTCGGAGCAAAGACTGATGGAAGAAGGATGAAAACGGAGGTTTAAGCCTTCACTGCTGAGCAGAGAACGGATGCCTTAGGCACTGAGACTAACCACCCCCTTCCAACCCTCCCAGACCGCGCCCCGCCCCCACCTGCCCAATGCTAGAAGTGACACAGTAGCAGTGTCACATCAAAAGAACAGAATATTTGCAGTTCTGAGAACTGTGGTCCACAGACATGGACTTGCAGCCCAACTACTTCCGGCAAAGGGGAGGGAGCTGTGGAAGCAGGACTGGCTGTGGTGGAGGTTGCCGCCATTGCTCTGGCCCCTCTCACAACCCACCCAGCCCCTGTCCCCACCTATCTGGGCAGATCCCTGCAGGAGTAAACAGAACTGCTGAAACACACGGGCTCTGCATCTGGTGCAGGAAGAGCTTTGGAACTTCAGAAGCTCTCTGCATCCCCATTGGGACGTGGCACCCTATGACCCAGGCGAACTGTTAACAGAGGAGAAGCCCGCCTTCCAGGGAATCCTCTCATTGTGTGAGAAGCCAGAATAGTGCAGAGAAAACATAACACTACAGTGTGAGAGAGAATAAAAGGCTGCAGTCAGAGAGAAAATAAAACATTCTAACAACACCTACTGGAAAACAAAATAAAGACTTCTTTCTATCAAACTGTTACAGAACCCACTCCTGCAGATGTCTAGGAAGATAAATAATAAATCATTAATTGCCATGAATAACCAAGGTAACAAGACAGCTCAGAAAGAAAGTAAAAAGTCTCCAGAAAATGAACTTAAAGCCATGGAAATATGTGACTTAAATGACAGAGAATTCAAGATTGCAGTTCTTAGAAAACTCAATGAGATACAAGAAAACACAAACAGGCAGTTTAATGAACTCAGAAACACAAAGAACAAAATGAACATATTATCAAAGACATTGAAATTTTAAAAGACAACCAAATAGAATTCCTGGAGATTAAGAACTCAGTAAAAGAAATAAAGAATGAAATAGCCACCTTAGGTAGTAGAGTTGACCAGATGGAGGAAAGAATCAGTGACATTGAAGATAGAAATCTGGAAATGACACTGATGGAAGAAGAAAGAGACATGACACTTAAAAGAAGTGAAAGAACTCTACAAGAACTTTCTGACTCCATCAGAAAGAGCAATATAAGAATAATAGGCATACCCGAAGGAGAAGAAAGAGAGAAGGGAACAGAGAGTATATTCAAACAAATAATCGATGAGAACTTCCCAAATTTGTGGAAAGAACTGGATCCTCAAATCCACGAAGCAAATAGAACACTTAATTACCTCAACCCCAAGAGGCCTTCTCCAAGGCACATTGTATTGAAGCTGTCAAAAGTCAACGACAAAGAAAGAATCCTCAAGGCAGCCAGGGAAAAGAAGACGATAACGTACAACGGAAAGCTCATTAGAATATCATCAGATTTCTCAGCAAAAACTCTATAAGCCAAAAGGGAGTGGAATCAAATACCCAAACTATTGAAGAAGAGAAAAAACGAGCCAAGAATAATATATCCAGCAAAGATATCCTTTAGACATGAAGGAGGAATAAAGACCTTTCCAGACATAGAGAAGCTGAGGGAATTTTCTAATACATAACCTGCAGTACAAGAAACACTGAAGGAGGCCATTGACCAGCATAAATAGGGATAATTTGTGACAACAAAACATAAAAAGGGGGAGACTAAAGGCCTTAACTGGAATATGGAAATGGAGAAAGTAAGCATGCGGAAGAAAATGGAATAGTCTGAATATAAAAATTTCTTTTACATAAACTTAATGGTAACCACTCAAAAAAAAAATCCAGAATTTAATTATACAACATAATAAAAAAGAAACAGAGGGAAAAACCACCACACAGAAATAACAAACAACAACAAATAGGCAAAGAAACAATGGAGACACAGTCTTACCAGAAAACCAAAGATAGAATGATAGGAAATCCTCACATACCAATAATCACCCTAAATGTAAATGGCCTGAACTCACCAATAAAAAGGCACAGAGTAGCAGATTGGATCAAAAAACTAAACCCAACCATATGCCGCCTACAAAAGACGGCATATCTCAGATACAAGGACAAACAGACTCAAAGTGAAAGAGTAGAAACTGACACTCCAAGCAAATGGTATCCAGAGAAAATCATGTGTAGCCATACTGATATCAGATGAAACAGACTTTAGGATAAAAAAGGTAACAAGAGACAAAGATGGACATTTTATAATGATAAAGGGGAATATACAACACGAAGACATAAAAGTCATCAGTATTTATACCCCCAATCAGGGAACACAGAAATATACCAAGCAACTACTAACAGAACTAAAGGGAGAAATTGACCAAAACACAATTATAGTAGGGGACCTAAATACATCATTGACAGCTTTGGATAGATCATCCAAACAGAAAATAAAGAAATAGCAGCACTAAATGACACATTAGATGAAATGGGCATAACTGACATTTATAGAGTACTTCATCCTAAAACATCACACTATACATTTTTTTCTAGTGTACATGGAACATTCTCAAGGATAGACCATATATTGGGACATACAACTAGCCTCAGCAAATTTAAGAACACTGAAATCATACCAAGCGTATTCTCTGAGCACAAGGCTTTGAAATTGGATATCAACTGTGAAAACAAAGCAGGTAAAACCAAACATAGAGATTAAACAACATACTTTGAAAGAATAAATGGGTCAAAGAGCAAATAAGAGGAGAGATCAAAAGATACATAGAAAGGAATGAGAATGAAAATATATCCTACCAAAATTTTGGGGTGCAGCAAAAGCAGTTTTAAGAGAGAAATTTATATCATTACAGGCCTATCTCAAGAAACAAGAAAAATCCCAAATAAATAGCCTCACGTTACACCTTAAAGAAATAGAAAAAGAAGAACTAATGAAACCCAAGGTCAGCTGAAGAAAGGAAATAAAAATCAGAGCAGAACTAAATGAAATAGAGAACAGAAAAACAATAAAAAAAATTAAAGTGACGAAGTGCTGGTTCTTTGAAAAGATTAATAAAATTGATAAACCCTTGGCTAAACTCACTAAGATAAAAAGAGAAAAGACACTAACAAACAAAATGAGAAAGGAAAGAGGGGAAGTTATCACGATGCCCACAGAAATACAAAGGATCACCCAAGAATACTATGAAGGACTATCTGACACCAAATTAAATAACCTAGAAGAAATGGACAAGTTCTTAGAAGCATATAGCCTTCCTAGGCTGAATCATGAAGAACTGGAAAATGTAAACAGACTGATCACCAGTAACGAAATTGAATCAGTCATCCAAAACCTTCCCAAAAGCAAAAGTCTGGGAACAGGTGGCTTCACGATTGAATTCTACCAAACCTTCAAAGAGGATCTAATACCTGTCCTACTCAAACTCTTCCAAAAAATTGAGGAAGACGCAATACTCCCTAACTCATTTTATGAGGCCAACATTACCCTGATGCCAAAACCTGGTAAAGACAACACAAAAAAAGAAAATTAAAGACCAATATCTCTGATGAATACCTCTGTTTAAATGCAAATATCTCTGTTTAAATGCAAAAATCCTAAACAAAATTCTAGCAAAGCAAACACAACAATGCATTAAAAAGATTATTCATCACAAGTGGGGTTCATCCCAGGGGCACAAGGATGGTTCAACATAAGCAAATCCATCAATGTGATACATCACATAAACAAAATAAAGGACAGAAATCATATGATTATATCAATAGATGCAGAAAAAGGCGTTTGACAAGATACAACATGCATTTATGATTAAAACCCTTAATAAAATAAGTATAGAATGAAAATACCTTAATATAATAAAGGTCATATATGGCAAACCCTCAGCTAATATCATAATTAACGGTGGAAAACTGAAGCTCTACTTCAGGAACACGAGAGAGCTGTCCCCTATCACCTCTGCTTTTCAACACAGTGTTGGAAGTCCTCACCAGAGCAATCAGGCAAGAGAAAGAAATAAAAGGCCTCCATATTGGGAATGAAGAAGTTAAATTGTCACTCTTTGCAGATGATAGGATGCTATATAGAGAAAACCCTAAAGACTCCACCAAACAGCTATTAGAAACAATAAACGAATACAGTAAAGTTGCCGGCTACAAAATCTACATACAAAAGTCGATTGCATTCCTATATACTAACAATGAAATCTCAGAAAAAAAAAAAAAAAAAAAACAATTCCTTTTGCAATTGCAACAAAAAGAATAAAATACCTAGGACTAAACTTAACGAAGGATGTGAAAGACCTATATGCTGAAAACTATAAGACATTTTTAAAAGAAATTGAAGAAGACACAAAGAAATGGAAAGACATTCCGTGCCCATGGATTGGAACAATCAACATAGTTAAAATGACCGTATTACCCAAAACAATATACAGATTTAATGCAATCCCCATCAAAATCCCAATGGCATTTATTAAACAAATAGAACAAAAAATCATCAGCTTTGTACAGAACCACAAAAGACCCCGAATGGCCAAAGCAAAAAAGAACAATGCTGGAGATATCACACTCCCTGACTTTAGTTTGTACTACAGGGCTTCAATAATCAAAACAGCATGGTATTGGCAGAGAAACAGACACACAGACCAATAGAATAGAATTGAGAACCTAGAAATAAATCCACATAAATATGGACAGATAATTTTTGACAAAGAAGCAAAAAACATACAATAGAGAAAAGACAGCCTCTTCAATAAATGGTGCTGGCAGAATTGGAAAGCCACGTGCAAAAGAATGAAACTGGACTGCTATCTGTCACCATGTACCAAAATTAATTCAAAATGGATCAAAGATTTAATCATAAGACCTGAAACAATAAACTGCATAGAAGGAAACTTAGGTACTAAATTTATGGACCTTGGGTTCAAAGTGCATTTTATGAATTTGACTCCAAAGACACGGGAAGTAAAAGATAAAATAAATGAATGGGAGTATATCAAACTTAAAAGCTTCTGCACAGCAAAAGAAACCATCAACTAAATAAAGAGGCAACCAATTGAATGGGAGAAGATTTTTGAAAACAGTGCTACTGATAAGGGGATAATATCTAAAATATACAAGGAACTCATACAACTCAATAATAAAAAAACAAACAACCCAATTGAAAAATGGGCAAAGGACCTAAAGAGACATGTCTCCAAAGAGGACATACAAATGGCAAATAGACATATGAAAAAATGCTCAACATCACTAATCTTCAGAGAAATGCAAATAAAAACCACAATGAGTTATCACCTCACCCGGTTAGAATGGCTATCATCAACAAGACAAATAGTAACAAGTGTTGGAGAGGCTGTGGAGCAAAAGGAACCCTCGTACACTGTTGGTGGGAATGCAGATTGGTGCAGCCGTTATGGAAGGCAGTGTGGAGGTTCCTCAAAAAACTACGAATAGAATTACCATATGACCCAGCAATCCCTCTTCTGGGTATCTACCCAAAAAATCTGAAAACATTTATACATAAAGACAAGTATGCTCCAATGTTCATTGCGGCTTTATTTACAGTGGCCGAGACATGGAAACAACCAAAATGTCCTTTGATAGATGAATGGATAAAGAAGTTGTGATATATATACACAATGGAATACTATTAGGCGGTAAGAAAAGATGAAATAGGACCATTTGTGACAAAATGGATGGATCTTGAGATTATAATGCTCAGTGAAATAAGTCAGACTGAAAAAGCAGAGAACCATATGATTTCACTGATATATGGTATATAACTGAAAACGACAAAAGAATAAGACAAACTGAAATAACAAAAACTCATAGACATAGATAATAGTTTAGGGGTTATCAGAAGGTAAGGGGGGAAGGGGGAATGGGGCTCTAGAAGAGGGTAAATGGGGTCTAATATACGGTGATGGAAAGAGAACTGACTCTGGGTGGTGAACACACGATGTGAGATATAGATAATGTATTACAGAATTGTGCCCCTGAAATCTATGTAACTTCACTAACAATTGTCACCCTGCTAAACTTTAAAGAAAATAAATAAATAAATAAATAAATAAATAAATAAATAAATAAATAAATAAATAAATAAATGCAAGCTTAAATAAAAAAGGAATGAGGGCTTTGGGATAGCAAAGTGCTGAGTTCAAACCATTTCTAGTTGTTCAAATGCATGAGAGCCTTATCACTACAGGAGCAAGACATGTAGAACAGATGAGTAAATTAATGTTTTCAAAATTCACCATGCTCACCATGGGAAAACTCTCACGCATACCTACAATGACTGTGTAATTCTGCATTTAAAGTCTATTTTTCCTTTGGTCTCCGTAGTCACGAGCAAGAGCCGCTTTACATGTCAGACTTCACCCGTCTCTTAAATGAATGCAAGTGTCACGCAGGGACTCAGCTCCCGCTCCCCGCACAAGAACACAGGACATGGTGAGGCCAAGAAGGAACACGAACGGAGCCATAGATAGGGGAGTCATACCACTATGGTCTCGCTTGCGATTGGGTTGGAGACACAAGGAGCAGGAGTCACACGATCCTCAATCTGCCATCCTCTTCTCTGCCAACCACCCACCTGCCCCCCCTAGCCCAGCCTTGGCAGTTATATCAGTGGTTATTACAACTGATGGCCGTCTACCACCCGAGCCAGCACCTTTCCACGTGAGATTGAGAGCCTGGAAACTGCTTTCTGGGACTCTGTCCCCACAGCAAGTAACTGTTGACTTGGTAAAGACACTGCTTCTCTGGTGCAAGCAGCACATTGTCCTATCTTTTCTGAATAAGCTTTTTATAAACAGAATTAGTGTGAAATGCCTCAAGGTGACAGGTCCAAGGAAGCTAAACTGAAGGAGGCAGAGGTGGGATGAACGAAGAGCATGGCTCCTGAGGATTTGGAAGGACTCTGGGCAACACAGCCTCTGTCTCTATCACTCTTCTCCTGGCCAAAATATTTTTTCATTACCACAATGATTCTGAAAAGTCTACCATTGTGGCTAGGAGGTCATATGGTACTGCTATGAATCCATGTGATAATTCAAATTTTAACAGCATGCTCTTTGCATGTATAGAATGTGTCAAATAACCACAGGAGAATTACATAGACTTCTATGAAAGGAGAATATTCAAGAGTGTGAAGAATCAAATGGAAAAGAAATTGGAAGTTACCGTCATTTGATTTGGTAGCAATTAGAACTCAACTTTACAATGGCCCCATTTGACACACCTGCCAGTAACTAGCCAGTTTAATCCTGATTCACAATTCTATCAGGTAGGTGTTATTATTAGTTAATTTTCCAGGTGAGAAAATTGAGTCAAGGAGAGGTTAAGTAACTTGCCAACACCAGAAAGTGGTAAAGCCAGGTTTTTCTCCCTAGTACAAATCCTGGTCTTCTGAGTCTAGATTCTATCACATCTTGTTATCCTCTGGGCTGCAGTAGACTGTAAAATTCAGGTGATCATTTGCAACTGATATCTCTCCTCATTGGCTGATTCCTAATGCGTCTTCTGACAAGAATGCTGAATTTCTCTATCAAGGTCAAAGTCCACCAGAAAATATCTATCTTGATGCTGACACCAGCCCATTCATTCAATTGTTGGAGGTAAGATGCAGACTACCGATCTATTGAAATGAGTTCCAGATTCACTTGTGTCTCCCTAATTCTTTAACATTCAGACAATATGTTCCAGACTCCCAAAATTACTCCAAAAGAGCAAAAGAAATCAAAGAGCCCAACTGGGAGGAAAAATATTGTTTGGATACTTTGACTTTAAAAAAACACAAAAGGAACTTTCAAATTCATTTTCTGGACCCTGAGAACTTAAAATTCTTTCCCAATCAGCACCACATCCAATAAAATGAAATCAGTGTCACCCCCCAGAAGAGCTCATTACCTCTCCTTCTCTGACATGCCAGGAGGTAGCTCGTTCCCCCAATGCCAGCTGTTTCAGAAGCTTCGGGCCTGCTTCACCTCTAGGGACATTAGATTTAACCTTTCAATCTCTTTGACTTTATCATCTAACCATGTAATTAAATTCCAATAGTCAAGTTTCAAGGGCAGGGAGGCAAGGGCTGAGCAGTTCCATTTAGTCCAAGCAGATGGCAGACAGCACTCCTGGACAGCATGCTCAGATTGCATGTTGCTTGCAGTTATGTTGAGTCCTCGTTAAACACATGCGACAAAAAGGTAAAGTCAGTCTGCTTAAAGAATGAAAGCCTCTTCTCCTGCTTCCGTGAGATAAGGTGCAATGTATTTTTAATGTACACTTTTATCTCTCTTTGGCAGTCAAGATGGTTTCCACATGATAGCCAAACCATAAGGTAAGCAAAGCTAATGGGTCTGATTTGTAGACAGCAGATGGACCCCTAGGTTCAAATTAATGCGTTCTTTCTTCTTCTGTTGCCTGAAGCTTTTCAAATGTTGAGGAAGAGCTTTCAGGATTGAGTTTAAAGACGCTTCTTCAATTTATTTAACTGTTGTTAATAGCCAGGTGTTATTTCAACATCTGGTGGAAGTCTGTTTTATGATTTTACCAAGAAGACACCAGCAACATCTCCAGCCTTGTTAAATTAACAATGTGTTGGTGAGGCTAGAGTGAAATTGGGGTTTCCCTACACTGCAGGTAAATCTGTAAATTAGTACAGACTAGAAAGTATGTGATAATATGAAGTAAAACTTAAAAATTTTCATGTCTTTGCCCAATTTTCCCAATTATTTGAGGTGTATAAGCAAAAAGATATACATGTTGCCTTATACAAAATACTGAAAAAAATTCATCTGAGTATACTTCATTGGACGGCTGATTAAAAAAATATTGGTATATCAATAAGATAAAATATTATGTTCTAAAAGTAAATTTCATAAATATAAATTGGATTCAACCAGGATTCAAACCTGTTTAAATAGATTATCCAGATTTTATTTTTTCTAAATAAAGACTAGACACACAGATATGAAAATGGCTGGTGAGATATAGGTAATTTTTATTTTGTACTTTATGTGTTCTTTAGATTTTCAATAATAAATATACATGCCAATTACATACAGAGAGAAAGTTATTTACAAATTAGTACCATGCCATTTTTATAGCTGTCTCAAATCTGTGCTATTATTTATCAAATGATCACAAACAAAAAAAGCTGGTCTCCTCATTGCTCTCCTTCTTTCAGAAATTCATCAGGACAGTATTTGGCACAAACATAGATGTCAAGATACTTTTTTTTTTTTTTTACCAGTTTTTATTTTAATGTCCCTTGCATTTAGTGAAATCATTCTGATTTTCATCAGATGCCTTTGAAACGCAAGACAATATATGACACTAAATCAGTTAATATAAAATAACACTGATATGAGGTGAGAAATAAAATTTTGGAATCATATACTCTTAATATTACAAATGACAAAGCTACAGTTTCTTTGTACTTCACTTAAAAAAATAAGCATGCTTTTTCTGATTTCTTCATTCATTTCTTAGAAAGACTACTACACAGTTCGGTCCGCAGGTCTCTCCAAGTGCAACACACAGAGAAGGATTCATACATGTGGACTTCTTCTCAAAATGTCCTTGCAGGAGAGGGTAAGTGGCAAAGTAGCTCTGTGGGTGAGCTCTTAATAAAGCCCACATCTCAGGACAGGGTCTCTACAAGGTAGGTTTGGTGAGAACACAGCGTGCTTGGTTCTGAGTTGGTTTGTGCGTGTGTGTGGGTGTGTGTTTCTATGAAAAGGTAAGGATTTGAACAGCACTGTGAAGAATACTAATTGGTTCCCTGGCAGAAGCATTTTTAGCTTTGCTAGAGGTTTTCCTGAAATCTCCAAAGGATACAGTTCAATTGAGATTCTAGAGATCACTTGCTAGGAAGTTTGGTTTGAAAGACATAATGGAGAATCCTCAGTGACTGCATAGAACCTCCGGATATCCTTCACTCAGGCGTGACTAGCCAAATGATGCTCTATTGATACCACCAGAAGATCTGTCATCTGGGATGACCAAGTTGGTACCTTTCCAAGTTACATCTCTTCCTAGAATAGCAATTCTTATAGAATAGCAAAAACTATTCTATGTGTAGAGTTGCAATTTCTTTTAATTTGCTTTCTTTTTCAGCTTTGCTTGAAACATTCCATTCGTATAGATGACTCTGGATATCTCTTCAACTCATCTATACAAGTGGATCACTGATTGAAAATGTTATTTTTAAAAAAAAAAAATGTTTCGAGGTCAGATGTATCACTGTAAATGTCTGGGATTCATTTTCTTCCTCTCTCCCTGTAGGTAATCACTATTGTCCCGGCCATTGCACATTAGCTGACTTGGGCCAAAACCTGACCTTGCCCTCATTGTTCTCATGTGATTAAAGGCAATTTCCATTCACAGCATAGAATATGACATTCCTCAAGCAGACCAAATCAAAGTGCTAAAAGGTCCACAACTTCCGAGTTAAATGATTTTAGGGTGTTATTGCAATTAATGGTTGAAAAGCACTAGAGTCTCTTTCCTTTCCTTTATTAAAAAGAGGAAGATTTAAACAGCAGAAAGTGTTCAAAATAATGAAAAACAAAATGCATGAATAATTTCTAGGTTTTTGTAAATCACTGAAAGTATTGGTATGATATTAGGTTAGTTATGTATGCATTTTGAGCAAATTAATTTGATATAAATTACCATGAACCAAACACCTTACCGTTCAACTCCTACAATTAGCCGACTAATAGATGCAGATGCTATTTAAGTTGTAGTCTAATAAAAGACATGATCTCTTCTTCAATTTTGTAAAAGTTTTATAATATTTTATTAGGAGATTGTTTTAATCTAAAAATAAAAATGGCTTTTGTTTGATTAATCAGATGAAGCACATTACAAGAATTCTCAGAAAATATTTTCTGTAGCAACCACAACGACAACAAAAAACCCCTAACTGGCTATCTTGGATATTTTTCAATGAAAAGGAAGCATGTCAGGAAATAGAAGTCTTTCCCAAACAATTAGAAAAAAAGTTGCACCCCAGTACAGATGTTACTGCATATCAGAGAATCTAATATTGCTATTTTAAAATTCTCCAATAATATATCAGCACAAATCATTAAAACATCTTCTGAGCTAATAAGATTATTAAAAACATAATTGTTATTGACTTTAAATAATATGTTTATGAAAGTATCTTCAGTAATATTAAACATACTTTCAGTAATACTTTGTCTTGCCTCATAAGTAAGAAATAATTGATATTCTTTATCCATTGCTTTCCTTATGAACAGCTAACTTAATGGCAATTATCTGATCTAAATTATGTTTGGTGTGTTTTAGAACCCCACATTTAATTCAGAAGTCTTCTTTTAGATGTAGTATACATGAGCTCCCAGCCCTAGTGGGAAAGCTTATATAAGTACACAAGTAATGAAGGACAATAGCATATTTCAAATTCCTCTTGTTTTTCAGGAAAAGTGAGAAAGTACTGATTAATTTTAGACTTTAACTCAAATACGCATGCTGAGATTTTTGAGGAAACCACTAAAAGAAATATTAGGTTGGTACAATAGTAATTGCAGTTAGAAAGTTAAAAATAATTGCAAAAACTGTAATTATCTCTGCACCAACCTAATAGAACATGAATCTTTCAAATCAGTGGAGAAAAAAACAAAACATACAAACAAAACAAAACAAACAAAAAACAAGCAAACAAAAAGAAACTCACAAGAGGCACAATTTAAGCATAAGCATAGATGGCTTAAAGGAAAAGGAAACAAACAAAAAAAACAACAACAAAGAAAATACCAGCCAAAAGAAAGCTGGTATAACTATCTTAATTACAATCAACTTATACAGTTTAAGGCAGTAAAACATGATATTTCTCTGAGAAATTAAGTGGGTCATGCATAATTATAAAAGTAACGTCGCACCAGAAAACATGTAACTAACTATTCTAAAATCTACCCATTTACTAATATACAGTCAAAATATGACACAACTGACTGAAATTGACACATGACCGATCATTTAATACATTATCCCAATAATTGGTACAACAGACAGGCAAAAAAAAAAATGTGGCAAGAGATAAAATGCAGGTAACTTTAGCTCAATCTAATGGAGTTATTACATAGATTTCTGTAGATAATAATTAAGGGGAAAGAAAAAAAAACCCTTGTTTCAAAAAAACATTTGACTACATTTTACAAAGCCATAAAACAAATCAGAACAAATACCAAAGAATTAATTTTTTTGCAGGTCATATTCTCTAACTTAAGTGAAAATAAATTAGGGATGAGTAATTAATAATGTCTACCTATTGAAATACTGGAGACATTCCAAATGATTTATGGATCAAAGAAGATATATCCGTCAAATTAGAAAAAGTTTTAGAGATGAATAGTAATTATTTTATGTTGATTAATATTAATAATTATATTACATAAATATGAATTATATTAAAATTAATAATTGAAAATTGCATACAAAAGTAGAGGGAGGCAGCTCACTTAGGACTTAGAGGGGAATATTCAGCTTTATATTAAGAGAAATTACTACAGAGAATATAGCAAGCTAACGTTTACTATTCAGTATATGAAGAGGACTTGAACCAATAAGAAAAAAAATGAATCAATTACATTTAAGATTCTGGAGCCAGACTTCAGGGCAATCATAAGTCACATGTAGATAATGGACCTGATGACAGGGGCAGGACCAGAACTCACCCAGAGGTATGGAATTTCTGTTCACATCACTTGTGGAGCACACTGTCTGTGGGCAAAATACTCTACATGGGTGCTGTGAGTTCAAAGGACTGGTAAGTTATAAAAAAGAAATACAAATCCTGTGCCTGCTTACACATGTTTTAAAATCTATTCAATCAATAAGTTTTTATGTAGGTCTTCATATATGGGACAGTCTCTCTGCTTAACTGAACTTTCGACGGCCTTCTCTGGGCCCTATTTGCAACTAGACCTCGTCCTTGGGCCATGTCCTCAAGCCTCCCTGGCCCAGCTGTAGCAAGAATCCTGCTCAGTCCATTTAAAGAGAACCCCCTACCCTCGATATCTGATGATGTTGGCCTATCTACAGGAAGAATCCTGAGAAAGTGGTGTAGCAAGAATCCCCTCTACTACAGATGTTCCCTATTAGTACTTTTCCATGATTAAGCCCTCACCCTGCTCCATGCTTGTAAGTTCCCACTTCACCTTGCTGCATTTAGAATGGAGCCCAGCTCTATACTGAGGTCTCTTTTCCCGTATTGCGGTAGTTTCTAAATAAAACCTGTTTTGACCACTTCAACTACAGTCAGGCTCTGCTTTTCTTTGACAGTGCTGAGTATTGTACTAAGTTTTAAACAAAATAACTCTTGTCCCTACTTTGGTGAACCATATAATTTAATAGGAGACTGGCATTGAACACATAATCAATCACAGAGATAGATGGCCACTCAGAGTCAGCGTCCTTGTGTAGTTCTGGTAAGGAGGCAGACAGCACTTCTTATCTCTATGGAATCAAAAGTCCAGTTCAAGAAATAAAACCTACCCTGGGTATTTAGGCAAAGAGGGAAATTAGGTACCTAGAAAACTGTAGGCAGAATTAAAGGAGCAGAGACGGGACTGCCAGTGGAAGCCTGATGTTAAAGAGCACGTCCCAGTGATTGCTCTCTGGGAATTAGGTAAACACCACTGCACGGCACAGCCACCACCCCGGCACAACTGCTCTTGACACTCATGTCTCAGTGAACTTGGTGACTGAGACAACACGAGGAAGGCCTCCGCCTCATTTTTGCCTTTCAGAATGTATAAGTATAGCTAACAGTGAAACCTAATTCCCATCTACACCTCCAGCAACATTTTCAGGAAATGAATTTTTAGGCTTAAGGCTTCTTTAGTGCAGGCTGGCACCCAGAAGCATGTGGGAATGGATGCTGAAGGCTAACTGACTGTCCAGTACAGTGCACCCTTTGGCTACTTAAGACCCAGAACTTCAACTTCAAAAAAATTTAATTCTAACCTCCCTATCATACAGCAACTATCCCTTATATAAATAGAAATGGACTTATTGTCTCCCCAAAAGTTATTAGTCTCTGTATCCATAGCTGGGTTATCAGCACTTTTCAGCTCCAGTCATAATCCTAACCTGATAGTCTGTAACTTGAAGACCAAATTACAAACATCACAATTTATATAAATTTGTCGGGGAAAAGGAAAGGACTACAAAGGAAAGTCAGTGCATACATAACAGAGCAAGGAAGAAAAGAGGAGTTGGGATTAAGTCTTTATTCTGCAACTGATCACAGGACCGCAGTTGTTGTTTATGACACCTCTTATCCTCTTCCCATTCGCTTTACTTTCTACCTCAACCAGCACTGTGACTGGTAAGGGTTCGTTGCCTGGTGGACCCAAATCCTTATCCCTGAAGGGTCATTACTCTTGGTGATTCTGCCCATATGCGGTTGTTACAGCCTCCCATTCAACATTTCACAAAAGCATATGGAAGTACTAAAACTGCTCCTAGAGGATGCCCTGGGTTCCATACATACATCTCCTTGTCTGTGTAAAAACAACTCTATTTCTCTTTGATCATCAGGATCAATTGCGCCAGCCAATGCAGTTAACCTCTTTGCCTATTAGTTAAGGAATATGGAAAGACCAAATGATCCAGTGGTAATGTCAGATCCACAGGAATCACTATGGTATATTTTTGGATGGGTGGCATTCTCCCTTTGAGTACTAAGACCTCTAAACCATCACAGCTCAAAGTCATGTGGATCGAGAGCTAAATATTGTGATCAGTCTTTAAATGAAAGATGTCCCCTCTTTAGCTGCCCCCTCTTCCTGTTCCATCTCTTAGTTTCCAGACATATACTTTGGTATGATTTGCATATCTTATATTGTTAGACAACATTGAATTCTGCTGTAGAAAACATGAAAACAAAGCTCACAAGATGTGTTAAGTAAGTTAGTAACCTACAAGACATAGTAAACATAGACAAAGTAAGTATGTCTTGTTTGTGCTGAACTTAAAGGGAAGGGAAGACCAAGAGTCATCTAACATTCATAATATTCTAAATACACACGAGGCAACGTGTATTCTTGACACACTAAATGTACCCAAAATTTATGAGGTTGTAGTTCAGCTACACATCAGTGACATTCATCCTGAACCCATGTGCCCTGTGCCCCATAAATGCAAATAAAGTGCATAGCTGTTAATCCAGTAATCGACAAGCTACAGCTCTGGCCAGGTGTACATGTCCCTGTGCTTCCTGGATAGAGTCTGCCGGCTCCGGGCAACTTCCATCTCATAGGGACCCTTTCCTAAACCTGAACTCTGGTCCTCATAACTGTGCCATCAGAGAGGAAGGCTGGTCTAATCAAGAGGCAGAAACTACAAATACCTTCACATCAAGGTTCAAATATCATGGTCTATCTAACCCACTTGCACCTTATTACAAGAAGAGTGTTAACTGATCTTAGCTCTTTGCCCTTATTTCTTATCATATGCTTTAATTGAATAAGCCATCTGATTTGAGCCTCATCATTTGATCTGTGAGCTTCTCTGTTCAATGACCTCTGGAATAGCTTTAGGAAATTCCCCACATGGCATTTAACTATAGAATCAAAGTACCATGTATTCGCTATTAATTCAGATTATATATTGAATTCTGAAAAACAGCGTCCTCAACTTCCAACGGTATCTTCTCCAAAGTGGTGCTATAACCAAGTCTTCAACAGTATATTATGTAGTTTTAAAAGGCCAGTTGCCTCAAGCAGCTTGTGGCACATGATAACACAAGGGAATCTTATTGACTTGAGTCCACTTTTTCAATCTCTGTACTATAAAGGAATCCACTGTTCAAAAACAATGTTGTATGGGTCACTATTATGCTGTTCCATTCAGTAAGTCAACACATGCAGAGGCATAGTGAAGAGAGAAGCAACTTCATATGCAGAATAATTATCTATTACAATATGGATAAATAGTTGTCCTTTACGTAATGGAAGGAATCTAGTGTTAATACCTGTCATCAGATATGCCCCCATAGTGAATTGTTCAATTCACTATGAGGGTATCAGCATTTGTCTCTGATGTTGGCAATTTGGGTTCTCAGTATTGGCTATACCAAATAAGCTGTGCTGTTGAATCTCTGTTTAACCTACATCCTTGCTGTCATGAACTCTTTATTTATGAATCCATTGAGCAAGCAAGGGGAGGTGTCTGAAAGAAACTGCCTGACAATCATATAACAGGTCATTGTATTCACATAATCATTGAGTAATTCCTCAGCTAGAAATATTTTCTGAAAAGAAATCACATGGGGCATTAATATCCACATAGGCTTTGCCAGTTCTGACAGGTCCTTCCACATATCTTTCCCTGTATCTCTTTATCCTTCTGGAAACATATGTTTCCAAGAAAGTGAGCAAACAGATGTAACACTCAAAGATCTGCTCACATACATATTTCTCTTCTCTTGTTTTTCTGGTAAAGAGGGATGGATTGAAGAAGTGGTAATGTGACAAGATACAGTACATTGTGAGGGTAAATAACTGTTCAAGCAACAAATCGGAACATTCAGCCTATCTCATATATGCTGTTTCCACTTGATATAGGTGTTTCCTTGCCCAAGCTTAACTTTGTAGTTGGTTGATTAAAAAAAAAAAAAAAAAAGATAGCTATGTTTATTGGGGTGATTGCTTTGTAAGTTATATAAATGTCTAATCACTATTTTGTACACCTAAAACTAAGACTTTATATATGTGTGTGTGTGTGTGTGTGTGTGTGTGTGTGTATATGTATATATATATATATAAAGCTAAGATTATATATATGTACAAAATACACCTAAATCATGGTTGCATGACCACTTGAGGTCCAATGTCAAGCATCTATTAGCAAGGCAGGATCTTTTTCTCCAATGGAGATTATCAATCTCAGGAAAAAGATATGATTTGTTTCAAAACCCCAAAGGTCTACATTATTAATCTTCTATCAGATTTGCAAGATTTTCCAAATTGCATGGCCATCTGCCTGCAACACTTTAGGCACCATTGCATTTGCTGAATCATGGCAATGCCCAAGTGGCTGAGAGAACAGTTTGTACCACAAACTGGATAAACTAGAAAGTCTACTCTTGCTCTGGAACAAACTGAAAACTCACAGCTGTAGCAAATACTTGGTAAAAGTGTTGAAGCAGCACACCCCATAATAGTACATGTTGCTTTCAAACATCCAAGAAGCCCCCAAAGCACTGGGACTATTTCTTTGGAAAGGATGTCCGCACATGCCCCGCCAAACTCATCAAAGTTTGAAAAAGATGAATTTTCATGAAAGATTTTCTCTTACCTTCCGGTATGTGAATTATGAAGCTGTCTAGTATATCCTTTATTCCAGTCACTTGATGTCATTAAATAGTACATCTGTGTGACATCTTCTCTATGGTGAGACAATCAGCCCTGGAGTAATTCATGATACAACCATGAGAAATGTTAACCAAAGTGAAAGTAAACCACTTTGGTGTTCTTCACTTACTGAGGTATAAAGAAAGACACTTGCAGATTAATAGCTGCATACGAGATGTCACAGCGCAATTGATTTTGTTCCAGTAGAGACCACATTATCCACAACATTAGCAACCGAAGTCACCACTTGATTAAACTTACATCGATCTGCTATTTTCCAAAACATAGCCAACTTCTTCATGGGTGAAAGAAGCAAGTTAAATGGGGATATCACAGAAATCACCACCCATATACCTGAAGTCTGGGAATTGGGAAAGTGGCTGTGACACTCCACTGTGATAATTTGTCACATCTGGGTCATTTCTTCAGTTGTACAACTTAATACATTGTAAGTTGATTGAACCTGTATTTTATTCACAAAGTTATGATGAGGGATTATTCAGTCCTAGAAAATAAGTTAAACCCTTTTCCTAGTCTTGATGCCTATTCTCTTGATGCTTATTATAATCATGTCCTCTCTGTACTTGGCAATACATGTTAGCATTTGACATTTGTCACTCCAGGATTCCATCATTTCCACTGAAACCCATCAATCCCACTGAAACATGGAGCCAATTTCATGGGTAGCATCTATACCTTCATTTCTGTCAAAAAATGGCCAGTCCTCATCAAAGTATTGCTAAATGCCTTGGTGAAAGAAATACCTCTGGATTCTCTTAGGAGATTAATTAGAGGTTAAAGTGAGTCATATGATAGATAAATTGCTCCAATATTCCTCTCCTCCCAAGTCTCAGATTCTACAATATGCCAAGGAATTCTTGCATTTCAATTTAGTTTGGCATTAACCATCATTGAGTTCAGGTTTCAGTCAACCAATCCAACAAGCAGTTACAATAACTCTGGGCTGTTTGAGCAAGCACATTAGAGGCATAATCTGGCAGTTGCACCCACAGTGGTTAATTTGGACCAATGTTTATGATTTTTCCTATTTGGTACAGTTCCCTTCAAATCCACTGCCACACATATCCCCCAGGTTTCTGCTGATGAAAAACCAACAAACTCTTGACATTTTTTTTATGTCTTAGCATTTTCCTCCTGGTTCACACTTTGACCTCTACTCAGCCCACATTATAATTCAGCAATAAACAAGATCAGACACTGTGTACCATTTTTTGCCAACAGCAGCCCTGCAGCTATAAGATATAAAAGATTTCAGGAAACAGTCATGGATGCTCCCTGGGCCTCTGAATTGCCTTGAGCAAAATATTTAAAACCTTGAGCTTGTTGTTTTCTTTCTCTACACTCTTCAGTTTAGTCAGAATGAGTTAACCTACCCCACAATTATTATATTTATATTCCCATCATAAAATTCTATTGAAGCAATCACAATCCACCAAAACCTTGCTTTAATAGGTATTTCATTTCAGGTGGCCTCAGGTAACTATTTCAGTAGCTGACATTTTTTTTTCATTGCTATCCAAGAATTACCAGTGTTACATTATGCACTACTAATCTGAGTGTCTCTCTCTCTCTCTCTCTCTCTCTTTTAAATAACTATTTTATTCGTGTGCTTTTTAAAATTAAATTTATTGAGGGTGACATTGGTTAGTAAAGTTATATAGGTTTAAAATGTACTTTTCTATACTAAATCATCTATGTATTGCATTATGTGCTCACCATCCAAATTCAGTTCTCCTTCCATCACCATATATTTGAACCCCTTTACCCTCATGTACCACCTCCCCTCCCCACTTGGCCCTCTGGTAACCACTAAACTATTGTCTGCGTCTATGAGTTTTTGTTCATTTGTTTGTTCGTCTTGTTCCTTTGTTGTTTTCAGTTTTATATCCCACATATGGGTGAAATCATATGATACTTGACTTTTTCTGTCTGACTTATTTTGCTTACATGATAATCTCAAAATCTATCCATGTTGTCGCAAATGGCAGTATTTCATCTTTCTTCTGGCCGGGTAATATTCCATTGTGTATATATATATATATACCACATCTTCTTTATCCAATCATCTATCAAAGGACATTTTGGTTGTTTCTATGTCTTGGCCACTGTGAATAATGCTGCAATGAACATCAGGTTCCTCTTTCATACTCAACTACATTAGGCAACAAATAACCAAATTCATATCCTTGAGTAAAGAGACCTACCCCCAGTTTGGGTACCAAATACTTTATCTAACAAGATAAAATGCAAAAACAAAAGGAAATTATTCCAGTTATTCTAAGCAAGAAGAGATTTAATTCAAATATTAGGTTGCTCAAAATCAGTGAAATGGCTAAGGGAGGAGAATCTGGGACCACTCCTAACCTTGTGTGTGCAAGGACATTCTGTTGCAGCCTTTATCCAGATCAAGGCTCTCCAGCTCCTGCCTCTTGACCCCAGTGAAGTTAGTGACCAGACACTAGAATACTGATGGTGGCTCCCTTGCCTGGCTGCCTTTTATATTTAAGCCCAAACATTAATA
Source organism: Rhinolophus ferrumequinum (assembly GCF_004115265.2). Lineage (NCBI taxonomy): Eukaryota > Metazoa > Chordata > Mammalia > Chiroptera > Rhinolophidae > Rhinolophus > Rhinolophus ferrumequinum. Next base: position 15,205,933 of record NC_046289.1, read on the forward strand.
GGCATCCACTTCACTTCTGCCTTGGAAATTTTGCACACATGCATATAATTGGCAGAACCTAATTCACATGTGGAAACCCACATGCAAAGAGGTCTGGCCAATGTGGTTGATTCCTTCCAGAAAGAAGGGTCTATAGAAGGAAGTAGGAATACCAAACACCAACTAGGCTTTGTCTAAAAAGTTGACTCTCACAGCTTGCCACTCTAGCATTCAATACTGGGTTCACTTTTTTTGTTCTTGGAGGTTGTTACGTTTCTAAAAGCCCTCTCTACTGTTACTTTCCACTTTAGTGGGTTTTAGCAGAAATAAGTCATAGACTAAATACATTGTGGGAGGAATTAGAATACTGCTTACCCACACTATGAAGAACTGCACTAGATTTCATACATGCTATACATACATTTAAGCTCATTTAGTACTTACACCAAATCTACAAGGAAATTATGGCTACAGTTTAAGCAACTTACCCAAGGTCCAGTGACTAGTAAAAAGCCAGGTCAGGGTTTCCACACAGACCCACATCTGTTCTGTACTGCAGAAAACCCTAAGATAAGATCTGTACTTTAAAAACGTTTATGCTCTCAAGCTATTCGTTAGAGAGAATAGGAGGTGGCTTTTAACATTGTGTTTGCCAGGTAGTCTGAGGACTTTCTTATGTTCTCATCAAGAGGCTAAATCTTTTTGCAGAGACACTAGACTCTAATAAAAAAGATTGAGCCTGACCAGTGAGAATTCAGCACATGTATATAGACATAATAATATTCACAAAGCACAATTATTAAAAACTCAGAAATTTATAGTAGCAATGGTTCTGTAATGCAGACACCTAATGAGAAAAATTATTATTATTATTATTATTATTGTTATTATCATTATTAATGAATTCTGTCTCTTCTTATTTTCCTCTGGAGAGAAGGAAGTCAGTGGCTTTCTCAAGGATTAAAAAAAAACTCTCACGATATCTAATACTTGCTATATGAGTCTATACTTTGGTGACTACATTTACTTCCCAAGGGAAGCTGGGACGTGATCTGCATTACAAACTAGTAATCACATGATTCTAAATGTAGTCAGTAGATTGGTCGGGTCATTAGTCCACTGAGTGCTTTGCTATCCTGACAATAAACAATTTGGGGAATTAAGTGCTCAGATTGCTCATTTCCAGATTGCCTTGGCTTTAGCTGCAGAATGGACCAACAGAAGCTCACAGCAGAGTAGGCACGAGTTAGGGAGTTAGCAAATAACAATAACTGAAAGAAAATCTACAAGTGAAGCAATATGCTACACCTGATTTGAAATCCTAAGCCTTGTATTTGAATCTTCCTCTATCACTTCCTGTCAGATCTTTGCTAGTCCTTTCAGGGGGCTTAAACCTATTCATTTTTAAAATGGGTGATGAATTTAAGGCCAGCAAAAGTGTCTATAAATATAAACTCCATCAACGCACACGCTAATCCTCACCAAAATCATAAGAGCAATTCAGAAGCTATCCAACAGGATTGAGACATATCATTCACGGCTACCCTTCTTTGGGCACATTAAAAAGTAAAGGAGCCGATAGAATCAGAAGTCTCGGACTTACTGGTGGGGCCCCTCAGCGACATGCATTATCAAAAGTAAATTTGGCATCTTGAATATCTGGTGGCCTTACTATTCATCCTCTTTTCGCCCACGTGGGGTAAACTGCATTCGAGAAAAGCTGCTTATTTAGAAACCATAAACCACTTCAGAAAGAGAATTCAATTCTCTTTCACGCCTGTCAAGATTTTTGTCGACTAAACAAGAAGGCATGCTCATAAACAACTTGCCATCTGGTTAACTGCATTTGTCAAGGAGTATTAGGGCTGGCAGAAGGGAACAGGGCCACAGTGAATGGGAGTCCCAAATTTCAGCCAATGCTTGAGAAATTCTGTAGGATCCTGCAGCAATAGTTAAAATAACTGGATCATGAGAGACAATTGTTCCAGAATAGACACTGCCCGCTCTGGAAGTGCTTTTGGCTTTATTTCAGCTTTTATCTATCCACAGGAGACACTTGTCCTACCACATGAATCATTTTGAGTGCTTTTTTCTTAGACATTTTTATTTTCATATAGAGTTGATATACTTGGTTTCACTTGGCTTCAAAGAACTAAATGTTAACTTTTATTTTTTTGTACTTCAGATTTTTTTTTTTAATTTTTATGTTTAGGATATATTGTGGTTATTTCTTTAGAAATTTGACAATAATCAGAGAAGGGGGAAGGTTAACACAGGTTAACCAAAATGGGTTTGCCATAAACATGCAGCAAAATTTAGGCTTCACACATGTTCTTGTATGTCATTCAAATTTATAGAATTCTGCAGTCAGAGGTTATAACATGAAATTTACTTCACTTTGTTCAATAGTTGGGGAAAACTTGGGGTTCAGTCTTTCCTTTTCACATACTTATAGTCCGATCTTTGGGGAAATTTAAGACAGCCTTGAGCAGAAATTCTGTGTAGGCTTTGGCAGATTGGGTTCCCAAGGAAGCAGACTCTGAGACAGAAATTAGCAGGCAAGAGGCTTACTAAGGAGGGCTCTTGCAATGAACACCTGTGAAAGGGATGGGAAGGAAGAAGAGGATAGAGGGAAAAGTGAAGCATGATGATGTCTCAAAAGAAGCCTAAACTGAGCCTGCCGACTATTTGTGGGGTGCCATGACCATTCAGAGCTGATCCAAGTTGGGGTAAGATATCCAGGCCTTCATCCCACCCCACAGCAGCAGTCATCATATAAGGATATATCGTGGTTACATAGGAAGAGGACAGAACCTTGGTGAATACTGTCAGTTCAGCCTCAAGCTTTCCTCAATAGCACAAGAGCACTTCCTGGAATGCTAACCACATAGGCAAAGTTTGCTGTCCTGGTACTGCCTCCACATTTGGGATCTTTTCTGGTGGCCATCCATCCTCATGGCCTGCACTCCAAACTCTTCCATTTCTCCTTTCTCTACCCACACTCAATTTTCTGTTGTTCCATCTTCTACTGGTAATTGTTATATTGGATAAGACACAAATTCTCAGCTCTCATCATAATGGCTAGTAAACTTCACTTGAAACTCTAGGTAACATGTACACATTTTGGTAATGAGACCCAGAATCAAAGGTATGAAGACACTGGTGGGAATTTGAAGCCTCGTGAAGGGAATTTGAAGAGCAAAGAGTAAGGACAATAAGGAATTCAAGCTCCTTTTAAATGACATAATTATGTGGGTTCATACAGTTAGCCCTACTATTAGTAATCATGAAAAAGTTGTAACAGTGTGTGCCTCACCAGCTCGTCCAGAGACAGAAGAAGCTCAAGAGGAAACTACTATGTTTTAAATCTTAAGTTAAGTCAAGCAACAGATGAGCATTCCCAAAGTATGGCAGGATTGGTGGAGCCACGCTCTAGGCTACATCATTCCTGGTCACGCGAAGCAGCATCACCCTCTGAGGATCTCGTGAAAGAGCAGACGGAGAGATGTTTGTACACATTACAGGCGGACAGGAAAGTGATAGAAAAGGAAAGAGATGGGAATGACAGCAAGAAATTGGGTGGAGGTAAGACAGCTAAGCAATGGCTGTGCGCTAGGCACTGTAATGGTAACTGTGAATTAATTCTCACACCAACACTATGGCAGGTGTTTTTATTACATCATATTGAAGATAAGAAACCAAATATTAAAGGTGTTAGTTATTTAGCTAGGAAACACAGCTGGTAAGTGAATAAGCCAATATTTAACTCCAAAGGCAAGGCTATTTCCACCAGCCCATATATCCTAGGCATTCTTGAATAATTTTTAATAATAGCAGTTCAACTTTCTAGTCCTTGGACAGTTCATAGTTTAAACTAATTGTTAATGCTTTTGATAACATCTTGATTAGATGTAATTATTTTTTCATATTTTCTAAACTAAACCTGATTATTGAAATCATATTTATGCCAAAAATGACTTATATGTTTAAATGTATTTATTCATATACCTGCAAAACATGTTGTTTATTTTTCTCTAAAAATGTATGTCACACCACAATTAACTTGCCAGCACTTTGATCAGTTCTCTGTAAAACTTGTTTTTTATTTTGTCTCTGTTGTTTTGTTTTGTTTTAGTTGTTTATTTTGTATAAACATTTTATTTATGTTTTTCTCTCTTCTTTATGATAGATAGTTATTTACTTTCAATTTACTTTCTAAAAAAAACTCACTTTATAGTAATTCTTTCATTAGTTAAAGCTTTCTTTATTAAAGTAAATTATTTCAAAAACAACTCTCTGAAGTTTTGAATTTTCCTCACTCTAGAAAAATAGTTAAGATTATTAAGAATGTGTTTTTACCCCAGGAGACTTCACCTTTGATTTACTTGTATTTAAGCAGTATTAGGGATATTCCTGAACTGCCAGGTAGAATTTTAATGTTTAAAAAAACATTAAATAATTTCATGACATATACTTTGATAAATTCCCTTTAAAATGCTATTTTGGTCTTTTATAGAAGTAGCATAATACTTAATTAACTTTAAAAAATAATTATTGTACTAATTTGGTTACATTTTATTAAATTCCCTTTAAAGAATTAATTAACTTTTAACATTTTCATAACAAAGAGTTAGTGAAAGACTGCCATACATAACAGTTTGTAAAAGAGGTGAATAGATAATGATACCTCAATCTGAGTTCCAATGAGCATTTTCTACTACACAATTAAAAGCCATTCATTTAAAATATCAATCATTGGACTGTTGTAAATTATTGGAAAGTCTGCATTATATACACATCTTTAATAAAACTGTTTCATTATTAAATTCAGGTATATCATGTAAGCACATGAAGCTATTATTAACTGGCAGGGATACTTAGGCAACAATTTTAAGACTAAACATTTTGCAATTAACATCCATTGTTATCTGTTAAGTAGTAATTTTGTAAATGCTTTGAAGGTCCTGGAAAGAAGTATTTTCTAATTATCCTAAAAACTTGTCCCTTATTTATTTAAGACCAAAATTGTATACTTTTTCAAGGTCCAATGATAAGAAGTGTCAGAGTCAAGAGTTGAAATCTGTTCTCTTTCATCAAAAATAAGCCACATTTAGCATTTTCCTGGATATTCTTTTCATAATTCCTTTTCTGTTGACTAAAGTTTAATAGCTAATGCATACAAGGCCTATAAAAATAGAAGATGCATTCGATATTTTAAGGAACAATTTTGCTTTATAAAATTGTTATTGTAGGGAAATCTATCTTTGATACGTTTTATAGAAATAATGTTTTATAAATATGTCTACCTAGTAATATGGCTTGAATTTCCCTAGTTTGAGGGAAAGGTAATTGAGTTAATAAGAATGAGTTTTGTTTCACTTGCTTGTCTTTCTATTCATTTGCAATTTTTCAGCCATAATGGATTTAAATGAATCACATTCACTGTACTGAACACTTGACATAAATTATCCCACTGACTTCTCAGGAGTATTAGTATTCCATTTTACATATGAGGAAACTGAGGCTTAGGCACATTCAATAATAGCACACAGGTACAAAGTGGGAGTTCTTTACCATTCCACACATCCTGCTTTTAATGAATAGGCATGTTGCTTCCCAAACATCGCCTTTATTGGTGCTATAACTTACGGAGAACATGTCAGTCTTTATAATAAAGTCAATGAAATTAAGTGTTTGAATGCTTTCTCTTTTCTATCCCATACACATCATCCTGAAATTTATAAGAACATAAGAACATAGGACATAAGTCAGCCCAAGTTACTAAAGCTAAACTTCATGGAAAATTAACAAGGATGAAATAGAATTTAAAGTCCAAAAGAACTTAAGAAATCAACCGAACTCCTATGCTTTGGGCTAGAAGAAACAAGCCAGAGAGATGAATGGTTTTATCCAAGATCCAAGGGAGACATGAGGTATGTAGCCCAACTTTTTGGACATTAATTCCATATAATATCAGAAAGCAGCTGACATCTATTGAGCATTTGGTATTGGTGAGGCCCTATGCTGTATTGTTTTCGCTGAGGTAAGTTTTGTAATTTCCTTTGTACAGGTGAGGAAAAATTGAAGCAAAAATATGCCCAAGGCTGAAGGTTAGAATGGAGCAAAAATGAATCCAACTCTAGACAACTTTGAACTCAGAATCAAAGGAATTTATCATGTTTCAATAATTTAGTTCCTCATCCAATGAGCTACATAGAAACGGCCATTCTCAGATGGGAGTGACCTCCATTCCAAAGCAATTGGTTTCTTCTTACTTCAGATACACCAGTGGAGAATACTATATTCCACCTATGAGAGCTAATATGTAAAGTATTTAACAATACAAACATCTAGGGGCCAACTTTTCAAAACAGACACTGGCCCAAATGAATAGTAATTGGTTATGGACCACGGGAATGCCAGTAGTGATTTCTAACTACCCTGAAACCAATTAAACTCTGCAGACAAGGACTAGAAGAGAAAGGATATTTCCCCACTACCATTCAAATATCTGATATTCTGCATTTATTGAGCAAGAATAAAAAGGGAAATAATGTTAATATAGACCCAGTGAGGGAGGTGCTTTGAGGCTATTTTACCTACCAGCAACAGAAAGTGTACAAAAGGGGGAAACACAACACTACCCAGCTGAAGAGGATGCGTGCCTCTTAATTACAGCTAGATTACAAGATTAAGAATGGTATCGATTGTAAAAAGTGACTGCATGACAGCTGGTAGACTATTACATCTGCATTGCAGAGCCATTAAAATGCTCTTCCATTTGGTAGCTACGATCCCCACTATCTGTCAACCAAATGTGGATGTACATCGTATGTTTGGTCATGTAGAATGAAATAAAACTATGTCATTTAACAGAGAACTCTGAAACAAAGTTACTATCTTGATTTTAAAATGTTTTCCGTTTCCTAATGTCTTCTGAACACTCCTTCTCAGGACCATTTGATACTCACAGTCCCTGAATAAATGTTCAGCAATAACCACACCTGTATGTGCTCGGCAGATCAGAGAGGAAACATACTACACCACAAAGGAGTCTATTATCTTCCTCTTCAATAATGCTGTTCAGTGGTGTCATGCGGGATGTCATGGCAGGTGGCCTGCGGGGTCTCTAGTCCCGCTCCGCACATAAGAACACAGGACATGGTGAGGCCAAAAAGGAACACCCACGGAGCCATAGGTAGGGGAGACCACTATAGTCTCGCTGGTGGCTGGGTTGGAGACACAGGAAGCAAACATCTGCCATCACCCCAATAATGGGTCTTCCTGCACCAGTCTCGCTTGCTAGCTGCAATTGCCGTGCTAACTGCAATCCGCTCTTGCCAGCCACCATCCTCTTGCTAGCCCCCATTTTTTGCTAGCGTAGCCACAGCAGTTATATTAGTGGCCAATGGCTCACTGGTTACAGCTGACGGCCAACTAGCCACAGCTGATGGCCATCCAATCACAGTTAATGGCCATTTACTACCTGAGCCAGCACCTTTCCATGTGAGGGCAAGAGCCTGGAAACTGCACTCCTGGCTCTGTCCCTACAAATGGTCTCACTTACTTGGACAGAGGGCCTGGTATTATTCTGCGTTAACCTGTGATTCCTCACTTTCCGCAATGTTTCCAGAAACAGAGAATAGGGAAAATGGAAAACTCCCTGTAAGACTTGTATGGGAAATGGTTGTACAGGTATGTGGAATTGGAGATGCAAATTACCTTTAAATAGATGATCCTTTGTCACGCAGGGACCCTGGTCCGGCTCCCACTCTTGGCAGGTGGACACAGAGTATCATGAAGCCAAAAAGGAACACCAACGGAGCCATAGGTAGGGGAGTCACCACTATAATCTCACTGGCAGCTGGGTTGGAGACACAGGAAGCAGGAGCCACATGATCTGCGACCTGCCGTCCGCTTCTCTGCCAACCAACCCACTCCACTCGTTAGCTGCAATCCGCACTTGCTAGCTCAGCCACGGTAGTTATATTAGTGGGTAATGGCTACCTGGTTACAGCTGATGGCCAACTTGTCACAGCTGATGGCCATTAACCACCCGAGCCAGCACCTTTCCACATGAGGCAGAGAGCCTGGAAACTGCTCTCTGGGGCTCTGTCCCCACATCTTTACATATAATTCTGATCTTAATATGCAAGAAGTTTGTTTTCCTCACATAAAGTTGGCAGTGTGTCACCCTGTGCCTGTGAGTTGGGTTTGGCTGAAAAATATATGGTGCTTGATTTTATAAATTCAGTCACAGCTACTGTGTTAACTGTTCTACATGCCTTCAATTCTGACAACCACTATATGTTACACTTCACTGTCTCCATTTACAGCAAAATAATCCAATGCCTATAAACTATAGATTATTAACAATGCCAATTGGCAGGTCAATGGCAAAGGCACGTTCCCAAAATAAGTCAGCCTGAGTTGTCTGACTTCTTCATAACCACCACTCTCCACAGCCTCCCTCTTTATAGGATTATCCTTTCTAGAAGAGAACTATTTATTTTCATGGTAATCACCAAGATAATACAATCTGAACCTTTAAATGATGTGTGCCATATTTTAGACATAGGATATGACACAGTGAATGACTGTCCCTTTTGATATTGCTGATAGAAACAAACAAAAAATAATAATCTGCCACCGCTTTTACATGTGAAGAATTCATTTTGACGAGCAACCTGTCAAAATGTTTTACTTTGACTTTGTGTCTACCCATACTTTTCATGATAATGACATTTTGTTGCAAGACAATTCTTTATTTCTTTATATGCCTGGCTCAGGGCTTTGAGATTGTCTGTAAAATGTGAAAAGGATGTTCTTCAAGTCATTTAAATAGCTCTCTCAGCTTCCCTTGTGGGTGTAGACATGTCTTGATTCCCTCTAAAGCTTTCGAATCAGATTATTGTGTGGCCAGCAAATAATCACAGAAATAAAAGTTCTGGAAAAAATAGCAATGGGTAAACCAAAAGATTTTAAAGAAAATATACATGTTCTGCTGCTTCTTGTAAAATGCATATTGTGGTGTTTGAGCAAGGCCTGTTCCACATAATTCAGAATTCCGCAGCTCTCTCTGAGGCTTATTTTTAAGTCATCCAGCCACAGGGACAAAGTAGCTGTTATTTGAGCTGCTGCTCTGGGTGGGTGGAGACCTCACCCCACAAGGAGCCTGATATCACTGCAGGGCCTCATGTGCTCCATTCATACTGTCTCTAAAAGCAGGTATTGGGCATCTGCCAGGGACTGGATACCATATTCAGCTTTGAATGAAACACAACAATTGATAGAATGTGTGCTCTGTCTCAAGCGGTGTCAGAGAACAGCCATGAAACAGACCCATGAAAACATGTAACATAGAGGTGCTATAAATAGAAGTATTTTAAAGTTAAACTGCACCGGAGGAGTCAGATGGTTGACAGGTGTGATTCAAGAAGCTTTCTCAGCCAGGTTGTGGGGGAGGTATTTGAGTTGTATCTTGAAGGAGGAACATGCCAGGCAAAGGGCAAAGTGAATGTCATAGAATGAAAAGACCTTGAGCAGAATTACAGTCTGAGAAGCTTGAGATCTCTTGGAGATGATAGACTGAAAGCTTTTTGTTTGTCTATTCATTTTAAATATATATCTAAGATAGAGCACATATGACTGAGGAAATACTGGTAAGGAATGCCAGGGAGAATGTGTCGTATGGCGTACACTCGTATGTCACACGAGGAGATTGATTTGTGTCTTGAAAATACGACGATGCCATAGTCAGGTATGCTTTTTAGGTTACCTTTGTCCCACGGTGGGTAGTAAAGGTTGAAGTGGGAACAGACTAGAGGAAGGGTCTTAACCATGTCTGAGTTAGGAAACATAGAAGCAAATGTATGTGAGAGAGCGCGAAAGTGCTGGAGCTAGGATGACTGGCTGATTATCTAAATACTGGAGCGTAAGTATTCAAAGGTAAAGAGGGAGGAATAGCCTAGACCTTGGGTTGAATACCAGCAGCCTCTTGGAAGGACTTTTGATGATGTACAGTTTACTTTCCTGGAAAAGTCTTATTCAGCACCAAAACTAACCAGGTTTCCGCAAATATTTGCTCAATAAAAACAAAACTAACAAAGGCCCATACTACCCAAACCAGAGAGTTTGGCAGACTCTGAGCCAGCACAGTTTCATATTCGATTAGGAAAAGATTGACACAATATGGAGGTTTAATATGTCATTGAAATGATAAGAATCCCCCTCAGGGTATATTGAACTATATTTTCATCTAGTTTAGACTACATATAAGGAAAATGGACAAATGCAATCATCAGTCGGTATGTGTCTGCTAAAATGACATCTGGTTTGGAATATAACATTAAAAATGTTTTATCCTTAACTTTCTGTATAACTAATGAAAATAAAGCTTGTATAATATTCTCTAAAGTACACATTCTTTATTTGTGCTACAAAAAAAAAAGTGTAAGTGCAGAAATCAGTCTGCTAATGCCCTAATAGATTCTGACATATGCGCTTCTTCAGCAGGATCTACAAAATACTTAGAGCAACCTCTCAAGTATAAAAATATTCATTACTAAAAATAACCTGACTCAAGTCCTTTTAATAGTTCTCTTAGCTGACCCTATGGGTGTAGACATATCTGGATTCCATCTGAAGCTTTCAAATCAGATAAATGTGCAGCCATCAAATAATCACAAAAACAGAATTTCTATTACAAAATGGGAATGGCTGACCAAGGGATTTTAAACACATAAATATGTTGAGGTTTATAAAAATATTACCTTGGTTTGTGACAGTAATTAATCTATGCATCTGGAGTGAAGTTATGATATATCCATCATCAAAAAATCTTAAGCCATTGATTAAGAATTTGTCCTAAAGGCTAATCAGCCTTAAGTCAAGTCAATTTATTAATAGGCAAGAAAACAGCTAAGAATCCATGTTGTCATGCTTGGGGTTAATTCCTGACTCTGTCATTTACAGGGTTTGTGATTATGGACCAATCATTTCACTTCTCAGGAAGCTGAGTTTGAAAATCTGAAAAATTAAGAGAGTGCACCTTACAAGATCAAAGACAAAATGCAATCAAGTGTATCAAAAAGCATTTGGAATACAGTCTTACATACACATAAGTGCTCAGCAATTGTCAGGTGCCATTATTATTATTTTAGATTGATTCCTATTCTTGTGCATAATGGAAATTTAAGAGGTTGCCTGTGTAATTACCAAATACAATTCTTAAATTTTCAATTACTTGGTATAAATTTGAAACTTTAATTCAAATTGAGTTCTGATTTTATCAACGCACTGTGATGGCTTCATCTATTAAACACCAAGATCATCTAATATATACAACAGATGCATCATCAAATTTACCAACACGTAAGTATGTCTCTTTTGTCACCTTAGATACTCTGTTGAGTTTAATGAGAACATGTTAAGTCATTACATGGGCTCTGAGACTCTAGAATGTGTTAGAACACGAGTTTATTACACAATCTGTAAACTTCTTAGCAGTGGAATCCTATTTTTCTCTGAATCCCTAGTAGACCATAAGATCATCCTCTGTAGAAACTGGATGAGGAGGAAATACATTGATACAAAGAAACAAATTTCTTCAGGAACACTGTAGAGTAGAAAGTATGCTTGAGCTGGCTAAGACTGTATTTTATTCATCTATGAGACCTCTGAACTCAGCTCACTGCCTGGAACAGAGTAGGAGTTTAATAAACTTCTTTGAATGAATGTTATTCCTTGACTAAGGGTCTGGTCTTTATAGAATAAGGTTTGTAACTCTTGGCAAAAGTAACAAAAAAATACACGGACATTATTTTACATGAGTTCTCCCAAATGTAATATGAATCACCTGTTACCACTGTCTTTCATAGTGAATTTTCCAACAGAGATTCTACAAATAATTAATACTAGTTAACTGAAACGTCATGATTTTATTTCCTGATTCAATCTCTGTCAAATATATTATTAGTGAAATGGCCAAGAGGGGCTAGAAAAAGGGGTTTCTGGAAAATCATGAGATTAATCCAGAGTTGAACTTGAATTGATACATTTTCATGAGTGTTCTTTAAAAGTATGGGTGGATGACCTATAAAAAATTCTGAGTTTGAAAAAGACCATAAGAATTCTTGAGGAAAATTGACATTTAAAACCAAGAGTGTATATTATGAAATAGGAAACAAAGACTATTCTGATTAGATAACTACATTGGTATTTATATCCTAAACATATATTTCACAAATACAAAATAACATGCTCAATGTATGTGTGTTATACTTAAAAGATATCATAGGAATAAACAATTTAGTGGGGACATGAAGATTTCATATAACTCCCTCACAGGAAAAGGATCAAATGGCCTTAAAACACCAAAGTTGTCTTCAAGGTAAGAGAAAATGAAAAATCCTTCATGCTTATCATCCTCCTGCATCATCAGGAGGATCTCTCATTTCTCTTTCACACTTAAGAGTATTGCCTATAACCCAATAAACTTACTCAGATAAACACAATGTGGTTTTCTTTTAAAATAAGCCTTTACTGAATATATCAACAAGGTACTGTATAGTGTAGAGTGAAATTTGTAGTTAACAACGTGTGCGACATGGTAGGTCTCAGAGGATGTGTAATGCAGAATCTTCCAGCCCCTTGCAGTCCCTTGTCAGCGAGAACGCACTAAACACAAACCAGAAGCAAATCAACATATGGTTTAAACAGTAACAAATCATTAGGATTAACTTTCAGTGAAGATATACTGGTCCTATGAGGGACACACAGTGGCAATGCTTTCTTCACCTTGCCTTGAAAAGGTTTCAGTCTTACATCCCATAGATATCTTTACAAATGTCCCAGCGTGTGTGTGTGTGTGTGTGTGTGTGTGTGCACATGCACGTGTTTTATTTTATACTAGTTTAAAAACGTCTGTTGCGATGGCCTTGCTTTGTGCTCTTCTGGTGAGTGTGCTGCTAGAAAAACAAAAACTTTAGCAAAATAATCTGAATTGTGTGTTATAACAACAGTATCATATGTGTACAAAAGTTTCTCCCCACAATCAGTGGCAAGCATCCCCCATCGCCAACAATTGTAATTCGACCTTCTCGAAGAAATTAGAGAAGGAGGTAAGCTACAGCTTCCTACATGAGCATTTTGACTTTAAAAAAAAAAAAATAAGAGCATTGGCAAGATTCGACAAGACTAAGAACTAGAACGGGTTCTTTTTGTTTGTTTTATGTATGTATGTATCTCTTTCCCATTTGGGCACTCTTTTCTGCTTTGCTTTCCCACGCAGCTGGAAATGTAAGTCATGAGCAAAACCATTCTTCTCACGTTCTAAAAGCAAAACTTAATGTCTCCTTGTTCTAGGTTAGAGAAAAATGCTATAAGCAAAGACATCAATGGAAATGAACCACTTCACTGTCAAAAGTTGCAATCGCCTCTGCAGCTAAGGTTGGTTGGTCAAGGCCACCTCTGTCCCCTGTGGGTTACAACAATATCGCCTTTTGTTGAGAATGGATGCTCTGCGGACAATATGAAGAGCGTGTCCTCCTCAGTGGGGAAGGAAATTCTGACTTCTGTGAAATGACTAAGACCTTTAAGGTCTGCGCTAGTAGGAAATGGAGCAATAATATTAGCTACTTCATTACTACCTTTTACCAGACTGGTCACATTACATGTCTTTTTGTTTTTAACCTCAGGGAAAAAAATGTCTAATATATTTTAACCAATATCCAGAAAATTAGAAATCGCACTGTTTCTCACAGGGTAGAATGTTTTCCACTTGTTACACAAGGACAATAGGCACGGGAACACACTCTTTGTCTCTCCCTGCGATTGTCCCCTGTGATGGGCCACTAACGCATTTGATGGTTTTGAGGAAAGCCCAGGGTCTGTCCATGATGGAACACATCTTTCCAAACAAGTAGGTATAAATGACAGCCCTGGGTATGAATAACGGTCAATAATATGTGTGATCATGGCTATGCCTTTTCCTCTTAGAATTTCCTCTGCAGTGGTCACATACTGTCTCAGAGGTCACCTCATTTGGTCAGCATCAAGTTCTTTATAAACCAGTGAGGATGGCTTTGTTCATGCTCTTGGCCTGCACCTTCAACCTTGACTCCTGACCTCAAAATAAATAGTAATGCCAGCAAGAAAGGCCCAAAGACAGTGCAGATGTATTAACAAAAGTCATTCTCATGACTACAAATGTCAATCAAAACATAATCCACCACTGATGGTTGTTCAGTGATTTTCCTAAGACACATCAGACATTACAAATCCCAGAATGTGCTTTTTATCCTGGTGTAGGTGAGAGCCTCGGGGATGCTATGACAAATGGGGGATTTTCATTTTAGCCATCTTTGTCATGTTGTGCACAAGATCAAACTAAAGTGTGTAACTAGATTCTACCTCTTTAGGAACACCTTCTAGCAAAGGAACCTCTTCAGATCACCCTAACCATTTCACATGACTAGATCCCCGTGGTCCCACTTAAGTCCCAAATAGTTCTGTGAATCCCACAAAACATTTAGAAACCTCCCCAACCTTGATCTTCTTGGCTTAGAGCAAAGATATTTCAGCAACCAAGTATCCTACTAGGGGTTATACACAGAACACTAATAAATGAGAAAAGCTATTTTGTGGATAAAAGTGGGGAGAAAACTGTCAAAAATCAGAGTACCATCATTTGAACACTTAGTTTTATCTATACAGCCCAGGGGAAGAGGACAGTGGAAGGGAATTATCCCGTTAAATACACAAAACCCCATGTCATTGTCCTGAATTTTAGATGGCTTACTGATACACTGATCACCTTCATGGATTGCCTTATCCCTTCACTATGTGGACCCAGCTTTAAAAAAGCAAAGGCCAAAACTAACTAGCTAATAGACTAAAATGGAAATCAAAATCACTGTAGAATTAATTCAAATTAATTCATAGCTAATTTCAGCTCAACTGACTGCACAGTTTCAATTCTTGTGTCTACAACATTATATCCTCAGTTATATTTCCTGCTTATTCTGAGGGACAAGGGAGATTAAAACATATAAGCTGGGGCTATATTATTAAGGAAAATAAAGCTCTTACTATAAAGAAAAACTTGCATAGCGTTTCATACCTAAACTTTTACAAAGAAGACAAATCACAGTTCTATTTTGTTGAGAGAGAGAGAGAGAGAGAGAGAGAGAGAGAGAGAACAAAACGACTGTGACATTAACTTCATGAGCCCCTAAAATAATGTCCAATGGTAAAGGAAATAGGCAACACAGAGTGAAATGTCTAAATTTGATGTTGAAAAGAATTCAAGGGTGTCTTTTTTAGATAATGTATGTAATCTATAGCCCTTCTACATCTCAGGGATGAAAAGGAATAAATTATATATGCTTTCCGAAGATTGGCATTGCTTCAAAAATATTTGGAATAAAGCAGGGACTTCCCTCTCTTCTCTCTGCCCTTTGCTCTGTGTCCACTCTGCCAAGACGAGGGCAACAAACCCTGGCTCTCTCACTTGGTCATTTTTCATCTGGTATCCTGTTATTATAAGATCAATGATCCCTCCACAATTCCCAAAGAAAAGGAACATCCAAGATTGAAAAGGAATAAATGAAATTTCAAAATTAGGACAGGATCAAAGTCAGTCCAAGGTGGAAACTCAATATTGCTCTTAAAACAAACAAACAAACAAACAAAAACATTATTTCGGCCAGCTTTGATGTGTCCTTACAGGATTATTACCAGTGAAAATTAGTATACATTTTAAAGTATGTAAATGTAGATAGGTATTTTGTGCAACCAAGACTGGCATCTGTAATTTTCTTTCAAATTTTGAGCAGAAGGGGGGAGAAAAAACAAATGAAGCATAACACAGCTAATTATGAAAATATATGTGAGGTGATTGGAAGACAAGAATTTGCGAGGGAATAAAGGTATTAATTCAAGCTATTTCAACATGATACTAACAAAGGCAGTTGACATAGTATAGTAGAACCACTGATCACTTGCTTTTGTCTAAATGGTATCAATAATTTTTAAATAATAAGTGGTTTTAGTATATTGCAAACATTAATCCCTTGTCGGTCTAAACATCATGTTGACATAGCTGCAATGAAGCTACCCAAATAATTCTCATTATCAAAAATAATTCCATTCAATATAATCTTCCCATTATTTTATTAGCCTCTTCTAAAAAAAAGTATTCTAGAATATATCTCTGTTGAAGGTGATTCAACCTGACATATACTTTGAACAGTAACGCTTTTAAAGGGAGTTTTCTTGCTGGGACATCATTCCTGTCCCGGAAGATGACTAAAATCAGACCCACATTTCTAACTCTGTTATCACATAGGGCTGGGGAAACATGAGGAATGATTTTTAAGTTCCCAGTCGGAAAGCCAACACCCAGGTTTAAGGGTCTTTTCAAAGCTCATGCCATTTTCTTGATTCTGTCAGGTTGGGTTAATTTATCTCACAGGAACTGACTTCCTTGTGATGCTTTCTCCATTTCCTGTTTTGGGTCAAGTCAGGGTAAACTACCTCCTTTCTTATATTTTGGAATTTTTAACTTTTCTTCCAGATCAGGAAGTATAGAAATAGCATGAAGATATCTGGGCCATTTCTTGTTTGAACCCTATTATTTATCCTACCTTGATGAGTCCATTTTAATCCGCCCTCTCAACTTACTACCAGCTCTAGGAAAGGAATTTTTTCTGACAGCTTCGACAGCAAAGTGGTTAGTGGGCATCATAAGGAAGAATCACTCGTTCTTTTGCCTTGGCGTTGGGTTCTCTTTGTACAACCCTGTACAGTACTTCAGCAACTATTTTTTTTTTAAGATTTAAAAAGCAAAGAGTTACAAAACTGTTTGTAATTAACTTGAAATAGAAAAGATAGCACTTTTTTTAAATCCCATTATATAGTACACCGTATAAATTACAGAGTATTCAAATGCACAAATGCATCTGTGTAACATTTATCAAATGTAATTTGCGTGTCTTTACGTGCACACACGTGTGTGTTCTCCAGAGTGTTACTGTCCACCTTGACAACGCTGGACCTCGGGCTGTCACGTATGGCAGTGCTCCAGGTCTGGCACACTGCTGTTGCAGTATCGCATGTTATTGGGGATATGGCAGTCTGTGTAATTAATGCCCCCGTTCGGGGTGTAAATGGGCTGCAGTCTGAAATCTCCTTTAAGGAGCTGATCGTTATTTAAAGAGACGATCTGAAAGCTGGTTTCTGTCATCTCCAGGATGGAATTGTCCTTCTTCGTGCCTGCCTCGCAGTAGTCATCTTTCCGCCGGCCTCGGTTGTATTTCCACTTCTGGGAGGTGTAGCGCCCCTTTTTGTGCATGTGCCAGCAAAAGACGCTGAGCAAGACCACGAGCACAAATATCACTGCACCCCCGATCAGGCCCGCCAGCAGAAAGGGGGAGCCCATGCTGTGGGAAGTCGTCTGCTCGTGGCTGGAAGCCGTGTTGCTGCCATTGTTCAAATAGGAGGCATGGGTGGTGGCCTCAGAACAAATGGTATCTTCTACAGCTCGGTAGTTAAAAGCATCCAGTGGCACTAAACAAATTCGATAGGTGGATCTGGGCTCCAAATTGACCAGGCTCAAATGTTGCTTCTCACCACTGAGTATGCGTTCCTGAACGATGCCCCCTACTAAACTGTGGCCCATTTTCACCCATGTGAGTTTGTATGCCATCACAGTAAAAAGAGAGAGCCAACTGACTTGAATGGACGTGTCATTCACAAAATGGATAGACAATTGGATCCGTTCGGAAATAGGTGGGGTCACTCTCTCTCTACCATCCCAGTCAGGAATCGTGGGAAGTTTCGAGGTGGTAGGCGTTGGAGGCGGATAGCTTCTGCTAGGGGTTGGGACAGAGAGTGTGGGAGGCTGAGATGTTGGAGAAGCTGTACTTGGGGCTGGGGTGAAGAGAGGCAGGCCAGGGGTCGTGGTGGGACATGACAAAAGATTCATATTCAACTCCCTGACAGCCATCCCCCGGACTTGTTCAGGACCTTGGCACATGAAACCTCGCACGTTGAGAGATGAAGGGATGTATTTGAGCCATTCTGTGACCCACTTAATACTGCAGTCACAAAACCAAGGGTTATTCCGAGCAGTGAGCTGCTTTAGGTTGGAGAGATTATCGAAGACCCCTTGCGTCAACATGCGCAGTTGGTTGTTGGATATATCCAGCCGTTCCAGCTTACGGAGATTTGAGAAGGCCGTCAAAGGGATGTGGTTGATCTGGTTGTCCTGCAGACAGAGGCGGATCAGATGCGTACCTGGGAGGTCAGGTGGGGGGTGGGAGAGTGAATTCCTCACGATTGAAAATTCCTTGAGCTTGGTAAGATGGCTGAAGGTGCCCTCAGCAATGCCCTTGTTGGTCAGGAGGTTCCCGTCCACAATCAGACGCTCCAAGCTCGTGAGGTTCTGAAAGGCCATGTCTGATATGACAGCAATTCTATTTTCATCCACTCTCAGTTCTTGCAAGTCCACAGGAAGCCCAACAGGCACACTGCTCAGGTGATTCTTGGATAGAAACAACAACTTGAGGCTAATAGCCTCCCGGAAGGCCCCGTCTTCCACCCCCACTGTGGATATAGAATTGTCATCCAGGTGTAGCTCCTCGAGCTTCAAGAGCTGGGCCAGGGCTGCTCGTGAAATGGTCTGAATATTGTTTTCCTGCAAATGGAGAACTCGGACGTTCTTGGGAAGGTTCATGGGGAACTCATCCAGTTGGTTGCCGTAAAGGTAGACCGTGTGCACCGACTGTACGTTGTGCAGTTCTGCAGGAAATCCAGCATTATTAATTTGGTTGTTGTGGAGGTAGAGTACGGTTACGCCCTCCGGGATCCCAAGAGGCACTGAGGTCAAGCTTCGCTCGTTACAGTAGACAAAGTTCTTGTCGCAGCGACACACGCTGGGGCAAGCCAGGAGTTTGGACACTTGTGAGTAGAGCCCCAGGGAAATGACAAGCCAAGATTTCAGGAAAAAAGCCCCATGGCTGGGCCACTGTGTGGTCTGTAGGCCCATTTCTGATGTACAGAAAGAAAATACAATGTGGTGTGGAAAAGAAAAAAGAAAAAAAAATAGATAGCAAAACCAAAATGACTGGATGAGGTTCTGTCAAAGTCCAGAACTCCAACTAGAGGAAAAGTCCCGAAGGCCCACGGTAAAGAATCTTCCTGTGGTCTCTGGTCTTATCAGCCTGTATTGCTCTCCTTGTTATTGTCCTCCATGTGCCAAAAAAAAAAAAAAATATATATATATATATATATATATTCAATAGAGAGAATTTTCCACACGGGCAATGAATGAAGCCAAGTTATCAGTGGTCAACAGGGACCCAGCTGGGCACGCAGAACTCCCTTCTTCTATTGTAGGTCAGGTCAGTGTTGATCAGCCTATGAACTTCTTGGTTTAGCTCAATGTGCAATCTGTTGTAGAAAGTAGAAAGAAAAGAGTCAGTTCAGGGCAGTAATGGAAGGAGTGCTGATCTGACTGTTCACCTTTCAAGAACCATGTGACTGGGTCTAAATGACCAGAGGCATGTGATTTGTGTTAAGTGATACTTTAAGTTTAGTTGAAAAGGTATTCAAGAAATGAAAATGACTCAATTACCTTCAAAAGAAAACCGTACTGTTACCTCTCACTATCAGTGATCCTATTGTGAATTTTACAATCCCAATCAGTACTTTCTCTTATGTATGCATTTGCATAACCAAATAGACAGGCGCACCAGGCACATTGCTGAATCAATCCACTGAATCAAACAATGATGATCACCCAAAAATCCAACTGGTTGCAGTCTTGTGTCAAGATGAAACAAGTGACTTAATGTCTAATAAAATTTAAGGGAAAAAAATGTGAAACACTTCCCAGTTATAAATTAACAAATACAAAATAGGGGCTGACAAAGTCATTTCAAAGACACACCCCTTTAATCTGACACTGACTAAGCAGTATAAACTTAATGCACAGAAAAAAGCATGTGTGAAAGCAGAGAGAAGACTTCCCCCCCCCACGTTTTGCTTCCTCTCATCTTCATCTTCCTCCAAAATAGCTTACACTCCAGTTACCAAATAGAATAACCAAATTGCAGTCCATCCCGTATTTCCACTTATCCCCTCTTTCGGGACCTCCAGGTACACATGAGATACACCGATGTGGTCCCTTTGAGAGTTGCCAAGCTCATGACTGGGAATACATTGTTTTTCGACAACACAACCTTTCTCCTATCTGTGAGTTTCTTCTGCTTTTAAAGAAGGACTTGCAGCAAACTTTGAAATGATAGAAAACATAGTTGGGGAAGTAAAGGCAACCCACAGACAGTAATCGTGCCTTCTTGCTCCAGAACGTGTTCCATCTGTTTTTAGATTAAAGAGGTAAAGAAGTTAATTGAAAGGTGCCAGATTTGATTTTCCTACAAAATAAGCTAACATGATAGGACATGGCAAGCTACGAGTCTCTTAATTCTCACCAATACCTAGAGATTGAAATAACTTATATCTAAAAGCACAGAGGAACTATTTGAAACTGTCCCCTTAACTATCTTTAGAAACATAATTTAAAAAGAGAAAAAAAAAATTAAGTGTCAAGGATATTTTAAATTTGTTCTATAAAATATTGTGAACCATCTAAAAAAATGCCTTTGATAACCAGACATGGTAAAATCCATTTTTTATTATTCAGAAACCTTAAAGGGGGGGCAGTCTCTTACCAGGAAAAAAACAGATACATGTGATACTTTATAATAATCAAGCATTATCTGTTAGACTTACAAATGTATGGTTTGTCACCGACCAGGAGCCATCCCCTTTGGTAAAATCCCTGTATGTAATTTATAATACAACCAAGGGAGGTATAGGAAAAACAGGTGAAATGCCATCAGCTTGATGCCATCCATAGCTTTCAAAGTTTCACACCATCTCAATATTCCTAGTAGCTTGCTACTCAGGTGTGACCCCTGGGCCGGCAGCATAAGCTTGACCTCGGAAGTTGTTGGAAACCCAGAATCTTCATGTTAGTGAGAGCCTAGGGTGTGCACATTAAAATTTGAGAAGCACTACTCTAAACAGTGCCATTTTATTTGATCACTGAAATGTTCTAATTAATGTGAAATGTGTGTAAGAGCATGTCAAATGACTCTTTTGTGAGGAAAAAGGCATATAAGGCATACAAATCACTTTTGTCTCTAAGAAATAGTCTCAAATCATGTATGTCAATGACATCTTATAGGTGGAGCAGTGCTATGACTATGTATGTCCGTTGGCCTCAGTGGACTCTTGAAAAATGTTTGAATGACAAGCACTGATGTCTGGTAGGAGCTTCAAGAGCTGTTTGTAATCAGAGGAGCCCATTTTTATAAAACATGATTTATTTGAGAACAAAAAACTGTCTGATGCTATTCCCATTCACTCTTCAAAAGAGGGAGGAGAGTGTGACCAAAAGAATAGAACTTAATACATTTTTTAGTATTCCACAGTAATCTTCAAAGTGTGATGGTAGCACAAAGGGAACAGAATTAGCTGTTCTGGGGGGAAAACAGCTGTTCCAGGTTCTCTAAGTGCCTAAGTAAAAATAATAGATGTTTAACTGTGTTTACACGCCAAGTTTTAGGGCCTAGAAAACAGTAAACCAATACTTGAGGACGACAGAATTGACTTGGAAAGTTAGTCAGCTGGCAACTTCAAGGCAATAATCATTGGAAGTTAACAAAGTGTCAGGGAGGGACCTGGGGACTCGACATATCCAAACTGTCAATTTTCCACTTGCCTGAGATGTGTCCTGTGGAGGAGGAGAGAGAAAGGCCCATCAGCCACCCCTCTGTCCCAGGTAGTCCTTATCCCCTTGCAGGTGTATTTTACTTAGGAGTGGTTCCTTTATAGTTATGTAATAAAAGGCTGTGGTCCTGAAGAAAGCTCCTCATAGGATTCCATGGGCCAAACTGTCACTGTTTATCCACCTTCATAGGAAAAAAGTCCCATCTAGATCACAGTTGGGTTGATCAGCTACGTGACAAGTGCAATTTCTTCCTTGCTTCCTTCCCCTCCTTCTTTTTCTTTTTTTTTACAAAATATATTCTGTTCCTTTTCTTAAAGTTAGGTATGCCCCCCCATACCTTTTTACATTCGTTGTACTTGTAAAAATATTTTAAAATATATGTATGTATATTTGTTTGTGCACAGAAAATATTTACAAATACGAGTCGATTACAGAAAGTTGGACAATTATGAATGAAAACCAACTCTCAGAGTTTTCTTTGAGCTTTCTTTGGGAACCCCACAAAATAATTGTGCATGGTAGATTTGTTCTCATCCTTGGATCAACAGCAACCTCTATATTATGTCAACCAATATATTGTATCTTTCTTCAAATTATTGCTAGATGGGCGGGAGGGGTGGGGGGTGGGGGGGAGGGTGAGGGGATTGGAGGGCAGTCGGTGACCACAGGATGGCCATGGGTTTGAAAATTAATCTGGGGAACGTAATTTAGTGGTTACCAGAGGGTAAGGGGGTTGGGGGGTGAGAGATGAGGGTGAGGGGGATCAAATGTATGGTGATGGAAGGGGAACTGACTCTGGGTGGTGAACACACAGTGTAATTTATGGATGATGTGATACAGAATTGCACACCTGAAATCTATGTAATTTTACTAATTGTCACCCCAATAAATTTAAAAAATAAAATTAAAAAACAAACAAACAAAAAATTAGTGCAAGTGTAAAATTATAAACACATAGGGAAAAAAAACATTTTTAAATTTCAGTATTCACAATGTCCTCTGTATTTTCAGCTCTAATTCCTACTGCATACTGAGGGCAGATATCCTTTTATACCTTAAGCTGAAAACTGTATTTAGAGAGAAAGTAGTATAGTGTAATTGTCAAAAGCCTGAGCCCTGAGTTCTCATCCTACCTCTGACACTTGGTTAACTGTAGGATTTTAGGTAAATTACTTAAACTTTTAAGTCTTAGTCTCCTCATATAAGAAATGAGGATAATGATAGATCCTAATTCACAACACTCTTGAGAGGATTAAGTAGGATAATATTTGTGAAAAGCTTATATGGTGTCTGACACACGGCAAGAATGTGATAATTATAAACTGTTATTCTCTGTGTACCTGTTACTGTTCGTAATATCCAAAGAGGTGAATCCCAACATGTAGAGCAAGAATAAAATCACCATTGACCTGCCAAGTTCTGTGCACTTTCACCTACCTCAGGATGTTTCAACCTCAGCACTATTGACATTGTGGGCCCAATAATTCCTTTGTTGTGGGGCTGCCATGAGCACCCAAACATATCTGCAGACATTGCCATATGAGGTCTGACACTTAAGTTCGTGAACTCATCTTAGAAAAAGTGCTACATACCTAATTGCTGAATATCACTACGGTCACCTTCAAAGTACTCCCCTTGGGAAGCTATGCACCAATGCCAGTGCCTAGTCCACCCTTCAAAGCAATTTTGGAGCTCTTTTTCTGGAATGGCCATCAGAGCTGTCATCGTATGATGCTTGATATCCTGAATATCATCCAAATGTCTTCGTTTCAATATTTCCTTTATCTTTGGGTAAAGAAAGAAGTCATTGGGGGCGAAATCAAGTGAGTAGGGAGGGTGTTCCAATACAGGTATTTGTTTACTGGCTAAAAAACTCCCTCACAGACAGTGTCCTATGAGCTGGTGCATTGTCGTGACGCAAGAGCTTTGAATTGTTGGCAAAAACTTCAGGTCTTCTAACTTTTTCATGCAGCCTTTTCAGCACTTCCAAGTAGTAAACTTGGTTAACTGTTTGTCCAGTTGGTACAAATTCATAATGAATAAAAAAGGTTAGCAACATCATTGCAACAAGTTCGCGAACTTAATTATCAGACCTCGTATATGTCCCCTGGGATGGCAAAACCTCCCCCAAGTTGAAAGCCAGGGACCTGTACCGTCTCCTAAGTACCTTAGAAGGTTAACATTATTATTCTGATTTTATAGAGAACATTGCAGATAAATTTCTAATAAACAGAACCTAAAAATGCTCCTTGCGACGGACACCAGAAAAGCATGAAAATGCAATGTTTTTCATTCATTTATTCAACCTGTATTTTTTGGGCACTAGAATGAGGACACAGTCTTTTGCGGAGCTGATGTGATTTTTGGGCTTCGTGAGGCTTAGTTTCGAGAGGGGAGATAAATGACTAAGCAGGGGATTATGGTACTGTGTGAAACGCTTTTAGTCCACCGGGTATCAGGAAAAAAGCTAAGGGGAAGCACTGTCTACGTGATGATCTGAAGGACAAGAAAGTGCAAGCCCAGGAAGAGATCCAAGAAGCTCTGCACAAAGATCCAAGCTGGATGTGATGTGGATCAAGATGCGAAACCCAGCTCAGCCGAGAGAAGGAACTAAACTTTGACTGCACAGGACTTGCCCCCGTCTGCTTTGCACTGAGGTAGTCCTTCCTGTTCCTAGTAAATAATAAACAAACCTATGTTTCAAAATAATTAGCCATTTCATTTGTAAGTCCCTAACTGTTGGGAATAAAAAGATTTTACTTTACAAGATGAATTTCAAATATTAAGAGCAAAAGTTTTTGTTGTTGTTGTTGTTGTTGTTGTTTTTCTTTCTTTCCTATTTGTTTCAATGCTGCATTGAATACATTTCCCCTGCAGGAAACTGGAGATTATGAAGAATGGCTTAATGGAAGGTGCTCGGTAAAAATAGAAATTTTCATTTAAAAGCTGAAAACACAGTTTGAAAAGCCTGAGTGTAAGTCAACATGTAAGAAACGCTTTTTGGAGACAGCGAGACCCTGGCCCTGCCAGTCTGTTCAAGATGACAGGACCAGCAGAGGTTATTCCAGGCTACTTTACTTTAACTCTTTTCATAGGAAACAAGACTCAAAGCACAAATCATGTAAAGGCTTTTTGCAAAGTGTTTCTCTCCTAGTACTTCCTAAGAAGGGGTGTTTTTTTTTTTTTTTGTGTGTGTGTGTGTGTGTGTGTGTGTGTGTTGTTGTTGTTTTTTTTTAATTAATTCCAGGAGCTCGTATTGCAGGAGTGCTTAGTAAACTCAGACTATAAAAACCATAGTATAGAAAATCGGAACTGTCAATAAGCATGCCTGGTTGCATAATATAATGATACTAGGACAAAACTAATAAAACCTTAATGTTTTCAGCATTGGCTAGATTGTGACAAGACAGCACATTGTATGAAGTGACACAAATGAGAAAGCTAACATGAAGAGGGGTTCTCCTACAAAAGTATTCTGGGGTACATCCCACTTAGAGCTTCTGGAGTTAGGCAGTTCATGCTTAAAATCCGACACACACAGGTGCAGGATCCATAAGCCTAAGTTTACTACAAATATCTTTATTACAATCTGGAAACACTAAAGCAATTTATAGATCTTGTACACATTTCCACATTCCTGAAGATAGGTTATAAATACTGTTCGTACAACAATCAGGAGAGTTGAATGGTTAGCTGGCCAAGATGTGGGGATTCGCAAAGGAATTTGGGGGGAAACATAAAAGTAGACACCCCCTAACTTGAAACCGTTTTTCCATCTCATTCACTGAAACTCAACCAAGCCCCTTAAAGTTTCTCATTAGTCAAATATTTTTTCTTTGCTAAAACAAAGAGAGAAAGAAGGGAAGAGAGAAGGAGGTAAGGAAAGAAAGGAAACACTTTAACAGTTGACAATTTCCTGGCTCCAGTCCGTCTAGAATTGAAAACATTAAAATTGAACTTACAAAAAAAAAAAAAGCTATTCTCCTGGCAAGCATAAAGCTCTCTAACACATTTGAAGAGTTGTTCTCACAAGATTTCCAATGCAGTTGGTTCAAATAATAGGGATAAGTTTAGAACAAGCAACTAGTGTTACAAACTCAAATGCATAACCTTTGAAGACACGTTCATTACTGCCACAGACTGCTCTCAATTTCTTAATCCACCGGGGAGCTTGCACTGACCATCCCTTGGGTCCATTAAAATCTGCATAATTTAGGACTGCCAAACTGGGCCTTCAGGGTGTTCAATACACCCAGTGGTGGGCAGACACTAATAGAGAAGAATTTTATTAAGACAGCACCAACAGAATTAAAGAAAAAAGTGGATGGTCCACAAAGGATGAACTCCCTACAGCTCACATCTATATACTTTCAGTACATTTCGAAGGGTTCATTGAAGTTCACTCATTCATTGTTCAGACAAACAGATACGGAACACCTCACGTTTCAGGCATAGAAAATAGCTGATTTATAAACTCTTATTTTGGGGAGAGATCTTTCCCACCATCTCATGCAGTGATTCCCCCAAACCCAAGGGTAGTCCAAAGCACCAGGGGAAGGTGATTAAAAAAAGAAGGTTTCTAGGTCCCACCCTTGCAGATTCTGATCCGACAGGTCTGCAAAGAAGGCTGGCATGTACATTTTGTCAGCTTTCCCCATTTCTGTCTGTTGATCAGCCACTTTAAGTTTCGACTACCCACGCACTCACTATCAGGAATTGCTTTCAGAGCATTGAGACAACGGGTCCTTCTCTCTCTGGGGTCAAACCAACATGTGGGAGGTGGCGTGGTGGCATGGTGGTGTATACAGAGCAAAGAATTTAGCTTTGACCTCAGCTCAGCCACTCATAGATGGCATGACTACGGGCACCTGAGTTGACCTTTCTGAACCTCACTTTATTTTGTCTCAAGAGAGGATAGTAAGTCGTGCTTACAAAATTGTTGGGAAGACAAGATAATGCATGTTGAGTTACTAAGAGTGCCACGTAGTGATTAAATACGTTCCATACACTGATTTAAGAGAGGTGGAGATGGTGCAGTGAGCATGAGCTGGGATCTGGGGACAGGTGTCCTGAACATCTTTCTCACTTACAAGCTGTGCTAACTTGGGAAATAACACCTTCCTGTGCCCCAGATAACTCACATGTAAGTAGAGAAAAGGACGTATTAATCACTTGTGGATGTTGTAGGACTACAAATCACTTAGAATATTATCTAACACATAGAAAACAGAAACTCATTGTGTGCTGGTCATTCCTATTATTAGCTATCATTAGCTTAACAACAACAATGGAATACTACTCAGCCATAAAAAAAAAGAATGAAATCATGCATTTCCGACAACATGGATGGACTGTGAAGGTATTAAGTTAAGGAAATAAGTCAGAGAAAGACACCTACAACATGTTTTTACTCATAGGTGGAATTTAAAACAAAACACAAACAAATTCATGGAGACAGAGAACACTGGTGGTTATCAGAAGGGAGGAGGGTTGAAGGAGAAAAAAATGGGTGGAGTCAACTGTATGGAGAAAGACGGTAAATAGAATTTTAGTGATGATCAGTTTGTAGTGAACACAGATGTCAAATTACATGTTATAACCCTGAAAGTTATATAATATTATATACCAATTTTACTGCAGTAAAGAAAATAAGAATAACAAATAATGAAAAGTCTCCTGCTCCAGGCAGCTTTTGTCCCTAAATTTGGTAGAGTCTCGGTTCTTTTGAATCCATCAAATTTCACTTTCCTCTAACTTTCATTCATTAGTTTGATCACAATTTCTTTCCTTTGGAGATACACACATACAACTTCCCAGCCATCAATCCTGCAAATATGTGGACACATTTATTGGCTTTCTGTGATCTTTTCCTTTCCTGTGCAAATGTCCCATTTCTTTAATTTCCTCCAGACTCTTGGCAATTCTGATGCCTTCACTGGTAACACTTTCTTGATACATATGGCCCAGAACGGAAAACAAGACTCACAATGTAGTCTGATCAGCACTAAGGACAGCCTAGCATATACTTGGGGAATGACCTCTCCCTGCTATGGAGCTAATTACTAAAACGGTAACTATGGCATGGCCCCTTGTGTTGAGTACAAATTCATTTCAGATCAAATAACTCTTTGCACAAAGCTCTTTACAATTCCAAAAGCATTTTAATATTTCATTTCATTCAATCTCATAACAACCAACAGGAAACATGTATATCGACTTTGAATGAAGTCCATAGAGATAAAGCAATTTGCCTGAAGCCGTGTAGATAGTTTGGATAGAAGATGGTATTGTACATTTTCCATAAGAAAATACTGGCTTTGGGTATGATTTTTTATGAATGGTATTAAAACCAACATCAACTTCTCTGAAAAATGAAAGTTCCCCCTACTGCTTCAATTTACAAAACTAGCAATAGCCTAGTACTTGAAACAGGTAACACTTCCAAGCTAGACCGGTGCATAGGTAAAGGATAATTAGCCAGGGACCTGCGATCCACTCTCCTCACGTTATGACAAGGCTCCGGGAGTAGAAAACCAAGGGGCTGCCCAGCTGATGAGCAGCATTGAGGTGCCAAGAATTGAGGGTGTTTGAAAGACTTGACAGCTACTTACAGGATGGTAGCTAGACAGACAACAAAGCCTCCTTGCCTACTGCAGTGTCAAAGAGTCCCAGATCAGTTGCCATCACATTGTACAGCTTGGGAAGGTCTTTATGTGGGGCCGCTGTGGGAAAAGCTATTGCAGGTGAAAATAATTGCCAACTGCCCAACACACGACCTCTTTATGCATACGCATTGTTTGGGATGAGGTGCCGTAGGTATCATGAGTTCCATGAATTCCATGGGGAAAAAGAAATCCATAGAAAGTGGAATCAGTAACCCACCAAACAGTAAATTTAAGGAAAATCTTGCTAGAACTCTTTTTTCTCTACAAAAGACAAGATCCATGCAATCCCGTAAGAGCACTTAACTCCAGAAAGCCTGAAAGGTTTCTTCTTCCATCATCGACCCTATAATTCAAATTTGCAGAGCTCATTCCAGCATTCACCTGGAATGGGGAGGAGATAAGTCAATTTCCATCATCCCTTTTTCCCGCCCTTTCCTTTTTGGAAGGCAACCTATGCTGGGATAGAATAAGAGATTTGAGCACAATGTTTATACAATTTTGACAACTCAAAAGAAGGAATAAGCAGATAATTATACTCATTATTCATTCCTAGGCTCCTGTACGTTTCCAACTTGAGTTCAGATGCAGATAAATATTCAAATATCTATTGAGCATTAGCCACTGCTAGTATTGTGAAATATGTACAGAGCTATAAAGAATAATATTTTATTATACCTAATTTACAAATGAGGAAATGACCTTGGAGAAATGTGTGACTTACTCAAGTTCCAATAGTAGCAAATCCTAGAGATAGAATTGCAACTCAGTTTTCCTGGTTTAAAAAAATCAGTGCCCTTCCCTCTCCTTTTCAGTTTAGACTTTACAATCTATCATTTCAAAAATTCTGCCAACACCCAAGATTCCCTGACCTTCTGTTCTTTCATTGCACCCATTCAACCAACCGCTCACCCAATCACAAGCTCCATCTCCCCAGTGCCTGCCTGAGTTTCAGATTCCCACTACAGAAAGTCATCTAACAGACTAGGTCTACCTTAAACCAGAAATCATCTATCTAAAGTGAGACCTCACCCCATCTAGCAATCCTTTTATACTTCTCTGGAAAAACCCCTCCCCTATTCTGCTCAAAGATGGCTTCAATCTTCACTTTCCTTAGACCTCCAAACCTTTTCCCCTCACTCTCAGCAGAAAACCTGATTTGAATATGCAGTGAACTAGAAGACATGAGACAGGATCGCCCATGTCTTTCTGTTGTGAAACATATGAGTCCACCTTCATTCTTACCTACTTTCTTTTCCTTAAACGTTGACCATATCATGTCTTCCTTGGAACCCTTGCCCTACAGGCCTCTCTAGAACATAATTCCTTATCTTTTCCTTCCCTTTGTGTGTATGCAACTTCTGACTGTCAAACTTTTCAACATTCTCCAGTATTTTTCCTTTAAAAAAATAAAAATCACCTTGACCAAAATCCTCCCCACCCCAGCTGTTGTCGTATTTCTCTCCTGACTTTTAGCCGAATTCCTAAAATGAATAGTCCATCATAAATGTCTGTTCTCTCACCTCCCACCCATCTCTCATCATCACACTCCACACTGCTTCCTGCCTGACTTTCCCACAAGCATCTCTCCCTGATGTCAACAGTCAGCCCCAGGTTGCTAAATCCAAAAGGCTCTGCCTGTCTCCCTCCTACTTGATCTCACAGCATCATTTCGACTTGTTGTGCATGCCCTTCTAGAAACATTCTCAGTCCTTGGTTACCATGACACCAGTGTCTACTGGTTTTCTTCCAATTCCTCCTTCTATTTCCTATTCTTCAGGCTCTCCTTCTTTAATTCTAGCCACTCAGTGTGAATCCAGTAAGCTCAGGTCTAGGTATTGGTATTCTTTGCTCTCCATAGGATATGGAATTCAAGCCTTAAGCTTAAATTATCATCTCTATGCAAATGAATCATATATGTAAATCTCCATCCTACACTGTACTTTTAATTCCTTATCTTGACTTGCTTCAGTACTTCAAGATCACTTACAACAGAGGTATCAAAACTGCGGCCCGTAGGCCAACTGCAGTCCACAATACATTGTTAACTGGCCCACAGCAAATTCCAAAAATATATTTAGTTTACTTAAATAAACTGGGGGGGGGGGGGCAATAAGTACTTCACCTCGAGTGAGGGGCCCGGCTGTTTGTGTATTTTACTGCATATGGTCCTTGGTGAAAAACGTTGAAAACAGTTTGGGCACTCCTAACTTAACAATTTAGCATTTATAATTTTAGATACTTTTTAAGAAAAAGACTCATATGCATTGACTCATAATAAAGCAATGTATTTTTATACTCTTATTACCCCCAAAGAAGGAATGAGTGCTCCAGGTGAAGGAGCTTCTCCAAGGCCAATCAGAAGATAAGTGACAGGCATGGGATTTGAACTTGGGCATGGATGGAGAGCCTTGCTCCTAACTCATGTCCTGCCTCCCTGTAAGCTACACGCAGCCAGAGATGAGTCTGCTTTTGCTCACTATTGTTTCCTCAGAGATGAGAGAAGCACGTGGCGGAGATTCAAGAAGTGTTTGTGGAATAAACGAACGGAGCAAAGAACGACCTTCACATGATGACTTTGTTTGAAGAGACCGTCTGTAGAAACGCTCCAGCATCTTCAGTGCGAGGTCTCTCAAGGAATCAATCACCAAGATAATATTTCAGAACAGGCTTTAAGGGGTTTAAGCTACAATATCCTACCCGAAGAGATTGAGGTATAGATAGATGAATGAAGTGTCCCCAAACACAAAGAAGCTCGATGACCTTACAAAAAAGGGCGTAGAACATGCAGCTAGAAAGTAATTGCAATTACGACAGCACTAGACTTGTTTTACAAAAATAACATCAAATTATGTATTCTCATTGACTGACAGCACTACTGAAATAGGGTCAGTCTGACCCACTGTTACCAACTTCATCTGATGAACGGCAAGTCTGATCACACTAGATACCTAACAGTTCAGTTCCATGCTGCTTATGACCTGACTGCAGGTAAGTCTTTAGGACCTACCATATAAAAATATAGATATTTCTCCTGTAACACCGATGACTTATAAATATTTCCATAAGTTCAGTGTGACAGTTCAACTGTGCTTTAATTGCACACCACTTTACCATTCCACAGAGTTAGAATCAATACAAAATAGGCCAACATCTTTGAGAGATATAAAAACACTTATGAAAAAAATAAACTGACTCCCTAAATATAAACATGGCCTATTTTCCCACCAAAATATTGTACCATCTATGTAATATGCATAATGAAACAGAAAATCGGATGTCTCCTTCACAAGGAGAATACAGATTTCAGTCAGCGATATTGATTAGCACATAGAGTGAAATTACATAGTGTGTATTACCAGGTGAGTTATCTGGTTTTGAGTCTAAAAAATGAAAAATTCATTGCTTATGCCTATTTTGGTATCATAGGGACAGTTCTGAATGTAAATGGTGTAAAAATTCCTCACTGAATAAATAGGTTTTACAATGCACCTTCTCGTCTTCAGAGTACCTGTCATGCTGAAGTGTCAGGCTATGTTCAGGCGACTATTTCTGGATTTAGGGGATGAGCAGGGACAGGAAACAGAATAAAGATGATCATTTCTTTTCCTTGACCCTCTCCTTCTCTCAAGGACATTTCTCCACCCTGAAACATGATCAGATGTGGGTTAAGATAAAAATCAAGTGATTTCCAAGACATGAAATAAAACCACAGATGACAAACCTCAGCATCATACCCAGGTAGCTACAAAGAGCACATAGGGGGTAATTGAAAAGAAAATAGTAACAAATACAATAGATTTTAAAAGCTACCTTAAAAAAAAAATCTATGCTGGTGGCTTTTCTCATTTGAATAAATTTTGAGATATGTCTCCCAAACACAAAAGAATTTAAACATATAAGGAGATCCTTTCAGAGGTTTATATACAGTCAGGGCACTGTTTTCATTTATGGACATTGCAGGTTTCCAAATTTACCAGAAAACAAGAAGATATTTTCTTAAGTGTATTTTGTTTCTAAAAAAGAGCTCTTGCAAAAAAAAAAAAAAGAAGAAGGAAAAAAAGGAAGAGACATAACTTCTTTTTCTTTTTGTTTTGAGTAGATTTTTGAGTTTTATTGAAATCTTACATGAACAAGTAATTTAAAATATAATCCCATCAGAGAACAAATCATCACGGCTTTAATGTTTAAGCCAAATAAATTTTGTAAGGGAGATTTCAAAATGGTGGGAAGTTATAACAATTTAAAAACAGTTAACCTGCTTCTAGGAATGCAAAACATACAATCATAGGTTATTTTCAATACAAGAAAACTTAAAGTTGTTTGCTTTAATTTCTTAAAACTACTAAGACAAAGCACTAGCTTGTATTTTTATTTACAGCATACTCCATACTCCTCTGTAATCTATCTCAAATCCAAAAAAATGAAACTGTCCAAAACCAAAGGTTCTGCAAAATCATGATTTAACAGTGTGCTCAGCTTGTTTTGAAGCTAAAATGATGCCTGAAATGATAAAAGCATTGTAACCCCCAGGAAAGCAAACTATAGTCTTACTCAGTCCATTCCACCCAGGCCAACGTGCACATAGCTGCCACCAGAGGGAGGCAACACAGCTAAAAAATGGCCCCAGTGAAAGAGAGAGAGGGAGAGAGAGGGAAAGAGAGGGAGAGAGGAGTCACATGAGAAGCTAGTTTTGACTGATTTTTCATCTTTGTCTCAGTTACTTGATGGTTGTCCGGAAAACAGTTCTAATCTTTACTTGCAAATAAAATTTAAAAACTGAAGTATGAGTGTGATGTGAAATTTGGGATGATAAGCAGATTTAAAATACTGAGATTGATAAGGGGAGGACCATCTGTTCGAAATCAGATCACATTACTCATCCTTCCTTAGCTACACCCTCACAATCAACTGCAGTGCAAGGACCCCAGTCCTCAGGAGTACTGTGGTGTGTCTAACAAGGTTCATCTTCTAAAATACTACGTGGAAATGGCAGGTCTGCTCTCGAAACACTCAAGTAATAGGGCAAGGAAGAAGACACATGACTGGGCAGACACTTAACGTGATGTGGATTACCAGTGGGCCGCGTCTCCTCCAACACCTTTCTACCAGTTTCCTGACAATTAAAATTTTATAATGATGAACCAGTCCCTGTGGATAAAATGCTACCCTCTCTAGACAGGCCAATATTCTTGGCAGACATTCTAAATCACGAAGTGTATCAGACCATTTCCAAAAGCCAGTGTGGCTGAATGGCTAGGTTACTCTGTGCCCGATACCGTGCAAGACCCTTGTGATGCAAGGTGAACAAGGCAAAGTCTCTATAGTCAGGAAGGTGGTATGTTTAAAAACCAAGACAGAAAAAAACGATCAAATAAAAACTACAAACCGGAAGTTAGAAAAAAATAAGATGGTGAGCCATGTCATGAAGGACCTATCAAAGGGTCCTGAAGAATATTGGGAGGCTGTGGATATGGGTTTGGATATGGTGGTCATGGATCTTGGAGAATGGGATTCCCAAAGAATGAGGAATCATTACGGATGGGGGACCCCGGACAAGGGAGGGCACTGCATGGGAGGACAGCGGCTAACACAATAGGCTGAGTAATAGCAGACACAAAGGGGGAAGGGAAGAAGAGTCGGATTTCTTCCAAGAACTGAAAGACCAATGTGGCTGGAGACATTCTGTGAGGAATGGGGTGACTGGAGGAAGACCAAGGTTTCTGTTGGGCCTGGACAAGCAAAGCCTTGTGGTTTTGGCAAGCCATTCTTATTCTTAGGGCAATAGAAAGCCTACGATCAATGGGCCAGAGCAAGGAGAGTATGGTGAGGGGAGGTGAAGATCAAAAGGGATGACCTGAATCCATACAGCAAGATGTTGAAAGAACATTTGGGGGAGAGAAAAGAATGATGACGGAGAACGGGACATTTTATCAAGAAAAGGAGCTTGGGGAGGAAAAGCAAGGTCCGAACTACTCCTGTCAGAATTTTCTCTTCAAGTGTCGTGTTTCAGAAAGCCTCCCAAATGTACCCCCCAGCACACACATTTTTTTCCAGCTGTCGCAAATTCTCTTTAGAAATAGATGATGTGTGAATAATAAACAAATGCAAGAAATACAGTTTTTACTAAACAAGAACTTTGATGACAAAGTGAGATACCCATGCTAGGTAAAGACAGCCATGTAATTAATTTGAAGGGTCTCGCCCCTTCTGTGAGCAGGGACGCCTGCCACCCTGCTTAGCATAATGTCCCTTCCATTGGGAAAGGCGCAGACCACCCGCTGTTCCCTAGCAAGTAAATTGGACCCTACCTATAAATTATTCTATGTGGTGAAGAAAAGCATTGGCTTTTTTTCTTTTTTTCTTTTCTGAAGCTATAAGCACAGGCTGGCAAACCACCATAGATAATTTGAAAAAGCAGCTTTCAGTGACCCTAGTGACAAAAACATTGCTAGGGCAGTCCAGGGATTGTTGGGGCTGCATCATTCATGAGTGGCTGTGTTGTGTCCCCTGAGCACAGGGATGGGGGCTGCTGTCCAGGCTGTGGCAGGTGAGGGTGGGCCCCCCTCGAGGGGTGCAGGAGCTCGTGCAGTCTCTGCTTCTGTCTGAAACCCGCTCACACACTTTAAGACTAAAGTCTCCTCACAAGCAGTGAAATGGTCTTTTGGGGAAACTCATGGGTATGGAAACTGGGTATTTAGGGTCAAGACTTAATGACGTGAATTCCCACCTGAAACAGCTGCCTCCCTTAGCTACCTTTGGGTGTCGCTAAGCCCTGACCCTGGTGTTTCCTCAGAATGTTCTGTCCCTCTGACTCTCTTGCTCACTCTTCAGGGAAGTTAGAGAATGGGGAAAAAAAAAATCTCAAAACTTATGGGAGTTCCTGAAGGAGCTGAAACTAACCACAGTACCACCGTCAGATCTGCAACCCACCCCCTCC
Organism: Rhinolophus ferrumequinum; assembly: GCF_004115265.2. Classification (NCBI taxonomy): domain Eukaryota; kingdom Metazoa; phylum Chordata; class Mammalia; order Chiroptera; family Rhinolophidae; genus Rhinolophus; species Rhinolophus ferrumequinum. The sequence goes on from NC_046289.1 coordinate 15,241,313, forward strand.
CATCAGGGCAAGGTGTGCACAGGGTCAGGGGCGTGACTGTGGGAGCGTGGATGGCCCCGTCTCTGTGATGATCTGAGTAACCAGGTTCCAGTGTTTCCTGCCCCAAACCTTCTCCCAGTGCCTGTGTGGGCTTCTCCACTGGGCCTGTCCTCCTGTGGTTCTGACACCTCTAGCCCATTTATCTGGGGACGGGAGAGTGCAGATCAGGTGTGTGTCGTGCAAGGCCCTAAACTTAGGGTTCAGGAAGGAACCCCTGGGGGAAGAGAAGAGGCTGGGAACTAGTTCTCTCTGTACTGCCACTTTCCACGCAGATCTTGGTAGAGTTTGAGAATTCTAAAGTCAAACCTGCCTGGCCTTCCAGGACATTCTGAAAAGCAGATCAGTTATAGGCTAACTATGCACACTTTTAAAATAATTTGTTAATAAGATTTAAAACTTTTGAAAGATTAGAGCTGTGGTGGGCCTTGTCAGGTCTGCTAATGGCAGTGACTCTTCACCTGACGACTTACTGAATAAATAGAAACAGCACCATGAAATTTTATCTCCTAAGCATATCTCCAGGGTGAAAGAAATATAAAAATTTTAAGAAACGTATTAATAACACAAGTATTGGTAGAATTGCTAATTTAAGAAACATAGCAAAAAATCATTCATTCATTCATTCATTCATTGTTGAGTGCCCACTACATGACAGGTTTTTATAGACTGAACTGTGCCCCCCAAAACTTATCAGTTGAAGTCCTAGTCCCCAATACCTCAGAATGTGACCCTACGTGAAGATGGGGTCTCTAGTGTCAAGTTAAAATGATGCATTAGGGTAGGCCCTAATCCAATATGACTGGTGTCCTTCTAAAAATACAGAAATACACTCACTTCAGTAGTTCATCATAGAATGGAAAAGAAAGATATGCCACAACTAAATGTAAGACAAAGTGATTAAGAAGCAGCTCACTTACATCCAACTCTCGTAGCAGGACTGAAAAGCAGACTTGTTTGTAAACTGAAGGAAAGACTTTCTTCTGAATGCCTACTTGGAAGCTAAGTTCAGCTTCCAGACTTCCCAAAAGTATTTCTTATTCTTGGGGCTGAAAACCTTCTATCCCCAGGTAAGGTGGTCAAACCTCCAGTGTTTCCAAGAATCCATCTACCCCTTACTTTTCAGGCCAATGAATAATGACTTCACACTTTCAATGACAATCCACTAACAAAAAATGAAAATTGCTAGGTGGTTATTAAGAAAAGTATTAATAAGAACAAAAGCATTAATTAGAACAACTTCTCAGACTCATTTTTAAAATCACTGATGTGCTTCAATTCTTCACAGAGTCCTCCACTTCAGTAACTCCCAAATCTAGGCATCTGTCTCAGAGGGAAGCATCCATGGGAGAAGGGAACAGACTCCCAGGTGAAAGCTTACCCCAACCCCATACTATAATGAGTCAAGCCCACTCTAACTAACATAGCCCCCTGATATCTTGGGTTGGGGAGAACACTACCACCTGAAATACAATAGATTGTGCATTCTCAGTGAGGGCGTAGCACCCCCAGGGGAATAAAAATCAGGACTTGGGGAAAGAAGGAGAACACCTTAGATATGAGAGTTGACAGCCCTCCAAGTGGTCACGGTACATAAAGAGATATGCAGTATTATTTATGGTATTAAAATGTCATAAGTGAAGGGGATCTTTGGGGAATAAAAAGCAACCTCTTTAGAAGGGGCCAAGGAGGAAAAGAAGTTTGAGAAACGCTGCCATAGCCTACCAAGCACAGCAGTGAGGATAATAGCTAACATGTGCTGAGTGCCGTGTGACATTGTGAAACGCACAATGTCACATGCTTGAGATCTGCCAACTCATTTAATTCTCATGGCAGCCTTCAGAGAGAGGTATTATTATTATTATCATCATTATCATTATTATATTACCATTTTAGTGTTGTAGAAACTGAATCATAAAGTGTCTAAGTCATTTTCTCAAGATTACACAGCTTAGATATATAGTAGCCGGCATACATAGGCAGCAGTAAGGTCTTTACCAATACTCCACCTGATCAATATATGAGAAAGTACTGTGTTCTAGCAGCTACGCAGGGTTTCTTCTAGCACCTTCACACATGTTCTTGACTGTCGAACTCTATGCCTACCAAAAGCTCCAAACCATATTATGCCAGTCATGCTTTTATACTGTAATTATATCATGAGAACAAATATTTTGTCAAGTAATGAAATTAGAGTACAAAAAGGGAGTAATTCATATGGAAAACCTAGTTGAATGGCTTAGAAAAACATTGATGGCAAGTCAGTTAAATTTGCTGGCAAATTGGGTGGGGAATGGACAAGGCAGCCTCTTAAAGATCCATTAGGATTCTACATGCAAATTACTCTCCAAGTGTTGAAATGTTTTCATTCTAACACAAGAAAGTGAATGGGAATCAGAATTTGGTGAAGAGTATCAATTCAATCACTGGTTCCCAATGCAGACGAAAACCTGGGCAAATTCAAAAGCTTGGCAAATTCATGTCCACTTACAATTTTGTGTGTGTATAAGTTATTAGTGAATATTTTTAGGATTTCTTAATTTAACTGAAATAACTTCCCAATTATGTGTGATTGATATTAGATAACTTGTACACAATGCAAATTTTCAAACGTGTATCCCAGTTGTATCAGCCTTAAGACCTGGAAACCCTGTGACTTATTATTGAGGCCAAACCCCAGGCTAAAGTGATGAGCACATCCAATCCTGAGAGCTACCATTACCGAAATAAATAACGCTCCATATTTCTGAGTTATCAAAAGCAAAATGTACCTGAGAGAAAAAACAAACACTGGACTCCGGAAACTCTTTCTTGACAAGAGAGAGAGACATACAGAAAGAGATAGAGATGATATAAAGAGAAAGGGAGAGAAAGAGAGAAGGAGATAGGGAAAAAAGGGAGGAAAGAGAGGGGAGGAAAGAAGGAAGAGAAAAGTGGGTAGGTTTAAATAGAATACCATGGAAATGCTTGGGATGATATTAAAGGAAAAGATGAAATAACGTAGTTGAAGTCCGGCATTTCTGACTACCTGAATTTTTACTTATCAGGTGCACTATAGTTCGGCCCCAAAGGCTATGGATTCTTAGTGGTGTCTTCTTTGTGACCTGTGATGATTCTGAACCTTCCCAGTAAAAGAACCACGTCTTTGCTAACCAACACTGCCAGCAGAGGAGGCTGGGAAGGCCACTGCAGGGCCTTGTCTTCACATTTTCTTTCCTAATCCCCACATTCCATCGCTCCATGCAAACACAGCAGGAAAGACTAATTTCTTCCCATTTTCTAAGCTCGCTTTGAAGACATTTCTCTAGCACTGCTCTGATCTGAAGCTATTCAGAGCAATTTAGTTTATCTGCACCCTCTTATTCCCTCTACCATTAGTCCAATTTCAAAAACAGTAAGAACCAAAAAAAAAATGTCTTCTCAGTTTTAAAAACAATCCTTTGTCTTATTTATCTTGCTCCTAATGTTTTTGTTGTTTTTTTTTCCCTCCCTTTTTAGTGCAGTTTTTCGGCGATCTCTCAACTTCTTCACCCACAGCAATTTGTGCAAACAAATGCTGCCCACAGCCATCATTAATCCTTAAAATGTGACCTACTGTGAATAATAATGTTCAAAGACTTGGGCTTCTTTGTGAGAGATCAAAAAAAGTCAAAGATATAACTGAGTTCTTGAAAAATTTACAATTTAGTTGGGTAAATAAAATACCCACATTAGAGATCACCAGGCAACAGATAAACATGTGGAAAAAACATAAAACAAGGTATAATTAAAGGAGGGCCTGGGTAAAAGTTTGGAAACATCTCACTCCTGAAAGGTCCACTCATACAGGCATATTACTTAACATACCTGAGCGTCATATCACGCCTCTTTATGGAAAGAGACGGATTCAATTATACCTAAGCTCCTTTCCAATTTTAAATAACTGATAGTTTTCCAACCCACCCCAACCCCAGCCCCCCAAACAACAAAAAACTCCACAAGAAATGTCTTTTTAAAACTAACAAGATGAGGTGGGATTAATTTAGAAAGGATAGCATTTGAAGTTCTTGAGTTTACAGAAATATATTAAAGAAAGTAATACATGCAGGCTTCACCAAACGCAGTACATTTTGGCACGTCAAAATGGTGCCATCAAGATAGAATGAAAAGCTATTCATTTTGTTACCCAGAAAGCCACACAATTTTAACCTGTGAAGTTTTCTCTTTGCTCAACCCAGGTCTCAGTTACAGACGGAGATCCGACAAAAAAGAACAGAGAGGAAAAAATAAAGACGGAACCCCTTCATCTTCACTGAGAAGTTCTTTATCTGTCCTTATCTTGTCCTCAGCGGAAAGCGTCACTCATCAATGAACAGTTAAGACAGGGTCATTCTTTATATGTTGTTTTGAGCTGATCAGTCAATGTCATCATTCTAGAAACCATTATGACACAAGTCTTTTTTTTCCTCCTTTAATAATAAATGCCCCAAACCTCAACTTTCCTCTTCTTCAAGGGAAGGGGCCTCCATCTGCTGTTCTCTGGCGTTTATATCATTGAACAACTGCAGCAGTTACCAAGTAAGCACTAAGTGAAGGGCTCCGTCGTAACTGATTTTAGGAAATTCAGAAATACATCAGTTCAAGTCCTTGCCCTCATGTTCCTTAGGAGAGAGGAAGACAAAGAAGATGGGTAGATAAATAACTGAAGGCAGAAGGTCATAAATGTCATAAATAGAGGTATCTACAAAATTATACCGAGGCAGAAAAGAGAAGGAATATTTGGGAAGATCTGAAAGATTTGAAAAGAAAGTGGCACTTGAGTTATACAGAAGAAAATTACCTCAAGACCTCTCCCAACCCCTCAAAATAAACCAAGAAGAGAGATGATCATTATTAATCTGGGGTGATGGCAGATTTTTTCTGCAATATGTCTTCCAAATGGTTATTAGTTTTATTTTATACAAGAATGAAGAGTCCCCACGCAGAATTCTCATGCATCAAAGGATACACCACCCACTTACGATCTTCTAGCAACTTGGTTCCTAATAAATAAATAGCCAGATTCATTCAGCTACCAGGAAAATAGGTCACTGGAGTGGAAACAAAAGGTTCCCCAAACCAAATTACACCTGCCTTTTCCATTTCGTACTTCATAAGGGAACATTTGCCAAATCATTGTTTTCTGTACTGAATGTAGAGCCCCCTTAAGCGACTCTCGCTCTGGAAACTCTAACTTGGCTTTGAGCAAACCCTGACTAAGACAGAGAGAGCACAGGATGTAATCAATCCTGATTTCTCCAATTTGTCCTCCAAGGCTACAGAGTGCTTTAATGACATCAGAAGTGCCATCTCACCTTCCAATGGAGAAGATGGGTAGGGAGAGGAGCCGGGAGCATACCAGGAATGATTCTGCAATAGTAACTCCAAATCGGAGCCCAGGGAATAGGTTGTTTCAGCAAGAAGCTAACACTGAGAAACTGAAATAAATGCATCCTCACCAGAAAAGACAGTTGTGTTAGGATGGAGCAAACATAAATAAATAAATAAACCCTCAAGGCAGAAAGAAGGTAGTTATATATGTGTTTTCGTGTATATACATATACATGACATTTTTATATGCAATTACAGGATAATGTGTGTTTTAAATATATACATATATATATACATATATATATATACACACACATACATATACACTATATATATGTAAAATACACACACACACACACACACACACATACATTTATACCTACAAAACACATTTCACTACCCTTTACTATAAAGTAAGTATGTAATGACAAATTTTAGTTGTTATTTTTTAAGTGTCTATTGTGAAAAGGACCTTTACTCCACACAGACCAAGAAGCATTGTTTGTCATAGTCAATGAACCCTTCTACCTGACCTCCAGGAGCAAACACTTGTATAACTTGGTATTCAAAACATTCCATGGTGGACTCAGGGACAAATCTCCCATTTCTGAGTACTATATGCTGGATATAGAGCAATTCTTCTGCTAGTTCTGTTTTGTAGACATCTACCTCTCTTTGGCTTTACCAATAATAACAGTAATTACTAAAGATCTAATATTTGCATAGAATTTACAAAGTATTCACCTATACATCTCAACGAGGCAAGTTTTTATTGTTGGTCCCATTTTATAAGAGACAAAATTGACGCTCAAGCAGTTCCATAGATTTGCTCAAGCTTACCTAGGCAGTGGGTAGCAGAGCTGGGGTTTAAGTCCAAGTGTTCTGATTCCAGGGCTTGTGCTCCTTCCTTTGGGGTGATAAGTTCTTTATGGCTTTTCTTCCCAGGCCACTAATCCACTGCAGCTTGCCATTCACCAGCAGCTAGGACGGCCTGCTGTCTTCTGTTATCCAGAGGCCAGCCGTCTCTTTGGGGAGCTGGTGATGTTGGGCATAATTTTAGTCCTGGCAGCCTGGCTGTGCTCCAAGACCTCTTTATTAGGATCACGCTGCGTCATTTAAAGTTCAAAGGGGCTTGTAAACAATGCTGACAAAATGGCTCAACAATGGTCTATGAGTCCATGGCCATTCAAGTTGGCCCTGATGGGTCGGAACTGCCAGTTTACTGCCTACCCTGGGCCACTTGCTGTCAGTTGGTCTCTTCCGCATTTCGCTTCCCTTCAATCTCATCCTACAATTCCTTCAGCACTTCAGCCTCTACCTCTGCATCCTCAGAGCCTTCGCCCCTGCCTGGCCTTCAGCTGAAACTTCTTCTTTATGAAGTTAACCTGTGTTCCTCCTTCAACCTCTTCCTCACCCTCCTGCCTACTAGGAGACATATAGCTTCCATTTGATTCCACGGTTTTTAATATATAAAACGGGGGCAACATCTATCTTTGTGGAGTGATAAGACTAAATTAGTCATTCAACAAACATCTACTAAGCACCTGGACGGGATAAGGTGTGCAGCATGTGCATAAGTCAAGGACTTGACCCCAAACTTGGTCTCCCCGATAACAAAGATGATCAGGTCCTCTTTGGCAGCACAGAGTCTACCAAGCTCCCACTCCATCTCTCTCCCTGCATTCATGTAAATGACATTATCTCTATGTCTTACCCTCTGGCTCCTCTTAATCCATCTTACACTATTCTGAAATATTTTTGAAACTTCTCTCTAAAAAGTCCACAATATGATTTCAAAAATCCAAAATCCAATGGTCTCTTTCAACCTTCCTTCACGCTGACCTCTCTACAAGGACTGATACTCTGGACCACTTTTCCTTTCCCTAAACTCTCCCTTCCATCAGTTTCTCTGATATCCTGCCAGTCTTCCTCTTACTTTTCTGACCATATCTGTTTTCTTCTCAACCCCTCACCACGGACAGTCCTCACAGTTCCATCCTCATGCACCTTCTCTTCCATACGTGATGAAATGCTGCTGCTTTCATCTTACAAAGCTGGATCCCAAACCTTCAAACCAGTTCCAACATCTGATCTGAAATTCAGTCCTGTGTTTCTACAACTGTGGATATTAACAGCCACACATCCATCTGGAACTTCAAACCAAATTTCTCAGGCCCTTCTGACTTCTCCATTCTAACTAGGGGCACTGACATCCTCTCAGTCACTCCCAGTAAAGGAGTTACCATTTCTCTTATGTCCTCCTAACCTACCACCCAAATGAGTCATTAGTGACGTCAATTCTTTCTTCACAACTCCCTCTCCATATATTTACTGCTTCCCCCATAAATAAGCTGACATGCACTCGCCCCATACCTCATTGTCTCTCTTGTCTAATCACCCTGAACTACTTGTGGATAAACATCCTGAAAGTATCATTGTATGGCCCTACTCAAAATTTTATTTGTACTGCCTGTGAGGATAATGCCATTTAAACTTTTCTATTGCTGGATGCAGCCTATCTTTTTATTTGAGTCTTGGATTTAAATCTCAGATTTGCCCCTTCCTAGCTGTGTGACCTTGAGGAAGTTACTTAATCTTCCTGTGACCTGGTTTCCTCATTTATAAAATACAAATGCATTTGTTAACTCACTGATGAAAGGACGAATGAATGAATGATTAAACTAAATGCCTAAGGTGCTATGTAAGAAAGAGACGATAAATTTGTTGTGCTTGGTATTTTAAACCTACTTGGTAAGTCTTCAACTTTAATTATTTAACTTTGCTAGTCCAAAGTGGTACATAGAAGGGGGAAACATAGAAGCTTCACAATTAGAGAAACCAGTGTTCGATTCCTTAATAGTCTAATGGATAGCCATATGACATTGCGAAATTCATTCAACTTCACTGAGTCAAGGTTTTCTTTTGGTAAATAGGAATAATGATACCTACTTTAGAGGGTTACTTTAAAAATTGGGAGTAGCAGCATGTTGTATCTATGGTGGCCATTGGGCCACCAACCCAATGGTATTTATTAAGATATTCTTGAGAATGATCTGGGAAGGTAGCGGCCAGAACACAGCCAACTGTGACATTATTTTTAGCTCATTGGGTCAAAAGTGTTTCATGGGACCAAAAGCTATTTGCATTTGTCAACTGAATTTAAAACAAATGAATAAAAAAATTCACGTTATTTCATCCTAATGCATAGCTGCATAAAATATGCTGTATATGATTAAATCAACTACTCAACACTACTCTTTAAAGAGAGGCTGTCTCAATAGTAGAAAGCAGTGAATCCATGGATTCCAGAGACCTGAGTCTTGGTCTGAGTTTTGTCACTAACTAAATGTGTGGCCTTGGGGAAAGTAATTTCATTTCTCAGGCTTGAGTATTAAAACCATAATGGGAAGATGGTTTTTATAATGCCTAAGGTCTCTTTCAACTTGAAAACCCCCTGAGTTCCAAGAATGGAGTGCCACCTATTGGGTCCAATTGAGAAGTGGCTTAAGAGTTTAAGAACTTCTCAGAGCATCTGAATGTTAAAGTTATTTAATTTCCCTGAGTCATCAGAAGCCAGCCAAGACTTACGATGAATAGGGTAGAAACAAAGTGTTGAGAGGATGACACAGAAGACTTGGTTTCCTGCATCTGCTTCCAGTATCTGGTTTACAGTAACTATCACTTGTACATTGCAAACCAAAACCATTTGAAAATCTAAGCAAGTTTAGAGTTCCAGTATAATGCCTTTACTCAATTAAAACAAACAAAAAACAAACAAACAAACAAACAAAACACCTGTTTAATTCCAAGATGAATAAACGTAGTCAGACTTGTGTACACAGTTCATCAATGGCAGACTTGTGTCCATTTTCTCTGCCATTGATGAACTGTGGACAGATATTAAGCAAATTACTTAACTTCTTTAATCCAAACATTCCTTACAACACGGTTGTAAAGATTAAATGAGGGCCCTCATGCAAAACCTTCACTTAGTAAATGGCTTGAATGGAGTGAAAAATGGTGATCATTATTTTCATCATTAGACTTAGGTTGTGTCTATCTGAAGTAACTAGATTAACCATTTTGAGTGAAACAACTGAAGTGAAATAGTGACGAGTGTAGACAAGCCATTAAAGAGAGTTTAAAACTGAGCAGATCAAGGATTTATTTCCCAACTACAGGCGATTATGTTTATGACTGTAAATAAGTTAATTTTGCTGGTGTAAAAAAATACCAAGAGAGCATATCGTCTCTACAGTCCCACTCGGCAGTAACATCCTCTCCGTCAGTATATAATTTTAAGGCACACATCTTACTATATAACTCACTAAGGCCTTTACGTTTCTGCACAGGCAGAGATGACGGAACTGTAGAGAAGCATGGGGTCTCTGTCAACAGACCAGACTTCTCACACGTTTTTTTAAACCTTCTGAATATCTTTAAGTCAACTGTACTTTGTTATTTCTGGTATTAAGCTTTTAACTATGAAAATAGTGCAGCTTAAGAAAAAATAATCTCAGAGAGTTTGGTCATTTAGCTGGGAATGGCAGCCAGCAAAATCTAATAAAATAAATAAAAAAGACAAACTTATAATGGCACCTCTGTGATGTCTTTTACCGTAAAGAAATCAAGTATCTCCTAATTGCTCATCCCATTTACTCACATATTACTCTCGGTTAATAACAGACCATGTAGTGAGTAATTTGTATAAATGTAGTTCATGCCTAAATAGCTAATATTTCTCTTCATCTTTCTTTCATGCCTTGACACATCTTCTCTCATTTTCCAGCTCCTTGAACTACATTTTTCCTTATTATATTTTAATTGACTTTTCATATTAAATTTTGCTTGAAAGGATGATTTGAGTTTAAAAGCACCAAAGTAGTCATACCTTCTGAGCAAAGTCTTATGTCATGTTTAATTTGATCCAAATTTTGATAGCAAACTCTGGCTTTCTTCTTTATTTTTTCCTATCAACACAATACAATCTAATAAAGGCATAGCTAAAAATAATAGAGAGAAGAAATAGTCTCTGTCATTCAAACACTCTGATTTCACCTTGATTTTCTCTATCATGAAACTCTGTCATTTTTAAATGTTTGCTTGCTTTCTTAGAATCAAATCGTTAAAAGCCATATGCTATTTCCAAGCTCTGCATTCTCATTACCATTTAAAGTGTGCTTAAAATCAATTGAAAGTCAACACATCACATAACAAGGCACAGCTAGCATGTTCTGATCTGTGCAGTTGCATGGTAACTGCTCTCCTATGAAACATCTGAATTCTCCCAGGTACCACGGTGATAGGCAGAAAGAGTTTAAACAATGAAAATAAAAAAATAAAAAAATAAAAAAATAAAAAAAAAACAAGATGGAAGAAGGAAAAAAAAAAAGAAAAAAGATAAAAAAAGTCTTTCAAAAGATGATGGGTTCAGTTACTTTAGAATTTCTAAACCTGAAATTATTTTATCTCTTGCACATTGGACAATTCCAGAAAACAAATTCTCACATTGAAGTCCTTTTTCCACATTGAAAAAGAGCAAGTTACTTCAAAAAAAGCCTGCCTTATGTTCGTGTCAATCTCTAGTTTAGTCAATGATTCTACAAGGCACACGCATGACAAACCGCAAACAAAGGTGCTGGAGCTTCTCAAAAAATAAAACCTACATGAAAAGCATGTGTCCAACTGTTTTAATATTTACCAAAAGGCGCGATTCATTTAAGTTTACGTTTCTTGTGAAGATGAGGGCTAGTGGTTACTTAATGGACCCCCACCTAAACCCAGGAGAGCAGGTTCTGTCATTCTCCAGATCTGGGAGAGAAGATAACGTGTGAAAACTAACCACTGAAAAGTTCAGGGGAGCCTTGTTTCCTGGCCCGCGGGTGAGATGCGGCCTCCCAGTCTTGTGCTGGGAGGGAGACTGTTTGTTTGTTGGACACCAGGATTTTAAAAGTCCCTTCCTGAATAGTCAAAAAATGAACTGTAATTTCCTGAGAGATGCAGCCACAATCCTGTCCAAAGATGAATGAAAACGTGCCCAATCCCAAATGCAGAAATCTCAAAGACCTCCAAACCTGCCCCAGGGGACTTGTGCAGTTCGACTCTGAGACAAAGCAAGCAAGGAACATGTTCACCTCTTGCTAGTCAATTGAACCGTTCTAATTCTTCTTCATGGTACCAAGAAAATATGTACGAAGACAGGAAAATACAGCAAATCACAAATGGCCTAAGTTTCTCACCGGGCCTGTTATTTCATATTGAGAACATACTCCCCTACAGAAATAGCTATGCAGTTTACTTCCAGGCTCTTCTATATTAGAACTTCAAAAAAGTTCTGAATATTAATCCTACTGATGACCTTTGAACATGGTAGGTACTTATAACTTGGATAAAATATCCAGGACATTAATTCCTAAGCCCTTTCCGTATATAGTTCAAAAGGTTCTTCCAGAACTTTGAAAGGAATCCATGATTCTCATAGCTATGTGCATATATACACATATGTAATAAACAAGCATAAATACACATTCAAAATGTGTGCCTACACATTTCTTTACATTGTGTCACTAATCCTCACAAAATATGTGCAAGTCATTAATGCTAACCCATTATTGAGATTTAAGAAAAAAAAAATCTAAATTTAAGAAAAGTAAAATAATTTGCTCAAATTCACACAGATTATAAACATCAGCTCTTGAGCCTAGGACTCAAGACCCAGAGTCGTTGTGACATATCACACATTTCTAGTAGTTAATTATTGTGGGTGTTTATAGAACTATTAAGAAAAATTTAGTTCTTATCAGGATTACATAAAAACTGAATGGAGAAGGGCATAGGATCAACTAAAAACGGCTCAGATGGGGACAATTCTAAAGGCTCAAATTCGGAGCTCAGGAACAACTTCGGAGCTCAGGGGACAATTCTAAAGGCTCAACTTCGGAGCTCAGGGGACAATTCTAAAGGCTCAATTTTCTTCGGATTTCAGGAAGAAAATTGTCCAATATTTATTGAGCACCTACTGAAGGAAGAGGGATTTAGGATATGTGATGAAGGGCCAAGTGGGTACCATTTTAAACAGGGCATTTGAGAGGAGACTTGCAGGATGGAGGGAGCTGGGCACATGAATACCTGGGAGAAGCAGCTGGATGAAGTTCTGATCATGTACACACACACGCACACACACAGGCGCCACACACGACACAAATCCCCAGACCTTCCCCAGTTTTAGTGATCATAGCCTATATTTCTCCTCGCCTCCCTTCACTGAGGGCAAACTTGAAATACAGATAAGACTTGGACAAGATCCCTGCACCCATCTTCAGTCACTCCATCACCACCTGCCTTTCCAACCTCCTGTTCAAGTGCCATATCCTTTTACAGACTTGTAAATTTCCTTAGGGTCAAACCTCTGCCTCTTGTGTCTGTGGAATTTCTTTTGTTATTACTCTGCTGTCCCTTCCTTGAGTCAGACGGTTTGTTCCATCTGTCCTCTCCTTTCTGCAGACACCTTTCCCGGGCCTATTCTTATTCTCAGTTAGAAGTTAATATCATCCTATTTTAACAGCTCATTAATATTAGGAGACCCTCTCTAATCAAGATAAATTACTGTAAACTGTATTCTTATCTACAGAAAAGCCCTGGGGATCCTAAAGCAGGAAGCCATGCTGATGGGGAAAAGACAGTGGGCCTGGTGTTTGGGGCAGAACATACAGCCCCATGTGTTTCCTCCCACCAGTCCATGCTTCATGCTCTCAACCACCGGAAGGTGCTCATCTTGGTCATGTCAAGACAAGAGCTTAATCTATTTTCACATGACTGCTGAATTACCGGGGTGTACCAACTGCAAGTTGAATTTTTCTAGAGAAACTGGATTAAGGAGCTTAAATCGAGAGTCGGTTCATTAAAATATTCAGAAGACCACAATTTGAGCAGACTTAAGGTCTCATTATTGTTGAAAACATAAATTTTAGCTTACGTAAATTATTTTACGTAAAAAAATATTTGTGGTCAGCGTCAACAGTTTCATTACTTCTTTACTTAATATTATTTAATAACAATATTTAATCATATACTTAACATGAAACACTATTGTTTTTAGATAAATTTAGGAACACATTAATAACAGACACTTGTGACCTGAATATTCTAAATAAGCAGAGAAATTATGGGATCCACGGTATGTACGGTGAACAGGAATTTTTAAGAGATTATTTTAAAAAATCATATGCAGAGTACCTTTAACACTCAGAGCAAGATGTAAAATTATTTCAATTCAAGAAAAAAAAAAAAAACAGGAAACTAAGACCTACGTAAACAATGCTAAACAACCAAAAGAAATTGTTAGCATTGGCAATGACGTAAAGAGTCCAGGATCTATAAAACATTAATTGGTCCCCATGTAGACTGTAAACACCCAACAGCATCCTTTGGTTCTAGGCCCCAAAAAGTACAAGACATATTTAAAATCCTACCAGCACCATATGAAAGGTATAATAAGTCTTAAATTAACCTACTGGCTGGCCATGAAGCCAGGAGATGAGGCACAGAAAAAGCATTTGAATCTCATGTGTGACAGACAGCCGGTGACTTCATGGAATTTCAAAAATAACACAGAAGGGATCTGCAAAGACATCACAGAAAAATTTAGTAATTTTAGGAAAAATTTAAAATCTCATTGATTAACCATTTGAGAGTCACACTCAAAGAAACGAAAAAGTTAAACTAGAGATATTATATAGACATCTAGTCAAATGATCTTTTTCTTCTTCTGAAGTTAACCTAAGTGTTCTTAAATAATCACAATATAACCCACTGGCAAGTACACACAGAAGAAAATGTTATCCAGGTGTGAACTGAGATTTAATGTACAGTGGATAAAGGTGTATTTTGTGTATTTCCCAGCTACTGATTTGAAAATATGCATAATATTTATGCTATTTGAAATGTTATGGATTGACTACAAAGAAAGCCCTGTGCTCATGGCACTGACAACATAGCATGTCCTCCACCTCTGGGCCACTCACACACTCTGATAGCATCCTGCATGAACAGAGGCAGAAGGGATGTGTTAGTCTTTGGTGAAACCAGTAATTCCAATACTTTTTTGCACACATCAGACCCTATTTATTCTTAGAATCGATACCCTTTTATCACGAAAGGGAAAAGGGTGTACCAGTTCTTCTTATCTCATAAACAAGGACGGGAAGGTGCAGGTCTCCACTTACTGTGTGCCACAATTTGCAGCCCAATTGCTACCAGATTGAGAGAGATACCAGGATGTGGCTATTGGGATGTAAAGAGCAAGGAAAAAAAAAAAAAAAGGATCTATATCATCTTCCTTCTCTAGGTCATTTTCTACCTTTTCTATTGTTTTCCATCATCACAGAATATATTGATTATCATTAAGAAATATGAAAGCCATCTTTATCTTATCACTTGTTCTTTCTTAATCTTATGTACGATTTTTGTTCTCTTCCTGTCACATCTATTTTAATGACCCATCTCAGGCAGGGTGAAATCAATTATGTAGAGAAATATTTAACTGGACGCTTTAAAAATCAACTTGTAATTTACTTTACTATTTCAATTTACTGGAGTGAGTCATTCATTTCTTGACTGTTTCATGTGTTTAAAACAATAAGATAAATGTATATTAAATTTATATAGCATTCCATGTAAGTATAATGCCTCTTTATTCTCCACATATGTAAGAGTCAGGCCTTAGCTCACAAAATATTGATTAAGCAATAAAAATGCTACATATTCAGCAGACAAAACTCAACTCATTTATAAATTAGGTAGCCATGTACTCTTGTCACTCACTAACACAAAACTAATTAAAAACCATTTAGTTGCCTACTAACATAGATATATGTTTTATGCTCAGTGAACCAGTTTTTGTGCTAATTGGCAAAAACAATTGGATGGCTATTCTGCAGGCCCAAGGTGATGGGATTGCAGGTCCTCTAAGCATTCACCAAAGTTACTTTTCAAGTGTCTAATCAGAACCTGCACCATAACATCCTGAAGCAATGGGCAGGGCTGGGGTCTGTGCCCTGTCTGTGCATCTTCAGATCTTCAGGTCAAGCTCTTTTCCACTACAAACTTCCTAACCTGGAGAATGAATTCCCACAAGACAATGCATTTCAAACACACTTACACTAAGAGCGGGCAAGGTATGTCCTCAGCTTCTGGAAAAGAATGGATGGCACCAACGTCAAGACACTACCGATGTGTGCTTTTCATTTTGTTTTTTCAAAATGGTTTTGTATTTACCCAAATGCTCGGTGACTAGAAAGTGTACACCACTGAGAAAATCAAAACCAACCTGAGGGTGGCTGGGGAAAGACTTGTGTTGCTCCCTTCTGACTTTCTGTTTACAGTATTTTATATACTGATGGCTGACAAAGGGACTATTTCACCTTGAAAATTAATCCAAATAAATAGTGCTTTTTTTCCCCTAAAAATTAAACTTACTTTTAAATAAATTGAATATCTTAGAATTAAGTGTTTGACAGTTAATATCCCACCACTCTCCCAAGTCAAAGGTCAGAGGACTTATGATAGAAAGATGGTTCTCATTTTATCAATAAGGGGAAAAGAGCGCACATGGTTCACTCACTTGCTCAAGGCCACTCAGCAATTCAGAGGAAACCGCAATGAGAGGTCTGTCTCAGGGAACACATGACTGCATAACCCAGGCACACATTGTGTAAGGGGAGAGAGATGAATGAGCCATTTAAAAATGCTTACTGTATGGTTCTTCACTTGGTTCATTCTAGAATGTTTAATCTAATCTCATCACCACCAATAATAAAGGAAGCTGAAATAAAAACAATCTCCCAGAACATTCCCTCATCATACACCGTGGAAGAGCTCCAGAAGGTCTCAGTAGGGTAACTAAGATAATACAGCCGTGTGGGTAGAGTTTAACCATGAGACATGTATGCCAAAGGGGGTGTGTTAAAAATTATTATCATTTTAATATCATCTTTGAAATAGGAGCTCTTATTCTAAGGATGAGTTTTTGTTTCAAGTCTTAAGGGTTTGGATTTCGTTCTTTTGAACTGTCAACTGTGACGACCACATCTAAAGAGACACTTTACATTTGTCTGCTGAACGTGTGGTCTGGTTTGAGTAATAGCAAAGTGTTCACTTAAAAAAAAAAAAATCCACACTCAGGTCCTTTAATTTGTTGAAATAGTTAGAACTTGAAGAGCAAGTTCTAGTTCAAACGACCTAAGAATCAAATATGTTTTTCTGCTGTAGGTGGTGAAGAGGGACAGAAACCACAAGATTATACATCAAATGAGCAAACAAAACAAATCAGGAAAATCTCGGAGAGCAGAAGTAGTTCTTCCACAGGAATTCTTTGGAACTGTTGGCACATTGATGTCTGCTGTCCATACCAATTAAAATGACCAAGATGAGCTCTTTTTCTTTTTTTTCATTCCTTTAGGCAGCTACCAACTGATGACAAAGCAATTTCAAGGCTAAAATCTACTCTTGCCCATTTCCTGAAACACTGAAAGAATGCAAATGTAGTGGGGTTTTTTTAATATTCTTTTGAAAACAGAGTAAAATCAAGCTTCCTCATTTGATGGTAAAACTGGAAATTACAACACCTTCTCTAAGACATAACCAAGATACTGATTATATAAAATAGTGTAAATTTCCCTATGCCAAACCAGAGATGACTGATCTATAAAGGAAAGCCAACTTCAAAAATTAAAAAAAAAAATCTTTACTATTTTTAATATTCACACGCTACCTTTCATATTCACATGCTACCATGAGTTCCTTTGACTCACCTAAAATCTATTAGAGCTAACTTACCTTCCTATGTTGACCTTTTAGATATGAACTTATTGTGACTTTGAAAAATACCATGGCCCCACTGTACACATGATGGGGTCATTACTAAATTGATTCCATGTCTACCAAGGCCATGAAAATTTGCCTGACTGGTATTCTACCTTCAATTGTTTTAATATAATATTAACCAAAGAGCCCTTTTGAAAGGGCTCTTTTATATCTATATATGGACACCATATTTTCAATTCCTAAATTGTGAAAGACTTGGCACATAAACAGAGGTGACTTTTATCAGGATTATGAAACACCAATTTTGGGTATCATTTATTTTCTTCTTTTTTAAAATTTGATTTCATTGTGATAAGCGTACTTAAGATCTACTTTCGTAACATATTTTTCAAGTGTACAATATTGTTAACTACAGGCAGAATGTTGTACAGCAGATGTCTAGAATTTATTCATCTTGTATAATGGAAAATTTTGCCTACTGATTGAGCGTTATTTCTTACTCCAGCACTGTCAATAAAGTAAGCAGAGGAGATAAAAAAGCACAAGCTCTACAACCCCTGGGATTGAAGCCTGGCACCACTATTTACTGTGTGACTTGCAGGCAAGTTACTTAACTTCTCTGTGCTTCCTTTTCCTCTTCTACTAAAAGAATTAAATAAATCGTATATGTATGTTTACATGTACAGATAGCAAATATGTGTGTATGTATGTATTATATAGATATGTGCGTGTGACATGTAGAACCAACGCCAATGAGGTAAATTATATAAAAAGTATCTGCTATCATTTATCACTGACAACCAGCAGAACTAGCATTGGTTCTCCTGAAGAACATTAAGAAAGGAAAATGTATGTACAATTACATTTTTCAATTATTCCTCAATAAAGCTAGAGAAAGGACAAAAGGAAAAGGCACCACTCATTTTCAGTTTCCCAGCTTTTTATGTAGAGCTTCTAGAAGGTTCCGGAACCAGATGGAATTGTCAAATCTCCTGTGATTTAGATATATCTAAATAATGAGAAGAAAAAATCCATCCAACCTCAATCTCAATAAACTTAATTTTGCAGAATCCAGAACCCTGAATAATATATACAGTACTATAACACACAATAAAATACCAGCCATATTAACACTCATGCATATATAATTACACATAAACACAGTGAGTCTTTCTGTGTACTGAGATTATAATTACTGGTTATTTTACTCCTTAACTTTGGATTTTACAAATTATCTACAATAAGCTTGCCTTACATTTGTGATCAGAAATAAAAAGGTTTGCATTTTTTAAATTGTGGTATTTAGGAGACACTTTTTGGTATTCTCAGTATAACTGAATACTACTGAGACCCCTTTGAGTGGGAAAAGGAGGATGAGCATACTGACAACATAAATACTACCCTAAACAAAATGACAGTCTGGGATAAACCGAATGTGAAAAAGATTAGTAAGAAAAATAAAACATTTGAGCAAACAATCTTGTTCTTTCATCACAGAGGGCAGATACTCAACTCAGTCAAACCTGAGCAGGGGTGGCTTCGAAAGGCTTAGTGACTTGAGGACACTTATTGAGTGTTGATGACAGATGACTTGACAAGCATCATCTCCACTAATCTCATCTCCACTTTGTAGGGAGCTATTTGGACCACCGTTTTACAAATAACCAAACCAGGGTTCAAGGTCACTCAGCCAGTCAGCCGCCTCGGTGGAATGCCAACCACATTTCCTGGCTCAAAGTTAAATATCCTTTCACCATGCCACAGAGGCCCTCATCTGCGTCTTGCCTTTCCTCAGCCCTCTCATATCGTTATTCATTGCCTCTACCAGGCTCCCAGCTTCAAGCCCACCCCCTTCCACGCTTTTTGGATGCTGCCCCATTTGCAATGAAAAGTAAGCAAGAGTACAAAAGCCTCATATAGCTCCCACACAGAAAGCCTGACTAAGGTGGGGCCAGCGATGCCGGAACCCACCAGTATTCTCGCAAACTTGCAGCTGCAGACATGCACACCGGCTCTGCAAGGCTCATAAAGCAGCTTTCAGCACCACTTAGAACCCTGTGTGAGCCGGCATCTGCAGCGGCGGCCAGCTACTGCACAGTAAGTAATTCTCTGCTGAACCCAGGCAGGACTGCTGTGTGAGCAGAGAAGCGGGCATGGGAGCCCAGAGAAGAATGTCTGTCCTCTGTGAGGGCATATTGTCATGTCCTGAAAGGCAGGAAGGGGAGACAGAGCTGCAGAGATGTCTAAGCACTGCTAGGCTGACTGTCTTGACTCACGCAACCTAAGCACTCAATGTCTCCTGCAAATACAGAATTAAGACACCAACCATCAAAAGGGTCTTTCACGGCTTTCATTAGCCCCTACATTTTTCTCATTTGTACTTTTCAGCACTTCTTTTTTCTTATGTCATTATTTAAACAAGGAAATAAGTGCGAAGCTCTGAGTCAATACTATATGGCCTGGTCGGTGCACAGCCCGTTCATAAATGACATTTCCTAGTCCTGGGCAAATATTAATGAACTCCTGCATTTTGCGGTACAAGTAGCTAAGGAGCCCTAGTTCACCAGTGCTTAAATCGAGAGGTGAAGACAACAGAGCAACTTATTAGTGGAGCCTTCCTGAGACTGGGAGCTCTCAGGTGAGAGAAGGGGGAGCCCGCATTCCCTGAGGGATAAATAAAGAAATCCGATTGCAGGGATAAAGACAGTGCATTTCACCACAGGCGCCAATCAATAACAAAAAACGAATGCCAATCACCACCTATCTTAAAACACCCATATATCCATTGTCAGACTCTGATTAGCTTAAGAAAGGCCCATTTTCCCTTTCTTCTCCCTGATTTTCAGGAGTTTAGCTGCTGCTATCAGAGCATTATAATCAACACGCAGCTCTCATGTTATATAAAGGGAGTTGTATTTTCTTCCTTGAACAATCCCTTGAAGAAATATCCTTACCTGGTGCAGGAGTCTGATTTTGCCTTTATCCTTACAAAAATGTGCTTGGAGTTTCTCCCTGTGACATCTGCTGCCTGGTTCTGGGTTTATCTGGGGCTTCACGTAACTGTTGCCAAAACGGGATTGTTCTGCTCCTAAAATCCATTGCTTTAAACCACATTTGAACTCTGTTCATGGGACACAGCACCCACCAGTTGCCCCAATGGATTAATTCCTTGATTGCTGTTGGGGAACTCTGTCCACTCCAGGTAACCAGCAGCAAGGATTTCGAATGGGTTCAAAGTGTTTCCTTAGTTTTTGATTCAACAAAATGGATGAACTTTATATATTCTTTATCATCCCCTCTGTTTCTTTAAGAATTATGATATAGCATAAAAATTAAATGAATTAAAATGAATCATCATAAATAAATAAATGTCCCTTAAGTATATACTATTGGAAGTGTTGGGAGAGACAGTCTAACCTTCGGGGTTGATCCCTCCCAGTAATTTTCAGCATCTATAGAGATTATCTTTCAATGATTTTCCTCACACAGTTCCTAGATCCCTAACCCTTCCCAAGGACAATCTGACTCCTCACATGGGAATTTTCCTTAGGTCCTTCCCTTTCAGACGGCTTTCTAGCTGAAGTAAGGGGAAGGATGTGGGAGTAGAGAGGATACTTAGCTTTAACCTCCAATTGTGCAGTGAAACAATGTGAACATTTTTAATCTGAAAAATTATGAAGATTATAGAAATACATAGCAAAAAAACCTAAAATATATCTAATATACACACCTCCGTGAAATAAACACTAACTACAAATGAAAATCAGTAAGTGGGCTGGAAAAGACCTCTAAGAGTTATTGAGCAAATAATTTCTACCTTTAGGTTCCCAACTGAAGCTCTCTATCTCTCTCATGGAGATACAAACCACGATTACCCTTTAAACACACACACATACACACACCGACATCATATAATGAGAAGGCTGTATTACATATATATCAGAATAATGTTCCTCTGGCTATTAAATACAATGGTATCAAAACTCCCTTCATTTTGCCTTACCACCAGCTTATAGATCTAAGAGCAGATTCTAAGTATACCTTAAACCTAGTATATCCCACAGAGTATGGAGTAGTAGCTGTTATTAAGTATGTTCTATTGTTAGAGGGTACTGTTCCCTATAAACAACCTCTCATAAACCTTGAGAACATGCCAGAAAGACTTCTTATATACAGTTTGGAGACACAAAAACCTAGATTCAGAAAAATAATGGTCAAATAAATATTTAAGATTAGTTCTTCCTCCAAAGCGTGTGCTTCTTCCACTGACAGACTGCACTGATGATGTTCCCTATTTGCCACCACCCCAAGAAAAGAAATAGCCAGTGTGAACTATGAACTCCATGAAAAGAAAACCATAACACATAAAAGGAAACACACAAGTTAATGCCAAACGGCAACCATCTTTGCAGGGATGGCTGTCATCCGTATCCAAGACCTCATCCCTCCAAAGGCTGTGACCCAGGGTGAAATGAAGTGACAGAATCGCATCTGTCACACATCCTAATTACACTGCAAAATGACCCCAAGTATTAGACCTATTTTCATCCAAGTGAAATGTGGAAAAGGAACTTTTGGGTACCAACCATCCTTAAAACCTCCATAAATAAACACATTGTTTTCTGGATGAAATTTTTTAAAAATTACTAAAACTCTTTTTCTCTCAATTATTTTAAAATAATTGATACTGCAAAACACACTTTGTAAAATGCATGCAATGTCACCATTGCATACGGAGAATTTAACACGTTATTCCAGAAGAACACGGAAATCTTCACCCTGGGATCCATCTCCAACACCACCATCCTTGTACTCACAACTACGTATGAGTGCCCTTGAGGACTGGGGTTTTGAACCTAAAAGACAATTACAACCAACAGTTTGTTCCCAAAAGTGGAGACGTGGTAGAATTTTCTAAGCTGTTTGAACTAGGACTCAATGGTACTGTCAAACTATTGTTTTCCTTTCTTTGACCACTAAATGTAGAGGCCAGTCTTTTCTGGGAATAAGTGGTATCCTATAATGTGCCATGTGAAGCCATGGGCTTGTCATGCAGAGCACTGCTTGCTCTGTTCTAGAATCCTGGAATACTGGACAGACGGCTGCTGCCTCCGGACCATCTCCAAACAAATGGGAAGCTAATTTGCATAAGCCTCATTTTGATTTTATTCATCCTCTGCCCAAGTCTAGATCAGGATGCCTAATACCATCCCACTGTGGGAGGTCGCAGGCATTTAAAGGGCATTTGTGGTCAACGATTAGAAAGCATGGATTCCAGAGTTGAGTTTCTGTTTGAAATTAAAAGCTGAAATGAGAGGAAGTCTGTTGTAAGATACAATGGAAAAAAAACAACAAAAACTCAACTGAAGTATAAACATGGAAGAAACCAGAACCGTCGCTATAATTTTCTCTCTCTACTTAGGAGCTAGAAAGCCACCACTTAAGGAGTGCTTATGATATTCTCCAGACACTTTACCTGCACGTCCACATTTAACCTTTTTTTTTTTTTTTTTTAACTCTCTGATATACAAGTAATGACCCAGAGGAAAAAGAAAGTCAAAAGGCAGGTGGTTTTCTCAATGTTAAACATCCTCGAAGCAGCAGAAGCAAGATTCACGCCGTAGTGTCTGGCTCCAGTCCCATTCCCTCAACCCAGCACCCAGGTGACCTCCCTTCTGTTCACCTGTTGTTTTCTGACATTAGCCCATCGTATAACAGGAATGTGTCCTAATAAGTGTAGACAAAAATCTTCAGCAGTTCACTCAGTTTTTGAGTGTTTTATTCTCCTTGAACATTAAATAGCCTGAGACAAACTGTTAACTTCAACGAAACTCTATTTAGGGCTATGATCCAGGTTTGTAGGTGTGTGTGAATATTATTTTCCAAGAATAAATCGGCTCAATGTCATAATAAATGCATGCACACAAACAATCACGCACACACACATATATAGGAACATGTATTTCTTGAGCAAACATGATCCCATTACAAGAAAAAAACAAAATTACTTCTGAAAACTCTACAAAAATTCTGCAACACTGACAGCACCTTCCCCAGCTCATTAATTCTGGCCTGAAGTTGCTACTGTCAGGCAATCCAGGCGTACTGGCCAGCAGACACCCACCTGCTATTAGGCTGAATGGGCCTGGCATCTTGACATTCTATTGATTCCAATCCAAAGCTTATGTAAAAAAAGGCAGCACAGAGTCCAAAAGGAATTTTAGCCACAAATACTTTGGGAGAAATCCAAACAACTAAAAACAGAAAGAAAGACAAGATGCAAATCTGAGTGACAAAATTGAGACAATCCAAGCCAGACTGGTGAATGTTCAAGGACAAATCTACAAATGACCCAGATATCCTCTTTTGATAACTACTTATTTGAGGAAATTCCAACAGCCTATGCACTGAGTGACCATTCCCTCCTAACCTGGACTATTGGTATATATGTTCACAAGAGTATTTGTTATTATGCCAGCATGTTGTATGCCAGTATTATGCCAGTATGTTGCTTTCCATTTTTGCCCTCTGACATCTGTACACATTCAGTAGAAATTTGCTGTACAGTCCTAATCACGACAAACAATTCAGGTTCCTAAGCAGTTAAGAAGAACCAGAAACTATATAAAGTGGTTAAGAATACTGCATCCTTTAATCTTCAACACAACCCTACCAGCTGAGAGTTTTATTTCCATTTTACAGATAAGGAAAATTGAGGTTCTGGGAGGTAAAGTCATTTTCTCCACGTAATTGGGAAATGAGATACTGGGGAAGAAAAAGCAGCAGGATTCATTTATAAATTCTCTGACACCTCCCAGTCCTCCACCACCTCCCAGATCACCTAAGCCTAAATGAAATGGGTATCCGTTCAATTTCCAAATCCTGGCACTCATGGCTTTGGTAGCAGCTGTTTGTCACAGTCAACTCTACATAAATAGATTGGCTCTGGAGGTGTTCTTTAAAAACCAGACCAATTCTGTGTTACTTTAGCCAAGGGAAGACATACACTTCAAAATAAAAGTGAACATACAATTTTTGAAGGAGGAGAAAGAGAAACCTGTAATCCTATCAAGCAGCGTATATTTCAACTGGCCCCACTCCTAGCGTCCCACTCCCCGCTCCCACCAGCCACTGCACAGCTCCCACTGACTTCAAAGACAGCTCCAGGAGAAAGGAGCGTGAGGTCTGTCAGCGCCAGCTGGAAGGAGGACCTTATGCCTAGGGGAGGGTGGGAGAGGAGGACGACTTCACTGCAGACGCCAGTCATCTCAAAAAAAGAATGCCAGTGTTTTCCAAGAGCTGATTGCTATCAGGGCTGCCGGGGAGGATCAGAGGGTATGAGGTTCCAACTGGGAGGAATGTGTTTCTGCTGCCCAGATATTTCCCAGGTTGGTCAGATGGTTCCAGGTTTCTGAGTGCTTGTCTGGGTTTGAGGAGCAGGGACAGCCGTCTAGATGTCAATTAGACTCAACGTACCCCTTTTACCATGACAAGGCAGCAGTATTTCACCCTCCAAGAGAGCTAGCCGTCTGTGACTTTGTGCATCTCTATCCTTTGAAGCAATGCTCTTTTTATAAAAGAATGCTCCTGAATTGAGCTACATAAAGTAAGTCAGATAACCAAAAAGTTCCTTAAAATCGTTTGTTACATGCCCCAAGCCCCATTTGCCCCACACTGTTGCGGTGTCTATTTTCTTTGCCTGTGTCAGGGGTTGGAGGGGAAGTCAGGCAGATGCATTCTTCCCTCTGTTCTGCCTCTGATTTACAAGGTGACTTCTCAGAGAAAGCCACTTAGCCAACTACTCTTGGTTTATCATCCGTCGGTTATCATTGTTACTGCCGCCATTATCATTCAAAATGATTATAGACTTATAAAGATGTTCTCATCTTATAATAATGTTCACAATATGCTTTTACACTGCCGAGTTAACAGTGCGCCCATGATTTTTGTTCTGGCACAAATCACAAAAGCTGCTGCAATAGAATGTTTAACAGTTTTCTAAATGGTTATATGAAGAACTGGGGGGGGAAGGTGCTAATGCATTTTTTTTAAACAACAAACTGGACGTCCTTTTGTGCATAGATGACATTTAAAATATCCGGCCTTTTCCTCAACTCACAGTTTGACAAACTCTTGAAGGGTAATGATTGCCATTTGCTGAATAAAGGCCCAAGTCTGACCATGACCTTCTTACTCAAGTCCTATTGACAGCAGGGAAAGTAAAACAAACATATTGAAAGCAGGGCAAGATCCTCGGAAGCTAATAAACTGACTAAAAAAAAGTATGCTGCCCAGAAAGCAGACCAGCAGAGGAGTGCTGCAGCACGAAATTAATAAAACTCCAGGCATCTCCTTTGTAGTCACAGCAGCCTTGGGCTTGTGACTACAATTCTCTTCATGCATGCACTCAACTCTCCTTAATGTCAATAGGGCTTCTGTAATAGTGCTGCAGGAGAAAATGGATTCCTACGTCATTTAAAATGAATCATTTCACTTCCTCTCCTCCATTTTCATACATATTGACAAAATATAAAAATACATTTTCTTAAAATCAATTCCACTTTGTAGTTTTCTACTCCAACAGCAACAGCAGACATCAAAATTACAAGATCTGATAGCCTTTGAATAATTATTTAAATAGGGTCACCCACAATGGAACTCCGTGGATCGCAGATTCGCCAACCCAGAAGGAAAAACGCAAATGGCAATGTGTTACAAATCACTCCTTATTTATTTTGAGATTTGAATTTCCATTTTATTTTTAACAAGAGCTTCACAGTTCACTGACAAATGTCCTGAGCTATATTTAGAGGAGTAACAATATTTAAGATCAGGCGCACACATGGGCAGAGGTGGCTTTTCACTCTTTCTAAAGAGAAATACAAAGCAGGTGCACACTGGGTGAATTTCATGTCAAGGATTGGGGTCTGCCACCAGAATTTCTGCTCCCCTCTGAGCGCAAGGGTGTTCCTGATCTTGGCAGCACATCTGGAACATTCCCAAGGTGGGTTTCTAGTACCCTGCCTCCCATGCAATAGAATATTTCCACCATCAAGCAAGCAATTAGTTTTAATATGGAGAACTGCAAATCCGAAATGAGTGTGAAAACAGAAGAACAAATGGCTTGTTAACCTACCCACAAAAGGTACAACCAGTTTGTCCTGCCATTGCTTTAGGAATTAGATTTTCAGAAATTGGAACACACAAGTCTTTGGCTTTCCTTGAAAAAATGCCGGAGGCAAGGAATATGCTGATTGCTTTTCAAAGGAGGAAAAGGAAGTGTTGAAAGCTTTTAATAACCTATAAAGTTCCAAGTTTGCAAGCACCAAACACACAACAATGATAATGTTTTAGCACTTTATAAATGTAAGTCACTCTGTCTACTGTTTGGAGAAAGCAAATACTTTTAGACAAATTATAATGCCGCTGCCTCTGTGCCCAAAGAGAAGAAAACAGCCAAATACTTGGAGACATCAGCAGATAACCACGGTGATAAAAATACACAGCTCAAGTTCTAAAAGGAAAATAAGAAAACACTAATAATTAAAATAGCAACCAATCTGAAAGAAACCTGAATAACTGAGGGTTTGGTCAGGAATTTCTGAGGCTGCCTCTGACCGCCACAATGTTAAATATAGCATAACAAACTTCCAGTTATAAAATAAATAAGTTATGGGAATGTAATGTACAGCATAAAGAGTATGGTCAATATCATGATAATAACTTTGCATGATGACAGATGGTGGCGACACCTATTGTGGTGATCATTTCATAAGGTATATAAATATTGAATCTCTATGAGGTACACCTGCAACTAATAGGATACTGTATGCCAATTATACTTCAATACAAATTTTTAAAAGAAATGTGTATTACAAAAGAAAATAAAATGTTATTCATTGTCTCCAGCGATAAAAAAAACAGATAAATAAATGTAGCACAGATTTTGAGTAAAGGAAGATCATTTTATCTCAAGACTGGTCACGGGGAAACTCGATGCTAGATTATCAATCAAAGGGAACACAGAGTATAAGTAAACAAGCTCACAGATCATCTCTTACAGAGTTAGTGCAAATAAGCATCCTTCCCAATTCTAGAATATGCCCTCACAAATGGGAGTGTTTTTACAGGCACGAGGGAATTAAGGTTTACTGAGCTCCTTAAAAGCCGTGTCCCTCCCAGACACTGTGCTAAGCACTTAACATATATTACTTGCTTTAATCTTCTGGATAACCCAGCCAAGTAGGTAGCATTATCACTTCTTTACAGATGAACCATCTGACACTCAGAAGTGGAGGAGCTTAGGAGCAGAACTAAGGCTAGAAGGTGGCTGAAGGGGACAGATGCAGTCCCATTTCCACTGGTGTTAAACTGCATCTCTTTGGTCCCCTTTGGAAAACATTTACCCAGGACATGCCAGGCAAGGTACGAAACCTGTCTTCGCTCCTACACACGCTCAGTCTCCACAGCTTGAAATTGCTGCTGCACAGTGCCCATTCATTTTAGCCCATTGGACCTACGGGAAAAAGTATGGTCTGGGGTAGGATTTTCAATACTTGTTATAAACACCATTGTTTTGGGGCCTCAGGGATCCAACCTGTTCATCTCTCATAACTCCACTTAGCTACTCTTTGTATGAGATTACCAATGGAGAGGCTCTCTGCCAATCTCAAGGCAGTGAACTATTCCATTTCCCCAGTTCTAACCAAGCATGGACTTACTAAAAAGGTGAGCCAATCTGGAGGCATTTATTATTTCTTTCTTGAGCTGCAAAACCCTGAATCCATTGCAAAACCATGTTTTGAGGGGAAACAGAGGGATTGGTAAATATTTTTGAAGTTTGAAGAAATCTTTCAATAATCAAATTGTCATCAGCCCCAGAAAGTGGGAAATGGGATTCTAAGTCACACCGTCTCCTATTCTACCCACTCCAAGGTACTGAGAAGTATCAGATATACATATTCTGTATTTACCTGCAATGTCATGTAGGGCCTGTTTTAGACATAAGAATTGTGTAGGACGATCTGGGTTCAGGTTTCAAAATGTCAAAGAGATAGTTAAAAGTCTAGGAGCAAAGGTTGGGAAAAAACAACCCTCAGACAGATGACACGGTTTGGTCTAATTAGCTGAACTTGGCAATCACCACCAGCTATCACAGGGTCTGTGCTAGTATCTACCATATTCACAAGAAAAGTGTGCCCATTAAGTGCATAGAAAATCACATCAGATAACTTATTAGTAAGAGCTTAAGCAAAAATGTTTGCTTATCTAATGGCTATAGGTCTTTTCAGCTGAATCAGTCTACAATAAGTGAGGGAGGTACCCAGAGATCAATTTCAGTGAAAATGACTCTTGTAAGCTCTGACCTGGTTTGCTCCTAAACAACGGCTGATGCCTTTGTTTCTTACCTTACTTGGTACGTACTGGGTAAATGTTTTCCAAAGGGGACGAAAGCAATGCAGTTTAACGCCAGTGGAAAATATTCCATTTGGAAGAATAATTATTTGGGAAGACAACAAATTGGTCAATGGGGAGGTCACAGATTCCTCTTCAAGCCTCACATCAAAATAGAGTTGTGCAATTTAGGAGTAGGTGGCTGTACCCACATGAGAAACTGGAACAAATTTCCATATGAAGTGATGACTTAATAGGAGCCATGTGGCTAAATTCCTTTTCACTCTTAAAAAAAAAAAAAGAGAAAAAAAATCTTCTGTTTAAGAAATAGTGAATGCAGCACTGGCAAAATGCAGTAGAAAGGGAAGAAAACGAATGAAAGATTAAAAAAAATAAAGCATCTCCGAAATTTCTTTCTAATATAATGGTCCTGAAAAGGATCAAGATACACATCACAGTGCAGCACCAAAACCTCCACAAACATCTCTTTGTCTCAGATCCTTTCTGACCCCTCAGTATTAACACTTGTGAAAGAACCAGAGAGTTCTTGGCTCTCTATAGCATGAAAGGTTGTAAGGTGAAAGAAAATAAGATGCAAATGGTGCATAGACATATGTATGCAACAGAATAGTCACTGTTGATCAGAAATTCAAATTTAACTGGGCATCGTGTATTTTTACTTATTAAATCTATTATCCCCATAACAGAACAATCAAGCAGTCCTGAGCAAATTTTGAATGAACTATTTTTAAGCTTGGTTAATGGTGCAACCAGAGGTCCTTGGTCCATATTGTGCTTCATGGTTTCCTAGGAGGCTCTCTGAAAAAACAGACTCCTGAGACCTTCCCCTAGAGATTCTTTCTCCTAGGGGCCAAACATCACTGCATTTACAAGCTCTCAGGTGATTCCTAATGCATGCACATTTGTGAATGACTGTTTTAACCCAGAGTAATAAAAAGAAATGAGGAAGATAAAGAAGCCAGATTTCTCTGATGGCTCAAATCACTCCATTAGGTCTTTAAAGGTGGCTCAGATGTCTTAAACTTAAGACAGGGTTAACATGAGAATGTCAAAAAGAGATCATGTAAACTCAAATATTGGTTAAGAAAATATTGTCACAGACCACTTCTTCATTACCCAGATGAGGACGCCGAGGGAAAATCACTCACTCTAAATTAGCAATCCAGAAGCACGACCAAGAATAGAATCCCCGACACCTGATGCCAGAATTTACCCTATGCTGTCATTTCTAAACAATTCCTTCTTACATCCTGTTTCTTGAACAGCTGCAAGAGTTGACACACCCAACAGAAGGAGCTGAGACATTTTTCTGCCCTCAGCTAATGTGTAACCGCCTTCGTTACAAAGTTAACTGTCCAATCAAAACATAACATAAAGAAATCTACATTTGAGTCAGGAATTACCTTAACAGATGTAAGCTGCTTCTTCACTGTATCAGTAGATGCTAATAGAGCATTCAAAGAGAGTAAAGAAAAATCTAATTGCACTTCAATGAAAATAAAACTCAATCACTTTTTGATTCCAAGGATGTGTGTGGGTGTGTGTGTGTGTGTGTGTGTGTGCTGCGTCTGTGGTAGGAGTGATAAAGAAGGGAGTGTTGAGTGTTTCATTCTCTTACCATCAGCAAAATTTCTTCTCTGTGATATACTGGTCATCTAAATGACTCCCCACCACCCTTTCATTTACGATTGAAATGAACTTCTCTCCCAGGAAGGCTACATCTGACAATTCCGGGTTCTTAATTCTGAGGTCCAAATGTCCAAAAAGATGATTCAGCCCAGGAAAGACGTCAACACAGAAACTGTGGCTACTCAGTGATAAAAATGACCAAAAACTGGGAAGGTCAAACTGAAGCACGGGCCTGCATGCAATGGGAATTCAGTAGAGTGAGAACTGCTGTATGTGTGATGTACCCAGCACAGGGCGTGGTACAAGTCTTACTAAAGGGTAAGAATGAGAAAGAAGAGCATGCATGCATTTCCGTGGGCCCAATACGTCAGCAAGTCACCATACATTTGCCAGTACTTAGGTACAAACTACTCCGCGCCTAGCTACGTGCAGAACAAATGAGCTATAAAATAATATCACGACTACTGTCTGCACATAATTGTCTTATAATCAATTAATCAATGCATGCTTAATAACAACCCCCACTGTGAACATGGGACCTGATTGATGTAAAAAATACAAAAAATTCTAAGGTGTGCTCCCCTGCTCCCCAGGTCTTGTTTGAAAAGATAACAGATACCTTCTTGAGAAGCTAATGAAAATGATATAAATAACAATAAAAGGACAACATAAAAGTATGAGTGGCAGGTGATGAATAACTGATGAATATTCAGAGAAGTGATCATTCCTCTGAGCTCTGAGGAAAGGGAACCGCCATGAGTTAAAGCAGTCTGGGAATTCTTCATGGAAGATAAGCCACTGGGGTTTGGCCTCGAAAGAGGAGTAGGATTTAGATAAATAGAGAAGAGGAAATCCTAGGTTTATGATACAAGTAAAGCCACAGAAATGATGAAATATGGCTAAGTGATGACTTAGAGATCTCTAGTACATTCTCCATGACCTTTATAGCCCTGAATGCCGGGCACAAAAGTTGGACCATTGCTATTAATACTTAGGCCTACGGTTCTAAACATTTCATTCGTCCTGCCACTATAGCACCGTCAGATAATGACAGTGATCATTATCAAGGCACCGCCACACAAAAATGTGGCGGATTTCATTACATTGGTTGTCGATGATACAAAATCCTAGCAAATTGGCACTAACACCCTCCTCCCACCACACACACACGCACACGCACACGCACACGCACACGCACACTTCCTTTTCACTGACTGCAAAACAATGGTGGCTCTTGGCTGCCTTGGGAAACAGAAGCCACCAAGAGTTTTGATAAGCTGAATCAAGAGATACTGATAAGGAAAGAAGGTGCTAACTGTGTTCTTCTAACATCACACGCAGAGTCTGATAAACAGAGTCCCTCTGCGGCCCCAGTGGACTCACCCCAGCCCACCTTGTTACAATTCTTCCCACTGCGCCATGGTAAGAAAGTCAAGGAAATATTCAGTGCCCATGATTAGTAATCCCTTTTGATTCTCTTTTTTGGAATCAGTTTTGATCTAGCCTTTGGGCATGGCAATGGAAGGGAGGAGCCCAGAGTTTAGACAAACCATTTCTCCTTTCTTATGCCCACACCAACTACCCAATCCATTGGGTTATACTCTTTTCAATTGCCAATTTTGAGCTGTGAAATGAAAATGTCACTTTCTGCACTATTTGGCCACCTAACAATTTCATAATCCTCCCTACCCCACAACATTCTTTATGTTTATAGTTTGTTCAAGTTTCTGAAACTAATATATGGGTGTGATGATTTCCGTTTTTAAAAGAATTTCTAGAATAGAAAAATTTTAAGGCAGATCCAAATACACACACACACACACACACACACACACACACACACACACACACTTTACAGCTGTCAACATAAGAAACGTCCCAACCTGTAGGGAATTTTTATAAGGGTTTATTTGAGCCAAGCTGACGACACATACCAGGGAACAAGATCCCAAATGCTCCCAAGAGTAATAATTTTCTAACTTCTTTTATGCATTTGAAATTAAGGAGGGAAAGCAAGGAAGATTGGAGAAAGCAAGGCGGGGACTGGATTACAGGGTAGTTACAAGATTATGTGCTTTTTAGAAAGAGGGGTCTCAAAGGGTTGTCAGTTATTAGAAGGTAGGGGCTGAAAAGACGCATGTCAAAGGTGTGTGAACCTAGATACACAGACACAATGGACAGGGCTTGCTTAAGGCAAAGATAAGCCTTTCACTAAAGAATTTATAGGCCTGAGGTGTGACTACCCACCCTGACCTGCCCAGTTAGGAGTTTATGATTTATTACAGTACCCTTTTTCATCCACATGGCTGACCCAAGCTAACCTCATGGTGACTTAAAACGATGTACTCTTCGGGAGAAACACATTAGCAGACAGCATCCTGTGCTGAAGTGTAGTATATCCATTTTAAACCACTTCAGCAAAACAGATGAAGAAAAGCCCTGGGTTTCAAATCCTAGGGCCATCACCAGGGCCCAAGATACACTATTATTACCTTACACTCCTCAAACACAATACCACTGAGAACCACAAACAGACACAGTCTTAAGAAACAGGTTGTACAAACACTAAAAGCAACAAATGCTTTAAAAATCTAAACTCTTGACTCAGTGTAGAATGCAATGAAAAGTATAATGGAATACACTTAGTTACCAGAAATGTTTTCAAAGAAATAATGAGAATTTAAAGGAAAACAAAACATAAAGCATTCCTTAAAAAACACACACTTCACTCTTTGCTTTTTCATTAAGTATACAAATTAAAGCACATCTATGCAATGTTTTAAAAATAATTGACCGCTAAATGTGAATTCATTTAGCTGCTTCCAATACTGTGGTCAGGTTGAGGTAAGAAAGTAAAATTATGAATCCTAATGCCTAAAATGAAAAAGGAGTTGAATTCTTACATGTTTAATTTTCCTGTGTATCTACTGACTGACTTAGTTACAATATCCTCACATAAATTCTAATCTAGGAAAACCAAGAGCTTTCGTCTTTAATACTCAATGCAAACTAGGCAAAAGAACGAGAAACCATCTTTGAAGGAGCTAAGACATAATTTATGTGTCAAAATGACAACCCTACCCTCTTGGGTGACGGCTGTCAACACCAGGAGGATGATGGAGATATACAGCCTTATTTGGTGTGAAAGCTTGTCACTTTCTGTTCCTGATTTTTTCCTAAGGCTTAAAGATGATATGCCCATTTGGAAAAAGCCTATTTAAAGAATACTGTGGTAAATGAAATGGACATACCGACTTCTTATAAATGCCACTAATAGTCACTGTCACATCTAATTAGCATGGTCCCAAAACTGAACTGGCCAAGAAAACATCTTGGTAATGACAACGCTTGTGATCATTTTTATGGCTAATGCAAAATCGCTCCAAAAGTACAGGGAAAAAAATGCTTTAATAACATATTTCAGGTTTGGTAGTCTGCCATTGTATCATTGGCGCTTAGCAAGATAAATGTATTTTTTAGTAGCACTGATAAAACCAAAACAAACCATGGTAACCAAAGAGCTTGGGGACAAAATAAACCTCATCTGAAATTCTCAAAACGCACTCCTTATTGTGACTGTCTCCAGACTTTCATTAGAACTCTAAAGTGAGCCCACAATGTCCTGGTTCCTAATGGGTCCCCGTCTCTGACGTGTACCTCTAAGGGCCAAGTTGAAGGCATCCAAGTCGCTGTTTGCTGCAGGAAATGATCTCTTGTTCCCACAGTGCTTACCCTGTCCTCGGGGCCACAGTCCCAGCACAAAGGACTCCATACTGGGTTCTGCATACTGGTTGCTCCTGGTGCTATTTCTTGATCAGCCCAGAGAGCCAGCAGACCTCAAATTTCCCTTTCACTCCACCCCAGGCAAGAAAAAGGAAATCTGCGTGGGCAATGGTTGCCTTAACAATAGATGGTTAGCTGCCAAGGATGTGGCATAATGACAAAGCTCCTTTGGACAGACACCGTTCCTCTTTTCTTTCTAGGAGGAATCTAAGAACAGTGCTCAAAGGCAAAATGACAATCACATGTTCAGGATAAAATGCCCTCTGTTTGTCCCACAGAACTGTCACTAGTTGGCCTCAATGCCCAAAAGTTCCACCATTAATACAGTCTTTTTCAGTGACCATTGTAGTTGCTAGAAAATTACTATTAAAATACTACTATATATCATGAAAGGGTTAACTGATCAATTTTCAACATAGCTGGAATTACCAAAATAAAGGCAAATTGAGCTGCGAATCCTTAAGGGAATAGTAGATTAGGGAAAAGGGATGGAACACATGAAAGGCAGGGAGAGGTGACTAATATATACCAGGCATTGTGCTAGATATTTCTATATCATGTCCGTTAATCTCTGAGGTCGGTAATGGGTTTTCCACTTCACAGTGAAACCAGGTTTCAAAAGATTAAGTAACTGACAAGAGAAAGGTAATGATCTCAAGACTAGCAGGAGAGAACAGCTAAGATGAACCTCCACAGTGAGGTGTCCTCATTAATTAGGAGGGTATGGGGGGCAAACAGGATTGGGACACTGGCTCCCTGAGGCAGTTCATGGAAACAACGAAGAAAAGACAAAAGATACAGCGCGGTAAATGGGGTGTGATTCTCAATCACCATCTTTTGAGCCATTTAGTCCACAGCTGCTCCAAGCTTCCTGAATGTGAGCACATTTTTAAGGAAAATCACCACCAATATTATATAACAGAAGGAAAATGAAATTCATTTGCAAATATACACAACAATAACTGTTGTCTTGGTACTAGTGCCTCACACATGGTCATCAGAGTTTTCCAATCATCTTCTAACTTCAGTGTTCATTCTCCTTATAATAAACCTTTTAATTGCCCAAGCAGGGCAGAGATACTCTTCCTATCCAGTGAGAAACTGAGGAACTTGCCAAGGGTAGAACTAGAGCAAACCATGTGTTCTGCCTCAAAGGCCCATGATCTTCCCCCAGCACCCTCCTTCCCGCAAGTCAACACAGTTCTATGAATAGAGGATGTCCTCACTACCCTTTCACTCTCTCGTCTTTATTAGTCCCCTTGTGAGACAGGAAAGGGGCCAAATTCTCAAGAGACCCACCATTAGGAAAGCAGGGAGGACTAATTTCCAAATAAGTCGTAACACTCTTTGCCAGTCGTTCTGTACAAGCCTTCTGTTACTCACCTGCCGGGAGAAGAGTAAACCATGCTCTTCCTAGAAATTAATCGAGGTAAATGATCCCATCATCTCTATAGGAAAACAAAATTCACTTATAAGTTATTTGGTCGGTGGTAGACCCTATTCTAAGCCTTTTACAGACATTGACTCATTCAATCTTCACATCAACCCTATGAGCATGTACTGTAATTATATGCATTGTACAGAGAACGATGCTGAGGGAGAGTGATAACAAAACCTGCCCAAGCTTCTAGATAATAAAACTTGCCCAAGTGGCAGAGCTGAGGTGTGAGCCCAGGTGGTCTGGCTCTGGAATCCATGCTCTTAATCTATATAATATGACAACAGAGCAAACACACGCAGCATATAGAGACAGTGCATGCTTTCCTAGAAAGCTCCATTGTGATCTAACAGAGGAAGTGTGCAGAAGGAAGCTTAGAGGCTCCAAATACCTTTGGAGTTTGCATTATGTGCAGACATCATGCCAGGGAGGAGAATATATCAGTGTTCAAGACACAGCAAACGTGCCCACAGGGTCCTGAGGGAACATATCAAATGTGGTGGCTGAACTGGGATGGTTCCAACCATCACTGTAATGCTCAACTCTTCTATCCTGCTCCCAATTTATTCATGTGTTTTCCAGATCCCAGCTCTTTAAAAACAAAACAAAACAAAAGGCCACTAAGCACAAGCATAATCACATTTTTTCATTTGAACAGGTTCCAATAGCTGTGTCCTTCCTCCAACTTTCAACAATACTGGTTGAATCATGAAAAATTTTGTGTGACCTGTGGAAACTATTTTCATTACTTTTTAGTCACAACACAAACATCAGTACTGTTTGAAAGGACTACACTGGATTACCCTTCATCTGGCAGAAGCGGACTGTTTTTTCATCATGAGTAATTCACAAGCGATCAAACTGAAAAATATTTACGTTTGCTTCATTCCTGGGAAGCTGAGACATAGAAGGAATATGTTCCTTGTTATTTGTGCCAAAGATTTGATATCAATACTGAGACTATTTTTCAGCCACCAGATGACATTCTCTTTCCCTGCAACTAGGCCAGGAATATAAACCCTGTGTATTCTACCATACATACTGGGATCAACTATGAAAAAATACCAAATATTGAATTTTCCAAAATGCTTTCACCAAAACAGCAGCAGAAATGTCCCATCTTTCTTTCATATACACGCGCGCACGAGAGCACAGCTACTTCATGATTATTTACCAAGTGCTGAAAAATCAAGCCGATCCCCTGGATTCCTTGAAGAAGCCATTTTATTCTTGGAGAACAGCCCCTGATTTCAGTCTCAAATGGAGTAATGTGTTACATTTATTTGTCAATGAAACTTTCCTTTGTAAGTTTCTATAAATCAGACTCAGTAATCGCCCAGTGAATACCATCTTCCCGGACCTGTGCATGCATGCGTGGCTCACTGGGGTACTTCAGGCTACAATACCTGTGACTTGTTTTCCCTCTAACACATCTAGAAACTACAAATCTGTTGGTTCATGTGCAAGTCCCCCAACAAGAGTGAATTAAGCAAGTGCCAATATGGAAGTGGATCTCCCAGGTCTCTCCTGCGTTGTCCTCAAGTCTCCATTGTGACAATCATCAGGATAATTCATGAGAAAACTACTGCTGGCATAGTCGCATTTGCAAATTCCCCTAAATCTGTCATTTTTCCTATTCTGGTTTATCTGTCATCATGGCCTAGGTTTGGCAGAGGACAGACTCATCTTTCTTATTCTACTGATTGGGGTGGGGGAGAATCCTACAAAAACTGGTCCATTTTGCTTGTTCATCCTCTACTGAAAGGACTCCCCCAGCAGTGAAATTTCTGTCTGGAGGACTAACAAAGAAATGGCTTTTCACCCTGAAGTTATAGCCTGTTGGTAGGCGTGTTGTAATAAATTCCATTATAGGTTCTAACCCTTCCAAGGGCCCTATGGATTCAACAGGTGTGAACGCAGCAGTGTCTCCTCAATTTCCTCTCATAACTTGCAACAGCTCTTTCAATCTAAGAGTCTTTTTATGATGTTTCCAAGTACCTTTTAAGCATGACAGACAACGCAAAATAGCAACTCGTTTTAAAAAGCAAACAGCCTGTATTTTAAAACCACTAATAATACCCTGAGCACCAGGATTCTCAAGCATATACATTTTAATACTTCTCCATGTATTTGGTTCCTGAAATCATCTGAGAATTTAAAAAAACAAATAAATTTGGTCATTAGCCATGCACGTACTAAAGAGGTGGTAATATTTCTATTAATAAAATTAAGAAACTACTGGGGTACCAGATGCTACATATTACTCTAGTTCCATCAAGGTCATTATTTTTACAACCAACCCATTAAAACAACTGCAGAATCTACTTCTCTCATATCTACAATGTAACTGAAAACAAATGTGACAGATTTCTTATGAGAAAAGTAGTAGCACACAAGAAATATTATGACAAAAGCTATCTTTATGACTCTATACATACTGAGGATATTACTATCACTCTTCCTATGCAAAAACAATACATGACACACCAGTCTGCACACCATTTGTGTCAGGAAGATGTTCGTTATCCTCACCTCCAAAATCAAAAAGCAACAAGTTTTTAAAGTAAGGTATTTCATTCATACTTCCTAAGAACCCTGGGGGGAGGGGGAATGGAGTTGACAGAAATTGAAGTCTAATTTAAAATAAAACTTCACGATTTCTGTGGCTTTGAACCTTGACTGTTCTTATGAATTCTGTTCCTAAGACTGGCATCGTTCATAACTCCACTACTCTTCCCTTGCTGTCATAGAATTGGCAAGACAGAGACAACATAAAACCAGTAATCATATGATAAATATCTTATCTTTTTCTTACTACGAAATGACTAGTGTACATTCAACAGCTTCCCTTTTAATATTACATACAGAGGGTGCCAAAAAATGTATACATATTTTAAGAAAGGAAAACTGTATTAAAATTGTAATACTCAATATATACCGATAACAAAAGTTGCATACCAGTCACGTTTGACTTCTGCAATTCCAAGTGACAATCAAAGCGGTTACTATCAGCGTCCAGACGCTTCTGATTATGGCAAACTACTGCTTGAGCAACGTTGACCAAAGGGTCCAATTGTATACATTGTTTTGGTACCACTGGTAAGTTAGGCGGAACACATCAATTCAGGAGCTTTAATTCTCTTTAATGTTGAGGAAGCAACATTTTAAAATCCCAAAGACTTGATTGAATTGTAAAATTAAATTGTTTGGTAAGCCCAGAATTGCACTGGAGAACTAATCCATGGCTACACAGGAAATGTGAGAGAGTAATTTAGTGAAACAAAAGGAAACACATTTAAGTTGGGTATTATTATATACACTTAAGATAAGACAAGATAAGCCCCATGAAATATATCTAAATGTATGAACTATCACATAGAATCAGAATAATCACCACCACTAGGACTTACAGATGACTAGTAGTCTTCAACGTGCAAACTACTTTTAGATATAGTCTCACAACTGATCACTACAAAAAACCCTTTGAGATTAGGCCTACCATAAATCATATAATGAAGAAGCCTATTTGCAGAAATATAGAAATGCATAATTTAAGAACTATTACATTGACTTACATGTCATTTGTTTCAATCACAATAGGGATAGTAGCATCTTTTGTAGTCGCATTACCCATGTCTATAAAAGACATAGAAAATGGTTTCTGCGATAGAACCTTACGAGCCTAATGGCACATTCACAAAAACCAGTCCTTTTTGCCCAAGTCAAAATGTCTTCACATAGATCCTCCAATAAATACATTTGGAATTGTCTTGGTTGGCCCAATGGAGTTCTAGTGATTTAGGATTTAATTACCTAAATGTATTTCTAACTTAGGTTGTTAGTAATGGTTTTTGTTTGTTCAGTTTTTTTATTATATGCTATTTTTCTAAGACAATTCATTTGTACTAAAATAAGGTAAACCAGTGTCTCTTTTAACATTCCCAAATCGCTACTCACCATAAGGGTTAAAAAAAAGAAAAATCACTAAAACTTGTAAACCTATCCATCCACTTCAAGCAATATGTAGTCATTGGCGAAATCAATTCATGAGACATGAAAAAAACAAAACAAAACAAAAATACCCCACGTCATTTGGCTATACTATTCTCCATATACAGGCAGAGAAGCTCAGGTAGCCAAGTGTCACTCTGGTTTTGTGCCATGTAAACACTGAAAATAGAGCCAGTGAAGAGCAAAACTCCCTGTCTGCCTTACTTTTCCCTTGATAAGATCAGCTTATGAATCAATCAAAAAAAGGGATCAATGCCCTGACTTCTGGCTGGTTCATTTAAATGTAATATGTCGGACTGCCTTTCTTAAAGGACTTTGTCATCCTAGGATTTTTACACATGTCAACACCATCTCCTTTTTTAAACTCTAGCATCTTCAGTGAGTGTGAGAGTCAACTATCATCTATTAAGTTATGTACACGAGTAAATACCAGACACATCCATGCTCTCCATCTAGGAGGAAATGGATACAACATTTTTTAAGAGATAAGTCCACTCTATCTGTGTTTGTTTTTCTTCCCCAAGATCACACAAAGTAAGGAGGGGTGCGGGTGAGGGTACATTCAGTGCATCTGGCATTTGATTAATGGCACAAACTTTGGAATCAGATACAGCTGGCCCAGCTCCAATCTCATCACTTCCTGGTTGCGTGGCCCTGCTGAGAGGGGTAACTGCTGTAATATTACTTGGACATAACCACGATGATTTATAAATTTTAAGGTTTCTATAATGATTAAATCGAGTAAGGCAACATTATCCAGAAAACCGTAATTCTCAAAAACCATGTTTCTTTCAAGGAGTAGCTATCTTATAGATGCTTCCGGATGTCTAACTTTCTGTAAGAAAAAAAGAAAAAAGATTTTAAAAATGCATTTCTTTAGTATTTATCTTTATATTTAACACTGTGGAAATAGTCTTGGAAAGGCAGACCAAGAAGCCCGGGCAGGCTCTAGGGCACACATTGCCTGTAGGCCTCTGGGACTCAGGGGCCTTCCTTGTCTCTTCTTGCAGGTTCCTGTTACAACCCATTGATTTTTCCTCACAGTATAAAATTTCCTCTGCTTAATTTCATCGGGCTATTCCCCCTGGGTCATTCTGACCAATTATGTTCCTTGTTGTTTATACTGTTCAACCATCAATAGATTTCATTTTGAAGAACCCAATGCAATCATGCGATGGCATTCTTTTCTGTTATTGAACTGTTGTTGCCTGAAGAATATCCTAAAAAAAAAACAAGAAAATAATTGATGCCCACGAACAAAAAAAACCTTTAAGACAACTATGAAATAAATTAGGATAGTTGGGAACGAGCCTCAAGCAGCTGACATTATATACCCATCCACTTTCTCCCTTACTCCAATACTCATCTTATTTGATCCTCAGAACAAATCCACAAGTTAGTATTATTAACCTCAGTTTATAGAGGAGGAGTCTGCATTTCCAGAACGTCATATAACCTGCATTAAATCCTCACAACCAAACAAGGGTAGAGAATACCCTCGTTGGTTTTCTGAATGCTAGCTGCCACACATCCTCCATGGAAAATCCAGAAATCACATAGAGAAATTAAAATTTTTAATAGCATTCCAATTATTTTGGTTTGAACTGAAGAAATATCTATGTCTGTATGAAGTGAAATGTCCTAAGTCAGATGGACACTAGAAGCTGACCGAGTAAGTAGTAAACTCTCAGGAGAACATGATGCTTCTCCTTCCATGGACATTCTCTCGCGTTGCTCGTGAGCTGCCAAACATTCCATTTCAGAAACTACTTGCAGTTGGTCCAAGGAGTTACTCATAGTTTTAAAAAGTAAATACTTTTGAAAACACACTTAGCATTGGTGTCAGTCATTGTCACTGTAGTAAAGATGTTTCCAACTTATCTCGACATCAGTTTTATTGGCAAGACAGCTTGAGGACAGAAAAGAAATGTGGTGACAGAAGTGTCCCATATAAGTGAGGATAGGGAGCGCTGGAATATTAGGGACACTAAAGCCAAATAATGGCAACAAAATACAAAGGCGACAATGACAACAATAGAAACAATTTCGTAATTTTTACCAGAGGCTGGGGCTGTCTAAAGAACTAATGATTTTCAGGACAACGTTACTGTACGTTTTAAAATCAGGGAAATTTACTATTCTATTTGGAAAGGCTTCTGTTTTATCCCACACCTGCTTTATCATTGTATACTAGGCAGCTTATTCTGCAACTTTATTGGTTGTCAACAATATCATCTGTTGTAATAATAGAGGGAGAATTTCCATGCCGGCAAGAGCCATGCATCAGGATGCCTTGTCGTCTACCTGCCAGGGTTCTCTGAGGGTCCCCGTATATTTCCAGCACTCATTCTGTAGAACTCATAATCTAACAGATGGCACCATTAAGCAAGTGTCCCTGGTAGTCAGTCTCTTTGAAAATAAGGGCAAAGAAATGCAGAATCAAATTAAGTTGACTAGAACAATACACATCCTCCTTTCTTACAGTATGCTGACAATAGCTGACAAATTTCTAGCGGATATAATCTCACAGAACATGCACAGTAACGTTTTACAACAACATAAACTGAGATTGTAAGATACCTTGATAAATAGCTACTTTCTCACCCCAGGCTGTACTCTACTCTCTCCAGATACTTGCACAGCTCCCATTACCATCAAACAACCAGGGAAGAATTACGCACTGCTCAGGAGATAGCTTCTGAAACTGTGAGATGTTAAAAAGCCGCATTCAAATCCTGGGATGGAGGAACACAAACATGCTGAACAGAGAGTAGTATCGTTTTCTAAGGCAAAGAAATATACTGTACACTGTGCAACAGAAAGGTAATGGGGGGAAAATGTAGTGTTCTCTGCACTGACAGCGAGCTGCTAACAAGGTAAAATTACCAAATATTGGTGCAGTTCGGAGCTTGCATTTTCTGTTTGGGGAATTATCATAATGTGACAAGGTTATCGTTATAATTAGGAGGGTAATTAAAGTAACAGAGTAAATGCTCTTTAGCATTTTTCTTATTCAGAAAGATACAATTGTAGATAAAAAGAAGAGAATATTCTTTTTTTTTTTAAATTTCTCACAAGTTTCACAGAACCCAAAAGCAGCCAGATTAGTTACACTGCTACATAGCACCTTTCATTTTCCTTCTCATGAACTTTTTTTTTCTTTTAGCTGTTACAAATTCCTTGTCACATAGCATGGATTCTACGTTTGAAGACTGGCTTCGAGAAGTCAGTCCTTTATTTATGTGATACCATTTCTAATTCTGATAGGTTAAAATGTTTTTTCTCTCTCATGCCTCCTGATTCTGGACTTAGTCTCAATGAACTGTATGTTCACACTGTCTCACCGATAAAGAGGAGGAAAACCCAAATCGTTTTACCCAGACGGCTCCAAATCCACGTGCAGACAAGTGAAAAAATCGTAAATAAATAAATAAAACCTACCCATCCCTGAAGAGTCAGAGCTGGAACAGACGAGGTCTGTCTGGCAGAAACACTTTGAAGTACAGAAATGAGGAAGTGGCAGTAAGAGATTTGTTTAAATTCCTGGAGGGAGAAAGGAGTGGACTGGGCAGAGCTGTGAGAAAGTCAACATTTTTGCTCAAATCCTTTGGGTATCCTGAGACAGATTAAAAGCTTCACCCACTTGACATGAAGTGAGAGTGATGGAGACAGGCCCTGGAAAGTCACTGACTACACTCTGCTAATACCAGGGAAACCCTGGGGTCAGAGATCTAACCTGTAACCTGCCATCTAACCTCAGGGTGGCACCAAACAGCACAGACCAGGGTCAGAGTAGTGAGGCTCAGGAACATCACTGCAGGGGGACTGAGCCACGTGACTTTGTGCAAGTGACACCGAGTCTGTGAGCCTCCCTTTCCTTACCTGAAAAAAGGACCCTATTCCTCTAACTTGCTGAGCTGCTACAAGGGAAAAAGGAAAAAGAAAAAAAGTGTAAAAGGCCGTTATCAACAGCATCACATACATTACACGTATTCGTATGTACATGTTATCAAAATACTGGAAATCACATAGAAACGTTACTACAAGCAACTGTGGTTTAGCTCCCTGGCTCCCTTTCCTCTGGGCAGTACAAACAGTGCATTCAAAGAACATCTGAACTATCTGGAAACAAAAGAACTCATATTCACGTTGCTGTAAATAAGGCCCCGAAGTGATTACTTACTGCATCTGGTAGACCTCTTTTTGCTTATCTGCTTATTCCTGTTTCTTCATCAGGAATCAGCTCAAAGGTCACCTCCTCATGGAGCCTTTGCAGGGTCCCAGAGGGGAAATGAGCCCCAGGTCAATTCTGCTCCAGGTCACTGCCTACACCCCCACCATCACAGCTTATGACACCTACTCCCTTGTCTGCCCAGCATCAGACCGGGAACAACTTGACAGTGGCTGAATCCTCTGTACCCATAGGCTGGGCACACGCTCAGAAAGTATGGGTTCATTGGGCTGAATAACAAAGGATTTAGCATGGGTAATTATGACAGTTACATAAGTGTATATGTACATATGTATGCATATGCATGTGAACATATCTACGTGTATGCGTGTGCTTAGATGTTCATGCATCTGTGCGCAGACATAGATTTTAAATAGTTTTCTTTGATTAGGATACTAAACCCTTAGGAAGCCGCTAGCCACCCCCATTACCCGATCCAGAGAAGGTGACGTGAATAACCGCTCCTTTATTTCAGAATACATTATTTCCCGAAGCTTATTATCTGCTCTGGCAGTGGCAGAATCACAGTAATCACTCTAAAGAAACACTGTGTCCAATATGCATGATACAAAAGCCCTGGCAAAACAAAATGGAAATCTAGAAAGGAATCATGTAGCAGGAACTCCCTGGTGAATAAACACCTCAACGCTGATGCTCTTGATGCTATGGCTGCTGTTCCTCTGAGCATATGCATCTTCCCCTCTCTTTTGTGATGTGATTTTAAACTGAAAGCATTAGGTA
Source organism: Rhinolophus ferrumequinum (assembly GCF_004115265.2). Lineage (NCBI taxonomy): Eukaryota > Metazoa > Chordata > Mammalia > Chiroptera > Rhinolophidae > Rhinolophus > Rhinolophus ferrumequinum. The sequence goes on from NC_046289.1 coordinate 15,285,769, forward strand.
GCAAGGAGCACTGTAATTAAAGCTTCAAACAGAAAATGATTGAATACTGAAAGAGACTTCTCCTTTGAAAGTGCATTTCAATTCTCTCCGTGTCTCTAGAAGAAAAATGCTTCTGACAGTCTATATTTTACCCCTGTTTCATTTAATAATGCATATCGACATTTACCCAGGAACATCGGCCGTTGCTTTACTTCTCATTTTAAATCAGCTAGCCACCTGCCCATCCCCATAACTCCAGCTCTCCACTCCCCGCACCTACCCAGTCTGTTTTCTCTGTTCCCCTTCGCTTATTTTTCAAATTAATTTTTGAAGCAAAGATAACGGTGGCAGGGTAAAAACACAAATTCCCTGGCAACCTTAAATATAACTCGAGGGGCAAATGAGAGCCTTTTGCCTCTTTTTCTGCTGACAAAATGTCCATGTCCTCACCCAGTTGAAAACACACAGGACATACAATATATTCCACGAACCAAACAGACCACACAGAGGCTTCATTATGCTTGTGTTCTGTAAGGGACACTTTCTACAGAAGTCCATTACCTGCTTTCCAGAAAAGGGCACCAGCTTAACTATTTCTGCAATCCGCATTTTCCCTCTAATATGAACTAGTGCTGTACAAAACACAGTTCTCAGAAATGTCTTTTTTTTGTTTTGCTTTTACTTTTATATTGTCTGGGTCTGTATAGGGACACAACCTAGTCTATCTCCCTTTTGGAAATCTAGGTACACTTCTCATGAAATCTAATATTCATAATGTAAACTTAGGGAAGACAAATTTATGCATCACTTCATTGAGTACGCATTGAGAAGCTGCATAGGTATTTATGAAACTTGCTCTCAAGGTATCTGCAAACTAGTAACAGAGCTACCCAATTAAAAATAAAATTCTTTTAAAAAGAACTGTAAATTAGTCATGGCTTTAAAGTTTCCAATTGAGTAAGGGGATCTGTGTTTTTTCTTTGTTTGTTTTGGGGGGGTTATCACTTAGAAAACAGGAAGAGTTCACAAAGTCATTTACTAGACCAATTACAAATAGGACAGAAATTGCACAGCATTATTTATAAGCCACAGGAATAGCTAATACTTAATGTGCGTGTATTACCTGCCAGGCTCTGTCCTGAGCACAGTGTGTGTAGAAAGTCATTCAATCCTCTCAATAGCTTTATAAGGGAGACTTGACCTCCATACTCTAGAGGAGAGAATTAAGGCCCAAGGAGACAAGTGACTTGTCTGAGGCAGTAGCTGAGTAATGGGAAGAGGCGGTCTTTGGACCTCAGGTATCTGGCTTCTGGATGAGCTTACCCATTTTCCCTTAGTGCCCCTAGGAATAGGTGCTTCCTGCAGAGTAGAGCACATGCAATGTTACCACGCTTAACATGGATGCTCTCCAAGGGTGGTCCCCAGACCAAGCTCAGCTCTGGTTCCATTTTTAAAGCTAACAGAACTTGATCACTGATGTTGTGAAATTAATAGACCACCGCTTGTAGGTGAAATTTTGGGAAAGAAAGCAGGGTATCTGGAATGTAGGATAGAGCTTGTCAAAGGTAAATAACTAGCGAAAATAAAGCCCCTATCAGGGAAATTCCGGGGCCTTCACTGACCCCTTGCACAACCCAATGGGCACTGTCTCAGAAGGGAGACTATTGTGGATGAAATCTATGTAATTGTCCATAGAATACCAAACTTTGTAAAAAATGTTAAATGTCTAGACAGCGTTGCGTATTACTACTGCTTTGATTTAATTTTAAAGGAACGAGCTATATAGTCCAGACGGTTTAGTGTAAGTACAAAACATCTATATTCACACAGCTGAATTTATCAACTTAATGGTAAATTTCTTAATTGTATGTATGCTATCCATATTGTATTAACATCTCACGGCTAGAAAACAGAAATGTGTACATCTGAATGCTTATTTCTTCCTCTAATGTGAAAAGCTTACACAGTCATTTCTTTTCTAGTTTTTAATAGTTGCCTTTATTCCCAGTGTCTTCTCTCCTTACCGGATTCATTTTAAGGTTTTAGATAGGGGCAATACTTATGTTGCTGGCCTATAGCATCTTGTAGGTATCTAGGCATCTTCTCACAGACTGATGAGTCATTTCCGAAGGTATAGCAAGATTATTAGGGCTGTTCACTTCCTTTGTCCCCTTATACCAGGATCTCAATCTCCCATGAAATTTGGAGTAAAAAGCCTACAATACTTTGCCACCTGTAGACTCTCCGTCTCTCTGTTTCAATAAAGATAGCTTTTACACAAAGAGGAAAATCAAATTTCTAACTTGCATACCAAGTCTCTAAGGACCCAAATTACATTACCAGAATGATGCCTATCTCCATTAGACAGGCATTATTAGATGTTATAGGTCTTTAATCCACATTAGTGCCTTTTGCAGAGTGTGATGTATACCCAAGGGGTGAGGGTGGATGAGGGTGGCATGTGACAGAGCATCACCTCCGACTCTGCAGGACAGCAAATCCCCTTCAGGGAAAAGGGACCTCTAAATCAGACCTTAAGGGGCCTCCTGCTGTGATGGTGAACTGTTCTCTGAACTAGGCCGAGTTTATTGAAATTCATAGCAGCAGCTCTCTGTTTTTACAGAGAGGAATGGCTAAAAGGACACAATCATTCCTTGAATTGGGTTAAACACCAAACCCATATTCACAATGCTAATGGTTTTGGTCAAAGTCAGTAAGTTCAATTTTACCAATAATGGTTCAAGTAGAAATATCAGGATTTTAAAGAGGGTGAGATTGTCAGCTCTATGAGGTAAGTGGAATCTGTTGTCAGCTGTAACTGGAACGTCAGGTATCTGTTAAGAAATGGGGTGGAAGATTCAGAATAGGTATTCATACCACACGGAAGTATTCTGATAGGATCTCAGAGTTATCTGCATGCCCCTGGCAAGCTTCAAAAAAATGAAAGTGTTGTTCATCCTGGACTGTATTTCTCAGGTGTACTAACATGTCAGGAAATGAAGCACATAATACTTCCACTCCGTAGGAGGGTATGTGCAGCCTGTGATCACTCACTGTCAAACGTTTATCGGCTACAATGTCTTTTTGTAAGATGATGGTTTATTAAATCCCTCAGGAAGACCACTATACTAGCACTTAGAACTTTCTGGTATTTGGGACTTCAATAAATACTTGATAGCTGGCCCTATTATGAATCATTTTTACTTAAATCTATGTGGTGTCCTGCAGAGCATAATGAAGCCCTTTAATAAGCTGAGCTCTTTGAAAAGAATAAAGTAAAATGTTTTCCCCCTTTTTTCTATATGAGAATGAAAAGAGAAGGGAGGCTTGGCTTTCTATTCCTGTTGAGAATGTCTTTCCAATTTAAACCCCCAAAAACCACCTTTGAAAAGTATCTGCCCTATCCTATCAGCTAATGAATATAAAATTTAGTCTATTCTGTTTTTGTAGAAATCTGGACAATTGTGTCAATTACATAGGCAGAGCTGAGTTCAACACACTTCAAAACTCATCTGTTACGCAATTTCTTCCATTGGGACAAAGAGGCTCTGCCTCTTCCAAAATTACAATGCAGAACCACCACCGTCACCACCGACAAAACTATTTACCGTCACCTATTGGATGTAAACTGAAATCTTCTTCCCTCTTTCCTTCACCCTCAATCTTTCCATCTCTCCTGCTCCCTCTCTCACTACTTCTTTCCAACAGTATTTGTTGAATCGCTACTGTATACCTGATTAGTCCTGGAATCTGATGTAAAAGTATGAATCAGATGGCCATAGTCCCAAGGGGTTCGATGTGGAGAAGTGACCCTTAGATGATCCCAGTAGCATAGCCCCCTAGGAGGGGCAGGGGGCTGGGGAAGAGAGAGAGAGACAGAGAGAGAGAGAGAGAGAGAGAGAGAGAGAGAGAGAGAGAGAGAGAGAGAAATGAATGTGTATTATTGGAGGCGAGGCATTTAAAAGGTGGCCACTACTAAACACTCTTTTTGCCTTTCAAGAAGATTTTATCATCACATCTGTCCTGATTTCATGTGTCTTGACCACTAAACCTTTATTGCTGCATTATCCACTGCATCCTTTTGCTCTGTCTGAAAGCTGGAAAGGAGAGTATGTGCCCATTTCCTAGCAACAACTACTGCAGATACCTGTACAATCTTACCAGAATCAAAAGAAAAGAGCCAACAGGTGGAAGGTGGCTGCTCTCTAAGTATTCCATGCTTTCTTCACTGTATCTGTGGTTATTGCATGTCTTTAATTTGCAAAACTCCCATAGTTAAAATTTAACATGGGAATCTTATACTGAACACTGCATCAAATAACACCATTACCCTGTAGTCTTCTAAAACTAGATCCTGGAGGTTAGGCTGGTAAAGTTTTTAGAGACAATGCAGTGCCAGGAGCATCAGATATATGAGCAACAAGACTCATTAGTTACAGCAGTTTAAGCTTCTTAGAAGGATTTCTGGAATAGCTCCCTTTTATCAAAGGTTTCACAATTAGCTTTCCAAGTCCTGCCATAAACCAAAAGGTCTCCGTGTTTTACCTGTCTGTACCAGGAAACGCCATGCTATCGATGACAAAATCATCAATATTATCATCATGAAACATTTTCTGAGCTCCTAGAGGGACCCACGTCTCTTCTCTGAGGGGGTATGTGGGATGTTCCTTTGCGATCATCTGCCCTTGGTAGCTTTGAAGGGCATGACTTAGGCTGTTGGGTCAGCAATACAGACATACATTAATGCCTATTGCTTTCTGAAAACATCATTGATACTTACCTCACCTATTTCTGAATAAGCCATATCGAAAGACTTGTTAATATTTCCTGAGCACTTAATCGCACCAGGTTAAGTGCTTCCCAAGTATTACCTCATTTAATCCTCCTGGCCTCTCTTTAAGGAGATTTTGATTTTACTATCCCCACTGCACAGATGAGAAAAGTGAGGTTTACATAGATTAAGTGCCTTGCCAAGATGCCAGAGCCGGGAAGCAGTGAAGGCAGCTCAAGCCCAAGCAGACGAAATCCAGAGCCAAGCTCCTAACCACTAATATTAGCTCCCTAGATTCTGATAATTAGAGAGTTACTGGAACCTCCCAGTCTTGCACAGATGGAGAAACTGAGGCTCAAATATGTTGAGTAATTTGATAAAAATCAACAATTTTTTTAGAGACAGCTCAAAAACGAGAACTCAGACCTTCTGTCCACCAGCTTGCTGATCTTTTGAGCATCCCACACTGCTTGTCCAATCCAATTCAGGGCATCGGTTGTTAATAAGATGACTATTTGGTACATAGCTCCACAAAACAGAAAGGGACAGGACCTTCAGCATTTCACTTTCCTCTCTGGGAATCTATGGGATAGAAATAATTACACATGTCTTACCTACTAGGAGATAAGAATGTAAAATGATACCCCAAAATACAAGCTTTAAGAAATAAGAGAAATACGAGTTACAAAATTGGAAAAGATTATGAAAAACGGTACCAATCTTCAAGTTTTACAAGTCATATCATAATTTCTCTCTGGCAACAATTAAATTAGGTCTTCAGTTATTCGATTAGGGTCGACTGCAATCTTAAATAAAATGAATCTTTTAGGCATTTGAGGGCAGAACCACTATGCATATTCATCCATTCCATGCATCCATGCATGCATGCATGCATTCATCCATTCATTTATTAAAGAATTTAGTATTCAGTGGAAAGAAACCAACAACAATATACTAAGATCGTACTATGCATAATACTTTCCATAACTTATTTCACTTAAGCTTTATAAGAACTCTGTAAGATATTAATGTATTCATTTGACAAAAGAGGCTGATAAAATTTATAATTTGCCAAAAATTTCACAGTCAGGTAATAATAGCAGGGCTGGAATTCAACCTCAGTCTCACCTAATATCATTCCAATATTGAACAACCACACTGTTCTGGAGATTCCATTTACCTGGAATCATGTGTGGATGTGCGCATGACAACAAGGTACTGACCCTCCCACCACTTCCTGTCCAACAGGACAAGTGGAAGAGACACTGGAGCCTCTGTTGCTCTCACATGGGTGTTACAGAGTTAAATCATAGAGCGACATAAAAAAAGGAAACATTTCACTTTTTCTATGAACTCCCAATAAATATCCATTAGAGAAGTCTAAGAGCCACTGTACACACAAAAAAGGAGATTCTAGAAGATTATTCTACCCATGGCATGCCTGTGCCTTTCTTAATCTTCTCCCCCATGGCCATTTCCTAATTTTTCCAATGTCATTGCTTCTATCATTTCAGTTATGACCTAGTGGTCCTGTTCACCACATTTCACAGATACCAACTACCACTCCTCCATCAGCAACAAGGAAACGGGACTTGAAGTTTAAATCCTTTCACCTTTCCTGTTAAGAGTTCAGTATAAAGGTGGTGTCAGAATCAAACCCAATTACCAGTTAAATTAAATTAGGGAGCTGCCTCTAGATTTCATTACTTACAATTCTCTCCATCACTTAAGGACCAAGAATTATCTGAATAGTCATTTTTTTCGGGAATCTATTTGCTATATATTTCCATAGCAATTCCATTAATTATTTAGAAATATAGAATCATGGAACAGGAAGTGGCAATGACAAGCCAGTTTGTTTGCACACCTGTCATAAAGACCAGATTTAAGCTAAACCATCAAGACAATTGTTCTCATTCTTTCAAAAATCGCTAATGAAGGCAATGGTACAATTTTCCCATGAAACCTTTTCCAGATTCCCAAAGCATTTTGTACAAGGAGATCAATATTTCCACACGTAGGAAAATACAAGCAAGGGAAAGCTCTAATGTCTGTTTGTTAAAGGTAAAAAAAAAAAAAAAAAAAATCAGGTTGTATTCTCGATCCTTCTTTGTCTTATAACATTGTGTTTTCAGAGGATAGCTAAGCCTTTAAACCAAAATCTAGATAAAGACTAAAAGAACACTGACTTTTCACCAGAAAAGAAGACTACAAATATAATTATGCATGACTGTGGGGTTTTGATGTGCAAAACAACTTCATCATTTTAGATGACACTAATATTATGCAGAAAAAGAAAAAAATATTCATTAGCCAATTATAATTACATTGGCCATTCATGCTAAATGAAATGTGTCTCATATCGCATCGTATTTTCCACACTGTGGTCTGCAATGAAATTATTTACTTGATTTGCCTTTTTTTGCTTCCCTCTTTGTAATGGCTTTTGCTTGTGGTTCACCTGTTTCCTAATAGACATTCCCTAGGGTTCTCTAAGAGTAAATGTTCATTCTTAGAAGCTCTCACTTGAGAATTTCACCTAGTGGAAACACTCACAGCATTTTCCCCATAGAATATATTATGAGCATTGCAATTTTCATGTTTATAGTGACAAGTTGAAATTTAGTAGAAAAAATTCTTTTGTGCCCGTTGATACGCCAGACTCCTCTGCAGGCAGTTGTTTTTAAGAGCACTTTCTTTGGGTAATTCTTTTCTAATAATCCATGATGCCCACTGTTTTTGAGGCGATCAGACTGCTGGAAAGATTTCCTTTTTGCCCAGAAAGTAAAGTGATTTTAAGAGTTCTTCAACAGTGAGTGTCCTGAGACCAGTGACGCCTATTTCTAATGTATCCTATCCTCTTCTGGACCCCAGAAATAAATGCTGTTATAGACTAACCAGGCAAAGGTACTGTGGCCCCACAGAGAGCCCCTTTGGGTAAAGTGACAAAGTATTACAGAACTGCCTTATCCAGGAAGGAAAAAGAAAACAGCCATTTATAAGCCACAACATTCATATTATTTCACGTTGGAAGGGAAAAGGGAAGGGAGTTAAGGCTCGTTAGTACTTCATGTGTGGCAGGCATTACCTAATCTATTCATCACAGCGACCCTATGAGATACACATTTTTCCTCTGTGTAAAAATTGAGGAAGTAGACACAGAGACTAAGAAACATGCTTAAGGTACCCTAGCTGGCTGAAGCAGAACAAATCCAGTATGTCTGAATCCACACTTCATGGCCTTCCCAATCACCTCAGCCTAAATCTTCATGCAGCTCCTTTTTAAAAAGGAATACAATTATGGAGATAATGAACAGTAACAAAAAGCACGGGATTATTGTATTTCTCAAAATATCCAGATGTCTTCAAAGATTCCAGCAAGCCAGAGTCTATGGTTTTGCAATATTGCAAGTATTTTTTTCAGTATAAACTACCAAGCCACAAATTTTGGCTATCAAGCCTCTGCTATAAGAATCCAATTCGACATAATCATGCCTCTGATTATTTCTATTTGCTCTTGCCTAGAGGTCTGGAAAGACTACAGGTTTTACAAACATAAACACAGGGCTCATGATGCTGTTGGAATGTTCTACCTTCCTGTTTTCAAAGCAAGGGCGCCCTGCTTTGACAGGATTCCACAGAGGGAACAAAGGAAGCTTCTATGAGATAACTTTCGAACTCAAACTCATAAGAGTTAGTTGTGCAAACTTTGATAATATTAATTTGCTCAATATTTAAAATCTGATGGGAAGTGGACCATAGAAAGGAGACATAGACTCCTGCCGTATGTGAGTTCCACAGAGGTAGGCAGGCTGGGGTCCAGTTTATCTCCTCAAACATTTACTGAGCGTGGCCTTTGCCCTAAATGAGCTCACAGATAATGGAGACAAAGCATTTGGTAATGAGACCACAATAAAGATAAAAGTAAGGAAACACCCTAAATTTAGTTCCTAGTTCCTAAGAAAAGACTGACTTTTGGGCTGGAAGATTAGAGAAAGATACAGAAGGAATGGCCTTGAGTGTCAAGCTAAGATGTTGAGACTTGATCTTGTAAATAATGGAGAGGAAGAGGAAGAGTAACTTAAGTACAGTGTGAAGGTCAGGGGTGGAAAGACACACCTGAGCTTAACTACCATGGACACAAAAGAACCAAAGTGAAAGGACAAGGACAGAATTTTTTCAAGATGCATAAAGCTAGTGACAGAATAGTTGAAAACGAATGAAAGGGTGTAATCAAAGATGACTCAAAATAGTGGTTCTAGACAGCATATCTTGTTTAATAAAGAATATGAATTACTCATAAGCGGAATGGGATTTACTGAGAATGATTAGTTCATTCTAATACATACCCATACCAAAGCACAGCAGAAAATCCAAGCGAATTCAGCACTCAGGGTGGAGAGGGATAGTGACACTGAGTAACCGGTTGATCATTTACAGATGCATGTGGTCCAGACAAACCAGGCAGCCACTTCCAATAAGCGTGACACTGATGTGTGCAGCCGGATGGCTCAGTTGGTTAGAGAGTGAGCTCTGAACAACAGCGTTGCCAGTTCAATTCCTACATGGATCAGGGAGCTGCGCCCTCCACAACTAGATTGAAGACAACTAGCTGCCGCTGAGCTTCCAGAAGGGCGGCCGGATGGCTGTTGGTTAGAGCTCGAGCTCTCAACAACAAGGTTGCCTGTTAAATTCCCACATGGGATGGTGGGAATTTAGTTGCCCCCTGCAACTAAAGATTGAAAACGGCAACTGGACTTGGAGCTGAGCTGCGCCCTCCACAACTAGACTGAAGGACAACGACTTGGAGCTGATGGGCCCTGGAGAAAAACACTGTTCCCCAATATTCCCCAATAAAAATTTTTTTTAAAAAAGTGACATTGGCATGTTTAGGTTTCTTTCACATGGCCTGATCACTTCTCAGTTGCAAAATGCAGAGTGCAAGTGTTTCTGATTCCATCCAACTCAGCTAGACTCCCACTGTCATAAGCAGAAACACCACAGAATTCACCAGAGGGCCAAATGGAGCTGGTGTTTTCATGTGGTCGTGGATCTGGTTGGCTATGGAGCCATTCACCAAACTGCTACCACACCTAGGCAGAGCCTGCTTTCATCAGCAACCACATCAATGAGCCCATCTAGACTGACCTAAAAATCAGCAATAATCTTACGCCACCCCATCCACAGTTGTCTCATGACAGGTAATGGGCATATGATGACAAAAGAACGTAGAAATAACACTAGCCATAGTCTAGCTGCCTAAGGGGAAACGAAGAAATTAAGGAATGGCTCACTTAATGTAGACAGTATCAATAATATTTACATGGAACTAGGAAGGACAAATCATTGAAGGGTCTTAATTATAATCTCTGAATTCATAAAACACAACCTTGACACATGCCGAGATGAGTGAATCAGCAGAAAGTGGGGAAAGAGAGCTGTGGTCAAAAATCAAACTGTACATGGTGAAAACTTGCAAGCACATACTGCACTTATTTTCAAATTATCAATGTGGAACAGCCTTTCCCAACCCATCTCTGGGTCATTTTTTTTCACCCAATAAAGTCTACCGCCTGAGCAATTACATAGATTTAGAAGAGAAGAGAATCTGACCTATTTATAACACAGTCGATTCTCCATTATTTCCAGGCTCTCTCAGAGGCCATTTGCTTTATGTTATTATCTGACCTCTGGGCATTCCATTGTCCATTATCACCTCCACAGGGAAAAATAGGTGAATCTCAAATTCATCCATTTAACTATTTATTAGTAGTGCTGCTGGTAAAGGGGTAAAGGCAGAAAATGGCGAGTGTACTGTACAACAAATGCACTCCTTAATCATTAGGCACTTATCCACAGACTTCGTTCTTTCAGTGAGCAATCACCCTGAATTAGATTTTTTTAGGGCATGGAAAAATTTACAGTTGAGTTTGGAAATTACCCAAAGTTCACCTGCCCTCTAAAGGTAATTAACGACTGCTACAAAATAAGATAAGCAACCCGAAGCAATTTTCTCCCGTGTGTAAAACGGGGTTATGAGCAATATTACTAAACAGAACCAACTTAGCAGGGTTTTTGTGAAGATGTAAATGTAATAATATACATGAACTGCATAAGCAAAACTTTAAACAAACTCTATGATCAATGCAATTATTATCATTGTTGCTAATTACTGTTCTATCATTAATTCCCCTGGATGAGAATGTGGCCTTACTAATATTCACTGTGATTCAAGGATCAGGAGATATACTGTTTCTAAACAGTCTCATAAATCATAAATTGACATTATAAAATCTTTCAGGGTGGTGTTATAAGACCCCAGCATTAAAGCATAGTAACATCTGAGGAACATCTCAGATGTTTCCCATCGGCATGGAAAGTGTTGCCAAGGTATAGACATCCCAGAAGGGACTAAGGGTTAAGATGGGGACATATCAAAATATTTTCCACCATCATCTACTCCTTGCAGCCACTGAAAATTTTGCTGAAAACTGGGGAGGAGAGACTGAAGTGTATTTATAGGTACACACACACACTCCACATGCATGCCGTCATCTCTGTCCATGAATCGATAATCCACCATGCAGGTAGCCAGGTGTTGTTAGAGTTGTTTCTTGGCCAACAAGAAGGATTTAAAGTCCAACTTCTGCCACCATCATGATCACATCAAACCCTAGCAGTTTAGAATTATTGTGGCCTTTCAATGCTCTTTGCTGCATTCAGTGTGCAAACCATGAAGACTAAGGTGGGTCCTGCTTTATGGAGACAGAGTGACTAAGGCGTTATGATTTCTAGTCTTCTTTTCTCCTCTCTGAAGGGCCATGGCTCCTCAGATGTCACCATCTGGAAATAATGTGCCTAGGATGAGATAAACAAAATAAAAACAAAGAGCAAAAAAATGAAAATGAGAGCAAATGCATGAATCTTTCACAAGTTCTTTGCTTTGCTCTCTTTCATTACGCCAAGAAAGATACACAAAGTTAATGTGATGAGTTAAATTTCTCATGCCATGGAAACCACATCTGTGTGAATATCTACTTCACTGATGGTTTTACTTGATGCCAAGAAAGAGATATCATCAAGTGAAATTATTTCTTCTTTAAACAGATCTTCCAGTGTGGCATCGGAATTGCCTCATGTGTGGTTTGGAGAGCTTGATGCTGATCTGGGTTGGGTTACCAGCAGGCATTTGCCTGACAAACCTGCTTAGAGTAAGGTAGGAAGGTGGTGGTTGTATTGTTTCCCCCATATGGGAATGCAAAAGCACTTCTGAGGAACCACTCCCTTTCACTAGATTATGAATCCCCTTGTCTCCCAGGTGGGCCAGCCTGAGTATGCATTTATTCATTCTATTCATTGGTACAGAACCTGATGCATTGGGCTGTGATGTTAGCACTGGGGAGATGGAACGAACGAGCCAACGTTCTTAGAGTCTACTGGGGTAAACAGACATGTGAACAGTCCAGTTATAATACAACACGAAGAGGGAACTAATAAAGGTACAGAACAAATGCTGTAGAAGCCCAGAGTAAGGAATGATTGACTGGAAGAAAGGTGAATTTCATGTTGGTCTTAAAGGAAAAGAGTCTGCCAAAAAGAGAGTAAGCAGGTGATATTCTAAGGGTATGCGAAGAGTATAAGCATGGGAAAGGCCAAGTGTGAAGAGGAACACGCCTTCCCATCTTTGGGACATGGTTGCAGAGGGTATGTGCTTAAGAATAAGGCCTGTGTGAAGGTTTGAGATCCAGATCGTCACATCTCACATGTCATGATAACAAGTTTGAGCTTTATCCAGAGGAACAAGGAATCTAAGCAGTAGGTGACAGAGGCAATATGATGCTATTTATCTTTTGTAGGGAATTACCTCCGGGGACACCAACAACAATCCAGTCTGGCGGTTTAGGGCGTACTGATAGACGGTAGAAAGATCACACAGAAGACTGTGGCTACCGAGAGCGAAGCCAGCCCTGAGGTTTGGCCCCATTGAAGGTTCTTTCCTAGAAGAGTGGGGTTAAACTGAGCAATATTTCCCAAAATGGAAATATTGCAAAATGCATAGAAAAAAATACTCTCAGAAACTCACAAATGACTATAAACCAGAGAAACGTTTATAAAACCACTGAGTCTCTGGGTGGGAAAAATTTTTAAAAATTCTCTAAGTCAGCAGTCTCCAAATCTGGCAGCTTTTGAGCATCTACATTCAAAGGCTTCATCATAGACTTAATAAATCAGAATCTCCAGGCCTAGAGCCTAGGAACCTGCATATTTAACCACCTTCTCCAATTAATTCAGATGGATAAGTCAAGTTTGGAAAAGGACAACTCTAGGCCAACCCATCAGATTTCTTGGTGAGCAGAGACAAGTTCTTCTTTGAAAGAATAGCCCAAATGTCCAGCAGGAAACAGCATGGTGCCTCGTGCAAGGTAAGGAACCAACCTTTGTCAATCCTCAGTTCCAAGCGCGTGACTTGAACGGCTGTTTGCCTTGCATTCCTTTAAGACTCAGAGATTACTAGAGCTGGGTTTTAAATTCCATTGCTGTCAGCACTACTGGACTTGTTCTTACCGATTAGGGTAAAAACAATTTTTTAAACCACTTCCCAAGGAATTTTAATCTCTCTTACATGTGCTAAAGCTGTAAACAAGGTTTTATTGTTTTATAGTGGATGAAATGTTGGTTCAAAAGATACTAAGATGTGAACAGTCTACAAAATACACCCTAGTGTCTGCTTCTCTCTTCTCCAATTTGATTCATTGTATGTATCTACATAACATTATTTATTACGTGATCTTAACAGAAGCTTCTCTGCTTCCAATCTTGGAGGTCTGGGGCATGCCTAAAATCTTGTTAAACATAACTCTCCTACATCAATAAATTTACAGATTCATAGTATCAAAAAAAAAAAGAAGAACCAAATCTCAATTGTTAAGTAAAATGCAAATGTCATACTATGTATTCATGCAATTATAATGATAATTGAAAAATTATCCCAATATTGCATATTTTGACCAGTGCCTCTGAGCACTGTATTTGTTCAGAAGTATCTGTGGTAGAAGCAGTAAGAAGCTCCTGTACTTAAATTAATTGAAAATTACTTTCTAAAAGAAATATTTTCATGCTGAACTGATAACCCAAGAGCATTATTTTGACTCTAATATCTATCATTAAACAAGCAAGGTATAACCATTCTCTAAGTACAGAAGGCTTATATAAACCTAACAATAATTTACATGTTAATTTTCTACATTAAAATATCTTCATGACTCTGCCAAGAGTCATGTGTGAGATGAACTGTGTGAAGGAAGTGTGGAAAATTCACTCGGGAAAAAAAATCTCTGAACACTGACAAAGGCATAAGAACAGCTCCCTGCGACCAGTATCATAGCCCAGACCAGAACTTGGTACAAGCCGCCAGTCACCAGTGGAAGGATGCATGGAGGTGTGTGGGAGTGTATGCAGAGGCACCGCTCAAATGCCAAAGGCTATGCTGTCGATTGTTAGGGAAACTACCTTTAAGCAGGACCCAGCTGACACCACTGTCTGATTCCCCAGACTTAGACAAGTTCTCATTTCTGCCCTCCCTCCCCTCTCTGCCCCCTCTGTCACCATCAGCCTATACTGTGCACCACCAGCAATGAGCTCATTCTGCCAACTGCATGGAGTGCTTATTTCCTTTGCTGTCCTTTCATGCTCCATTACACGCATAAATAATGAAATTTTGTTTTGCAGGAGAGGCTGCATCCTGTTAGTGAACAGGTTCAAGGAGTCAAAAGCTTTCTTTGGGATTCCAGAGAAATGGCAAAAATATTTGTAGAGGGAGAGAGTAACATAATGGAATCATTATCATGTTGGAGACAGAATGATCTGCAGTCAGCATTTATTAAGCTTCTACTGTGTGCCAGACAGGTAGACATTTTACATACTTATCTCAAACCTCAGAAGAACAGCTCCGTGCGTGGAAAGTATTTCCTCCCATTTTATACTTGAGGAGACAAAGACTAAACGACACTGAAAATTTTGTCTAAGTGTCCAAAACTAACAAGGAGCAGAGCTAGGATTAGAACCCGAGACTCTCCCTTTCCAGAAACATAAGGCTCTTTTCATTAATACAGTGTATTCCGACTGCACTGTTTTCAATCATGTATAAAACTGGAATGCAATTAGGTTTTGTATTTCCCTCTCTCCTCACCAACCCAGATAGCCTCCGTGGAAGGATCCGGCCTCGTTTATGTTTGTCTCTCCAGTCTTATTCTTTGCCTGGTACATAGTGAGTGTTAAAAATCATCAACTGAATGAATGAAAAAGCTTTCTTCATCATGTGGTGAATACCTTCTGCCTGCACAAGAATAACTATATCCTTCATGAATACTAAGACATTCACACAAAAATGTTCCCTCACTGCCTTTTGTGTGTTTCTTTACTTAAGAGTTCCCCTAGGGCTTTCTTGGAAAAGTATACCTCCAATTAAAAATAAACGTTATCGCAGTCTATCATATCAGTGACATATGGATTAAATTGGCACCATCTAGCTTAAAGGTATAACTGTACCCCCGCCCCATAGTATCAAAGACTTAGATTTGTTTGTGCATTTGAAAGATGCATACAAACTCCCCACACATATACCTACAGATTTTTCTCATTGTATTAACAAAACTCTTCAGAGGAGTAGTAAACATTTTCCTTCTTCAAATATTATTATTATGTCATTCAACACCAAATTCTGTGAAAGTAACTTGTCATGTTAAAACACAGTTCTATGGCCAGATACTACTCAAATACTAATCAACTTAAAAAAAAAAAAAAAAAAAAAAGCAACTGTCAGACCTCTGACAAATAGTAAATCAGAAACTGAAAAGAACGTTGCAAGCTACGGACTGTCATACATTCAAACCACCGATAGACATATTCCTTCTGACCAAGAATTGTGATCTAACCACACACACTTCACAGGAATGTTTTCTGCAGGCTTCCATTAAGTAACCTTAAAACTATTAGAAGTTAACCTTTATAAGCACTCACATGTATACAAATTAGGAACATAAAATCAACTTGGAACATTTAAAATTAAGTGTCTCAGGTATGGCAATTATAAAAATAATAACTGAACAAAATATGGAGAAATAAGTTGTAAAGAACTGTCCCACAATGTTTTGTGACACTAACAAAGTCAAAATGAGGCTGAGCTTCAGAGATTATGTCAGTGTCAGAATAAATCAGGTCTTTCCATTTATCGATAATGAGCTCAGGACATTTGCCAAACTACTAAAAAAGCAGTCCTTTGCACTAGCCTGCCTTACTTTGCGAAACAAATGTTTTATAAATCATCATATATCTTATTAACGACTGTGTTTTTGTAAAAGGTAACTTGTTTGGCTAACGTAAAAACCCAGTGAAAAGGGGAAACAACCTTACTTCATGGAACATTGATGGTTTCTTCCCCAAAGATCCTCAATGGAGTCCATCTGTGACAAATTCCGTTTCCAACATCAAGCCAAGCTTTCAGGAAAGGCAAGTTTGGCCCTCGCACCCAACTCACCCCAATTACACTTGATCCTTGAAAAGAATACTTGTAATAAAATAGAGCAAACTCACAGAAGGAAACAATGCACCATTAAATGAATGGAAGAAGTGAAGAAGAGGGCCACCAGACAATTTCCTGGTTGGGTGATATCCCACAGTACCCAAAAAAGCTCCTGCAGAGCAGAGCACTCTGGTTACCATGTTATTTATATAAACCCTAGAACTATTCTAGCACATGACAATCATGAAGTGATAAATGTCATCAATTCGAATAATGTCTCTGTATGGGAATATAAAACTTGATTGTGATCAGGGTATTTTCACACACATTAATCTTATCTGACCCCACAACAACCCTGTTGAACTCTGCAGAGAGAAAATTAAGTCTCCAGGAGATTGAGCAATTTGTCCAAGGTCATAAATGTAGAGAGGAGTGTGCTGACACGAGAAGACAGGTTTTCTTTATAAAAATACATCTTTTCTTTCCCCTCAAACAACCTCCCCATTACTTAGTCCCCGCCACAGTTAAGTTGCCCACATCATAAAATTATCCTCATCCAGAACAGGCAAACTTGTAAATAATATAATATTAGAGAGAGTGAAATTCTACTTTTTTAATCTAAATATTTATATGATTGCCATATTTTTTTTACTGTTTTAGTAAAAAAAAACCAAATCCAACGCTGATCATTTTGGGTGGGTTTATAAAGAAAGAAACTTCTAAACTGTATCTGGAGAATTCAACATCTATGTAATAAAATGTAATGGCCATCATTTGGTACAAAGTCAGATGGTGTCAATGAGAACTCTGTCAGCCTTAGGCAGCCCTCAACTTCTTTCTGGCTCCAGTTACCCAATGAGAGGCTAGGCGAGCAAGGCTTTCTCATACCAACTCACAGAGGCAGTTGTGAGGAATAAATGAAATTCTGTGTGTGAGAATCAGAAAATGTAATAGAGGGGAGGCACATAAATGCTAGGTAGGTGTGAATGTACCTTAAAATCAATTTCATTCCTCAGGGCCTAAACAGAATTTCCTGGAATCTCTATGGCAAATGCTTAGCCAATCTCCTCTCCTAAGCTTCACCTCCTCTTTAATATCGACGAAGAAGATTACTATCTCCTGCATTAGTTCTTCTTCAAAATATTTGAGTCCCAGCTCTGGAGCACAGTGGGAGAGGAAACCATCACAGAGGCTATTTTGACACTGGATTTCATAAACGTGATGCCCATAAGCAGCTGGGCTAAGAGTGACACCAACATGTGGACCTATTTCGGGACTGATAAGAGTCTAATGTTTTCCATTCAGCCACATGACCCCTGTTGACTTCAATGGACAATAAATTTGTGAACCGATCTTAGGAGCCACTGTTCTTTTATTCCCTGTTGAAGTAGGTTTCAGTATTCTGCGGCCTAATGGCATATATGAACTTGGGTACCTGACATTTTTCGGTAGGTTTAAATCCAAAAGCCCTCAGGTTCTTAAAAGGTTCAGCTGGAAGAGCATTTTATCTGTGCCTTGAAAGCTCTAAAAGAGAGAACTGAAATACGCATATAACATATGACCTGTGACCTGAGGGGAACAGAGGACCTTTTGCCAAGTTTCTTGCACATTTCCTTAAAAGCAACCTTGTAAGAAAGTGAGAAAAAACAGCTCAGTTCTAATGAGCACCTAATAGGTAGGAGCACCAGAGATTTATTTTGTGAATGCTTCAAAAAATGGCTGAGGTCTTTAACCACTAAACTTCCAGAAAACGTGTGCCCTTATTAAGTATCAGCAGAATAACCGACCAGTGTTTGAGAATCATGAATGTGGCCTTTTGACTTCCCAAATTATATGAGGATATTTTCTTTGACCTTCCCTTATTACAGATCCGTAAAAACGACACTGCTTTGTTCAGGCGACTCAGGACACATGGTGCTGCATGCTTCTGTAGAAACACATCCCACGTTAAATTAAGTTAGAGGTGGTATTTGAAAAATAAATAAATAACGAAGTTCCAATTCACTGCAAATGGTACAGGAGGCCAGTAAGTGGGAAGCCTGCAAGAAAAGGACTTCTTTTAGAAAGATGTTTTACAGGACTTTTTCTGCATCATTAACTCTTCTGGAATCCTGAACATAGCATGATGAATTTCCCTAAAGAAGTAGCTACTGTTTAATTTTGAATCACTTCAAAGAGCCACAGCAGAAGAAATCAAAGAAAACCAAAAAGGCCAGTAGATGTGAAATTCGCCAAGGGGGGAAAAAGAAAAACCATGAAGGTTCTAACAGATTTTGACCATGTACTGAAAATACCACTGATTATTTTGCTACTACAGTGTTTTACTGTTCCATGTGACTGAAATAAGCCTCTGTATTCTTAGGAACACAGGATATTTTTATTACAATATTTGTGTCATAGCTTTTTAAAAGGGAACATATTTTAAAACTTTGAAAAGAATCTCTGTCTTAAAATGGTTCTTGATATTATATGTGAGTGTGTGTTTTACTATAAACAGATACTTAATTGGGAGGTCCCATTGCTGAAAAGAGTAAAAAAGTACTGATAGTCTTACTCCTATCCCCAACATGTAGTTTTTAGAAGAAAAATATAATTAAAAAAAAAAAAAGAGCAAAGAAATTTGGAAGGTGGAGAAAAATAAGAAAGTTGGCTGGGGTACTATAATGGTTATTTAACTGTAATAATAAGAAAATAATAATAATAATTGGTCTTCAAAATGTCTTGCACAAAACCTACGTAAGGTTTTACAGATTTGTAGAAAGAAAACCTCCTAAAAATTCCGTATCTCCAAATACCACTAAAATCAAAAACCATCTGGAAAATGTCTGATAATGGGTATCCACCCACCTAAAAAATTCAGTAAACTTTGTCTTCAATTACGGTTTAGAATAATCAACTCAAATTGAAATTCCGATGTGAATACTCTGAGAAGACAAAGCTGGATTAGGAATCAGATTTTAGGTCTCCTTAAAAGACTATCTGTTTATAGACACCCTCTTCATACCCCACTTTGCCTTTGATCCGTACAGTAAGTCACAGAAGCACAGCTGAATTTAAAGACACACACACACTGCTGCTGCTAGGAAGTCCAGTTACCACATATATGTTCTGAGCTTGAATCAAGTTTCCCTGAAGGGCAATAAAATTTCACTAACATCCAGCAGCACTGTGAGTCTCAAAACATTAGTCTACCTGACTGTACAATCCTTTTATTGGCAGAGGAGAGCACGGGTTTTATTGATGTGGATTGTATTGTCAGTGCTCTATGGAAGAACCATTTAGCAGGCTATTAGCCTGTAACATTTTTATTACTGTTGTTAAATATCATTCCCCATACTGAACGCTGAAATAGAAAAATCAAGCCCAAAAATCTAAATATCCAGAAAGAACTACAGAGCTGTTGGCTTCCCCGCCCCCCACATAATCTGTAGACTCTGATGAGAAGAAAGGAAAACAATGAGTATTCACTTCTCGCAGACAGAGGTCACTAATGGACTGAATTCAAATCACCATGGCAGTAACCACAAAGTTATTAAAGTAATCTAGTGAAAAATGAACTTGAATTGAAATGAAAGACACCAAAAGATGACTATCCTGGAAGATCTGACCTGAATAGAAATAAAATGACATCACCTT
This sequence comes from Rhinolophus ferrumequinum, assembly GCF_004115265.2. Classification (NCBI taxonomy): domain Eukaryota; kingdom Metazoa; phylum Chordata; class Mammalia; order Chiroptera; family Rhinolophidae; genus Rhinolophus; species Rhinolophus ferrumequinum. Next base: position 15,305,676 of record NC_046289.1, read on the forward strand.
GACCTTTTCGGAATCTTCCAAAACCAAGAGCCACCCTGTCAGTCACATTTGCTGTTTTTTGACTTCGGTAGAAGCAGCAATTCTTCCTTGTAGAATACAAAGCTGAAGAGTCAAACTACATCCGATGCTCGTGCTGGGTCTCTACAGATTAAGACTCTGGACTTGTACATATTTGAACCTTTCTTGAAACCACAGCCTCAAACTGGGAAGATATAAGGTTGCTTTAGGGAGCTATGTCTAAATCCTAAATCAAACTCTCCCACAGGCCAGAATATAAATGTAACAGACATCAGAGGAGGTTCAAATTAGATCCAGCCTGTCAAAATCAAACTCAGGTAAGATCACATCATCTGAAATCTAGCACACAGGAAAAATCATGACAGTCTTGGGGACCCCAAGGTGCCCAGCATGGAGTCATTTGGGAATCTACTTTCTTCTGTTAAAAGTGTCCCCTGGAATTTCTAAACCCACAATGAAACTACTTACATGTTAAGACATGGGCATTAAAAAAAAAAACAAAAAAAACCCAGCATTCCTTCCACGCTACATGCTAGCTTTGTAATAGTTTCTGCTATAGTACAGCTAGCCCAATTCTTTTTACAATTTCTTGTACCTACTGGCAGAGACAGAGAATCGTGTTTGAAATTCCATCTTGCAACCTCCTCCAGTTACAGATATTTGCAACTCAACCTGACAGTGTGGTGTTGAACTGTCCACTGTGATTATTAAAAATCCTAAATGGTTTAACCCTATCCTGTTCGGGGCCTTTGAGGAGGGGAGGAAGAAAGGTTGTATTTGGGGGAGCAATAACGTTGTAAAGAAATAAGCAACTTTTCATGGTACGTGTATTACCCAACGATTTATTGTCTTCTAATATGGTGGCCTGTCGATCTTATGGATCTGGCGCATGTTGCTTAGCGATTAAAAAAAAATGTCCAGTTCTAACACTGTAGATACTGACCTAAAATTATACATTAATACTGCAACCACCAAATATGTCTCTGGACAAATACCAAACTGCATTCTATTTACCTCAAAATGTTTGGGGAATCCTTTCACTGTAGATTTAAGAAGGTCATGCCACTTATATCTACAGACAATATCTTCCCGATATGGAAGCTAGCCTTCATATTAGCTATTTGGCTAGGAGAAAAGTTAGACATAATAAATTTAGCAATAAGCCTGAGAGTAAGTGGACATGCCCCAAAGCTCCCTGAAACTCTGGGTGATAAAAGAGCCTCCCAGCTGAGTGGGGAGCAATAGTTCCCACTTACGAGAGGCTTTGCATAGCAAATGCAGCATGCAAAGAAATCTAATCAGCACCTTGCACTCCTGCGCAAGCCTTTACACGGAGTTGTGCCTTGCACCTGATTAGCTTACTGTAAGCTTTACAAGAGATTCCCTACACTAAAATTAATCAAAAGCTCTTGAAGACTGATTTCCATTTACAAGAAGTCACTACGAGTTTCCAGGTGAATAAATAATGATCATAATAAAGATGATCGCAGCAAACGTTGAGCTGCTTGGAAACCCAAAAACTCGACTGTGCGAGAGGCGGCGAGAGGGGACGTTGGGGAGTTGGGGCTAGAATCTTTTAGCTCTCGGAGTGAAAAGCAGGAGCTATTTTATTTTCTTTACTTAGCCTTAATAACGCGGCTATTCCGGAAACGAGAGCTTCTTCTCTCCGCTGCCCCCACCTCAGTGAACACCTGCGACCACTGACCGCCCCCGCACTACCGTGCCTCAGGCCACCGTGGAAAAACCGGCCTCTGCAACACCATTACCCCACACACGAGCGCGCGCGCGCGCACACACACACACACACACACACGCACGCACAAGCATTGCAAATCTCACCCTTCAATCAAAATGTGACTTCTAAAGTTCCTGTTTTATAACGCCAGAAGGTGAATGGAAGGAGGGAGGCAGAGCCCCAGGGATGTCAAAACCAGGAAGGATAATTTTCCCCCTACTTTGAAATTTTTACGCACATCTACCCCGCCCCCATTTGCTTTCCTGCGCCAGCCGAACGCGGTGGGCGAATGCGAGTGGGTTTATATAATTTTTAAAAGATGTTAAATAAGGGTAAGAGGGTGAGGGTGGGAGTGAGTGAAATCCACGCATTATTTCCCTGGATTGAAGAATGCTAAAAGCCGGTGACTCCACATTCTAAATTTCCAACGAGCTACAAGAGGAGGCACCAGCTGGGGCCGAGGGTTATCATCCATTCCCAGGAGAGATTCGCTTCCTTGCACAGCTGCCCCCGGTACTCAGAGCAGCGCCACGGGCCCCTCTAACATTACTGTAGATCTCTCCGCGCTAGGTGCCTGTCCCCGGGATCTTGAACTTCGCCTCCCTCTCACTTTCAGCCAGAACTGGAGAGAGTCAGGAAAGGCGCTGGGAGGGAGCAGAAGCCCAGCAGAGGGGCTAGAAGGAGAAGTTTGGGGGTGCCTGTTACCTGCGAAGGTTCTCGAGGTCTCCTTTCAGCCTTGGTAGTAATCCCGGTCAGCGCCGCGTCCTCCCCCAAATCCAAACTTTTGCTTGGTCCTCCAGGTGGCGGGGGCGGCGACGGTGGCTGCTGCCGGAGCCCGGCCCTTTCGCCCGCTGCGTCGGGGCGCGAGGGTGCGGAGGCCGAAGGCTCAGAGCGGCGCGAGCCTCCCCGTAGCCGGCCGGTGCCCGGGCGCCCCGCTCGCCTCTCTCGCTCTCGCCGTTCTCCCCTACGGAGTCGCGGCATCGTCTTCCCCCGTCCTCCGCCACCTCCGCCTCCAGGACTCGAGCATGCCACTTTCTCTCGGCTCCGGCCGCCGCGGCCCACTCCCCTCCTCCTCTGCCTCCCCCTCTCTGCCTCAGCCACGCCAACGAGTCCCGAAAGGCGGGCAAGCGAGGAAGGCAGCGGAAAGAGGCCCCGCGGCGCCGGGGCTCCTCGGAGACAGAGGACCCCGGGGGGCGTCTGGAGAGCCGGGCGAGCGCGCCTCCGACGCCCGGGTGCCCACCTCGCAGAGCCCTGCGCGGGGCGCTGCGCGGGGCTCGCTCGAGTGCTGCACCGGCTCCGCGTGGGTCGGAAGGCTGCTCAGACCTCACTGCTGCCTGGATCCGACGCGGCCCGGCTAATGTAGGCGCCGCGGCCCCCACCCCCACCCTCCTGACACCCCCGGGAGATGTTTACAGTAATGAATTCGCGGGATCGCCTCCGCGGCTCCCGCGCTCCTCTGCTCCCCCAGTTCCTCGCGCTCTGGCGCGCTCCCCACCTCTAGCCCTCTTTCTCTCCCACCCTCGCTTACTCCCTCCCTTTCGGAGTCCCTCCCACATTTCTGGTTTAAAGAATGCTTGGGAGGCGCGGCCGCAACCCAAAGCTTTCCAAGAGGCCAAGTCAGACTCGGCTCTTAACCCTGTCCTCCCTGAAGAGAGTTGCCAAGCGCGGGGCTAACACCGCGGATGACATCGAGACTGTGCATGCCGCCTCTTTTTACCCAGCACCATCTCACCCACCCCCAACTCTTAGGGATAATGCGACCACCTGAACACTGAAAGCCTATTTACCCCCTTCCCACTTGGTGTTGTACTTCCAATATCTATTACTTAGGTACTAAGAAATGATCGAAGCGTGAGAATAGAGGGGGAAAATATTACAAGTCTCTCAACCAAGATGGCGTTATTTCAAATGCAAGTAACTTTGGTGGTTTGCCTCCCACCCCATCATGAGTTCCCCGATCCCGGACCTTCTTAAATAACTCTACTTGGGAATACAATCCAAAATTGAATATGATTATTTTACACACTCCATTGTTTTTCTCCCTTCACGCTGGCCTCTGGAAAGAGCGTTGTTCACTTTCCCCAAATATTACAACGGACAACCAAATTCAGCCTCACAGATTTAGGAAACAGGCTTGACAGCTAAAGAAGCCTGATTTAAATACAGGCAACATTTCCAATTCCCAATCTCTTTGCAAAAGTGAAAAAGTAATGTAAGAAAACCAGGTGCACGTCTCTTTGGGGGGTGGGGGGTGGTGTCTTGTTTTCTCCTCTAATTTCATTGCCGCAGCTCCTGCCTACAGTAAGCTGCTGTCATGTTCTAACTAGTCTGTACAGAGGCCGAATCTGAACAGAAGAGGGAGAGCGAGCTCGCGCCAAGTGCTGGGCTGCGCAGATACGCGCCGTTGGTGGGGGCCAGGCCGAAAGTACCCACGAGCTTGAAACTAGCACAGGACAAACTCCCGAAGGATCCGTTCTGATAGCGCAGCAGAAGAGTTGGGCAGGGGCGGTGGCCACAACCAGCCGGCTAGGTATGATTTCTCGGTCCTCAGTTCAAAGCCTGAGTCACTTGGCACCACTTTCCCAATTGTTTTCATTTCCTTCGCATCCCTGTTGGGTCTACCGCCTCCACGCACTTGAGCGCTTAAATCGTGTTAAAACGACTTGGAGAAACGCCCGATTTGCCTCCCAGGCACAAGCCACGCACAGATCCACCCAGACGCACACCGGAGAGGTACACTGGCACAGACGCAGACACGACCCGGGCAAATAATGCATAAGGCAAAGATGGCTAGGAAAATGCTTTGACTGACATATACATAGCCAGCTTCTCCCCAAACTCAGTGTGTGACTAATATCCGGAGGGTGGGGCACATGGCTGGGGGAGTTAATTGGACTAGGACAGTGAGTGCCATCTTGCTAAGAGGTTCCAGGAGCAAAACACCAGCGACGACAGCAGCGGTGGCTTCCGCCTCCACCAGCAGCTGCCGCCGGCGAGAGCACCACGCGCTCCCGGAATTTCCCGGGCATCGAGTGTGGGTCCAGCCCGCCCCAGTTACCCCCTTCCCGATACTTTCTTTCCCTGGTTAGTGCCCAGACTTCAACCTTGGTCTTGTCTGGGGGTTACAAAGGAGAAGGGACCGCGGCGGCGCTGAAACCGAGGAAACTAGCTAGAACCGGTGAGCGCGGTGGAGGGATCTTTACAGCCGGCTCCGAGCCCGCGCGGGGATGAATTGGCAGCTAGCGAGGCTCTGCTCCCGCCCTCCTCACTGTCACCTTGCCCCCCTGCACTCAGCGCCTAGAGGTGTTAACCACCCCCTCCCCGCGTCCCACGCAGGCGGCGCAGGGAACTCAATCGGTTCAGCTTGGTGAGCTGCCCGCGTCCTCACCGCCCCCGCTGGCGCGCGGAGAGGACGCGCTGGTCCTAGCTCAGTGCCAGGCCACTGATGACCAGACGGGCTGGAGAAGGACTTGGCTTGGGAGAAAGTAATGCCCTCCCTAACTCGAAGGAAAACGAATTAGCATCCCCCGCATGTTCTTAGCCACTAATCGATCCCGGATTGCGGGCAGGGGGCGTGCTGGTGGCTTTAGACGCTTGCTCTTGATAAAAACGCTGGTGATATTAACAGCAGATGGAGCGGGCTCGGGGTGGGGACGTAGGGACGTTCACATTCATTCTTGGGATGTGAGAGGCTGGATTCCGGCAAGTTTAGTGGCTCTAGAAACTTAATTTAGGATGATGCTCCCAGCAGGCTAGCAAATTTGCGTTTTGACTCAGAGCTCAGTTACAAAACTCCTTAGAGGAAGTGTATTCGACCTGCAAATAGACCTCCCTAAAGTCGGGGGAGAGTTAAGCAGCCTATTTTCTCTCTGGATGAAAGATAAAGACTAAAACATCCCACCCATCCGATGATCACCCCTGCTGGTTAACAACACCCCCCCCCCCAAAAAAAAAGAAAAGAAAAGAAAAAAGAAAGAAACCGCGTGGTGCTCGCGTAGTGGCAGCCCCGGCAGCTACTGGAAACTCCACCTGGCACCACAGCCCCTTTACCTGGCGGCGCGTCTCCTTGCAATGGGCTCATCCAAATCCGACAGGGTCAGGGAGGTGGAAAGGGAAGAAGCTGGCGCGACAACAGCGGGGATCCCGGGGCATGGTATTGTTTTAGGGGTCGCCGCCGAGGTCCCTCCTGCCCATCGTTGAGAACTGCCAACTTGGTCCCGGAGCTGGGTGGACACGCGGCAGCCCTGGAGCAGCCGCCTCGCCGCTGCTGGACTACCAGGACCGAGACGCACCCTGCGCGGTAGCTGCTCAACGCCTCCGCGCCGAGATTGCGGCTAAGGATATCTCCCAGAGCTGGTTCCTCTGTGGTGACAATGGAAGATGCCAAAATTGCGAGTGACGGCGACAGGTTTCGAACGTACAACTAACTAGAAGGTACCCTGCTTCAGACTGGAAGCTACTTTCCCCCTCCCCCTCATCTCCCTCCTACAGGGGAGGGAATTAATTTAACCCTGTATGCGCCCTACACTCCCTGGAGAAGCTGGAATCGACTAGGAAACCGCAGGCGGCGGCTCCCGGGGCAAGAGCTTTGTTCACGTGCGTTTCCAGTGGGTGTGTTGCTATCTGGGGGCACTCGCGTGGCAAGACGCCAGTGGCAGGCTTCCAGCGCCAGACTCCGACATGGGAAGGAGCCCTAGCATTTCATCCGGACCAGACCCAGCCCTCGGAATCTATTTTTCGCCTCCGGTTACCAGATTTGTTGAAGTTGCCAGGGAAGTTGGGTTTTATTCCTTTATTTCTTCCCCCCTTCCTGTCCCCCGTATCATTTCCTTTCCTAGCGGCTCTTTGAATATGTGGAACTCTCTGCTTGTTCTAACTCGAGCTTTTAACTGTTTTGCGTGTGCGAGACGAATTGTGTAAGGAACCCACCTACCCACGCCAAATTTAAATGAAATAGCAAGGAAAACTGCCTCCCACCCGTGCATCCAGTGCCCGCATAAGTCAAATGACCACGTATTCAAATAAGACTAAAACACGGGAAAATGGAGAGGGGTAGAGTTTGAGGGAGTCTGAGATGTGAATAGAGAGATGGAAAGGTGGGGAAGGAGGGGGGCACAGAGCCTTAGAATGGTATAAACAGAACTACAAACAAGAATGACGATGCAGAAAATATAGGAGTTTCAACATTGGAAGCAGCAGGCTAACTTTATGCGCCTAGATTTTGATTGGCATTATTTCCCCGGCTCCTTTGGGAGCGGTTCAAGGAAAACATCAGAGAATACAGGAGCGTCCACCTCAGTCACACAGATGCTTTGCATTTTGTAGCAGCTTCGTTTAAGTGCCCTGGACTCCCAAGAAGTTAACTGGAGTTGGAGAGGAGTCTTTTCGTGGACGCGGATGTAAGCTTAGAAAAGAGAAAACTGACAGCAGAATGCTTCTGCTATCACCGTCACACCCCAATGAGCCAGAGCGTCGCCCAGAGCGCCAACTCAGACACCTTCAACCGACCGGTTCTTTCTCGGAAAAAAAAGAAAAATACCGAGTCTTTAATAATAATTCAGAGGGTAACACGTGGATCTTGCGGAAACTGGGTTATTTTAAAAAGAGAAAAGGTGTTTCTCCACCAGAAAGATGTCCTGATTTCTCTCTGCAACGTACCCCAGTCAGTGAGAATCTGCAATAGCCATTTCAAAAGCCTCCCCAGCCAGGCCAGCCCGCAGAGGCGGTGGGTGGGAAAGCTGTTTACAGCCGCCGGGTGCAGAATTCCGTTGTAAATCCTTCTAGTGTGCCAAGGGGGCAGCAAAGCATAGGGATAGCTTGTCAGGCTCCAGAATCAACGCGAAAGGCCGCGTTTGAGAACAAATACTCATCTACCTGCTTTTAAACATCCATCTTCCTGTGTGTGTCAGTTACATAAGCATCCACATGATACCTTTGATACCTTGATCTAAGATAACAGTATATTATTTTATCTTTAAGAATACATTTTTGATTAAAGGCAAAACAGAACCCTGTACAGGTTTACCTTTCTGATTTATGCTCCTGGAAAATGAGTAAGACTGAAAAAGGAAGAGGGGATGGTTGCAGATGTACAGAATTTGTGTTTTATTACTGCTATTTCCAAATTATAAGAAAACAGTATCATGTGGATGTGCTCCCTCTGTGAGTATGTTGGTGCGATTACTGTAATCTGGATGAGGAAAATGAAGTATGGAACAATATCACACCAAATGTAGGAACATAATCTCTGTAACAAATTTCTTATCCACATGATCTATGAGTCAGCTTTAGAAATACGTGATGATGGGGCCAGAGGAAGCAAAGGAATAGCAAATGTGGTTCCAGGGCTCCAGAGTATGATAATTTTTCAGACTCACAAAACTGTGATACTAAGATTATTTTCATTGAGAAATTATCACTTATCCATAAGGGTAGGGAAGTATAGAGACAAAAAAACACATCTGTGAGCTTCGAAAAAGAGAAAGTCAGCTCAGTAGTTATGCTTAGGCCTTCAATCCTCAATGGGGTTTTCACTTCAATTGAAATTTGACTTCCCTTTCAAATCCTTTAACACCCTCTCTCCATGTTTCTTGTACCCTCCTCCATCTGTACGTGCACACTGTACATTGGCCTGTCTTTCTCATACTTGGTGAAAGGAAAAATAACACAGGATTCTGAATCACAAGATCATGGTTTAAGCCCAGAGCCCTGAAAATTTTGATCTTGGATAAGTTCCGTTTCGAGCCACTGTCTACTCATTTATAAAATGAGCATAAAGATACCTGTTTGACCAGCCTCATATTGTCGTCACATACACTGAGTCAGTGTACGTGAACAGTGCTTTAGAAATCTGAGTGGTGGTTGCTAAGGATATTATCTTTGCATCACCCAGTCCCAGCCTTCAAAACAGAGGAAAATTATATCAATCTGAACATAGTTTCCCGTGAACTTATCATCTTCGAACACTTATCAAAAGGAAGAAACCAACACTGCTACATTGCCATTAACTGAACTGCAGACTTCATTCATACTTTATCAGTTTTTTACACCAATGCCCTTGTTTCTGTTTCAGGATCCCATCTAGGACACTGCATTGCCTTCAGTCAGTACATCTCCTGTGCTCTGTGACAGATCTTCAGTCTTTCCTTGCTTTTTGTGACCCTGAGAGTTTTGAGGAGTAATGGTCAGGTATTTTGTCTCTCAGTTTTGGTTTGTCTGATGTTTTCTCGTGATTGAGCGCTAATTATGGGTTTGGGGAAGTAATACCATGGAGGTGTAGTGTGTTCTCAACACATCATGTCAGGCAGTACAGGATGTCAGCATGACCTCCTCACTCTCTAGATATTGTGTGCAGGGTTCCTCCACTGTAAAGTTACTTGTCCTTTTACATAATCTATTCTTTGGAGGTAAATCAATAAGCCCTGCCCACCCTCATGAATTTAGAATTTTTAAATGAGCCAAATAAGCAGTTAGTGCAATTTGTAAACATCACCCCACCTCACCCCAGATATCAAATTCACCCAGGAATAATCTCCCAGGAAATTCCTCCTGTACGTTGCTATATCCTTAGGAAAGTGTTCAACAGTCTCTTCTTGGCTATGTATTTTGAATCATCTTTAACTACCGCATGTTTTACAATCCCCAAACACAGAAATTCCCAAATCATGTTGATTCTTTTATGAAATGCCCCCTTCTTTTTCAATCCTCATTGTCATATCGGGTCGATTTAGAATTCCAACTTCCCTATGAAAAGATGACATCCATGACTTCTTATCCCTCTTCCTCTTTCTTGGTTTTCTGACAGAATAGTGTTCACTTCATTCTCCTTTAAAGTGATGATAGCTGTCTACATGATTGTTTCTGGACTAGATCTAAGAGCCTCAAAGAACTGAGTCAGTCTTAGTTTTCTCTTCTCCCGGTAAATGCTCAAAATATGCTTGTTGACTTCATGAGTAAGCTCCTCCAGCAGGTAGAGAGACATAAATCCTTTCTCTAAGAAGAGAATCTTTGTAATGAAGTCCATGGTGAACACACTGGAGAGGAGGCTTTTCATTTCTCTCATGAGTATAAACTACTTCTACTAATGCATGGTACCCTTTTGGTGAATGTGGCTTGATTTATGTGAATCCATGACATTGAAATACATACCCTTCTGATTTTGAAACACCACTCTACAGTATATAATTCATCTATTCACTTAATAATCATTTGTAGAAAACACAAAACATGTGTCTGGAATGTGATGAATATATTGAGTCCCTATTCGGTCCACACTCTCAGTCTAATGGAGTCACAAAGACAAACAATTATACACTCATTAGGGAAATATAACAATTTAGTTATAGGCAATGTAGTTTAGTGCCCTGAAATAGTTTTTCTCTAGAGGGAAGACCCCATCCAAGTGATGATGTAGCTCTTTTGACAACGTACGGATTTTACCAGGGAATTTGCAACATCATTTTTATATCCAGCCTTCTCTACAGCATAGCCCCAGGTACCAACTGGAGTCCTCTGTCTCATGGAAAGCTCTTTGGGCCAAGAATTGGAAAAATCAGTGTGGAAGTAATTGCATGAATATCCATTTCCCCAAGCCTTGGTTTCTTTGCCTTTCCATGCAGGTTACAAGATGATTATGCGTGAACAGAAACAGAAGGTACATACTGACAGGAAACAAATGCACGTTAAACCATGGAGATTTCCTTTTACATAAACCTGCCATTTGTTAAGCAGTTGCTCTCTGTTCCAAAGGGAAGCTGGCAAAAACTTGAAGCAAATATTCTGCAACAGCACTGGGGAAGAATAAGTAAGAGAAATGCTTTCTAAAAAAGGGTATAGGCAAGATATAAAGATGTAAGCCGTTTTAAGAAGAGATGAATGATATACCCAAGGATTTATTCAAACCTGGATGCTACCATTGTAGAAATGTTACTGAGCTTTCTATATTTGACAGTAGTTCTGATGAAGAGGGTGGTGCCATTTTAAGCTGAGAAAACACATTTATTTGACTGGCTATATAAGATTCTGAATTAGTATGTGTGTGTGTGTGTGATATATATATATATATATATATATATATATATGTATATATATAAAATTTCCCACTACACTATACACACATACACACATGTATTAGAATAATAAAATTGCATTATATAGAAAATCAAAAATAGTTTTCGAGACTGACTCATTATGAGAAAAAAATATTGTATCTATTAAATTTTGTATAGTTGCAAGAGCCTTAAACTTGGACTTGAAAGATGGTACTTCAAGTTTTCTTTACATTATCAGGGAAATCAACTAAGTTGCAGGAAGCCTCAGTTTCTCTTATGTCAAAAGAGCAAAACCAAAATTATTTTCCAAGGTTGATATATAAAGAATAAGTGAGGTACTTCCAAGTTCAAAATAAGAATAAACTGTCATTATTTATATAATGATTGTGTTTTACATCATTTAATGTGAGATATATTTTATTATGTATAACCTTAAGCCATGGGTTTACTTGTGTTGCTATTTTTTGCTTTTCTGGGAACCTTGTTTTACACACTGTCCCAGAGTTTCAAAGATATAGAGCTGCCTAGTTTCTGCAAAGTTGCTCTGAACAATACTTTCAGGTGCCACTCTTCACTACCAAGCTTTTAACTACCCAAAAGATAAACTTCCTCAGCTTAAGGCATTGTTACTTTATTTTCTCACTGTATCATTTAAAAAATTCATATAAATTGCTATTGGCCAATTTCTTCCACAGTTCCTCCACTTAGCTGTAACTAAATTAACTAAAAGAAAGTAACTAAAGTTTTTCAAGTGATTATTTTTTTAATCTTCTTGTTGGATTATTTTAGCCCTTGAGTTTTCGGGACGTAGTCACCTATTTACCTACTCAGTCGGAACAACTTGTATTTCACGTTTTCCACTTTCTCTACTTGAAACATTTTTGAAAAATAAAATGAACACTAAATTTAAAGACATAGTTCCTCACAGATAGTGTCTTTTTCTCTATCTCTCTCTCTCACCTTTGAAAATTTCTATTAGTACAATATTTTGTAAACATGCTAGAAAATCATGTACTATGAATGCGACTGAGCTTACTAGCATTTGGTTTTTACTCTTTATCAATAATACAGAAGCAGGAGTTAAAGTCTCCTTCCTGAAAACTGAAAAGCCACTGTGGATGACTATTTTTTTATATATATATAGGATGACAAAAGCCATGAGGCTCCTTTCTCTGAAGGTCATTTAAAGCTTGATTTTGAAAGGCTTTCCCATTTTCCTTGCTGTTTTGAAGGGATGTCAAGTGAATTTCAAACACAATATCAAACCACAGAAAGACGTGAATTGTTCTGTTTTTGGATTATGTATTTATTTTTATTTCCAGAGATTCTGCATTTTTTAATATAGCATGATTTCCTCTTCCTTTCACTCCAATGCTTTACAAATGGTCCAGTGTTAGATTAAGTGCAGCAGATGTAATCATATGGATTCTAAGTTAGAGTTATTAGAAAGTCAAGCAGTGAACATTAAAAGTACCTCTATTTGTAGCACCTTTATTCCTGACAGTATTCCTAAGTGAATTACTTTATCTGAACTCCCTAACCCCACCCACATGTACCAAGGCACAGAAATAGTGAAGCAGCTTGTAGCAGATGCCATGTCCCCAGAAGCCTCTCCAGAGTTTAGCCCAGTGTCCTGCTGTACATTTTATCCTCTCATCAGTAAGATATTCTTTTCTTGTCACTGTGGAAAAAGCCCAAGGTATTTAATTATTTTTTTCTAACTGTTTATGAATGAAAAGCCAGATTCCTTCAAAGACACGTGTATTCCTCATACGTCTGTCCTAAACAGACAGCCTTGAAAATGATAGAAGTAAGTCGGTAAAAGCTAAGGCCTCAACATCTTTAGGGAAATGCAAATCAAAGCCACAATGAGATATCACTTTACTCACCCTTGAATGGCTATGATAAAAAAGACAGACAATAATCACTGTTGTTGAGTAAGTAGAGAAATTGGAACCCTCATACACCGCTGATGGGAATGTAAAATCGTACCACCACTTTGAAAAACAGTTTGGTGTGAAGTTTCCTTTCCATGTTAAACATACATTTATCATATGACCCAGAAATTCCATTCCTAGGTACAGCTACCCAAGAGAAATGAAAACATGTCCACACAAACACTTTCACACAAATGTTCTTAGCAGCGGTATTCATAATAGCCCTAAATTGGAAACAACCTAAATGTCCATTAACTGGTAGAAAACATGTAGCATATCTATGCAACGGAATAATACGATTTGGCAATGAAAAGGAATAGAGATTGGATACCTGCTAAGGTATGGAGGAACCTCCAAAACATTTTGTTCAGTCAAAGAAGCCATAATAGAAGAGAACACATATTGTATGATTTAATTCATAGAAATGTACAGTAAAAGCAAAGTTTATGAAGACAGAAAGTAGATTAGTGGGTGACAAGGGGGGAAGAAACTGGAGGAGGGAAGAAAGAACAAGGATTAATAGTAAACATGCGTGAAAGATCATAATGTGAAGATAAAAATGTTTTAAAATCGATTCATGGTAATGGATGTATATGTTGGCAAATTCACTACAAGGATCATTGAATTATACACTTGAAATGAGTGAATTATGTGATACGCAAAATATGTCTAAATAAAATTATTTTTTAAAAGCTAAGAGGGTTGGTGTCAATGTCTATGAATATATAAGCTGGGTAATAATGTTGTTATATCCCCTCCGTTAAAAAAAATTGTAATCTTGTTAGATCCCCTCAGTAAATAGGACTTGAATTATCTCAAGAGTGATAAATAAAGACTATGGAGAGTATTAGAAATAGTAAACTAATATGTAAGTCGGAACAATTCCTCTTATTCTCTACTTCTTCAAAACAGCAGGTAATTTGCAATCTGATTAAATCCACGTGTGTGATCCGTAAAATTCAGAAATAGAATAAACAAAATGCAAAGTGGCATATTCTTTCCACTCCATTCTCTAAAAAAAAGCAAATGAAATAACATTTAAAAAATGTCTATGAATCAAAGGGAAAACAAATTTTCTGCTTTTGTATTAAGTTCTCTGCTCACCAGACTCCTCTGCCCAAACAGTGTTCTATTTTTACAACACATGGTACATTTTTTTTTTACTGTGGCTCAAGGAAACATGATGTTTTATTAATAAAAATCTATTTTTGATATTAGAATTATTGATTATTTTAACACATACCTTGAACAGTTTAGTTCTTTCAGATGTTTATCAACCAGGAATCTTCTTTCTTTCCTGTCCAGCTAGGGCAATATAAATATCATTTTGTAAGGATGTCAAATTTTTTTCTAGAAAAATAAGAAACCACAAGACAGATGGGTTAAGAAGAAAGTCAGACACAGTATCAGTTGCCAAAAGAAAAAAAAAAAAAAAGACAACATCTTGTCCATCAAAGAGTTCAGATCAAGAGTCTTTCTTTTCTCAAATGATGACAGCTCCAGAGTTCCAAGCAACCAGAAAATAAACAAGCAAACCTACTGAAGGTGTTTCTCCATGGTTTCCACTGTAATGTCTACTATAGATAAACATGTCATTTTACTAGGAGGATTACCTGGGGAAAAAAATAGCTACAGCAGACAAAGAAAAAAGAAGAAAATTGATTAAGGGCATGTCATGCGTGTTACACTGGGATGAACTGTCATCATGCTTTTCTGGGTGCTGCTGACGAAAATGTCCAGAAAGAATAATATACCTTCAACAATATAAAAGGATCCAAAGTACAAATTTGTAATCTTCACCTGAGTAGCTTCAGGACAACCAACATAGCTGCTCTCAGCTGAAAATGGGCCCTTTTTGGTATTCTGCATTCATTTTTCTCAAACAGGAGTTTACCCACTAGATGTGGTGAAATCGAGTTTGTGTGATCTTTAATGGCCTTTTTACAGCCAGGAAGACCTTGTTTTTCAGGCTTCAGGAAACTGTTGATAGAAAGAAGGAGGTTGGAACTGTGAATGGATCTACTGGACCTGCGAGTCATCCATCACCTAGTCACAACAGTATCCCAGATGGGAGAGCGTGGAGGGTGGGCATATTTAAGGAGGTGTGAACTTTGAATGGACAGAAAAACACAGTTCTCAAGGTTTTGAGATCAACTTCTTAAACTGACTCAATGAAAAATTATTTTATCATGGATATAAATCATTATATATGTGTGTGTGTGTGTGTGTATATATATGTATATATATATATATATATATATATATATATGCATATATATATATATGTAAAATTTTCCATATTACTCTCAAGTTTTAGGATAAGAGTAGAGACTAGGTTGGAAGGGATTGAGAAAATTTGCTAACTGGCCAAGTTCTTTGCCAATGCGTTATAGGATGTGTTTACATATAAGAACATGTTGTGGTCTATTTGGAATAGAATCAGTCTGAGTTCTGGTATCAAACATATTCCCAACTAACTGAGTATTTAGGAAAGTCACTCAATTTTCTTAGGCCCCAGATGTCTCATCTCATAGGTGATAATAATTTCTGGCAAACTTGCTCTCCATCATTTTGTAAGCATAGAATAAAATGATAAATGTAAAAGTAAGAGAAAGGCATTTCTGTAAGCAAAGGTGTCATTCTTATTTAAAAATAAGACTGTCTCCTCTTTAACCCCTTAGTTTGCTTGAGGATGAAAGCCAGGGTAACTCCTCTAGGAAATAATCGGGTTCTGGTTTACATTTCTTATGTTATGAGGGCGATAAAGGGCTGATCTTTAGATGTGAAGAGTACAAAGTCCTATGCTTGGGCTGGAGTTTGCAAAGCCTCATTAATCATGCTCCATTGTGTTATAGGTTCTGTAAACATTGCAAAAGCATAAAGTACAGCCCTTCTATTAGTGACATCTTTCCAACCTAACTCCAGGAAGCCTTTGAGATTTCCTTAAATGACTGGATTTCATTTCAGTCATTAGTTAACCCTGCCTAGTGGGTGATTCTGAATCCCACCAGGCAGGAGTAAGGGGATATGTATTCAAACAGTACAAACATGGCTTGTCCCAGTCACATAACCATTAAGAACAGCAGGGAGCCTTTCCTTTCTCAGGATAAGTTAAATCATTTATGTGAATCCCATAATATATATATATATATATATATATATATATATATATATATATATATATATTTTATTGCCTTTGGAAACAAATGCTATGAAATTGTAGTTAGAAAAAGAATGCTGATAATCTTTTCCTACGGATATTGTGGGTGAAATTAAAAGGCAAATATTAATTCTTACAAATTTATACATTCTACTGGCAAAATCTTTTTAGGTATGAATGGGCCACCCTAAACAACTAAGAAGCCAGTCCACTCTTGGGACTATGAATCAGAGGACATTTGGTACTCACTAGGACTCATATACTCAAGATTCCTCCTGATGTTTTGGTTACACTTAGTTTCCAAAGTCTGTAAAATCCACTATGTGTAAATATTTTATTTATTTATTTATTTATTTATTTATATTTTATTAATATTTTCCTAAATGGAAATGTTTTAAAGCACATCTATCAGATGGAATGTAGTTTTTTTGTTTTGTTGTGTTTTGTTTTAGCTATAATAACAAAACCCCAACAGAATTAATGTAAATGAGATTGTTTAAATTACTGTGTGGGTAAAACTCATACAAAAACATATCAATGTATATTTTATTATTAATTTTGCAACTTAGTTGAAGAAGAATATATTAAGTCCCAATTTCCAAATTATTTGGGGAGGTCCAGATGTAGTAAATTGAATAAAATCATTAATTTCTTGGCTGTTTTTCTTGCCTTTGATACCCTTTATTCATTTACACCCCAGGAAAAGCCATGGATGTGGTGGTTGATCTAATAAGGGAAATGTTGCTTTTTCTATAGTAAGCAAGCTATTTTCCTTCCATATAGATCGCAAGGAAAACTTCCTGAGTCTCATACGGAAAGAGCAAATGGCAGGATCTGAGACAATCCATAAATACCTGTGTATAAACAACTCAAGATATATGACATTCTTACAATGGGTCACAATTAATAAAATGTTTATGGAAAATAAAGCATGTGTTTCCTATACCTATAACTTTGTTGAGATTCATTGAGCTTTGTCTCTTTCTATCTCCTAAAAGTTTTGCCTTTCATACTAATAAAGACTTTGCACATATTTCAAAATAGTGAAATTCAAACTAAGCAATTACTAAGAATAATAAGAATTAATCAACATGCATATCTAAATAATTGCAGATTCCAAATTAGAATCATTAATAACAATATGGATGTGATAATGTCAACATACTTATAACAAAGGACTCCGCAGCATTAAACACAGTTATGCAATTATTCCATTTCTTGCGTATCATAACCAGTGTACATGTCTAATACTACATTATCTTTCTCATAGCTGTAGTATATTACCTCCTCAAATTTAGCTAATTTTCCAACAAAAATCCGTATTCTTTCTACATACTTGGGCCTTATTGACCTCTCTTTAAATTGAGTGTTCTCTTTCTACTTTTTCAAACTTCACTTTTTTCTCTTTTTTTTTGGTATGTTCATGGTATCCATGTTTTATTGCTTACCTTACTAAATATTTCTGAAACCCAATGATGTGCCAAGCACTGTATTTAATGCTGGTAAAGTAGCAGCAAGATGTAGATTATTGCAAACAAATAGACAAGGAAGTGAAATTACAGTACATTTGTAGTAGTAAGAGCTAGATTAGGGAAAACATAAAGTTTTATGGGAGAACATATAAAAGACACCTAACTCAGTCTTTTGGAGTCAAGAGTCCTTTCTTGTAGGGTGTGGAATATTACAGAAACTTAAAGTTGTTAAGAAAGAGGGAATAGAGAACCAACAGAGGCAGTCATGGGGCTTGCAAGTTGTGTTTCAAAAGTTGAGCTTCACATTGAAGGAAACTGGGAGCCTTTGAAGGTTTCCAACTAGGGGAATAGTAAGACCCAGTTCGTTCTGTTGCTACTCACTCAGCCATAGACAATATGTAAACATGAGTGTGAATGTATTCCAATAAAACTATTTACAATACAAGGCTGCTGGCAGGAATTGATCCACAAGCCACAGTTTGCAAAACTAGAGAGCTGCTGATGACGTAAAATGGCACAGGTTTGCTCCCTGGTTAGAAGTAAGGGAGAGGGAGATTTCTGGCTTGGTCAATGTGTGAGAGATAACTGTTACCAGTGGGTGACCCTAAGTCTGATTAAAGGTACATGATTTATATTATATATCACGTAGAATTTTGCAGAAGGCAATTACACAGTTAGAAAAGTGATTCTAATTTGGAGAATATCTTTAAAATGGCTGTACAAATGAGTTAGATTAAGCAATGTAGAATCAAAGTGTGAGCTAGTCATTCCATCTTTTTAAAAAATTACGACACCACTTTATACCTGAAAAATGAATAATCATTGTTTAAAACATGGTAATTAGGAAGACAGAATTTGTTTGAGCACTACTGAGTTCTAAGAATATAGGTGCTAGATATGGGTAAAGTATTAGGACGCAGTAACATGTAATATTTTGAAATGCTTAACAAAGAGTCCCACATAAGCTGCAGAAAGAGGTGGTAAATATGGAATCATTTAAAGAAAGGAAATGACTCACAGGAAGAGAGCCAATCTGAAAATTCAGAGAAATATAGGGAGGAGACCAAGGAAAAATCCAGAGTGAAATGAAGTAACTGGGGAGCAGATGGTGCAATATCTCATTCTTAAGAGATAAGAGGAGTGAAGAATCTGCCTTTTCTCCTCAAAAAGTTTCATTAGTTATATTTGTGCTCCATTTCTTTCATTTTGGGAGTAGTTTCATTGGTGATTTATCTTTATTCAAGATTGGAATTTTACCAATTTCCCATATAATGTCACTGCTTTCACCTAAAGATCTAGGATGCTCATGCCATTTTTTTTTTACCCTCTCCATCTCCATTTTTGCTTCCATCTTTCATATTCTATGGATGAACATGAAGTCAGTGAGGTTTCACCCTAATGTGATGTTAAAATATTTTGGCAACACCTAATTACTGGTTTCTGCAAGACATTTGGGAGATATTATATACTATGAGTAAAGGAAATCCCTTCACCCTTCCTTTTTGGCATGCTTTTCTTCAGCTATCATAGTTAGACCATCAATGGGAGAAGATGTAGCTTTTAAATTCTTGGCAAGTATAACTTGGCACTTCAACCTTTTATTGGTTTTAACATCCACAATCCAGATATCCTGCCCATCCCCCCCTCCCCTTGCCCCTTCACCCATCCCCATTCTCTGAAAATTTTGTGTCAGTGTCTGGAAACTTTTGGCATGGAAACCACCACCAAACAATGAAACATTTCCTTTTCATGTACATTGAGTCACGTCAATGTGCTTTAGATCTTGAAAACCCCTCCCAGAACTGTCTAAATGCCCCCATTTTAAAGGAGGGCATTGATACAAATGTCAAAAACCTATGACAGCAAGGTTGATGCCATCCCAAGTGCTTAATTCCAACATGACAAGCCCTGAGTACGTCCAGATGTATGTGGATAAGGTTTCGTTTAACTTGCCTAGAAAAAGAACTTGGAGGAATACAATTGAAGGCTATTTATTTAGAGCCTATATGTACATACAGGCTATATATACTATATATGTGTGTATATAGTAGTTTACATCTCGAGAGGGAAAAAATATCCGTTGTCCAGGAAGTAAAGCAAAATGCATGGATTCTCTATGTTCCAAAAAGCAGATCCTAAGGCTTACTATATTTTTATTTTCATCAACTTTAAAAGATCCTCCTAGTTATACTGTCCACCACACAAGCCTAAGAACAGATCCTGAAGCTTTTTTCTTTAATGATAGTTCATTTTAATGATACAAGGTATAGGTTTTTTAAATTAAAAAAAGAAAGAAAAGAAAGGAAAGAAAGAAAAAGTACTAGCTTTCTACCAAGTATATTGTTAGAATAAGGTTGCGTCTATCCAGGTTTAACTCCAAGTTCCCTGAAGATGGTCCACTGTATTCAAGTGTAAGGAATATTTCCATTCTATCACATCTAAATTAGAGCTATAAAGAGTATTATATGTTTACTGGAAAAAGTCTGAAGATTCATATTTGACATTGCTTTATTTGTCTTAAATTATATTACTATATCCATTACTCTGACTAAATAATGAAGATTAATATGGCTTAATCCTAATTTAATTTTCTAACAACTAAGTGTCTGCAGAGAAGAGGCAAATTACCATATCTCTTTATTAGGTTCATTAAAACCACTGAAAGGTGATATTTACAATTTGTTGTAAAAACTTATATCTTTGGCTGAAACAAATCCAGAGTAGGTGATCAAGATTGTAGCTCTTCAAAATGTCATAGCCATCGTGCATGGAATAGATTTTAGATAATTCAAAACACGAAATCAATGCTTGAAAAACAACATGTTAAAAAGTCGTGTTTCAGGAAGTAACTACTCACGTCACTGGATAATGTCCAGAGTGTTTAAAATATGCTTATTAATCTGTATTACAACAGGTTGAATTTTTTAATGCAGCAAAAATTACCCCATCCCTGTCAACTTACTAATTATACCAGTCTGTGGATGGAAATGCTTTCCCAACAACCTCTAACCCCTTTGCTCAAAAATCACCAGAAAGCATAGTCGACATGCATCCCAGGCTTTGCATCTAATTAAAGGTAGGTCTTAACTCCTCAGATATATCTAAGAGGTCTCCAAAAAGAAGACTGGAGTTTTTCAGTCTCTTTCTTGTTCAAGCCTCTCAGAAGTAACAAATCTGTTGCAATTGCACATAATCTAGATACTCATAAAGCAATAACTTTATCTCAGCAAATAACTTACTACACATGTGCCAGATGTCTGTGACTGGTGGGGGGTGCAAAGCTGGATAAGAAAGTCTCCTAGCTGTGATCCTTCAAAGTTTGTTTAGTTGAAATTGGAACAGAGATCATTAAGTTGTTTTAGCTGACAAGAATGGTATGTATATATATGTATGTATTGGATAAAAAAAAAATCCCATCAATTAAGGTCTTACTCCAAATTATTGGTTTGCTCTTCTTCTAGGTCTAATCTCTTTTTTATTAAGCAGGTCTCTGCTAATTTTATTAGCAATCTGAAGTTTGTCAAAGTGACAGATTCTTTTTTTTTATTTAGTTAAAATTTATTGGGTTGACAATTGTTAGTAATGTTACGTAGATTTCAGATGTACAATTCTGTAATACGTAATCTATACATTACATTGGGTGCTCACCACCCAGAGTCAGTTCTCCTTCCATCACCATATATTTGATCCCTCTTTACCCTCATCTACCACTCCCCTCCCCGCTTACCCTCTGGTAACCACTAAACTGTTGTCCGTGTCTATGAATTTTGTTTCTTCATTTGTCTTGTTCTTTTGTTTTTTTCAGTTTCATATACCACATATCAGTGAAATCATGGTTCTCGACTTTTTCTGTCTGACTTATTTCGCTCAGCATAATAATCTCAAGATCCATCCATGTTGTCGCAAATGGTACTATTTCATCTTTTCTTATGGCAGAATAGTATTCCATTGTGTATATGATCCAACAAGTTATTTTTGTACTACTTTTCTGTTGATTTAACTAAAATATGGTTTTAAAATATGTCATTCCTGTGCTTGTACTTTCCTGTGAGTTTACAGGACAAACCATTAAGTTAACAACTGAAGCAGCAAAGAAACCACTCCCCAGTAATTAAATAAGTTTCAAAACCTCTAAGATTCAGCACAGGTACCTGCCAGAGAGAGAGGACATGATCAGCTGCCTGCCACAGAACACCTTTCTCTTCGGATTTTCCCACTTTCAATACTGCTGCCAATTTACCCCCAACACCCATTGGGTCCCTCAGTTGTAAACTTGAATATTTTACCTTAATTTAAAAAGACCATAATCCCTCCCTTTGATTGTCTGTTGATCAAACTTTCTCAAATCTTTCCTGAATGGTCATAGAGAATAAATAGGAACTGAATGCAGAAAATAAAAAAAGAAAGAGAAATATTTCCCCTGATAAAGCAGAAGAGTTTGAGTATTCCATATCTAGCTTCCTGTAGCATCTGCTAGCTTTATCTTGTTTAACTAGCTAATTAGCTCTAGAAGCTATCATGGGTACTGATGTCAAGGGAGAGGAAAGTCTGGAGAAAGAATAGAGTGGGTGGAGTTTCAGGCATTAGACCGCTTTGCTTTTATCTATTCTATTTATATTTTCAGGTGAGGTTTCCTTTCACGGGCTCAGAAATTTTAAAACCATTACACAAATCGGGTTGAGCTACCTGCTTTCTGGTCCATGTGTGACAAATGCATGGCATGAGTACTGCTGATTATACCCCACTGTATCCATAGAAGGGATCACTATATTCATGTAACCCTCTCTGATTCCCGATAGAGCCTCAGAATCCTTCTCAAGCCAGCGTTTCAGATCGTTGCAATACTAATTGGTCAGTATTAGCACATAGTTTAAACCCAAGTATCATCACTCCTGTGTTAGCCCTTTTTTGGAGTTTCTTACTTTCTAACTCCAGGCCTATTGTGATGTGTTCAAGAACGTCTTAATTCCTGAGGGTTTTTCTTACAGAATCATTGTCTGCTCAGTGTCTTAAGTTGGAAGTTGAAAAGTGAATTCTATCATCGCAATAGCTCTTGGATTAATCCCCCGTCATCATTTTTTTTCTAATTTTCTAAACATTACTTATAAAGTGTTCTTTGGAACATAATTCCTGTTGGATATGCCATGAAAAGTATTCCCTAGGCACATATACGTGGAGAATGCTACATACTGTAGCATGAAGAGTAACAACATGTAAGAGCTAAGAAAGATTCCAAGAAGCGCGAGAGAACCCAGTGTGCTTTAATTTAATCAAGTGTTTCCCAAACTTATTTGACCACAGAAAACTTTTATCCAATGATACTTTTTAACAAATCTGGGAACACATTTTGGGAAATGCTCCAAACACTTGGCCCCTTTCTTAACTCAAACTTCTCCCTTCAAGCCATCTTATTTTCTGCCACAAGAATTATCTTTCTAAAATTACATAGTTGATTATATCCTCCCTGGGTTCAAAAACCCTAAATGGCTTCATATGAGCTACAGAACAAATCCAAGCTCTCGGTTATTGTGTCCAAAGGTTGAGGTTCCTTCTGCAATTCATATTTGTTGTATTGGCAAAGCAGAGAGTATTTCTTTGCACATGGTAGGTGTTTTATCAAGGAATCTGCCTCTCCTTATCTCTAGGTCTTTTTTTTTGTCATACAGCAGACACTGACATTCTCGTTCACATTTATGTCTTCCTGCTTTGGATCAGTTAATTCCCTCGGTCTGGAATAGCCTTTTTCTTTACCTTTGCCAACCAAAATTCTTATTTAAAGTGCAGCTCAAAGATCATTGTAGGTTAAAGTACTTCCTTTACCTTCCGCAACCCTAAAAGAAACTAAGTAAACCCTCAGACATGTTCCTAGTATATATACTCTGAATGTCCTTCTCTACCTGTTTCATTCATGAACATGGATAGCAACTTCTTTACAGTACTAGTCCAGAGTTTCTCAGCCTTGGCACTGTTGGTGTTTTAGACTGGAGAACTCTTTGTTGTGTAGAACAATGAACTGTTCTGTGCATTGTAGGATGTTTACACCATTCCTGGCCTCTACCCACAAATGCCAGGAGTACCCATACCCTCCCTATAGTTCTGACAATCAAAAAAGGTCTCCAGATATTGCCAAATGTCTCTTGAGGGGCAAAACTGCCTATGGTCAAGAACCCCTCTTCCGAATCAACCTGTGCATCTCCCTGACCTTCCTCCCATTCTTATAACCTGTGGGTAGAAATGCATTCTTAGCAACCTCTAGCCCTATTGCTAAAATTGATGAATTCATTGAATTCAAAGAATTCAATTGTTCTAATTTGCCCCTTGAGCATTTGATTATAGTTGACAGGAGGGGAAAAAAGGAAAAGTGAAAAGAAAAAAAAGAAGGAAATAATATATTCTAAAAATGCTGTCATTTGGGAAATCTTGTGAGCATCATTATTTTCTAATTTTAGATTTATCAGAGTCAAGCCTGAGAGATGCAGGAGGGATCCTGCCCATTCAAAGATTACCCAGACCTTCAAAGTCTATTTCTCATTGCCAGGATATTGTTATTCAAAAGTCGTCTTTTGTTTTGTGTCCTCTCAAGTATTCACATTTGGTGATGTGAATACACAATTGAGCCATTAAGACTCTTTAACTGCATTGATTTGTCTTTTTCTTTCTGTTTCTCTTTCACTAATGATACATAGTGATTTGTCTCCAGACACTTTTCTTATCCTTTAGGAAAAAAAAAAAACACACACACACAAAAAAAATCTCATATTTATTTCTTACAAAGAGATGTCTTGTGGCGTGAAGACTCATCAAAGTCATAATTACATTTCATTTGTCTGCATTGAGCTGTCTTTCATGCACGCCTCTCTCTGCATTCTTACTACATTTTCTGACTTTCCAATCTGAGATGTCTCTCTGCCTTTAATTTTTTGGGCTACATAACAAGGTTGTTTATCATTTTCTGGATGTCCTCAAGCCAAAAAATAATGTTGATGCTATTTGTATTTTTATTTACAAAAATTGCTAAAACATATAATTTGTCATTAACCTTGATATTTTTCTACATACTCCATCAACACAAGCAATTTCTATGCTTTATTCACAAGTACCCAATTCCCACCTTAGATGGAGGGGCTGAATGTAAGAGGTTTCAAATTCACTAAAATATTAAGATCTTTATCTGCAACTTATCTGAATGATCTGGGCTTCCTGAATCTCAAATCTGAAATACAGACCTGGCATTAGAGAGCAACCTCTCTCACTAGGCTTCTTGCTTTTAAGAAAACTAGCTAATTCAGGGTGAATTGCTACATGCAGGGAACCTCTGTTCCAGAGCCTCTGGTATTTAGTAAAAATTACGACAGACATCTTGTCACTTGGATTTGTTTAGCATGACATATTATTTTGTACCCAGGGGAATCTTAATTTAGGATCCATTTGAGAATCTTCAGTCTACAAATGGGGAAACCCTGGTTGAGAGACACTAAGTAGTTTGCACTTTTAAAAGAAAGATGAAAATGAAGTTAAAAAGAAAAAGTCTTAAAACTATTTTTTTACTCCTCTAACTTGACTCTCCAAGTCCAGATTGAGATTTCACAATCAGATACTTTTCATTTCATCTGATTTTTGCCCCAGCAGATGGGCAAATGTAATTTTAACCTAAACACAAATAATAGCAAAGGAATTGGCATAGAGTCAGTCTTTCTCCTCCCCTCTCTTATTTCTGCTTTTAGCTTAATTTCTATATTGCCCATTGATTCCATCTATTAAGACACTGAAATATATCTTCCCAGATATCCACCTTCTATATTCACTGGAAGAAGACAGCATTAGTTGTAGTCGCTCACCACTTACCTCCACAGTTGTACACTTAGAAATAAAGATTATCTTCTATATGTTTTCCCCTATTTTAGAACCAAAATGCAATATTTGTCTCAGGATTTGCACTGACTTTTTCTAGTTTAATTGCATTTCTTCCAAGTATGCTAAAAATGTTGAAAATGTCACCCCAAGAAACACGGTAGATCAGTATTTCTTGAAGGGTGCTTGTGTAGACCACCTGTGCCAGAATCATCTAGAATGCCTGGCAAAAATGCAGATTCCTGGGAGGGGAGGCAGAGTTGGTCATCCCCGAAACATGCCTTTTGGGATATTGATTATTTTAAGGTGGTTGTCAAGAAACAAAACATTCAGGAAAAACCTTTGACCTTCCCCTAACAGCCTCAAAGGAATTCAGACAAAGGACCTGCTCCAGGAAGGGAGCCATCATCACAGATAACTACAGTTTAATCTGAACTAGGTGTGACAGACATGGAAGAACCTAGCCTGGCCTCCTTGATCAAAGTCCTCTCTGTGTCCCATTGTTTCAGAAGGCTCAGCAAACATTTATTTACCAAACTTTTGCTTTTCCATCTCCATGTGAATCGCCTTCCTGCGCTTTGATGTCCCAAACTACATCCACCCCCTTCTCTTAGCTCCTGATGGAATATAAGTCTTCACTGCCCAATGTATCCTAGGATTCCATATTCCTATGGCACCCCCGTATGCCATACATAATAAGTAGTTTGGTTATTTCCCTCTTGTTAATCTATCTCATGTTAATTTGATTATTATTCCAGCCTAAGTTTTTTGAAAAAAAATTCGAAGGTGGGAGGAAAATTAAACTTCCTCCCCCACACCTGAGCGGGCTCAGCTTGATATACTGAATGAAATAGTTCTGAGCATAGGTCCCAGGATTCTGCATTTTAATAAGACTTTCTCCATGGGGTTGTGGTGGAAACGAATGTTTAAGGTGACTGCCTTAGAAAGTGACTTCTAGATTCCAAGTGTTGGGCTAGGTGTCTTGCACGGTATTCTGAATACCTCTCTTTCTTTCACACTCCACATAGAAATTTGTTAGCATATTCAAAACAGATGCGGCATCTGACTCTTTCACTATCTCTGCCACCAGTACCTCTTGCTGAGATCCTCGCAAGGTTATTCTCCTGCTTCCGTCTCCTCTCTACTTCAGCCTGTCTCAACCCAGCACTCAGAACGGTTTATTTTAAAGTAAGTCAAGTTATATCCCTCCTTTGTTCAGATCCTCCCCTAGAGGCTGCCTGTCTCTCTCAGAGTAGAAGTCAAAAGTCATTACAAAGTCATTACATTGTAATCTGGATGCTCTCAACTCCCGCGGCTCATCAGCTACTGCTTTCCCCTGGCTCAGTGCTCTACAGCACACTGATACTTTGCTCTTCCTGGACATGTCAGACTAGCTTCCACCTCATGCTCACCAGGATTGATTATGCTTCTCCCAATTACCTGCTGGGCCTACTCCCTTTACTCCCTTACTTTCTCCAGATCTTTGTTTAAAACTCTCAGCGAGGCTTTTCCCAACAACAATCCTATTTGAAATGGAATTGCTATGGACACTTCCTATCCACCTTCTCTGTTTTTGCCTCACACAAATCAAACGTCTATTTTTCTGGACGTTTGGCTTATTTTCTTTATTGTCATCCCTTCTTCAACTATAATCCACAAGGACTAGACATTTTTTTAAAAAACTTGTTTTGTTCACTGCTATAACTCAGCCCCCAGAATGGTGGACTAAGACAGAGACTCAATAAATATTTGTGGAATGAAATGAAGAAATCATCTCATCTTAACAATTCTGAATTTCAAGTGTTATTATCTCTATTAACAGATAAGGAAACCAAAGTTTATAAAGCAAAAATAAATGACCCATTCAAAGTCATGTGACCTGTAGAGAGCTGGGCGAAGCTTTACTCTGATGCCAAAGCATCCATTCTTTCCATGCCTCCACAATACTTCTGAAAGATATTCTCTGAATTCAGTTTCTTCATTCTCCAAATAGAAAAGTGCTTTCAGCCCCAAATTACTACATTATAAGAATGAAAGCGAGAACCTGGGACAGCACATGGTTCTAGTGGATACAACTGGTAAAGCTCTTCCCTGTTTCCTGCCCCTTCCTTAGTCCCGTGGGTATCCACAGCCTCTCACAGGAGCTCCTTATTATCACATAAGCCAAGGTAGATGTACCTGAATCTAAAGCAGACTTTTTAGTTCTCTTCATTTTATTTTATTTTATTTTATTTTGTTCTTCAAGTGATTTGTGTCAATCGTACTTCTCCACTTGTGCCATATTATCATTGTAGTTCAAGCAAAATCTCTCTCTTATTTTACTTACCTTTAGTTTTCTCCTTTGATCCCTGATCTCCATTCCCATGGCTGTTACCCTATAGATATTTACTACTATGTGTTTGATAAATGTCTTTAAATATGTATGTATCCTTGTAAAAAAAATTTTAAAAAAGAATGTGATATTGTTGTTGTGTATATATGTGTTAAATTTACATAAATGGTATTATATATACTAAAATATTACTTTTTCACTTTTTTTACTAAGCATTCTTTTTTTGTTTTGTTTCTGAGAAACGTCTGTTTCTTGCTTCTGAAATGTAGTAATCCCATAGCATGCATCCCTGACATTTTGTTATCCTTTTTAATCTAGTTATGTCTCCCAACGCATTCCCTCAAACAATGCCATGGAGAATATTTATATACTTGGACACTTACAGACATGTAGGAACAGCATGTTGTAGGTGATAGGGTATGTGCTCACTTATTTCGCAAAGTATTACCAGACTGCTTTCCGGATCTGGTTTACACACTCACCAGTGAGCAAAAGGAAGCTTAGCTCTATACATCTTCACCAAAACTAAGTGTTGTGATTTGAATGAATATAAAGCAGCATCATTATAACATAAAATTATCTGATTACTTCTTAAGTTTGGATTTCATAGAATTAGTATTTGACAATAGCGTATTTTAATATTTTTAACATTTTAAAAAATGGATTTCTGTCTTTCTTTAAAATTTGGAGTTCTTTGTATATTAAAGATAGTAACAGTATATTTGTTTTAGACCTTTTAAATACCTTTAATCTCTTATCTGTCTGTTAGCTTTATTTATATAGCTAAAAATTTATTTATTAGATAAAAGTTCTTATTTAAGAAGTTTTTTTTATTTTTTTCTAAGTCAAGAAATATTTCAAGGGTATTCATGAGCTTTCTCGTCTATTGGTTAGAACGCACTACTGCTAATTGCTTTTGTAATCTTTATTCAGTATGTTTCTGCATTTTGTGTAAGGTTAAACAGCGGTCGAAACTTTCTCTATAAAAGGAACCTCTTTCCCCCATACCATGCATCAAAGAATCCATCCTGTCCTCTTTGCTTTGAAGTACCATCTTTATCACATATGTATGTATATTTTTATATAACATGACTTTCTTTGTAGAAACTGGTCTATTTATAAGCTGTATATTTCTGTTTCATTGACATTATTGTTCTTGCACCTATGCCATTCTCTTTGTCTTATTGTAATCATGTAATGTATCTTAAAATTTGGTGAAGTAACTCAACCTAAACCAACCTTGGTTCACCGTTTACAAACTAACATAATTACTTTAGAACCACTGTTTTTCTATATTAATTGTAGAAGTTTTATCAATTTTCTAAAAAACAAAATCAGCTGAAAAAAATTTTCTGAACAAAAAAATTTTCTGAACAAAAAGAATTTGTTTTGCATTTGTAGAAAAATTGGGAAAGATTTGACATCATTACCATGATGTAATGCCTCATCCATATAAATGCTTAATCATTTCTTTTATTCAGATTTCTCCTATGATTCTGTACATGTCTTTGCTTATTTGTTACCTAAAAGTTTCGGTGTTATTATAAAGAGCATTTATCTTTTAGTTGTTTATTAGTAGTAATCACTAGTTCTTGACCAGTGGGCAGGACTTGGAATGGTAGAGATGGGCAAAGAGCATTCTAGTGAGAGGGACAAACCTTAGTGAAACGCCACAGCCTGCAAAGACTAGAGATAAATTGGGAATGGAAAACAGATTCATTGTCTGGAGCTAAAGCTATCTGAAGAGAGCTGTTGGAGAATAAGGATAAAGCAAGTGGTAGAAGGAGATAAATGGTCTGTTAGGAAGTTTAGCTTTTGGAGGTAGTGTAGCATGCTGATTGAAAGCATGGGTTCTAGCCAGAGTCAAACTACCCATATCCTGGCTCTGCCACTTATTAGGTGCGGGATCCTGCGTCTCTCTGTGCTTCAGTTTTCTCATTGGTAAATAGGGATTGTGATAGTCCTGACTTCATTAGAGGATAGTGAAGATTAAATGAGTTAAGACATGTAGAACCTGGTGTGGAATAAACATTCAATAAATGTTAACTTTAATTGTTATTCTAGTTATTATTGGTAGGAAATGGGAAAACATTATAGATTTATATGTGATTTTCCCAAGGTCAGAAAAGAGGCCAGCGATATAGCAGAGTAGAGACTTAGGTCTCCAGATTCTTAGTATACGATTTGGCTGTTAACATTTTGTGGAAACAAATAAATATATTTTAAAATCTTTGAAAACCATGGCCATTTATTGAAATTTTTTTTAAGGGTTGGTGCCTGATTATTGAAATATTTTAAAGGGCCCAATAACATCAAAAGTATGAATGCTATAGTGCTCTTAATGAATGAACTAGCATGATAAACCCAAATGCTGCCTGCCTACATCTAAAAACACAAATGATGTTTGTGTAGCCAACCATTGAATTTACATAAACACCATAAAAATAATTTAATACATACTTGTTCTGACAAGTAAAGACGAGGAAGGTATAATTTTAAAAATCTATTTAAATATGCCATCATGTATTATATTATGAATAAAAATAAATTCTTAATCAAGTATTTACTTTAAACCATAAAAAAGATTTCAGTGGCACCTTTGGAAATTGATGGCCTCTTGGAAACTGAGACCGAAGCCATAAAGAAGGATTTAAAGTGAGATTTACTCACCCTCGACATGACCACGTCATTAAAATTAGACTAATAATGGAGACTTTTACTGAAGGCAGCATATCAAGAAAAGCTGGTTAGCACTGACTGGCTATGAAGTAGGTTTTTGTTTCTTTTTCAAATTTAAAAAATGTAAATTCTTTTAGCTTTTCTAAGGAGTTCCATAAACATGGGCAAAATTAACTTCTATTTTACTATCATAGTACCCCATATTCACTTACATATGAATGATTTTAGAATTCAGGGATCAATAACAAGAGAATTTCTTTTGCTTCTTAAGTCAGCATCACAGTTTGTCCCATTCCGTTTCCCCCTTCCCTCTCCAAGCCCCCCTCCCCACACACACACACTTTGTTATTTCTTATGTACAAGCCTACCTCCAGTGGAGGCCTGTAGATGACAGACTTCTTTGAAGACAGGAAATGTGACTTTCAAACACTGGACCCTCCAGAATGTACTGTACAGGATGGTTGGTTAGTGGTCAATCCTCAAAAAAAAAAAAAAAAAAAAAAAAAGAAATGGCTCGTGCCAGAAAAGGCTGAAATGATTTGTTTTCAGTGAGAAATGACTACTGTTTTGATTGAAGAGGCTTTCATTTAGTTTAAGATCCAAGATCCAGCAAGGAGACTGGTGGAGTGTTTTTTCTTATTGGGAATCACAGAAACATGTGGGTTAGTATAGGAAGTAGCTAGTGGCAATTGATTTGCTGGTCTACCAGATAAGGCTTTGAGTTCTATAAACTATATGATTCAACATCTCACAAGGTCTAACATTTCCCAAGAATCCACTGAATATAAATTCCACCAATGCATCTCTTTTTTGGGTTCAGAACACTCAAATCCCAACTACCCTACTCCTACCGTCCCAAACGCATGCACAGTGTTAAACCTTTTTTGTTGTTGTTGGTGTGGGGGGGAGGGTTGTTCCCACTAAAACATTGATAAAATGAAGAAAGTTCAAAGTCTGAATGGCTTGCTTTGAACAGAACAGCATAGATTCATACACAAAAATTGCTCTCCCTGGTTTCTAGGACCTCTATTCTTTGCATAATAACTCTAATTTGGTTAATTACTCGAATAGAAATAGAAAGAAAAAAATTCAGAAAAAATAACCACCTCCCCTAAAACATATCTTTTAATGATTTGAAATCGGATGTCCGTGGACAACATTTTTATTCCGTTCTTTTTCACATTCTACTTCCTTTATTACTCTCAATAGGAAATGTAAACCATGTGTACACAAAAATATATATCAACTTGGCTTTACATAAAACTTATTTACCTCGGTCTAATACTTAAATTTTAACTCAAGATAACAACAGCAGTGTAGCGCACCATGCTGTTTCAAAGATGTACAGAATAAGTACTATGGATCACATTTTCAAAAAATTAAAAAAACACAAAAAACCAACAAGTGTTTTGTGTCCCCCCAGAAATGAATATAGTCCATTGATAAATGTCTCTGTTGCAAATGGAGAAAATAGACTCTTAGTCTGCCTTGGCTCCAGTAGTTAGCAGTTTGCATCTAATTAATTAGTTATCAGGGGTGGAATCACAAGGAGAAGCAACTCCCTTTCTCCTGATTATGGATTGCATTTTGATGGTAAAATTGTTGGTTGTGTCTTTCCTCAGTGACAGGTTTTGTGTGATTAATGCCTGTAGTATCTATTTTTCTTTGTCCCTTTCACACAAAAGATGCCACAAAATCATCACCCATCAAAAGATAACTTCTATTTAAAAACAAAAAACAAGAAACAAAAAACAAACACCCTTCATCTCCTCTTGTTAGTTAACCTTTAGCTTCGTGCATGTCTTTAGCAATTAAGAGCAAAATGAAAGACCACAAAGTTGCTCTACCTAGTACTGCCAGTTCAACTTCAACTATAGCTACATAGCTCTAAGCTTCACTAGGTTTCCACACAAATATCATCATTTACAAGGAGTAGTTCGTTAAGTGTATTTGTTTTAACAAAATGTCATTCAACAGAACGCTGTTTTTTGCAATTGACCTAAATACCTAATAATTTAACAGTGGTTCTGTACATTGTTGTTTGTTGACACCCTCAGGCAAATACACCTGATTTAACAACCATTTGTTCAAATGCATGCGTGAAATACATTTTTTTTATATAGTGAATATAAATATAACCTCATGGTGCACTTAACTGATAAATTTGTTAGACTAGCTTGTTTGTACGGAAATGAGATCTATTCAAGTTACTTTAAAAACAGTGATTTAGAAACCAATTGATCTATTGAGGAAGCTCGTTGTTTTATTATCACAGTTATGGTGCTTTTCTTTTATGCCAGTTAAATTTCCCTACAAAATAACTTCCTCTGCATATTTACACATTGTACTATGCTTTTTCCTACCTTTTCTGTGTGTATGGACATTTATTGTCATCTCTGGGGCATTTTCTGCCTTAACTCTCTCAGGCAATTCCATCTTGTAGCTACCCAAAACCAAATGTTGAGGAGAGGACTCTTACTGGCACATCTCACTTTCTTAAACAAGGCTACAGTGATGAAAAGTTAGTTAAAACTGCTGTGATTTTCCCTGCACTGAGTTGTGGCTCACTCCTGATCTAATCAGTTAGGTCCAGAAGGAACATTATTAGCATGTGAGCTAAAACATGGCTTCCCTAACCAACTCTTTAGAGTTTTGTGGATAATAGGTGTCGCTTTAGAAGAAGGATTTAGGAATATGGATGATGCTGACTATTAAATGTTTGTGTCCCCCATTAAAATTCTTTTTTTGAAGCCAAATTCCCAATGTGACAATGTTTGGAGGTAGGGTGTTGGCGAGGTAATTAGGTCATAAGCATAGAGGCCTCATGAATGGGAGTAGTGGCCTTATGAGAAGAGACACAAGAGGGATAGCTTCTCATCTCTCTCCTCCTTTGCTTTATACCACGTGAAAGTACGATGAGATGATGACCACCTGCAGACCAGGAAGCAGGTCTTTACCAGGCACTGGATCTGTCAGCGCCTTGATCTTGAATTTCCCAGCCTCTAAAATGAGAAATAAATGCATGCTGTTTAGGCCACCCACTCTATGGTATATTAGTCATGACAGCCCAAACTAAGACAGATGACACCATAAACTGTGTACGGTATAACTGATTAGTTGGTTGGTCTGTTCTAATTAAGTTTTCTTTATTTTGTAAACAGGTTCAATGGCATAGTTTGAAGGTAGAACCAACAAATTTACTGATGGAAAAAATCTGGGTTGTGAGTAAAATATAATTGTCTTGGCTGAAACGGTGGTGTTCAGTTTGTGTTAACTGAGAGGGAAAAACTGCCTGAGACTTAGGTTAATTGGAAGGTGGTAGTTAATCAGAAGCCCAGTTTGTGATATGTAAATTTGAGTTGTCTGTTAGATGCTCAGATGCAAATATTTTGCAGGAAATTTGATATTTAGGTCTGGAGGTCAGGGGAGAGTTACAGGTTGGTGGCACAAATTTGGTAGTCATCAGCATGCCAGTGATAACTAAAGCCAGGAAAACAGGTGAGATCACCTAGGGTCTGAGATTAGTTAGTAAAGAGAATGGGTTGGTCTGTGTGGAGCACATCAACATTTAGAAACAGAGACATACATGAGAAGAGGAGCCTATGAAAGAGCGGTAGGAAGGTAAGAGGAAAATCTTATTGATTGTGGTGACCCTAAAGGCACTTTTTAAGAGAATGCTCAAGTGTATTAAATGATGCTGATAGATAAAAATAAGTGGGGATAAAGAAAAAAAAACACCATTGGATTTAGTAGTGTGGAAGTTATATTAGTCATCTCAGGCTGCTATACAAAAATCCCAGACTATATGGATTAAACAATGGAAATTTATTTTCTCATAATCCTGGAGGCTGGATGTCCTAAATCAAGGTGCTAGCAGGGTTGGTTTCTCATGAGGCCTTTCCTTGGCTTGCATATGGTACCTTCTCACTTTGTCTTCACATGGCCTTTTCTCTGTGCTTGCCCAATCCTGTTGTCCCTTCCTTTTATCATAAGGACACCAGTCATTGGATTAGGGTCCCCCAATTGGTATTGGTCCAAAGTCTGTGTGCCTGATGCTTCAAATGGCCAAAACTCAAAACATTAGAGTTTGGAGAAAAGAACATTTTTTTGATTGGCAAGGCACCAACCAAAAAGATGAGAGAACAAATTCTCAAATCTGTCTTAAGAAAGTACAGAGTGTAGGCTCCTTTGATGTCAAGAGAAGGGGAAATGGGAAGGGAAAGAGATGATTGAGGACTGCAGATATCTGTGTGGCAGCAGGGGTCCAAGGAAGATTGTACCAGTTGATGTGAGCCTGGTCATGAGGTTCCTGTGAATCTTTGATAAAGAATCATTATTTGAGTACATGCCTCTCGTATCTCCTTGGGAGAGGCAGCTCCTGGTGAGGGGCTCTTTTTGTAAAACGTAAGCCACGAACAGAATTCCTCTAGTGATTATGGCATGTCCATATGCAAGACTAGGCAGAAGCTCTTAGCTTGATGGCTACAGGAACAAAGCAGGTTTGCACAGACGGAGTCAGAGATACCGAGAATTTCACTCTGCTGTACCCTTATGACTTCATTTACTCTTAATTACCTCCTTAAGGTCCTGTCTCTCAATACTATCACATTCAACATATGGATTTGGGAGGGGTGGGAAACAATTCAGTCTATATCGGAAGTCACTGATGAATTGATAACTATAGTTTTGGTGCCGTGGAGTTGTATTAGTGACCACCTGACTTGAGTGGTTTGAAGATAGAACGGAAGGAGAGAATTAGAGACAGTGCATATAGACAACAACTATAAAGAAGTTTTGCCATTAAAGAAGGCAAGAAGTGGAGAAGGACCTGGAGAGAGAAATGATGGAAAGGAAGGGCGGGGGAAATACACACACACACACACACACACACACACAACCACACACAAACACACACATAAAACTAGGTGGCAAAAATACAGCTAGATATTGGTGCTCTCAAGGGTGAACTGTCTCTTGTGTTGCAGAATGTTCTGCTTTTGTGCTGGGTTGAACTTGAAGTGACCAACAGAGCTGCTGGAGGCTGCAGGAAACCTGAGATGAGGGTTAAGGAGGTGGGTAGAGGACAACTGATGGGTTTTATAATTCTTTGGAGTATTTCAAATTTTAGTTATTTATAAGACACTATAAGATATTATAATATACAATTCGGCTAATTGATTTATATAAACATAATATAACGTTTATTAATATTAGCACAGTCCTTTTGTATTATTTTTGCTATTGGGGATCCTAAAAGAGGAACATTTTTGAAATGTTTATACAGGTTCTTACCTATAACCACCTCAACTCCAATGTAAATAACTGCCATATGTTTGAGTTCTTCAACTGCCTTCATTTATCATTCATAGTGAATCCATCAATACTTGATTAACTATATATCCTCGAAGAACTCCAAACTATTATTGCTGTGTGCTACTTTTCATACTGAAAAGAGAAAGGAAGTATCTGCTTACCTGGTATGTCGGGTACTGACTGTTCTCAATGAGCATTTCTCTCTAGAGATAAAGTGATTTTACAGCGTGGTATATGAAGACGGCCATTGTGTTTGGAGTCAGCAAACCCAGGTCTGCATTGTACTAGCTTTATAATCCCAGGTATCCTATTTTATCTCGTCCTCAGGTTTTGCATGTGTACAATGAAGATCATATTACACTTATAAATATTATTTGAAACTACACTTGTCTGGCCCACACTTAGGCCAAATTTCCCCAGAAATAAAACCAACCTTGATATAGATGGGCCTTAGTATTCTGGATCCATTTGTAAATAATATGGTCTGGGAATTCCTGTGCATTTCTGGTCATCTCAGGAATATAAACCAGGGTCCTGAAGTCAGAAGTTGCCATTGAAAAGGAAAAGGAACAGCAAAAAGCTCAGCGTTTACTTCAGAAACTGAGATCTAATGGGGATCAGAGCTTTTAGCCAATAAAGAATATAGATACAGAAAGGCCAGTTCTATAAAGACAAAGTAAACCAGAGACCTCAGCTAACTCTTTTACTGTAAGGTGGCAAATCTGACGGGTTTCGACCTTGGTTTTTGCCATCTTATAAAACTAAAATAGTATATTTAGAAGAACTTGAATGAAATCACTCTTATTCTTTGCTTTTATAGACAAAGGAGTGCTTGGCTGGGGAAAAAAAAAAAAACCTGGGAAAATGCTTCGTAACAAAAGGAACCCTTGTATTATACTTATTCCTCCTCTAGTTTTTGGATGTAGAAAAAAGTAACTATAGAGAAAAAAGCAGAATATAAATCAAAGATCTTTAAGAGAATAAAATTATTCAGGTTTTTCTATTATCCCATCATTATTTTCTCTAGTTATAAAATATCAAGTTTCTTAATTATTTAGGTAGCTAAAATATATGACATGCTTTCTACGCATATACAACATCTATGGCAATATACAAATAATAGACAAAGCTAATTGGCAAACTATCACTCTTATTTAGACCAGAAGCCACCTCTATTGAGCTCTCTACCTTGTGAATATAACCTAGCTCTAGGACTGTTAATTATTCTGTTCTTTAAAGCCATACATTTTTAAAAGGTAAGGTTAGTGTATTGTTACAGAGCACAATGGTTCTTGTTGCCCTTTCTCAGAAGGATTGGAAGCATTGCATTGCATATTTTTATAGGGTTTGTTAAAGAACAACTATTCGTATGTCTTTAAAAGCTGAGAAATTCGGAAGGTTTTTAAAAACTGAGAAATCTAGAGGTTTCTGGCTTATATGTGAATGGCAAAGAAGGAAAATGCCATATGTTGATGAAAGTTAGAGTCTTATGATATAACAAGGTAAATAATTCATCTAAGTGTTATTTAGGGCACAAAAGAGGTGGTCTTCCAACCAGGCTCCATGTACTTTTAAGACATGTAGACTTTCAGGGTGGATAAAAGAGATGGGAGAGTTCTAGGGACACCAGTGTCTAGACAGCCTAGTTCATCCGCATGCTTTCCTGAAAGTAATCTGCCTGAGATGGAAGTTTAAAACCATCTCTTTCACGTTACAAAAATCATCTTCCTCCATGTTACAAAGTAGTCTCTAGTGTTTTACCTGAAGGTGTTAGACCTTCCAGCTGCCAAACAATAATAAGAAAATAAATAATTAAGGACTATGTGACAAAATCCTTTGCAAGTCTGTTTCCCCCACCCCCAATTATTTTAATTGCTTAAAAAAAAAAAAAGAACAGGACTCTGATTGAGTTGAAGAATGATAGATCATAAAAAACATTTTTAGATGGTAGGTTACTATGTAATTTGAGTCATAAAACTCAAAAGATGGGTCTATGAATTGAGTCTCTCAAATCTCTTCCATTCCCAACTACTTATTTATGATAACACTTTTTCTCAGTACCACATCCATCTAAAACCAAAGATAATAATGAAAAATAGCAGGGGGGGATCTTGACGCCCAGCCCCGTGTTATTTTATCGACAATTAGCGTTCATTCATGACACATGAGCCTAGGGAAATAGCAGAGTAAAATATCCCAGTCCATCTTGTTATGGATCTTTTTATAATAAAGTTTCCCTTTTTATTTTAATAATTTTAATCAAAATATATAAAGTAATCACATTGGTCAGTTGAACACTGTTCATGTCTGTAATGATTAATAATCATTACAACCCACCAGAAAAAAAAAATTGTGATATTTACAGATTTAGAGATACTCGAAATTTTGAAATAAATTTCAATTTTATCTATATATTTTTGTTGTAGGCTCATATTATTGGGCAATGAATAAAAGATTCTCATTCATAAAACATATTACATTCAGATCACATTCTGCAAGGGAAGAGAGATGGAATTATCCATTTAAAGATAAATAATGGAATGATTTTAAATGAATGTGGGAGGTATCAAATTGCAGTATTTAGGTTGTACTGGATACATTTAAAAGATATATTGTAATACAACAAAAATTACACACTTTGCAACTATAAATTCATGTTGGAAAACTTTAGATGCCATCTTAAAATTGTGTGCGGTTTATATGGCTTTGCAAATTATTGAATGGGGCACAAGAGCAAAAGATTAGAAGACCATTTCAGGATAGAGAATGCAGACCAATGAACAATCAATTTCTGTATGTGCAGTGGGGTTTAAGCCTAAAAAGTTAGGCACAATGAGTGTCAGGGGTCATTGGCATGGCATGAAGTCCAGTTTACAGACTAAGAGACAGTCTCCTAAAACAGGTGGTGAGCAGGATTTAGCTAACAAGTGAGCGGGTGAGGAAGCAGAAGGGAAAAGTGCTCCAGGGAGGCAAGAGCATGACCAGAAATTCAAAGTAGATGAACATCAAGTTCTAGGCCCTAAAAGCAACTGAGTGTAGCCAGGATTGAGAATGTTTATTACAAATGGGGAAACAGGGAAGGAGAGGTGAGATGGGAGGGATTCCCCCATCAATTTGAAAGCTGAAGTGTATTCATTTGCCACTAGGGTCACTTTTTCAGGAGTTATGAACAATGGACTTGAATTATGATTTTCCATTTTTCATTTAGAGCAAAGGTCACAAATGTCTTCTGTAAAAGGCAAGGGAATAAATATTTTAGACATTGAGGTCCCAGCCACAACTATTCACCTCTGATGTTGTGTCATGAAAGCAGTCATAGGCAATATGTAAATAAATGAATGAGTGTAGCCCTGTTCCAATAAAATTTTAGTTAAGGACATTGAATTTTAAATTTCATATTATTTTCACATTTCTTGAAATATTATTTTGTGTGTGTGTGTTTGTTTTTTATTTCAGATGTTTCAAAATTTAAAAACCATTCTTAGTTCACAGACTGTTCAAAAACACAGGCAGTAGACAGGATTTGGCCCCCAGCCGTGGTTTCCCCATCCCATTTGGAGTATTTCAAGAATTTTGTGATCTAGTCTAACTCAAATCTTGAGCTCTGACCCCAATGGAGCCTCGTGAATCCAGCTTTTTTTCTTCCCTCTTAACATCTGAATTGCATAAAAACCAGGCACATGGTTTACAATTTAAGAGAGTTGAGTTTTATTGATTTATTGGTGCTTTTGTGTAGGAAAACCTTAGTGATACTGAAGTCTTCCTCCATTTTAGTAACAGTCTACCAAAAGGGCTTAATTACTCTCCTTACCTGCTTGCATTTTGAATTCAATAGCTTTTCATCCTATGTAGTCAGCATCTAAAATTTTGTTATTTGGGGGCTAAGAAATTCATTTGAATAACATAATATAGTGAAAAGACCATGGGCTGCAACGTCAATGACTTCAGCTTGAGTCTTATTTTTACTAGCTAGTTCTTGAGCAAACTATATCACATCACTGGGCCTCAGTTTCCTCATGTGTAATAATAGATGTGATAATAATAAGCTTTCTTATTATTGAACATAATCAGTGCTCAATAAATAATAGCTATTCTTGTTGAGCTGTGGTGAGAATTGAGATAACGGATGTAAAATGTGCAGCCTGTGCCACATGGTAAGTATATCATATTCAATTATTAATATTAATAGCATTTATATGAGTATATTTACTTTTTCCTTATAATCAATGGAGAGATCTGGCTAAATAACATATTTTTTTATAAAATTCCCCATGCTTTATTATTTTTGAACCATAACCTGGAAGTCCAAATAATCTAGCTATTTGCAACTTGCCAGTGATTCCATATTAATTACTATTGAAGGGAAAGAGGAAGTTGTTCTCCTGGGTACTGAATCTTTTCCCTCTACCTGACTGAAACAAATAATCGAGGAATTTGTTTTAAAATTTTTATTAAATTAATTGGGGTAACATTTGTTAGTGAAATTACATAGGTTTCAAGCGTACATTTCTATAATGCAGCATCTGTATACCGCATTGTGTGCTCACTACCCAAAGTCAATTCTCCTTCCATCACCATATATTTGACCCCCCTTTACCATCTTTACTATCCCCCATCACCCCTTGCCCTCTGGTAACCATTAGACTGTTGTCTTCGTGAGTTTTTGTTTGTTTGTCTCGTTTGTTCATTTGTTGCTTTTAGTTTTATATGCCACATCTGAGTGAAATCACATGGTTCTCGACTTTGAACACATTTCTAGCTGATTTTGGTCCTGCCTGATCCTCCAGTCTCCGTAGCCTCTCACTGCTCACAAATGTGTCTTCTTCATCTATCTCTTCTTACAAGATAGTCATTTCCCTAGTTCCAGGATCAGTTTGAACCTGAAGCTGAGTAACTGTGTAGCAGTTCCAAGCCACTTCCTGGTTCTTGGTGGGGAGAATTCCAAACAATCACTTTTTCGTTACCCCCAAAGCATTTCCCCAAGTGCTCCTTATGCAGGTCTATCATATGTACATCTGGATTTCCACTTTGGTCCTTTTCCTTATTTTTTATTCTAGGAACTTTTCTAAGTGCCCCATTTCCCTCTTGGAACGGAGGTCCTGATTCTTAGAAGTTTCATTTCCAGAGTGTTTGTGTCTTGCTCATGAATTCCAGCCATGTGGCTAAAATCCTGCCATTTGCTAACAGAATTTCTGTCTCTAACAGGCTATTGAGCGTCCACTTCTGGGTATTGACTTTGCCAAATTCCTTCATGGTTGCGCTTCAATCGTGTGCTTTCTCACATCATTTTAGATTCCTGTTGCAGACTTCTCTGCTGGGACTGAGACTTGAGGTTATATCACATTGCCTAAGTTTTCTCATCTGTAAAATGAGGCCAATAGTATTGTTTACCTCATGGGATCAAAGTGAGATTAAATGAATTAATTAATACACACAATTACTTAGTGGAACACCTGCATAATCAGTGCTTAACAAATAATAGCTATTCTTGTTGTTGTTGTTGCTGTTGTTAAAGTGTTTGGAGCAGTGTTTCTAAACTTGTCACTTGCACCATGTCATTATTTTGCCCACTGGCATACTTCCTGCACTACTGTTTTTTAAAATTTATTTTTCATAGACTTAGAAAAATGTAAATATAGCCTACTCCTAAACAATGATTAGATCCAGGTTGCTTTGAAGTGCCATTCTATTTCATTGAACCTAAGATGTCATTGATTATAAGATACAATTATTTTTTAGTAACACAAAGAAAAAGCATTGTCAGTTAAACTATGATTTTTCCATTAATTTTAAGAGGCATTCTGATATCAGAGATGTTCAAATGTCAACGCATGTTTTTGGAATTACGGGATCATCAGATTTTTCTTAGAATCCCTCCTTCGTAATTTTTGTAGCACTATACATACGATCTATAGGAGTTCTTAATCATGCTTGCAACTCAAAAACCATTTGCATTCTGATGACTCCCAGCTCTATATGTCTGGGGCAACCTCTGAACTTCCAAAAGAGTTCTTTTTATCAACTTGTTCGACATGGCTGCACAGAGACACACCAGACTGAGCATGTTCAAAGTTAATTCCTTTTATTTCCCCTCATTTCTGCCCCTTAGTCTCTAATTGCTTATCTTAATGAATAACAGCACCAGTCAATAGTTGCTCAAACCTGAAAACTAGGTTTCATGTCTGACTCCATCCTGTCATTTATTCCTCCATCTCATCAGGCTCCAGGTATTGTGGATTCCATCTGTGGGGACAGAGTCCCAGGGGGCAGTTTCCTGGCTCTCGGCCTCACGTGGAAAGGGGCTGGCTCGGTTATTAGACGGCCATCGGCTGTAATCAGATGGTCATCTGCTGTGGCTGGGTGGCCATCAGCTGTTACTGGTTAGCCATTAGCCACTAACATAACTGCTGTGGCTATGCTAGTTGGTTGGTTGGTTGGCAGAGAAGCAGATGGCGGATTGTGGCTAGCAAGTGGGGTTAGCAAGCGTGGATGGTGGATTGCGGATCGTGTGGATCCTACTTCCTGTGTCTCGCACGGCCACCAGCGAGACTGGGGTGCAGGAAGACCCCCTGTTGGGGTATTGGCAGATGTTTGTTTTTGTGTCTCGATCAACCGCCCTCGAGAATATAGTGGTATGACTCCCCGATCCATGGCTCGGTTGTTGTTCCTTTTTGGCCTCACCATATCTTGTGTTCTTGTGCGGGGAGCAGGAGCTGAGTCCCTGCATGACACCATCTCTTTTTTCTGAACCACCTCCTCCACGTCCTCACGACTGCAACTTTAGTTTCACTCCTTCTCTGTCTTTCAGGATTTATGGATTTACCTCCTGAGAGAATGCCCTTCCTTCACTGTAGCTACCTTTTCCTATCACTCGTTCCACACCGTAACCAGATAGACTATAGACTTACCATCGCCTCGCAAATAAATGCTCAGGTTCTTTTTTTTTTATTGATTGTTTTTTGTTTGTTTGTTTGTTTTTTTATCACAGATTCAGTGGCTCCC
This sequence comes from Rhinolophus ferrumequinum, assembly GCF_004115265.2. NCBI lineage: Eukaryota > Metazoa > Chordata > Mammalia > Chiroptera > Rhinolophidae > Rhinolophus > Rhinolophus ferrumequinum. The sequence continues at coordinate 15,348,225 of NC_046289.1, forward strand.
TATTTCTTTCAGCAGAAAGTCAAAAATCCTTAGCGTGCCACCCAAGGCCATAATGTGTTCTTACTCAGGGTTAGTCTAACCTCAGCCTCCTTCTCACTCATCAGCCCCCTCCACCCTCCAAACACTCACGTCCACCACACTTCTTTGGCCAATCCATTCCCTTCACCTGTCCGAGAATGAGCCATTTTCTCTCTTGCACTTCTTTGCAATAACCTTTTCTTCCTTCTGTCCCACTCTCTTTTCCCTGCCACCATCTCTCCTCCTCCTTTTCCTCACGTTTCCTTCTTTGCTCTTCTTTATCTTTCTAAGCTGTTGCCACTTCTAAGGAGCTGTTTCCATCCCAAGTTCTGAGGTAGGGGTAGCTGCCTTGTGCTTCCAGAATCTCCTATGTTTATTATAACTGTAACTTGTACTGTATTTCTAGGTGAGATTTGAATACCACTTGACTCTCTCCTAATAGATCTTCTTGCAGGTGGATACTTTAGTTTTATATGGCTACGTAACAAATCACTCCAAATTTAGTGATTTAAAACAACCAAGCATTTATTATTATCTCTCATGTTTCTGTGGGTTGCCTGGGCTCAGCTGGAACATTCTTCCTTGGGGTTCTCATTTGGATATAGTCAGATGACAGCTGGGGCTGGAGTCAGCTCAAGGCTGTCCTGGGCCAGATGGAAAAGATGCTAATTCCCATCTCTGCTAGTTGATCCTGGCTGTCGGCTGGGAGCTCATCTGGGTCTATCTCCCACAGCACTAAGATGTGTGCTGTCCAAGTGTCTTGGGCTTCTGTCGGCATGGCAGCAGCATTCTTAGAGCGAGAGCCCCAAGAGCAAGCATTCTAGAAGGCACAAGCAGGAGATTCTGGTCCTTGTAACAGGTGGACTCAGAAGTTCCAGAACTTTTGCTATGTTTTGTGAGTCAACGCAGTCACAGACCCCACCCACATTCTGGTGGAAAATAATAGATTCCAACCATTGATGGGGTGTGGCAAGATCACATGGCTGAGGAACACGTGGGATGTGAGATGTTGCTGTGACCATCTGGAAACACCATCTCCCTCAGTGGGACATGGACATTGAGCTCTGTCTTTCCCGAGTCAATCACCGTGCCTGGCATACAGTAAGTGTTAACAATCTCTAAACAGAATAACACACAGATTAAAGCATGGCCTCTGGAGCCATATCTCTTGGGTGGTATCCTGCCCGGTCCACTTTCCTAGTCAGTCCTGGGATCTTTGATGCGGCGTTCCTCCATGATCATACTAGCAAAATGCAGGGAGACTCTACCTCAGAGCATGGTTGTGAGGAATACCCAAATCACTGTATAGAAAGGCCTTAGGACAGTGGCGGGCACACACACTCCAAAGCTGGCTACTGCGACAGGCAGGAGAAGGACTGGCCCTACACTTGTTCCCCCACCCCCAGTCCTTATTTCTGACCTTCCAAATCTGTTCTCTCCTGTTTTAAACCAATGGGCGAAAACTGGCTGAGCCCCAAGTCACCACGGTAATTAAGTTCCTATATAAGACTCCCCATTTGGAAATCTGAAACATATTGAATATTCCCCTAATGACATATATAATAATGTCAGACGTCAGGATTTGGTGCATGCTATATTCTTATTAGTTACGTGCTTGTCTCAAAGTTTATTTATTACTCTCAACCATCTTCAAACTTCTTCAAGGGCTAAGAGTCTGCCTTCGTGCTGCTGTGTATGATGGCTTTGGAATCTGGTACAGTGCCAGAGATACACAGGCATGGAATAAATATTTATAATTCATATATCATACTATCAGCCTGCTGATAATTAAAGAGAATTTATTAATAAAATTCTGCTTATCGTGAGAGATAAGCCACGTTTTTAAAACTATCTCTTAATAAAGGGAGAGTTCTTGGGATTTTCAAAGAGAAAAAGAGGTCATGGGAAACCACCCTTAAGAAAAGGCCCAAGTCATGCATTCAGCTCTATTTCCATGGTTTCTAAGAGAGTAGTGTCTCATTGCTGGTACACCTGCTCCCATCTGGGCTCCCATGCTGGCTCCCTCTTTGCCAAGAGAGTCACTGAATGGAAACACATAGCATTTGGCAAGGAAGGGTTGCCTCCTGAAATGGCACTCAACCTCAGCTGGAAATCTTCTAAATAATTATTGTGCGAGCTTTTCCTTAAACCCAGTTTCTTCAGGACTCGTGAACACTCTGGAATTAGATGCCCGATTTTATGTGCATGTGTAAAAACTTATTTCTTCAGAGAAAACCCTGGTTTTCATGAAGTTCTCTGAGTTATCCCTAAGAAAGTAAAAATTGATAACCACTGGTTATAAAACTTGGGCAGAATCCACTGATCCTTGATATATCCTGGAAGTTGTTTTCATCTGACCAAAACTGTTATAGTGTATTTACTTACTATTTGTCTCACTTTCAACAAAAAACTGGAGGGTACCTTTTTATAAACCTCCCATAAAATCCATTAGTGGTACTTTCCTATCCTAGTGGTCTGGAGTGTGGTAAACAGGAATTTATTGCAGAGTCATATTGGTCTAAAATTTGGACCATGGGAATTTATGGGCAGGGTGTATGTCTCTGACCATACACTTCTCTTTAAAAGAATTTGGGACATAAAAAGGAAAAAACAAACAAACTGAGAGAGACAATTCTAGACCAAATCAATTAATAAAATTCCTTCCTTCCAATACAAAACAAACACACACACACACACACACACACACACACACACACACACGAGTGAATATACAGAGGGTGCCAAAAAAATGTGTACACCTTTTAACAAAGGAAAAAACTGTATTAAAATTGTAATACTCAATATATACTGATAACAAAAGATGAATACAAGTGATGTGTATACATTTTTTTTTTGGCACCCCTGGTATATATTTTTCCTAAAATATAGATTCTTTCGTAAAATGCCACAAAATTATTTATCATGCTTTTAAAGTGTTCTCAGTATGTGTGATTTATAGGAAGCCATTTATTTTAAAATGATCAGAGGCACTTAGGTTCTGCTAACTCAGAGAAAACCTTGCAATTACATACCAGAGACCCTATCTATATTCTCTTCAGAGGCAGAATTCCTGGGGATTTTAATTCTTACTCAGCTTATGTGGCTGAGGAACCACATATAATTACAAGTCAATTCCTGAATGTTTCCTTTTAACTAAGTCCCAATATTTCTAATACTAGTAGTGAGAATTGCAGTAGTAGCCTTTTTATTGAGCCACTACTATGTGCCAGGTTCAATGCTAAGCATTCCATGTATAATATACAGTTATTTATGCCATGATAACCTTGAGAATTGCTTTCTCAGAGTTAGGCAAGAATGGCATTCTATTTTCTGCTTTTTAACAGAAGTTGATTGCTGGTACAACAAAATATACACACTTCTATGGTAATACCTTCTATAGGAGGTTAAAATCTCCTGTGATTTCTCTCCAGGGCCCTTATTTGCTTAACTTTTGCTGAATATGTAGTATCTTCTAGACATGGTCTGGGCTCTATCGTATTAAGATAAGAGCGAGCAAGGTAGGCATTGTCCTCGATTAGCTTATATTCTAATTGGGGTTGGACATAGCATGTAATATGAGTGTTAATTTATGGATAAATTGGACATTGTAAGCTGTGAGGCTAGGTCAAATTTATTGCATCCTGCTCTTTGATGGACAGTATTTTTCTTTGAACTCTGTCACTTTTGGGGAATATGTTACTGTCATTTGTTTTATGTTAGAAAAACAGTCAAATTAGTGCATCCGAATTGTCTCTCACTGTGGAGTAAAAGCTTGTAAAGTAGGTAGGAAGTATTGCCACACATTAGATCCTAGGTTTTACTGTGAATAAGTGGCAGGAAGAGGCTTGTAATTTTGAGTTACTCTTGCAGGCGTTGTTATAGCTACAGTAATGGTGGACTAGAGTTACTTTTACTGCAATTAATTTTTTTTTTTTTAAGACATGATTGTTCCTTGGCCATTTCCAAACATTCTTACTCAAGACAACATGTAAATATTGGAGTCAGGCCTAGGAAAAGAAATGAACAGTCAGAGACTGATGGTGATATTAGAGATATGTCTCAGATCCGGGTTCTGAAACTACTTTCTCAAAATTACCTGGAGTCTTGCTAAAAATGTAGATTTCTATGTCCTACCCAAAATCTACTCAATCTCAATTGATGGGCTCCATGATCTAAAATATGTATTTTAACTATAGGGATGGCTTCCCAGACTAGGGGAAATATGAAGGCAGCCCAGAAAGATTCAGCAAGGACATAGAAACGTCACTTGCCTAAGTGTTAAGAGAACTAATCCAATTTTTTGGCCCCACATGTGCTGCTAACTAGCAGGATATTTTTGAGTTGAATCATTTTAATTATCTGGCTTTAATTTTTTTGCACCCTCCCTCCACCTCATTCCCCAAATAACCCCGTTAAGTTGTATCAAAACGTGACACTCTGATAAAGAAGTATGAGTAATTAGGCAGTATTATTCACAAACATAGCATCACATAAGGACAGATTCTTCAGACAATCAATTAGCACTCCGTGAACACATAATGTGGGAGATCTGAGAGATGTGTAAGACAAGGGCAGTGTCTTCAACAGCTTACCATCTGTTTCTGGAAAATAAAGTTCATGTAAGTCAGAACAAACAATGTAATGCTGAAATAGTTAATGCAGACAAGTGCTATGTGAGACCAGTCAGTTCTTGTCAGATAAGATGTCATCAAAGCAGACTTCCAATGACCCTTTAGGCTAGCAAAATTTAAATTGTTGAGAGTTCTAATCAGTCCATAAGAAAGTCCAGAAAGCAAGCCGTGATTCGATTTGCAAAAGAGAAGCAAATGTAGCATGGGAAGAACACTGTTCAGTCAGTACAGCAGTGGTAACAGAATTGTAGCTGTAGAACCTGCCTGGTTATTTTGTCTGTTAATGGTAAACTATGCCTCTGACATTTTAACTGGAAGAATCTGTCCTTGGATGATGGCTGTAAGAGAGTCAATATTTACTGCTAGGAAACTAACAGCGTAAGAGAATAGAAAAGTATATCTCTAGACCATTAAGGGCACAGATGGAATGGGGAAGTAAGGGGCCGGTGTGTACTCGGGCCTCCTCGGAAAGGCTAGGAGGCCCAAGATCTCATCCCACAGTACCCGCCCATTTCTCTGGATTATGCTGTGGACCTTGGATTGCCAAATGTCACCACTGACTACCTTGAATGCGTCCCTTCAAGGATATTATTATAGTCTGAGAAATTCACATGGCCAAATATCCTCAAGCAGATTGTGGTATACGTCATCCATTGTCCAGGGGGGTAGGGTTTTCCAAAGAGTGGATGATGGATTTGACAACAGAGACGTGAAAAAGTCTAGAAGCAGGCAGCATTTTCAGAGATTGATATGAAAACTACGACTACCTAAGCAAAGTTAGAAATTGGGGACATCTATATGGGGGAACCTCCTGTGAGATGTTAACTCCCAGGGTGCCCATCATCTGGTTTGGAGGTTCACGTCGTCTTCACTTCTCCGGTTTCTACTGAGCAAAACTTCCCCCTAAACATCCCTGGCCTCTTGCCCCAGTCACTCACTTACTCTTCCCCCAGAGAAGGGCAGGCGTTGTCAGAATGCTGAGTTTGGGTAAGAAAATCCGTAAGCACAGGGTCATGCCCCTCTCTCTCTTCCCCAGAGAACAAGCGTGCTCACAGAGAAGATGCATTCGGTAAATTTGAGGGAGGGGGAACGTAGGCATTTGGGTCTCAGTAGTATCTACACCTTGGAAGGGATTTTTTTCAATAAGTTTTGAGAGAAAAAAAAAATCAGCACTGTGTAGGATGATACTCCCATCTTCAGAAAGGTGAGAAAAAACTTAGCTCTGGCTGTTCAGGAACAGCCACCACTGCAGGCCATTACCACCTTTGCTTGCCTGGTTTCTGGCTTCCAAGGCAATTTAGAGCCACATTGCTACCCGCTAGGAGGATTTTGATTGAAGTTCAGGTTTGAACACAAAACTTGGAAGAGGGCTGGTGACCTGACCTTCTGAGGGATGCAGGCCACAAGCACCCCCAGAAGTTTGTAAGGAAAAAGAGGCCTAATGATTAGGTCCTGACCACTTCCGGGAGAATTGAGTTAGCTTCCTTGTGGTAGACTGCATCATGGGTTTGGAAATAGTCCCTGATGAGTTGAAATCACAACTCAGGTACCAAGTAAATATACGATCTTGAGCAGCTCCCTTAACTAATTTCAACGTGAATACTTTAAAACTGGAATAAGGATATCTTATAGGGAGAGGATCCACAGGCAAATAAATTGTATGGATAAGGCTCAATATATGTTAGTTGAATTAATTAGATGTAGAAAGGACAGAATATCAGACCTGGAAGAGTCTTTAGTGCCCATCTTGTCCCTCATTTCAAGGGAGAAAGGATGAAGAATAGTGAATGGATCTGAGGTTTTACAGCATTATAGAGATTCAGTCCTGGACGGGACTTGAGAATATTTACTGCAATGCCCTATTGTGAAAGTCTTAGGTCTATAGATATGAAGCAACCTCAGGTGGTCGCACAAATCAGAAAGTCTCGAACAGGGCTTAGAAGCCAGTATATTGCATCCTACTCTGATGCCTTCCCATGATTTTGTGCTTAAACCTTTAGCCTGTGGTTAAAACAGCAGCAGAAGCTCAGGGTTGTGACATCCCTGATGAGTGAGGAAGAATTCCAGAATTCTCTCCTAAAATTTTACTTGCGCCAAAGTCAAAGTCAACACAATGTAGAAACATCTTGTGTCAGACGGAAGAGAAATCCCTGTCCTTACCATACTCTCATTTACAGGTCAGACCATTGAATGAACAAACTGCGTTGGAAATCAGCCAAGCTGTTGACTTCACAAACAGGTTTATCCTTAGAATGGGGATGATTTTCTTTTATAGGATCATGCTAGCGACACCGATATGATGATTCAAAACCACTGGCCTCCATGTTATCATCAGGAAAATCAAAACATAATGCATGGGATATAAACGAATAGAGGTCTTGTCCTTTCTTAGACCACAGGAGCTGATATATTTTCACTCTAGTGTTTTAGATGAGGAGCAGAGAAACTTGCCTATGACCTTTGATGCAAAATTCCTACAATGCTGGCCATAAGGCACATTATTTATATTACTTTTATGTCTCTGGGAACTGTCTATAAATGTAAGACAGCTAAGGGAAAATCCTCACATATCTGTGGGTGCCAAAAGATTTATGTAGTTCCGAGGACTCTGAGACACTGAACCCAGAGCGTTCTCCATCACTGCAGATGGAAGTATTGATAAATGGATGACAGTACCCTAACTCCAACCAGATGCTGCGTGGTGCTAGCCCAGTTGTCAGCCTCTCCTCTTGGCACCTCTTGAGACTTGAAACCATCAGGTTCTAAATTTCATTTATCCAGTTTGTGTTCTAACTCACAATCTTGATGGAAAAGTCCACAAACTAGCAGGAAGGGGCAAGATGCCACACGCCCAGACTAAGTACTGGAAACATATTTTCATTATACTATTTGGCAGACTGAAAGGTATATACTGCTTTGAATCTGTCAGCTTCCAGCATTCAAACCCCTGCATTTGCTTATCCTCACAATAACTAGGCTTATATTTTTTTCCAGGCTTTGGTCATTTTCACATTTTTATGAATTGTGACAGGAATACCAGACAGATTTTAAACCTGTCGGCCCATGACATTTTATTGCCATTCTACAACCCTTTTACCAGCTCTTCCCACACTTCTGGGTGTCAGGCTGATGATGAGCCTGAGTTCCCTGGAGACACTTTGTACTCCTTTGTTGAACTGTGGCTCTCGTTTCTTTTGGGTTCCTGGGCTGCTGTCTGCCTGTGGTAGGTTGCTAGGATTTTTTCTTTTTCTTTTTCTTTTTCTTTTTTTTTTTTTTTTTTGCTGGAAAAATAACAGTTCTAAGAGAGCTTCTTTAGGAAAGAGCATGTGCCAAATCTTCCTTGGAGAAAAAGAAATCTCGAGAGAAAACTACCCTGGGATGCATTGGTCACTGGCAGCATGTCCAATTCTCAAAGCTTCCAAAGGTCATAATGTCGCAGCGTGACTGTACGGTAGTATGTACACAAATAATGATTTCTGCCTTCCCAAACACATCACTGACAATATTCTCTAAATGTACTTGCTACATTTTTATTCCAAATGCAGGTAAAATAAAGCACATTTCCTGGTGAATTCCACCATTCTAAATAATCTTAAGTCAAAGGACTCGATTATATATATTGGAAGGATTTGGACACTTGAAAGTTTTAAAAAAGAAAATAGATAGGTTTAGAGATTAATACGTAGTGGTGAACTTCAACTTGTTTGCATTAAAGATATTAGGAGAGAAAACAACTATCGTTTACCAACATTTTCCTAAAGATGAGATATATTGAATACCCAAAAAAGTTAGGAAATACATAATGCTAGTACATTAAATTAAGCACAGTTGGCTTTCTGCACATCATTTTTATTTTTCTCATGTTGCCGTGAATGGCTTAACATTTAGCCATGGATCACAAGCCGATTGTAGACCTATGCTTAGGAAACGCTACTTTGTATCTTCTCTATTCACAACACAACTGAATTCCTGCCCTCTAAATGGAAACACCAGCAGGATTTAGAGAATAGCCATTGTCCTCTGTGCTGAATCAAGTGGAAATATGCCATAGCATTTGTGATTACTTTAATTAGCTAGTAAAAACCATATTTGACTGTAAAGCTGTCATTAAAAATTCCCCTTTGTAGTCTAATCTTTTTTCGGAGCCTACCCTTGTTTTCCTGAGCTCTCTTTCCATGTATAGGATTCTGAAAAATGAACTTGCTTGGCTTAAACAAAGTAAGAGAACCACCTGATCAGTTCTTACTCTTTCTACTTTAAAGCAGGTTTAGTTTCTGGGAAGCAGGAATCCTCATGTTCGAAATTTGTCGTTCTTTCCTCTAGGGGAATATAAATTTGGTGTCTAAACAACCTGACCAGTCTAATGGGCAATCTTGCAGCTAGAACTTAGCTGAATGCTTTGAAAATTTCCTCCTTGGTTTTCTCAGTGGGTTGCCATTTCCCTTTCACCAGCCAACTTTCTTAGGGGCAAAGCACCTGACCCTTCAGGAATTATAGAGCCCAAGGGCTGCAGGTAATTTCTTTTGACTAGACCTCTTTATAGTCTCTTGACTAGGACCTGTTCTTAAAAAAAATAAAAATAAAAATAAAAAATAAAAAAAAGCACCTTTTGCAATGTTTCATTTGGCAGAAAATAGCTACTTCAGATTTGTTACAAATTACCCATGGAGATAAACATACTGAGGGCATTTTATTTGAAACGCTACCTTTCAAGTTTCTCAGCTCTGGGCCGGTGCTTACAGTAGGAGATGAGGTAGTTCAGTAAAGGTTTGAGAAATGGATATATAGGTCCAGACCTCAGGAAGTTTAAACATTTATAAACATGTTTTTTATTATTCTCATGCCTACTACATTTAAAACACTGCCATTGGAAAAAAACAATTAAAAAAAACATAAACAAAAACAAAACACTGCCATTGGATCTCACAATTTGTGGTGAATTCTCTTTAAAATGCATCAATTTAACATTTCAAGATTTTCATTTAAAATAAAACAAAGGGGCTAAAACAAGGAGTGGTAAGGTACATTCTCATGTGCCAGGATTATCATTTTTATATCACAAGGGCTCGTTAGAAAGCAAACTACCTTAGCTGGCAAAATATTTCATGGTTAGCCCTTGTATCTGTTTGTTCTTTGAATGATTTTTTTTTTTTGAGTGATCTTTGAGGATCTTGAGTGATTTCAGACTCTAACACTCTCTCTCAGGTGCTCAAATTGTCACAGAGTAGTCACCCCGCAAGAGGACCTTGCACTCTTGTTAGAACTTAGTGTTGTAATTGTAATCTAGGGAGAAAGTGGATAGGGAGTAAAATATGGAATTTTAATCCCCAGATATCACACCCCAAATTACACAGACATCTCTAAGTTAATATATCTTCTTTTTCTTAGTAAGTGCTTCATCCCTCCTTTGTATTCACTCAATTCACTGCGAAGAAGGTTGACGTTACAATACAATAAATCATCATGTAGGCAGCCCAAGGCATCGCTGTGCTTGAAAAAAAAACTCCATAATTGTAATACTGACAGTGGGCCTGTATTGAATGCTTTCTGGGTGCCAGGTACTTGACTCAATTCTTTGTATGGATGGAATGAATTCATCCTCGCAATTCTATTATCAGTATCTCTAGTTTCACAGATGAGGCAACCGTGCTTCAGATAAATTATTGTCATGGGAGTATTCTCCACCTAGGAGGTAGAACAAAAGCAATTTTGAAATACACATTTTTGACTTTGTATGCAAGGTGAAGCTCTGAAGAATTTACACGTGTTGGCACAAATCTACCTTTACACCACTTTTTCTAAGTATTTTCTGAACGCTGCTGGGAACGTGGGAAATGGGTGGGAACATATCCTGAGCTATGGTAGATGGGGAAAGCCTGGCCTCAGTGCCCTCAGCTTCTACGTCCACTGCCCAGATTGCTCTGCTTCCCCTCCGGCTCCTCCCAGTGATCCAAATCATTTTCTATACCTTCTTTTAGACTTGTCGCAGCCTAACTTCTTCCAGGAGACTTCCCTGTCTTATAAACTTAACTCTCTCTCTACTTTGCATCCTCTTTGTTCATCCTATAGCCTCAATCTGCACTTGAAGTGTGGCTTCAGCAATGGGTTCTTATTTACTTTACATCACTTCTAGTTTCCCACTCAGAAAATGGACTCCTTCAAAGTAGAGTTGAGATCTTCTGTTTCCATTGCCTTCCCCTCCACCTTGATCATGCTTCCTGGGCTTTGAGCAGTAGTTGTTTCAATACGTACTTTTGTCATGTGTTACTCTAAGTCTTAGCCAAAGGGAATTGGCTTGAATTTTGGCAAAATGTATGGAAGCTGTAACTTTTCCATAGGAAGTGTTAAGGAAATACGTATCTTAGAAGATCTTTTAGAAAAGACAGGCTACATTCTGGGCTTATGTGGAAATTCTACCAAAAGGCAGAATGTTCTCCACCCAACAGAGAATGAAGGGTCACCTGTGTCTTTGAACAGGGCTTTCTTATTCAGAAACCTATTGAGAAACAACTTGTACAAAGCCATTAACACAAATTAAAATTAAAAAAAAAAAAAAAAAAAAAAACTTCTATGCTTAGGCCTATCACTTTGTGAATTTAGAAAATACAGTACTATGTTAATCACGTTATTTCATGTTAAACAATCTAAGCAAATTTAACTAACATTCTTCTCTTATTTCTTCTTTGGTTCATTAAGGAAAAAATAAAATAAATAAAGGAAAAATTCATTGGCTATCAGTTTCTGAGCCAACAGAAAAACACTCAAATAGGAATATCAGCATCATGAAATACTGAAAGAGGGGTTTCATATTTTTGGATGAGTATTAAAACTCATGCTTTACTTCTAAATAAAGTTGAGCCAGGGCTCATGTAATTAATCTGCTGAGTTTCCTGAAGATATCCTCTAATATCTAGGGAGTAAAAAAGTATTTCCTGTACCAAAAGCATTTTTAATAGCTCTTCTCATGAACAAAGAACGGTCACTCTCATTTCCCAGTTCAATGTGCCAAAATTGCTGGGAAAGTTGTTTCTCATTGTTTCAGCATTAAGTCAACATTTGAAAAATGGAGACCTTTTTTTCTTTTTTCTTTTTTTTAAATCAAAGATTAATATCCAGGTCATGGGTAATAGAAATCTCACCAGGTTTGGTGCGTTGGGTTTATGAAATTGAAACAAGTGGCTCTATTTCTTATTAATAAAAATATATGGTTGTGTTTACACTAAATATCAAAGTCTTGGTTGAGTCTTAGGGACCAAGTGACTCCATGATATAAGACCCCCTTGCTGCCCTTTTATGATTTTCTGCAGCGCTCTTCACACAATTTACAGCCTTGTAATCAGTGGGGTCCTATAGATCAAGGTGTAAGAAGGGTAAAATAGGTTTTGTTAAACAAAAATAGTGAAGCACTTCATTGTGGTTTATAAATTACTATTTAGTTTCTACTTTTCTGCTTTCAGATTTATAGCATTTATCTGATACCCATATTTTTTTTTATTTATATACAGAAGCAAATCCAATTAGTTGCATTTATTTAAAAGAGAGCTGTGGTTTAAAAATATTATTACTGGGATGTTAAACGCCCAGTTGTCCTTGGGCAATGCAGTGTCTATTTGTTGTTAGTATATTAAACAATCATTTCTCCACAATGTATTTGTACAAAAATTGCCAAGGCAATGAGTTTCATTTAGTTTAAATGCATCACAGAGTTAAACAGTTAACTTCTTTATCGCAGAGAAAACTGGATACCAAAAACAACAAAATTCTCACCTATAAACCTATTATTTTAAAATATTACACCAGATTAGATGGATACATGCATGCATACATATATACATACATAAAGATAGACAGATAAACCCCAAGTGTAGAAAAATTCCTGGTCTAGTTTTTCCCATATTTGTCAAACTTTATTTGGATTCATTGAAAATCTGGTAAATTATTTGCCCAATGCTCTGCATTATTGGATCCAAATGTTTGGAGATGTGATTAATTTTAGGCTTTGCGTACATAAATCATTACAAAAAACATGAAAGGAGTATTTCCTTGTTAATCCAACATTCTGGATCTCATCCTAACATGGGATGCTATGGTGACATTAACTTGAACGGGTGCCACTGGTTGGAGTGTCAGATAAGAAATGAGAAAAGGGAAATTGGCAAAGACATTTTCATCACCATGAATTAATATTTAAGAGATGATTATGAAGAAACTTAACTGTGTGAGAATGTGAGAAGCCTAACACTCTAAAAAGAATCAAAGTGTTCTCAATGACTTCAGAATCCTTTCACATTATTAATTAACATCGATACTACATACATTAAAGTAGCATTTTTTAAGTCTATCTCCCCTGGTAGGCTAAGTATTTTACTTACGTTATCTCATTTAACCCTAGTAAATAATTCTATGAAACAAATATTCTTATTCCATTTTTCAGATGAGGGAACCAAGTCCTAAATTTCCATAAATTGCTCCGGGTAGGCTGGCTGCTGGATGGAAAAGCCCAGAATTGCTCCTCAGCAGACCCTAAGTTGTTAATTCCTGTTCTGTAACATCCTTGGCTTCTGAGCTTCATCTTGGTTTTTTGACATTTTTTTTTCCCAAAAATTTCTAATAAGCAAAACGGATTTAACTTTTGTTATTACTTCTAGAAATTCACCTAAGTTTTCTTGTATCTTTCAGTGGACTAACAGTTGTTAATGTATAACATTAGTTTTCTTTCTTTTCAGAAGATAAGCAATCTCACTATGGATCAAGCTTTCCAAAACTTGTGTAAGTTTCGTTAAATTTTTCTTAAAAGAGTTTGAAGGTAAACTGGAGTAAAGTGGCATCTTTGGTCAGTTTGATCAGAAATGGAAGGAAAGGACTTTGCATCAATTAATTATTTGCTCTTCTTTAATTTTAGTCACTGTGCTGGGCACGTTACATCTTTAAACGGCAGAAGAAGTTGTTTAGAAAGGATTCGTTGACCCCATTTCAGAGAAAACTGAGATTCAGAAAAATAAGTTAGAAGCTTCCTAGATGATGTTGAACCTAGATCATCTGACAATGAGGCCCTTCTGTATCATGTTCTCCTTCAAAGCAAACCCAAAGACACACAGAACTTGGATTATTTATCTTTTTCTCCACTCAAGCATTTCCAATATCTTGTCATAACTCCATATTTCAAGCATTGCAATCTTGCTTTCTTAATGGACAGAGGAAAATATCAGGAATTTATCCAGGGAAAGGTAAAAATGATTGAAAACATTAGTAGTCAGGAATTGATTTCACAAAATAAATACACTTCTTTGGAGAAGGATTAAAAGTTATTAAAGGTATAAAGACCAGTCTGAACAAAGCGTTGGAAAGATAGAAGCTATTTTATACTTAAGCCATAATACTTTGATTCAATGTTAAACGGTTTAGTGAAAACTGAAATGAAATAGGTACCAAAATGGATCTTTTTTCCCAACGTTCTAACCAATATTTCATGACTATTTAAGTATGAGATATTGACAGAAAATGAACAGAAATGTAAATATACTTCAAAATGATTGTTTTTCTTTTTCTTCATATATTTTCTGCCTGTTTGTAAAAACAACATAATTTTGTTAATTGCCACAAATAGTCATAAAAACCACCACTTGCCGTTGTGTTCTTTCCATTTAATGTTTCTACAGGGTTGTGCAATGTGAAAATTTTGCACAGCAAAACACAGCCAGTACTGTCAAGCAACTGAATTACCATGTGTTGGCGGTATCTGTTAAAATTTGATCAGTGTAAGTCCTGTGAATAAGATGCCTGACGCATGCAGTAACAGAACAGACCAAAGACCCATAGTAGATAGAATACACTTGTTTTTTTACCTCTGCTCTTAGTAATAGTATTTAGCCTATCTTATATTAATTTGCATCAGTGCCCTGAGCCACAGGATAATTAGGTATTTCCCTGCATTGTAAAGAATGGCCCTGGACTATTTTTCTTTTGTTCCTTCTGTAGCTTTGCTATTGTATCATTTTTGTTAAAGCAACAGTTACCTTAAAAGGGAGTAGAATGGAATGTATTCATTCACATGAAGTCTATAGGAGCCACTGAAGAGATTTCAGATTTATGAAATTGTTCCCAGAGTTAGCCTGAATCCTATTTACTCCAAACATCATTGTCGTCTTTTCCAGGAACTCTGACAAGCTGAATAAATATATACAGGGGGAATCTTGGAAGTGGGTAGATAGACTGGTGACTCGTGATGGGGTCAGAGCCTTTGCTATTTGCTTAGAAACAGATCTCTTTCCCTGGCTGCCATGGGAAGGAAGTGATGATGGAGAACGGTTAGTTTCAGAGCAATGTGGTTGGGGCAGCTGGAAGGTCAGGGGTTAAACATGTGCTATCTCAGCTATGCAGGGTGCAATAACAACTTAGGCATCAGGAGAATGATCTATCAGGGCAATTAGTCAAACGGGCCTTGTGGTAGCCCAGATGGGCCTGCCTCTGTTTACATCTGTTAATCAGGTTGAGATAAGAATCCTTGTGAACATTTTTGTTACCTTGAGAAAGTAGACACCTGGAAGGTAAACATAAGACAATGATGTCTTGAAAATTGATTTTGAAAAGGGACTACTGCTCCCAGACAGGATTAAATAATATTAAATAATTTTTACTTCTGGCTGTTCAAAAGAAGATGAAGCAGAATTTTTTTTTTTTTTGAACGTACTTCTTAGTCTAGCTTCTCAAGAGTAGAAATTACAGAATTGAACATCTTAAGATCAAATATGAAACTTGGCCCAGATGTCCGAGGAAGCAGGGAAGATAATTTAGATTGTTGTAGGTTTATTTTTTGTCCCCCAAGATTTTTCTGTGAAGGCCACATTTTGTTATAGTCCGTAAACTGATGTAGACATTCAAAACATTTGCTTATCTTGGTTCACATTGGTCTGATTTAATATTTCTTCTCTTTTATTGTAAATTCTTAGAGGATACTGACAAAACCTTTCTTTTGTCTTGAGACTATCATACCAAGTCCTGCAAGAGTCAGAAAAATTGGGAGGGGAATTTCATGACTATCTGTGACTAATTTTAATCATAGGAAAAGCTCAGAATTGGAAGGTCTCAGGACAATACTTGAAGATTTCTCTTGAAGAATTTTCTGTGCCCTGAATATGTGTGGTCATACCTCTGTCCCTTTGTTCAGGTGTTTTCTTCTGCCTAGACTACTCGTATTCTTCTACTTCTACCCACTTGGTCTGAAACTGGATGTGCCCTAAAGCATATCCAGAAAAGGAGTGTGCCTAGGTCTTCAACAGCTGCAAGAAAATTGATGAGTGCATTTGTGTGCATCTTTCCTCACCTAATTTGAGGTTACTCCATGATCTAATGATTCTATCTTGCATTACAATGTCTGGATCTCTTCAAATCTAGTTTCGTAAGCTGTATTCACACTCCCCTTTACCAGCAGAACAAAGCATATTTGGATAGGAAAGAATTCGTTCATCCAAACTTCTCATTTATCCACCTCCTTGTAGAAAGCCAAGCCCAAGAGGTAACTACCCAGATGTGTGTAGGAACCATTTTTATCCCACCGGCAGAAGCTGCCTGTGTGATTTAGGGGATTTAATTAACTTCTCTGAACCTCCGTTTTTCTCTCATCTATAACTCGGAAATAAAGGTAGTACCTATGTCATGTGGTTCTTGTGTGAGTCAATGAAAATGCATGCACAGGTGGCTCACTCAGGGCTTAGCATACAGGAAGCGCTGCATAAATGGCCCAGGTACGGCCGTCACTCAGTACCCGGTGAGCAGATACACTGAGTTAGAGGTCGACGAACCACCTGACGCTGCTGACAGTTTACACCTAAACTTACGCTGTGACAAAAAATACCGTGGCTTCCATAACAGTGAAGGTTATTTTGCCAGATTAAACTTTTTAAACTTCTGTGTAATGGACTTTATTTTTTAGAGCACAGCAAAACTGAGTGAAAGGTACAGAGATTTCCCATGTACCTCCTGCCCGCACACAAGCACAGCCTCCTCCGTTGTCCATGTCCCCACCGGAGCGGAACGTTTGTTACAGTTGCTGAACCTACATCAACACATCATTATCACCCAAAGTCCATCCTTTACATTAGAGGTCAGTGCAGGTTAAATTCTTAGGGTTTTGAGTATACTCAGTGATGCCTAGTCCTTTATCCAATTATTCATTATTGTTCCTATTTAGCAAATTTACTTTTCCCTAAGTTGTGACATTTATTGCGCTAATAAGATACGATCTAGATCTGCAAGGGTCTTATAATGTTTATCATGTTTATCTAAAATCTATTGTTTCGAAGGTATTTTCATAAAGGGCATGTTATTTTACCCGCCATGGGGAGCAGACTTCGACCAGACCCATGTTCTACAACTGTACACTTATAAGTATTATAACATGTAGGTTTCTGCCAAAACTGTAAAGGGGTGTGTTTTCTGAACCTATTCATCCCTACAGTAAAAATGGGAAGGAAAAAAAATTAAATCCCAACTCTGATAATTTGCCATTGCAAAGCATTGTAAATAAAATTTTTTTAAAGTTCTAGGCAGATGCTCATTTCATTTTTAAGTTATTATTAGATTCTGAGACGACATTAAAGGCCAGCAACAAAATAACCTGCTTTGGCATAGGATTTGGGATCATCTGATCTGTTTTGGCATTCAGATTTTCATTCAGAATTATGTTTCCCAAACAGGCCCCATTATAAGATCCTAGGCTGTCAGCTCCAGTCTGGGTATATATATATAATAAGGACCCTGCAGAGACTGAGGAAGTGAGTCTGGGTGAGGACAGTATACCTGCATACATGGACGGCAGTTTTCACACCTGAATCTGAACCTGCCAAGCCAAGCTGCCAGACAACTGGTGAAAGCCTTACACCAATCGGAAATCAGGTACCTGTCTTTGCAGAGCCAGCTGCCTTGCAAGGGAGTGGGGTAGGAATAGAGTACATAGAACAGAGGGTTGGACAACACAGGGTCAATGCAATGCGAGCACAGCCTCCCTCACCTGCTTCTCTCCAGCCACTCTGCCTTTCTCTGTGTTCCTGAATGTGACATACTTCTTTCTACCATGGGATCTTAGAAAGGCTCCTTTCTGCCTGCAAATCAAGTCTTCCCCTTAACTTGGCTAAATAGTTCTCCTTTTCAGTTCTCATTCAACTGCTAGTTAATTAAGGAAGACCCTCCTGATCTCCTGACTGAATCTGGTATTCCTCGGTAGTTCCATCATTTGTCATAATATGTTAATGGGATCATTCGATGAATTCTTTCCGCCAGTGGAGTGGTTCTCATGGCTCAGGTCTTGAGTCTACTTGGCTTTGGATGACTAACACCTGGTGTGTTGGAGATGTTCATCAAATGCTTGTTGAATGAATTACAGAACATGCATTCTGGTAGCATTAATAGAAGAAAAAATTACAAGTAATTAAATATTTATATTGATTTTTCTAGACATATAAAATGCCATGTGATTTAACCAGATCTTAGAAATTCCCAGTTTTGGTGACAGTATCAAATGAAAGGAAAACGAATAAGTTTTACCTTATTCTTACCTCATTCTTTACCTTATTCTTACCTTATTCTACCTTATGGAAAAGTGACTTTACTTGTGATTACAAACTATAGTCCACTTTTTGTAAATTAACCAAGTTAAAATCAATTTAAACAGTGGTACTTATTCTTTTCATCATAAAAGTTTAATTAGCTGTCTTTTATGATTAAATAGGGCATCAGACCAGGTTCGCCTTTTGCCTCTATTTATTTTCTTAAAGGAGCCAACTGAAATCCAAATTTCACTTGGACCTGGACTGAATTTGCAAGAATAACAAGTAAAAAGTCAGCAAGTATTCTAAATACTTTAATCTTTACCTATAAACTGGGCAAACCACAGATATATTAATTCTTGCTAATGGCTTATGTTGTACAGCTGTTGAATCAAGAATCTATCAAACATTATATGTCTATTGTAAATAATTTCTGTTTTCAAAATGACAGTGGTGCAAAGACAAATAAAATTTTGAAAAATGGTAACTATTGGTGACTTTCAGATTTCCTGGCTCAGGTTAGTGAAATGGTTCACTGAAATAATATGGAAAAATTGCTGAAAATCGTATTTCAATGTAGGTAGGTGAAAAATGCGTAACGTAGAGATTTAGGATGAATCAAATTATTCTGGGGATAGATGATAAGTTAAAGAAAACCTTATCAAAAAATCCTGACCTCTGAAATGATTTAACAGACAGAAGAATCTAAGAATACGTTGTGATTTTTATTTTATAGCAGCTGTAAAATCTACCAAATTTTGGGATGAGTTATCATGATTTAACATTTAATTTCTAAGCATTGCCATGTATGGGATGAGTAATAGCAGAAAATACTGGCTCAAAGGAGCATGAACTATTGCTACAGTAAGATAGGAGGAGAGCAGCAGGTGATGGATGAAGCTGGAGAGGTAAAATGCAATGAAAGAAACCAGTGACAGAATGGACGAGTCAACTAATGACTAGAAGAATAGTTGCATCAGGAAAAGCTTGACAGATATGAGTCGGTCCACCAAGGTCAGCAGATGACCCAACAAAGGAAGGTCAACATGGCCACGCACTTCAGGACAATGGATCAAGAGGCTTTGGGAAACAAGTCAAGTTGGTGGCACTCTAACTCTTTATCACTTTTCTTCATCTATTTGTCCTTTCAGAGGATTAACAACCCATGTTCATTTTAAATTTGCTAACTGCTATATATATACATGGGTATATATTTGTATTTTAGGTTAAATAACACAGAAGTGTTCAGTCAAGAGTATGGCTTTCATTTTTGTTCTAAGGATGGGTTGTTAGATGTCCTTGTGCTAGATTAAATTGCAACTCTAATGTATTTCCATGATTTTCTTCTCAGATTTTTGTATCATTTAGGTTGTAATTTTCCAACTCTTTCCATACTGTTCATGTATTATATAACCAATACTCTGTGAGGAACTTGGACTTGATAACCCAATATTTGTTGTGAAAATGAGCACCCCGAAACAGTACTTGTAAGTGACAGTTTTTGAAGTAACATAATGTAATATAATATAATAATGTAATTTGACCTTACCACAATGTTTTGATTTTTCACATTGCAAAGGATACATACTCCTCACAAGGCACAGACAGCTGTACTTTTGTAGATCAAAGTATCTAGGTTATGATAAGAGGCTTATGGTCTCAATAAGATTCTAGGGTTAGAAATTTACATAAATTCATATCTAGCTGATCTCATGAGTTTCAAAGAAATCTCTAAGGATTGAAACTTGAAATACATGTACTTTTTTTCTAGGCCAGTTGAGAAATGAAAGCATTCTTAATTATTTCAAGCCCATATATCGGTGTACAGTGTAATTAACTCTGATGTGTGTTTCACACCCAATTAGAGGGTATTTTAGCACCAAGATAATTGGACCTAGCAGCACCTGGGAAGTCTAATCAAACAAGTTGATCACCACATATTATTGTCCTATGATCCTCTGCACTTTATGTTTTGCATGAAAAGAATGGTCAAGACATCTGAAAAAATGTTGCTCATTATTAAAATATACTAAGGCCTAAATCTAGTTCAAGGTATTTCTGTTTATTTAAAAATCCCTAACCTGCTGCTGTCACTTCATAATCCTTATGTCCGTTTTACTAAAGATTTCATCATTGCTTATCGGGATAATACCAATTCATTTTCCTTGGTTGTCAATGTTTTGTGATATTTTCTTGGTAATGGGGACAATCTGTTAACATCTTTTCCTTTGGATTACCTAAGGATCCAGGATAAAACTGGAGTTAGGGATATAACCCACATTCTGGAATTTTCAGACACAACCAACCACAGGTTCAAGAGATAAGAGTGTGGTCTATGGACGTGCAGACTAGGAGCTCGTTAGAAATGCAGATTCTTGAACCCAGCCCCAGGCTCATTGCCTCTACACTTTAAAAAAGATCCCCAAATGATGGCAATGCACATTAAAGTTTGAAAAATATAGCCTAGATAAAGTAAGAAATCCTCTAGGGTGAGGCCCATGGGTGTACGTCTTTGTCATCCTGGTAGCACGATAGCATGACAATATGTATGGGAGAAAGGTAAAAAGGAAAGAAAGAAGGAGGAAAGGCAGGCAGGCAGGTTGTGCACCTGCACCTGGTAGTCACAGGTCAGGTGCTTCACAGCGATGGTCCCTTCCAGTCCTATCTGAACACAATGGATCTCAAAGTTCACCCCTCTTGCCTGGATCCCTGTTCTTTCTGGTTCTGGTGTTTTCCACCTCCTGCTGATTTGAGGCTGCTCCAATGCCATATTCAGATCCTTGGCTCAGGATCTGTACCTTGTGAATCCTGATCCTCCACGTCAACATGTAGCAGCATGACTTTCTAGCTTTCGACAAAGACAAGGTCACAATCATCATTTTGCTTTATAGATTTATCAAGAAGCAGTGGTCACTCACTCATCCAAGCCTGCTTAGGTAAAGCCTTTTTCACATCTTTGTTTTTTGTTTTTTTGTTTTGTTTTGTTTTGTTTTGGCTCCTGGTTTGAGTAACATGTCACGAGAAAGTCCTGACAACAAAGACCCTCTCCTTAAGTAAAAAGTATAGTACTCTTTGCTGCCTCATATAGGAAAATCCAATTTTCTCATAGCCGGGGCTTTCACAAAAGGCAAACGCACAAGAGAGTTCTGTAAACCCTGGCTTTGTTCCTATAGACAAGTAAAAACCTTTTTTTTTCTTTTCTTTTTTTTTTTTTTTCTCTTCTCTCTTCCAACACAGTTTTTGAGGGGACTACACAATCACTTATAATTTCATTATGGTATTTTGTTATTACATTGGAGTATTTTAGATGGCTTTTAATACTACATTTTGGCCCAATTTTAAAACATTCACTGAGCCAACTAATCAAAAAATATACTCATGCTAAAATTAAAGTTAATGGAAGCTGAAGAAACACTTCTTGAGAATTTAATGCCTTGGCCTATTCATTTGCAATTTTAAGTTTTTTTGTTTTGTTTTTTAAATTGAGAATCTACTGGGTGCTAGATAAAAAAATATAGATATAAATTTATATATTCATTGCCTTTGGGAAAAATAACAATGTACTTAAGAAAATAAAATGTGGATAGAAAATGTACAAGTAGAAATAAGTATCAAGAGAGGATTTGAGGCATCAGAAATAAAGGACCACTGCCAGGTGAGTCGATATCTAAAGGATTCATAAAGGGAGAAGAGTGAAGCCCAAAGGTTTTCAGGGTGGAAATTAGGTGAAGGACTTATGGTGTCTATTTTACACTGGAAAAGTTATTGAATAAAACATGAGCACAGTCATTTCTGAATAGGAAAGACAAGTTACTGCTTTAAAAATCACCATATCTCATCCCTGGACACTTGAGATAGATGTATTGCTGAGAGATAGAGGTGTGGAAGGTGCGGAAGAAAATCTTCTATACACCTCAACAGGTTTAGATAGCCTTATGGTCATAGTGACTAGAAAACAAAGTGTCAAGAAATAGGTTTGAAGCTATGTTTATCTCAACAAAGTAGCAAAATCTACTTAGAAGAAAAGAAAAAGTTCTGTTCCATAGACAGTCAGGAAGTGTGTGTGTGCACGTGGGTGGACATGTGTGTCCATATTTCATATAAAGCCCCAGTATTTTTTGGATTGTTTACATTTCAATGGGTTTAGACTCTTATAGATACATTTTCAGTATATTTATGACTCTCTGGTCAGTAGCCAAATATTTCATGTTCTGTAAGTTCCCACAGTTTACGTAAGTAAAGATAAGTTCCTCATTATTTGCCTTCTGTTGCTAACTTTACTGGAAGCCAAAATGACAGTTTCCAAGTAGTACTCTATTTTCAATAGCATATTCCATTTCTCAATACAAGAGGAATTAAAAACCAGAAAAGATACTCAAGGTTTTGCACATTGGGTCTTGTAGACATTTCCACAGGGAGAAATCAAAACTCCTAAATATTGATCTTCAGTGTAAAACTTCTAACTATTGATCTCATTTTCCCTGTCAGGAGCATGCAATCACGCTCTCCTAGGCAGATCTTGGCCAGAATTATTTCATATTTAATCAGCTCTTTGATATAGAAAAGTGTTAAAAGTTTATTGAACATCTCCCTGTTTCCTCTACCATTCTTGATTGGCTTTCCTGTAGAACTATATAGACTCTTGTGGTTGAATTTGCAAAGCTTCAGGAGGCTTTTTACTTTGACTCTTTTTGCCTTCAGTATTTTAGCCCTCCATCTCTTGACTTCCCAGATTTGTGAACAGCCGGAGCAGGTTTTAAAAACCCAACAGTGCTTGGCCAAAGTAAACTAATTTTCATGGAATATCAACACACTTGTTATGATCTACAATTTCTCTGGGTCTGACATCTCCACTCCCTTTCTGTGAATGACTCAAAGCATAGACTTAATGCTTTGGGGCTCCTGGGATGTCTTTGTTCGAAGCAGATGGGCTAATAAATATGCACAATATCTCAGAATACAAACAGAGAAGCAGGTTTAATTTTAGAACCCACACTCCATGAAAATATAGAATTTAAAACATGACTCAGTGAAAGACTCTTCATAACTTTAATCCTTGAAATATTTCAGTGTGTGGGTCAAAAGAGTACATTACTAGTGATAGAATATTCTAGAATAAAACACCCACAGTGAAAAAAGTGTGGGGAGTTCAGGTACTACCTTTTTGATTATGGCTGTTTAACAGAATAGGGAAACATTCTAAATCATAAAAAGACAGATAATTTCCTGACTTTTAAAAATTCTTTTGCTGGTCTGTACAGTAAGTATAAAATGCTATGGCATTTGAGGACTTGCTCTTCAGAAGGCTCGTTGCTAACAAGGCAAGAGTCTTGGTGTTTCTATCATTTGATATACAGCTGTTTAAACAGAGTAGGCTTAGACCAGTGACCTGAAGGGACATTTGCACTAGAGCTTGCTTCCTCAAAGGTTCAAATACAGTTTTACTGTTAAAATGGATGAAAAGGGCACCAGTAATATTTTCTCAGCAGAGGGAATCTAGGAGAAAAAATAATAACGTCAAACAGATTTGAGCACAGGCTTCAAAGGACATGAATGCATTTCCTCTCTGCAGCTATCCTCTACTGCCCACCTGATTCAGCAGGTGCTCCATTTTCAAAGGTGGAAAATATTTCATCAAATCCCAATGAGAGTAACCTCTCCCTCTCATACTGACTCCTTTAGATTTGTATCCCCAAGAAAAACATTGGCACTTTACCCTGGGTCCCTGGAGTGAGTTTAAATCTTTGCTTTTGTGCAGGTATTTTGCTTTAACTACTGAGTTGTTTGTGTGTCAACACATTCAGAATGGCTAGCCCCACAAATCTAGTAAAATATAAATGAAAGGAGGCAGCATTGCACCAAGGCTTCCATTTTTGCACGTGTTGTTACCTATACATTTGACAGTGAACAAGCCAGCTCATCTTCTGTGGGTCTTAGTGTCCACAGATTGTGAAGATCCTATATAAGTTTACAAATTTATTGTTTTTCAAGTTTAGGGGCCCAATACACCCTAGGAAAGTATCTGAAGGAGCTATACTTTCTGTTGTGCCTCTTGCTGTGTTGTATCTAAATCTCCAAACTTTTCTTAGTTGCTAAAGTCTTTAATTTATCCTTTCCTTGCCAGTGATCTTTCCTCTGCCCAGAAATTTCTCCAATTCTCTATGCCACCACAGATAACAGGGGCCTGTCTCATTCACAGTGCTTAGCTATGTTTTAGCTGATTTGATAACTCCTCTATTCTATTTCAATCAGCTGGAGAATGTGTGAAGACTGGCATCCTACTCCTTCAAATGAAATAATTGTCCTGAGAAACTAGAGGCTTTAATGACTCCACGGTGGAATTTGGAATATCCCAGAGAACAGTAGGGGCAGTTGTTTGACATCACAATGATGGTTGTCACATAGTGAGATGGACCACCTCATTCTGTATCGGTAGGAAGGTACATGGATGTGGCCATTCTCAAAAGCAGATGTAAGTCAAGAACCCTCAAATGGTTATCTTTGGTCCAATTATTCTCCTTCCAGTAGCCTATTCTCAGAAAGTGACCAGTGGTTCACACAATTATTTGCTAACAATGAAGAAAAAAAAAAAAACAACAGCAATGTTTTTAATAATACTAAGAACTCGGTTTATTAAGTACCTGCTCTGCACGGTGCTGTGAAAATCACCTGCCATGGCTTATCTCATTTCATCTTCCCTGCAAGCCTCTGAACTAAGTATTATTCTATATTAACTTTAACAGTGGGGAAAAAGGGGACTGATTAAGGTTAGGATACCAAGTTTCAATTAACACAGCTAGAGAGCTCAGGAGGAAGGTCGTCTGATCTAGGCTTCGAGCTCTTGGGCAAGGCGTGAACTACATACTTGTCCATGAAAACCGTGGTCTGCCTCTAGTGGTCCCACTGTTAATTGCAATCAAGCGCCCTTTTCAAAAAGGCTCTCAGCCATATTTATCCCAGAGCTCCTCCTCTGCATTACCCTGATTAGATGCGACTTGGAGTCCTTTAGAAACAATGAAGGTCAGTATGACAGAGGTACTGGGAAGAGCAGAGGACTAAGGAATGGGACACCCTTGTGTCAACACGGGTACATGGTAGGAGTAGATTTCCTTACCCCCATTTGAGAGTTCTGTGCCTAGTTCTGTCCCATGATTCGAGAGTGGAAATGATGCATTTCTCCTCCGGGCTAGCATAACTGCCATCTGAAACCCTTCAACGTGCTACGGCATGAGACAGAAAAATGCAATTTTCCAGATTACGGCTGCTCTATCTATCTTGGTCCCCACATAAAGATGACAATGATGTTGGACAGAGCCCCAGTCAACCCACATGCAGAAAAGTAAACTGTATGCATTCAAGCCACTGGTATTTGGACGTGTTTTCACCATAGCATCACCTAGCCTGTCCCAGTGGAAGAAACCAACGTTCTATCCCGCAATCTACCACTAACCACGAATGGTCAATTCTGGCAGAAACGACAAGATTTAAATTAAGACAATCACAGTGAAGTAGCGGACTCTGCTTCTGCAGTAACTACAGAAAACTTCTATGGCTGTCATTTTGTTTATAGAAATATCAGAAGAAAGAGAGTTAGAGTATGTTTTAAGAAACCAATGAATCCATTCATGTTTTCACTCCCACCTTTGAGGCCTTATTTTATTGAAAAATGAAATGTCAATTTAATTCCCTGTAAATTGCCTCCCTAGTGTCATCTAATTAAATTTGTATCTTTTGACTACCTTCACTTATTTCTCCCACTCCCTATTCTTTGCACCCAACAATCACCAATCTACTCTCTGTTTCTATGAGTTCGGTTTAGATTCCACATATAAATAAGGTCATACAGTACTTGTCTTTCCCTGACATTTTACAGAGCATAACATCCTCAAGGATGGCCGGATTGCCTTCCTTTTTCTTATGGTTGAATAATATTTCATTGTATACATACAGCTGGTCCCTGACTTACAATGGCTTGACTTATGATTTTTTGAGTTTGTGGCGGAGTAAAAGTGATATGCATTCAGTAGAAACCACACTTTGATTTTTGAATTTTGATCTTTCCCGAGTTAGCAATATGTGGTACAGTATTATCTCATGATGTCCAAGCAGTAGCAGTGGAATAATTTTGCCCATCTGTAGGCTAATGGAAGTGTTCTGAGCACATTTAAGTAGGCTAGCCTATGATGTTTAGTAGGTTAGTTGTATTAAATGCATTTTTCACTTACAATATTTCCAACTAATGATGAATTTATGGGGACATAAACCCATTATAAAACAAGGAGCATCTGTATACCACATTACCTTTATCCATTCATCCATCACTGGACACTTGGGTTGTTTTCATGTTTTGGCTATTGTGACTAATGCTGCATTGAACATAGGGTGCAGATATCTCTTCAAGATAGTGATTTCATTTCCTTGGGGTATACACCCAGAAGTGGGATTGCTTGATATAGTGCAATTCTATTTTCAATTTTTTGAGGAACCCCCATCCTGTTTTTCACAGTGGCTATACCAATTTACAGAGAATATTGGTCTTGATTCTCTAATTTCAAAACAAATGGTCCATTCTCTTTATTTACTCGGTACCTAAAATTTATGGAATCTTTTTTAAGTAGCAATTTAAATATTTATCTTTGAGTTACATGTTACAAAATCTCGAATATTAGAAATTATATCTATTATGGATAATCCTGGGATCATTCTACTAAATATTCTAATGATATCCTTGCATGAAATTAAATACATAGGCAATTATACACATGAACTTTGTTACCTTAGGTTCCTATGCACTTATGTGCGGTTCAGTGTAACTGATCTGAGAAGCAGCCAAATGAGGCCTACTTTTGCATAAGTTTTATGTGATTTTTTCCTATAAAACTAGAGCTAATGGTGAATCTATTTTGCTAATGGTGCCTCCTATATATGACTACATAAGATGAAATCCTTTCCAACAATGTTTTTTAAACCAGTGGTGTGTAATCCTGGCGAGTTGGAAGCAGAAGTTGGTGAGGTCTTCACATGTGTATTTGAAATATACATTTATTTCTTCATACATTTTGATTAAGATGCATACTTCAGGTTGAGCTT
Source organism: Rhinolophus ferrumequinum (assembly GCF_004115265.2). Taxonomy (NCBI): domain Eukaryota; kingdom Metazoa; phylum Chordata; class Mammalia; order Chiroptera; family Rhinolophidae; genus Rhinolophus; species Rhinolophus ferrumequinum. The sequence goes on from NC_046289.1 coordinate 15,375,508, forward strand.
CTGTTTGAAGATATGACCATAGAAAATATTTCATTTAGATAAATGCTGTGTTAATTTCTGTGGGATAAAAATGTGTATAATTTACTGTATTTCCTTTTTTCTGCAGCTGTGAGGAAGCTCCAATTCCAAAGTCAAGGGGATGATATTACTTCTGTCATCCCTAATGGTGGAAATATTTGCACCATTATTTAATTTATGGCTTTAATTTCCTGCTCTTATTCTAATGAGAACTGTCTTATTGAATATGCCTTTTATTGCACATCATCTCTAAACAATTTTGTAGTGAGAAGAGTTATAAGGAAATAAATGAAATAAAATCACAACATCCCAAACACTTCATTTTGCCGTTCAGTAGTTTTTATGCTGGTTGTTAACATCTGCATGAGCTTTTGAAATATTTAACCTACTGTGTGGTTTAACATCCTTTGTGCCTCAAAACATCTCAACATCCACTAAACTTTTAATGCCCCATCACTTTGTGAAATAAATAAGGAAAGTCACAGCTGAGCAGTTTAAACAAAGGTAAGCCAGAGACAAAGTAATTCCTGAAATGGTACTTTCTCTTTCAATGAGAGAAAGAAAAAGCGCCACAGATTTATTAGCGATTGATTTACAATGACCCAGGGTCGGTTCTGTTGAAGAGGTACATTTCACAGGTAGAAAAGATGAAATCAATCCCCTCAGTTTTGGATTATACCTCAGCTTTTGTAACTCAAAGAAAAAGCATCACAAACTGAGTTGCCAGCTGTTTTGTATCTCATGTGGCAATCAATAATCCAGGTAAACATTAACTCAGAGTAAATTGGTATCTAGGCACCTTCACTTCTGCAGGTCTGAAGAGGCCAACCTTTTTCTAGGGAGCATAGGATCTGGTTCTCTCAGTAGTCTCAATAAAGGAAAAAAAACAGCCACCTGAACAGCCTGGCACATTCCCGGTGGGAAGTCCTCTCTGCCCCCTCTCCTTGTGACCAGGCCACTGGTTGACTCTCCTCTCCCTGAGATCTCTGAGACCCACAGATACTTAGGATCAATGTTCACCTCTTTTGAAACACAAATTTCCAACCCTGGAGAATGTCATGTAGCATATGTCTTAATTAGATGCCACTAGTGAGGCAATGTACAGGGAATTAAATGGATTGACATTTCATTTTTCAATAAAATAGGGCCTCAAAGATGGGAATGAAAACATGAATGGATTCATCGGTTCGTTAAAACACACCCTAAATCTCTTTTGAAATTTCTAAAAACAAAATGACAACCCTAGAAGTTTTCTGTAGTTGCTGCCCAAGCAGAGTCAGATACATTTCTGTTATTGTTTTGATTCAAATCTTGTCATTTCTGCCAGAATTTACCATTCACGGTAACAGGCAGCTCCCCACCCTGCTAGTGCAAGTTTCAGGACAGAGAATTAACCATCTTTTAAACATATCAAGAATTTTCCAAAATGTATATAGAAATAGCAAATACAAGGTGGATTTGCTGAAATATTTCCTTGATATTGGTGTTTTGGAATAAAACTCTGGGCACACTTGAGGCTGGAAGCTCCAATTGGTCATTTGTTGGGTGATACAATTTGTGTTTCCTCCTCCTCGTCTTTTTTTGCTTCCCATAGTTTACGGATTGTCTTGATTTGGCTTAAATTCTGCTATTCAAAGAAGTAAAGGTTTTGCTAAGATCAACTTCGCTTCCAGTAATAACAGTTTCCTTTGCTAAGGCTCTTTTAATTGAATGCTTCTCAAAAAGTTAGGATTACATAAAACCGAATTCAATCTTGTCATTAAAAAATAAAAGACCTACTTCTTTTGACACACCTACAGTTTTTTCTTGGTGCTTTTACTCAGCTAAATGGTGGCAAGTTCAAGCAACTCAGCTAAATGGTGGCAAGTTCAAGATTTCTCAAATCTATACGCAACTACCCTCCCCAGTTACCCCAATCTTGAATCTGGAAAATATCTTAGTATGAGTTTCAGAAATAGTGCCTGATTTCTTAAGCCCTAGATCTTTGGTAGCCAAGGAATGGTGTTACTATTTCTAAAGTAAATAATTGAGCCAAAACAAAAATAAACAAACAAAACAAAACAAAAAAACCTTCACAAGAAATGGGACATGGAGTTTTTTCTTCCTTGTAGTACTTCCTTCTTTTCTATTTCCACAGAGACTGTTAATAGTTCTATGCCTCTTTTTCCCTAAAGGATATAATGAAAAAATTTTTTTACCAATCATTATCTTTATTTTCCATCTTTATTGAGGTCTAATTTACAAACAATTCACACATTGTAAGAGTACAATGATTTTAAATAAATTTATAGAGTATGTGACCACGATGACCATAATCCAGCTTTAGAACATTTCCATTATTTTCTAAAATTCCCCGAGTCTACTCGTGGTCAGTTTCCCATGCTGCATAGCGTGAATAGGAAAAAGGAGCAGTTCTGGTTCCAAGGTAAGTCAGTGCCATTTTGAGAGGTGTATGATGGACAGAATGAATGCTTAGACAGGGAACTTACAATTAACTGGGAACAACTGACGGTATTGAGATGGAGAATTATTTCTAATGCATACTAAGTAACCACACAGAAGATAGGAGTGACTGAAACTTCGTGGGATACCCAGAGAATAATAACAAGAGCAAATGTTTACCTAGTGTTAATGTGGACTGTGTACTATTCTAACCATTTAATGTAGGTTTGCTTACAATACACACAATAACCCTATGAGATGGTACCATGACCATCCCGATTTCACAGGTAAAGAGACTGAGACCCAGACAGAGAAAGAAATAGGCAGATAAGGGACGGAACTTGGATTCATACCCATGAAGTCCCACTCTAAAATTTACAATCTACTCTCCACTTCTTATCAGTGTCACCTGGGTTACAAAACTTGACAAGGTAAAAGGTAAACATTGTAGAAGTTGGAGCCAACGGATTAGCAGTAGTTCTGGCACTCAGAATAAGCAGACCAGGAAAGAGGCAAAGGCTATTTCACATTGTCTGCACTACTAGTAATGCAAGCAGAGGTGTTGGTGTAATGTAAAATGTTTTGGTGTGAGAGGGAAATAGTAAATGGGTAGAGACTGGTCAAGCACACATGCAAAAGTTGTGTGCCTTGGAACGAGTTTTCTATGGCAGGGGCCATGCTCTCCATTTCTGCAAACAAAGCAATATCCACTAATGACTTTTGTGTCCCTGTTAGCTTGATATTTTTCTATTTTCCTTTTTTCTTGATCTGCTCAATTAATATTTTCCTTTTCCTAAGCCCCCCTTCCCTTCCCAGCCCACACTATACTCTTTTTCCAGATGTGTGACAACCACCTCTTGGTCTCTAAACAGATTTCAGACTAATTTGTTTAATGGTGATGTGTTCTCTTTTTTGCTGATACTGGAAGATTTTAGAAGTCTAAGGAGACTGCTATGGAGGCCGTTCCATGGTAACTCGAGTTCCAAGTTTGTGAATATATGTCCTGGCAGCTTTGCGATCTCAAGTACTTCCTGGAGTCCAGGGCCAAAATGGGAAATGCAGCTGGGGCAGATGTTCTGGACTTAGAGTTGCCGTCTTGGTTTTAAAAGCTGAGAGATTAGATCATTTAAGGGTCTCTGAACAGCTAGGCCAGGTGAAGAGATGGGAGGAGCGCCCAATAAATGCATTTCCATATACTCAGTGCTCTGGCCTGTTAGGGTTACTTTGGCAACAGTTTGCAAAGTGGCAGCATATTTGATACCCAATAAGTAAAAGAGGAAAAGAAAGGGAAGATGTTGTATTATAGATGACAAATGTACCTTAAAACTGTCCTCCTGAAATGATGTGGAGGCTTGCCAGATCTCGTTAAGGAAAATGGATTCACTCATAATAAATTATCTAAAAACATCATAACAAAAGCATGTTTTTCAGAAACAGATAGAAAAGAATATTCATTCCTGTGGTGTTTTCTTTCCAATGAGGTAAGTACCCAGTTCTAATTAACTTTTTCAATGAAACAACATCATCATAAAATGTTGTTGCCTTTCTGAGAGGACTAAACACTCATGTAGAAAAAAATTAGACTCAGACATTTAACATCTATATAAATATTGTTTTCAGCACATTGCTTATTTTTAGCTCTTATTTTCTAAGATAAAATGTGTCTTTTCTTGGAAAAAAAAGGTTATAGAAGGAGCATCCTTCTATAATCAGATGTTTGCTTTTTCTTAGCTTTGTAACCACAATTACAAAGTTTATCAAATCGTTGTTTAAATAATTGCAACTGATCAGGTAAGAACACTTTTCTCAATTATCACTTGAAAATTGTGGCTCTGTGGAAACAATCCTTTTAAAAAATATATAACAAGAACATGCAAAATAGTCAAATAAGCTAATGTTTATTGGGTATCTTCATTGTGCTTGGTGATTAGTTGAGTACAAAGCTCTCTGGACCAGGAGCAGTAGATCTCGCTTGTAGTTCTGATTCTCTTTCTAGCTGTGTGACTCTAAGCAAGTTATATAACTTTCAGTCTCTTGATCGCTTCATCTGTAAAACTAATTTCATTTTATTAGGGTACTTCTAGATCAAAGTTGTAAGTAGCAGAAACCTACTTGGCTGATTTAAAGAGAAAAGAAATGCATTAGGGGGTACGGATTAAAGGTAGTTCACAAATCCTTGGGGACGACCTGGTCTTAGACGTCAAGGAAGCACAAACCTTAATCAGGCTGGGGTGCTGGCCCTCTAAAGATAACACCCCACTGTCTTTGGGCATGGACTCTACCACCTTGCACCCCTGAACCAATCAGAGCTCCCTACTGAAACCACTATCACCACTATTCTGGAAACAGTGTAGCTATGGCAGCTGCCACTGCGCTTGTCTGCAAGGATACTGAACAGCCTCTGCTTCCTGGTGTTCCTGGTCTGGCCCCGGGCATGTCTGGGTGACAGGACCATAGTGTGTCATGGCTATGCTTCAGCTGCAGGGGGTGGGGGAGCACAACACAAAGATCTTGTTTTAATTCCTCCAAAAAAAAAGAAAGCCCCAAGTAGAAAAAGAGGATTCCAGTACTGCACAGCTAAACATATGACACTAAAAGAAACATTGCAAATTCTACCATCTTCTAGAATACTCATTATAATTTGGGGGATGGTGTTCCTGAAAAAGTTCTGATGATTCCTTGCTGTGTTTCTTAACAGCATCTCATTTCACTTTGATTTATGTCCTGGTTTATAAGATAAATCATGAAGTCAACCTACTTACAATGGGTGACATCATTTCACAGATGACGAGAAGATATTTATAATTCATTACTATATTTATATAGAATTTTCTTAATCTCAAATTGAGTTTCTCTATGGCCTACAGTTTTATTTTGACAATAGGCCCACGGGGTAGCCAGGGCAGGCATTGTCAGCTACTTCTTATAAGTAAGAACCTGTTACTTGACAAAGATATGCTGATGTTAATCTCAGAGAGCCTGCACCATCTGATTGCTCCAACCAGCGTATCAGATATGCCACCGTCATGTTTATTAAAGTGGAATCTCACCTTGTTCCTGAGAGTAGCCTGAGGAAGACAGAGAGAAGATGGCTGAGAATGCAGAAGCATGAGACCTCCGCTGTCATATTCTGTGCTCTAAACCAGAGCTTCTTTGCTTGGGGCGTGTTCCTCCATTCTTGGGTGTGGTGAATGGATGCACCTTTAGTTCCCTAGGCTGGTTGAGGACTGAGGCCTTAGGCTCAGGTGGACAAACTGTCCATCCTTTTCTCTATTTTAGTATATGCTCTGATTTGAAAATGTTTGGGAAGTACTGCTCTAAGCAGTCGAGTAGAGATACTCTAATCCATTTGAAAAATGTTGCTGATCCATTTATTCATTCAATGTCTACCTATTAAGGGCTCTGATATTCCAGAGATGGTGCCAGATGTGAAAACATAAAAAGGCGAAAAGACTCAGCTCTTGCCTCTGGCTAGTTTTTGTACATTGGGGACGCAGGCAGGCAAGCAACAGGAAAACTCAGGTCAAATAAGGATGCTCATAGGGAAAAGTACAGGACATGTAGGAGTATTCAGAAGGGGCTTTTAGCCAGGTTTGGTGTAGGGACAGCATGGGAGTCTTCTCAGAGTAGATGATTTTTAGTTGAACCCTAAAATAATGGAAGGAAGTTTTGAGGCAGTGGGACACACGAAGAGAAGACTATATCATATGCAGATTGAGCAGCTGTGCAAAGACCTAGAGACCCTGGAGGCCTCCTTCCTTTTAGGGCATGCAGACACTTCAATACAGCTGGAGATCAGGTTCAAGGTAGATAGAGCTCAGAGACCAGGCAAGGAAGTGCCAGGTCATGTATGGCCTTCTAGATCATGAAGGGTCTTCCATGCTAAAGCCATAATCTCTAATCCTATAAATACATAGAAAAATAGAATTTTTCTGTTCTTTTTTCAGCAACATTGATGTTAATGGTCTAGAAGTTGATTTAGGTAGTTCCAGTGAGAATAAAACCAATAGCTAACACCTTTTAAGCACTGGCTATGTGGTAACCACAGTCCCAAGTATTTACAGCTATTCAATAATTTCATCCTCCCAACAACCATAGGAGGCATTATCCTCATATTGCAAAGGAGGAAACTGAGACATAAAAATCTTGCCATAGGTTATGAGCTGCTGGAATTTGAGCCCATGTAGTCTAGTTTCCAAATCTTTGCTCTTAGAGGTAATATTACATTCTCATTACAAAATTCCACTTAAAGACATTTCCATGATTAGGATGTTTGCTCTATGAGTTCATGTGAATAATGTTATTTTGAATTATTTGGAATTACAAGCAGTACAGAAACATTCCTCATGCTTCAGAGTCATTAGGCTTACTGCTATTATGATAAACTCATCCAACAATAAAGCATATGTCCTTGCTTTATAAAAAAAGATTGCTTCCTTTATGGCACGTGATCATGCTAAGCTTTAGTTTTCCATCTATGTAAAACCAAAGATTATGTTCAATGAGATGATTTTGGAGCAAGTGACACATACATAGTCTAGAATGTAATACGTGAAATGGAATCTGACACGGCAAAATAAGGCATTTGCAACAATCTCACAACGTAAATTGATGAGATTTCTTCTGGTGTTTATTTGAAAAACAATGGAGAATATATTTCTTCCTCAACAGGTGTATCATTTACCCTAAGTTTATTTATTCATTCTTTCATTGATTCTTTTTATTTAATAAACTTGCTTTGAGCTATTTTGTGTCTGTCGCCATCCTGGGTCCTGAGGACACAATGATGAACACTAAAATGTCCCTCTCTTCAGAGGTCTTTCAGTCTCATTGAAGAGTCAGACAGATATAAACGGAAACTATAATGCAATGTGCTGAACATACTGACAGTGCAATGTATAGAGTTTGATGGGAGCCCCAATTAAAGGGACCTATTCTAACCTAAAGCTTCAACGGGGGGAAAAAGAAAATCACAGTAAAGGGGATGCCTCCAGATTTTGTCAGAATATGCATCGTTAAAACTTCAGTTCAAGCAGGATAGAATTGGTTACTAGAAGAGCAAGATTCTAACCCCTGCTTTCTGCTAATATACTCCATTAACCAAGCAAGTTGGTGGAGCTGTTTCTATGTTATTTTTCCCCCTCTGGCTACACTTTCCAGATCGATTTCCATAATATCTAAAAGCTTGACCAAGTTCAGTCTGGAACTGCAGAAGGCTCTGTGTACCTTTCACAAAGCTGCCTTTCAATGGATCATCATCCGAGGAACATGGCTCTTCATTAGTGCCCAGCAACTGGTGTGAAGACATTCAGGCCCCAGAATGATGTGCAAAATCCAATACAAATGCTGTCAGCATTTTCCAAAATTATCCTTTGAAAATCATCGTTGGACACATGTCGGAATGAGATTTTTTTTGAAATAGAGCTAGCGTTTTCCCATCCAAATGTTCCTTCAGAAGGTTTATAGCCCAATGAGGGCTCCTAAGACAGCACATGTGTTTGGTTTACTGTCAGAAATGCTATTTTAGAAACACGTGCAAAGAATTAGAAAGATTATCATAATATCTTCTCATCCTGAGAGTTGTGGAAGTACTAGCATTGTATAGCATTTCCAACAGTGATGTTTTGGTTGTAAAAAAGCAGTTATCTACAAGTGGGAGCATTTATATTGAGGAGAGAGCTTTTGAATAAGTTCCCATTTCACTCTCTCTACTCTGTCTCTCATTGTTTCTTAAATTCCAGTTGCTTTCTGACACCTTGGATTCTTCGGGAAGTTTCTTTGTGGACCTCCAGAAAAGCCAAGTGCATTAGTCTCTGCACTTGGTTTATGCCTGGGATTCCCAATTGCTCTTCTCTCACCTGCTTTCCCATTCTTTAAGGCCCAAATGTCATTCTCGTTCCATCCTGAAGCTGCATCTGAGACCCTTAAGACTTGGCTTTATGAGGATATCCCTATTGGTGAGCTCCATCATGGGGTAGAATGAGCTTTGTGGTCTTCATCCATCAGGGTCGGTGAAGTTGGGATGTGGGGACTAACAGACCTCAAATCCCAGAGGCTATAAACAAGAAAAGTTTATTTTGTTCCAATGCTCCTCTGCTGGTGGGCTGGGGACTGGATTCTGCTTTACTTCAATTGAGACTTTGGTTGACAGTGAGGCCACTAGCTGGAACCCTGCCAGTTGCATGGGCAGAGGGAAAGACAGCTCTGGAGAGTCTTGCACTAGCACTTTTATGCTTTATTCAGGAAGGGCACATGTCACTCTGCTCGCAACCCATCGGCTAGTACTAGACCCATGGTCCCTCCCAACCACCAGGGCGCCAGGAAGTGCAACCCTACTACATGCCCAGAAGGTGGAGAGCCGTAAATATTTGGTGAACTGCACTAATGACAACCACAAAGCTCTTCACACTGGGGTTTTATTGAGGACTTTGGCACTTACTAATGACCTATCTTACTCTGGGCAAGTGGCTTAGCCGCTTAGCTGCTCTGTGCCTCAGCTTCCCCTTCTGTGAAAGGGGAGAATCCTTTATTCTCCGTGGTTTCTGGTAAACAATCATTGACTATAGAACTCATCTCAGAGATCTCATTTGCTGTTAACCTTTGGTCCTAAGTAGTAACCTGAAAGTGTCTTATTTCCTCCTCAAGAACATAAGTTGCTCCGTTGAATTGACCTCTTGTAACATTAAAGAAGAATTAGAAGTTAACGGTCCAAGTTGTCACCAGAATTGGCAAATGAAATTTGACTCTATGATCTTTGTTCACGAAGGCAAGAAAGAAAAATTAGAAGGGGCATGGGTTGAAATCTCAGGGATGTCAGCTAGAAACTCATCTTTTTGTCTCAGAAAAAAAAAAATTGTCTTGCAAATATCTCATAAAATGTCCCTTACAGTTCAATTTTTGGAAAGGGCATTTCATTTGGTTCATTCTTCTCAATGAAGTAACTATGCATGAATCAATGAATGACGTTGGGCACTATGGATTGGGTAATCATGTTCCAATTTCTGCTCCATCATTTTTAATTGATACCTTATTTTCCTCTGTTGCTAAAGAACAGATTTACACACTGCTTGTTGTCAGATCGATGAGCGTTACAAGCAATCAGGGTGAAGAGTTATGAGCGTTACAAGCAATCAGGGTGAAGAGTTACAAAGCCTCTTGTTCTTCTTCCTGAGGCATAAAACAGTCAGTCGGCTTCAAGACAGAGTAGGGTAAATTATTCATTTTAATGTTGTTGATTTAGGCCCACCTGAAGAGATGGCCCTGCCAACCTACAATAAAAGTGGCATTATTCAAGATTGCTCCCATCCTGAATCTTTCTGCAGGTATTCAGGCTTTTGTGTACCGCAAGCTCCATCATTCTCTATGCATCAAAAGAACAGGCCGGGTCATAAATAGCTGTCATTAATTGAAACTGCTTGCACACTTAGTTTGCAATTTCTCATATCCATAATTCAGACAATGTGTATTCTGTCACCAGATGTGAAATTTATTGCACTTCATGGCACCATTTAATACCGAGTTTTAATTTCAAGATATTATAATGCTTTCTGCACTAACCCGTGTCTAGCCATCTTTGAACTGTGTATTCAAATATTTTCAACTAGAAGTGAGATTAGTTCACTCCAATATGAGTGTATTTTGATTCCTGTCTGATTAACCATATCCCTTTAACTGGTTATTTATTGGCATGTTGATTCAGTGTGGACAAGTGGGCAAAAGTGATAGCATGCTTTTCTCCCCCATCATAGTGAGAATTGAATTATTGATCCCAGAAGCCAGGGACCACCCTGGTGCAGTAGAAAACTAGGAATTGTGAGAAGTTACGGGACTCGTCTGTAATTCTCAGCTCAGTTTCTTCATGGCCCCCTATGTACACTTCATAAGCTATTTACAACTACGTTTAGTTTTCCAACTCCTCAGGCCATTATGTCTTTGCTATGCTGTTTCCTCTGCTAGGAAAAGCTATCTGCATGTACTCTTTTCACTAACTCTGAGTCATCAAAGTTGCAAAACTCAGCTCCAGCAATATCCCTTCCAGAAAGCCCTTCTCAGAACTCACTTAGATTTCCCAGTTCCACCTTCTAAGATGGCTCAGTAGACAGTACCTATCAACAATTTATGTGTCTAGATCCTAGACAATAGTTCCTTTGAATTATTTAACTGTTTACAGACAATTCCTGGCCATGGCATGCAATTAATAAATATTTGTGGAATGAATGAGTGAATATCATTGAACTATGACTTTAAATACAATGTTAACAGGAAATATCAATCGCTTGCACATACGGAACACTTGCTGTGTGCTAGGCACTGCCCTTTGCACTGTATCTGTTGTAACTCACATAAGGTGATAAAATTCGTATGAAATAGACACTGTTATTACCCCATTTCACAGACAAGGAAACTGAGGAACTGAAAGGAAAAGTCACATGCTCAATGTCACGCAGCCAGTCAGTGGCAAAGCCAGCATTCAAAGCCAGTCTAGCACCAGCACTACTAAACGAAACTACCATACTGTTATTTCTCATAGTGTAAATTTCTAAGGGTCAATTTAAAAAATAAACTGAAAACAAAATTCCTCCTTCCTGTACTTGCTTATTCCTAATAGCTGTTCTTTTTAGCTTATGCAGAAAGTAAAGCAATAACATGTTTCTGTATTTATTGTAGCTTTAGTAATTTAGCGTGTAAATTTGCTTTGAAAGCCCTAGTGTTTAAATATTAATCAATGCTATGGAACCTTCTAAGCAAGTGCTGTCAGTGAAAGATCAACATTAGTTACATTTTTACTTCCTGACAAGTTAAAAATAAGCTTATAGTAGCCTTCCTACCTTTAGGAAACATGTTGGCCTCAAAACCCATTGTGGGAGTCAGAAGAAATTTCTTGCACTCAACTTTAAAGTAGAAATGTAAAAATATCAGCAAATAAACAAAAAAATGGTTATCTTCTTTATTAAAGATTTACAAAAAAAATAATAAAAATCTTTTAGCTGTGTAATCCCACAATTGTTTTCAAATACAAGCGAATTCCCCCATGTTTAGATAAATGTACTTAATGGCTATGACTCAATAAGACATTTTTATACTGTTGTTCCTGGGAATGCTTTTTTTTATCTCCTTTTTTGAGAGTTCCAGAATATTATAAAATTTATGACCAAAAAGCTTTATTAAATTGTGGAAAGTTTAAAATTTCCACATTTGTTAACAAAATACTTTTAGACACAATACTTTTAAACACAAATGTGCAGTGACGCACTTGTGCTAACAGGATTTATAAACATGTTATGCTGTAGTTCACTTTATTAGTTATAACATTCAGAGAATGTTATTTTAATTTGGATCGGTTACTTATACTGTCTTCACTCCTTTTTCTTATCTATAAAATGAAGTTAATAATATGACTTACTTTATGAAATGAAAGTATTTAGAACAGCACCCATCAAGAGACAGAGTTCAACAAATTGCTGCTGCTGTTGTTATTTAGCTTCAGGCAAGGTGATTTCATACATGGACAAGCATTTGGAGAATGCCAAACATCTCCTTTCAATATGCCACGTTACCTTCTGTGACTAGAGGTATGTATTAGTCTGTCTGGACTTCCATAACAGAACACCACAGCATGATCTAAACAGCAGAAATTTGTTTCCCCACAGTTCTGGAGGCTGGAAGTCTAAAATCAAGGTGACGGTGGGGTTGGTTTCTGGCAAGACCTCTCTTCTGGCTTGCAGGTGGTCACCTGCCTGCCGTGTTCTCACATAGCCTTTCCCCACTGTGTGCACACTCCTGGGGTCCCTTCTTTTTCTTATAAGGACAACAGTTCCATGGAATCAGGGCCTCATCCTTACGCCCTCATTTCACTTTCATTACCTCCTTCAAGGTATGATCTTCAAACATGATCACATTGGAGGTTAAGGCTTCAAAATAGGAATTTTGGGGAAGACCAGTTCGATTCATAGCAAGGTTACACTTCATTTGGGGATGCTAATAAAAGTCTAAATGTGAAGTCCTTCCCATAAGGCCTGGGTCAAATTACTCCCTCCCCCATTTACCCCACTGGAGGTTTTTAAGAGGTCATCGGATTTCCATTTTAAATAAATGACTTCAGCTCCTGTTTAGAGTTCCACTCATCAATATGCCTTCCGGCCTCCAGCACTGCTTCAACAGAAACTTCCACAGTATTTTCTATGGATTTCATTTTATTTTATTTTTGCTGGGTGGTAGGGAGTTTGATTACTACTTGACACCAGGAAATAAGGGATTCAGACACTGAGGGGAACAGGGAACAGTGGGCCATCTGTCTGGGCATGCCATCAGCTTCAAGCATGTCAAGAATGCTGTTGGAATGGCTTTGCCATCCCTGGAATGGTTGTAGGGCCACATATCAGTCCTTCCTTTGGGTAACTGTGAAATTCCTAAGGTTTTAAAAATAACAGAATGATATAATGGGCTCTCATTCTAACAAATTGAATCTCAAACACAATTATAATAAAGAAGATTTGTGTAATGACGACTTTTAAAATTGAGACTAAAGTGTCTTAGACCACAAAGCGATAATGGCTAATTTCACATTGTGCGCAGAACTATTCATTTGTCAGTGAAATCCTACCTCGGATGCTTAGATCCTTATCATTTTTTGTATAACTGTCCAGGGTCTCTGTTTAGTTATGATGCCAATTTGTTGTATTAACAACTCGTCACAGAAAACGAACACTGTGCTAATTTTCCGAAAGTCTGCAAGTAAAAACTGAATTACGGTTAACTCTTTATAGTAATCCACTTTAGAAAACCTTTATTTCCCTTCCCAAATCTGCTAATATTCAAAATAATTTCCATTATGTCCATGTGTTTATGTAAAAACCTCAAATTAAACTATCATTTTATTTTATTTATTATGGCTAGAGATTCTATTTTTATTTTAAGTACTGTTACGGCCTGCATTAACTACGTAGTGGTATCTTACAGCCACTAGTTTTGCAGGTAAATTAGACAAAGCATTAACTATCTGTCATCTATAGGAAGTCCCCGGCTGACCACATTTTCATAAGTACTGAAGAAGAGCTCTATTGAAATAATACTTTTGGGTCAATATTGTAAAGCAAAGTAAAGATATTAAAGGTAGAGCTACATAGTTAATAATGAATAGAGGTCACTTTGTAGAAATCTAATTAATGCGAATACAGTGCACGAGTATTGTTATCGGTTGCTGGTTTTCCACAGTGTTTATAGCCTAGCTTTTTACAGTGTGGCTTCTTTGTTTTTCCTTTCTTTTCCAGATCTGACGGACCCAAGTAAGTAGCACAGAAGTAGTGCCAGAAAGATCATCATCCAACACATTTCTAGTAGCTGAGTTTTCTGGCTGAGCCCAGGGAAACTGAACCTACATTTGTCTCTAAGTAAAGATGAGAAGGCCATTGGGAGAAGGAATTGAGTGTGAGAAAATTCAAGCCAATGCCAGTGCGATTCTGGCCATGGGCAGTTTCATCTCTCACTACGGAGTCAGTTGTTCTGTATCACTCACATTTAAATGACGACAAACTTAGCAGGACCTGTGAACTTTGGTGGTTGTTGCCAGTGTGCTTTCTGGTCTGCTGTGCCATTTCCCACCTCTACCCATGACTGGGTCTTTATTCTAGTCCCTACCTTAAAGTTTCCTTTTCCCAGGAATCACTTACCTTCCCAGGATTTGGAATAATTGTTTTATGACACAATACCTGGAAAAAATGCACAGGCTTTAGGATGATCTTTGAGAGAGGAGGAAAGAAAAAAGAGGAATGACGAAGCAAGGGGATTGTGTAGCTTTGGAAAGCCACCATCAGTTAGTAATTGTTAGAGAATGACTCAGCTGTCTGGCTCTCTAACTTTCAGACAGATTTAGGTGAACTGGAGACAGATCAACACTGAGGCTTATTCATACATAGGCATGCCTGGATCAGCCAAATCCCATCAGGACAAAGGAAGGGCAAATATCTGTGATTGTGGCAGGCAAATCCTACTTTTACCCTTTGAAATGCTATTACTTTACACTTCCGAAGAAAAGCTAAGACTGTCCGGTTATACTCAAGCACATAAGACTAAAAAACTAAAATGCACTTCTTTTAACTACATATTTTGTACACATATATTTGAGTTTATTTCATTCATTTACTAAATGCCTGCTGTGTGACAGGTGCCAAGCGAGGCATTTACTGAAGAGTTAGGAACATTTATAGTCATTTTGGAGATGAGCAAGGAGAAGCCTAGAAAGGTTGACTGATTTTCTCTGAGCCACACTGCAGTTTTATGCTAAAGAAAATATTAACCTTAATATAGTACCTGTACATTTCCCATTAAATTCTTACTTCACCTTTTTTTTTTTTTTCATTTTGACTATACATTATTCGGTAATATTCAACAGCATTGGTTACCTTGCACATTTTAGGTATCATTCATACAGCTCCAGTGTCTGAGGCTGAGAATAACACGTGCTACATTCAAAACACAGGGAAGAGGAATGGAAGCCGACTGTCTGTTATGGGACCACTGAGCCTTGCTTCCATCATGAAAACACTCACCCTTAGTCTCCTGTCACACAAGACAATTACATGTCCTTACTGCTTCTTTAAATCCATAGTTCGGCATTCTCTTATTTGTAACCAAATGTTTCTAACCGCTAGACTGAAATAATAAAGATAGCACAATGATAGGAGCAAGTGAAATAAAAGTTTAAACAAGTCTTCCAAAAATAAACCCCTGCTGAACATATTCTAGTAAGTGAGACCCAGGCACGAAGAGGCTCTGTTTTGGATTTACATAATGTGCTTTACTACCAGAAATGCTAGGGGACTCATTACAAAACTGTTCACTTTCAAACACGATGTCAACTATAGGCACAGTAGAAACAGTGTTGTAAAGCATCAACGGTGGAGGCGTCGTGGACTGAAGATTCTGTCAGTGAGCATATGTTATAACTCAGGCTGTGCCTAGGAGGGCATCCCATGATATGACTGGCTTGAGATTCTAATGTCCCTCTTTGGAAAAAGTGGTGTGGGCCGAAATTCCATTGCATTTGCTGTATCAGGGATAGTGTGTAGTCTGTTTTCAAGGATACCAGCGTAAATATTAGGTTTGCTCCCTCAAGAGTCTGTAGGGAGTGCAAAATAAGATGTGACACTCTATGCAAACCTGTCTATTGCTACTCATGAGAGCTAAAATGTGTTAAGCGCTTATTATTTTCCAAGCACTGTGCTGAATCTTTTTGATGTGTTCTCCGTTAGAGCCTCACACTTTGGTGTGATACGACTCTTGTGGTCCCCTTTCTGTATATGAATATGAAGAACTGTGGCTTGAAGTTGTGAAACAACTGGCCTAACACCATCGCAGGAGTAAGTAAGTCAGCCAGGATTTGGGAAAGGGCAGGTGACTTCACCTCTTTGTTCTACTGTCAGCTGTAACCACTGTACTACTTATGAGCATTTTTATATTGCTTGTACACCAAACAGATTGTTTCCTTGCTGATGTGTTGTTATATGGTTTTGTCAATGTTGCCAACACCTGAAGACCCGGGATGCCTTATAACTGAAAGAAGGTAGAGAACACCTTAATCATGATTGAGATGGGAGGCAAGACAGAGTTAGAGGGAGGTAGGGGCATTGCATGGAACAGCTGAGTTTTTGCTTTGGGCTTTTCCCCACATGCCATGATGAGCACATGGGCAAGGTTGGGCTAGAAGGAAAAGGGATGAAGAGGAGAAACCAAGTCAGCCCTTCTCCTGGGCATCTGGCTTATCATCATGAACGTTTGGTCAAGTGAAATATTTAGGATCAGAGAAAGCCACGTTTAAATTCCATTCTACCATTTTCTTGCTAAGTCTTGGTTTTCTTATCCAAAAAGCTTGATAATAATGTCTACTCTTAGTGTCACTGAGGGAAGTTACATATGTTTGTGTTTGTCTATTTATCAAACAAAATGTCGGCACAGAACTAAAACAATAAACAATAGTTATTTATATATATATATATATACACATAGTATATAGTATATATATATATATATATGTATACTATAATATACATATATGTATATTAGTTGTAAAAATACAAGTTTTTTGTTAGGTATTCATAGTTATTATTACCTCGCTATTTGCTCATTTATTGCCTCATCTGACTTTCCAGTCTCATCTGTATGTTCTAGATCTGAGTGACCCCTCTAGGAATTCAGTGATTTTTCTTCCTTACTATCCAACTGAGTGGATTTATTAACTACATCATCATTATTTGAATTGAAAACTAAATATATTTTAATCAGAGTGCATCTAAGGCCAACCAATTCATGTATCTAGCATGTTATTATTTTCCATTAAATATTACCATCTTTGCTCAAATTGTGGTGTAGATAAAAGGCTATGATGTTTATATAAAGCTGTGGTTTATGGTCCTTAAAGAATTAAGGAATTCTTTAAACCCTTCTGGTTTTCCTGATTGTTACAGGTGACATAGAAAAATACTGGTTAGGTATTAGTTTTACTATAATATACTTATATAGAAAGGGTTGGACCAAATAATAGTTAAGGGAACTTTTATCTTGAAATAAATGATTTTAATCAATTTGGATTACCGTTCATGTTTCATGATGATCCCCTTCTCATTAGATGCCTTGACAATTAAAAAAGACAATACGTACGTAGCATTTAGCACAGAACCTAGCATACAATAAACACTATTAAATGTTAGCAATTACTGCTATTGTTTCTCTGTTGTAGAACTACAACTATAGCTTTGTAAACAATAATAACAATATGTGTTGGACAAATTAATACAGGTTATTTTCCTTCTGTACAAGTTTTTAAGCTGTTGTCTTTCTCAAGTCCAAACCTATCCAGCTAGGTTTTACATTGTGATCCTGAAGAGAATTACATTTCTTCTCTGCCCTCTAGCTTCTGTTAGGCTCTGCCAACAGGGGGTCCAACAGGGAAATTGGAAGGCAGGAAAAGGAAGAAGGGACATGCTCTTATCTGTTGTTTATCAGGGTCACCCTTGAAACAACTCTTTCCACTGGCATTGACAGTAGGTCCAATTGTTGCAATGGGTCCTACTTAACAGTTTTTCTCATACCCTAGAAGCAGTCCCTTAGAGCCTCCTCAGTTATACCAGTGCCAACTAATCTAGGTCCTGAATTCAGGCGGTCCCTCCTCCAAGCTCCAGATCTTCCAAGCAGGGCGCTCTCTGCAGAGCTCTGGGTCTAAACTCCACGGGAACCTCCCCTAAGCTTCTACATTTTAATAATACCGGCCTCTTCCATTTGTTCCCTGAACCTAGGGGTGATAGTTGTTTCCCCCAGTGATTACGTTTAGGTATCCACAGTGTCCCTCTTTTGTCTTTCACGCCTGTGATAACTGGTTAATTTCTCTGTTAAAATAACTAGTGAAGTTTCTCCTGATGGATGAGCTATTTCATGTCCCTGATAGCAAGCATTGTATTGTGTAGGCTGGCCGAGTCTTTTACTATGTGCAAGCTAATTCTGAATGTTGCTCTATAAGGTTATAGAATGTCAGAGTATTTAAAAATTAGATCTGTTTTTCCTAATAATTGTGAATGTGCAAGTTTTCATTTTAAGATCTCATAAGTTGTCTACCACTTAGAACCTTACCATGTAAAGAAAGTTCTCTCAGGTGTACAGTGCCCAAGAATACTCTTAGGGTAAGGAAAAGCTGTCCTCTAACTTAAAATTTGTCAAGAAAATAAAGGTTTTGTTTTGGTTTCCTAGAAAAGATTTCACTTAAAGTTTAATATGTAATTTCTAAATGATCCTGTTGGTGAATTGGGGTCCTTTCTGTTATGTTTCCTAGTTTTATTTGCACATTGTTTGGAGATTATTTTTCTCTCTCACTTCACCACTTCCCGGCCGGTTTAATTTGTAGTCACAGATTTTTTTCTTTTTTAAGAACATTCGTGCTATGGGGGCTTTGTGTGTTAGAAACTAAAGACTTAATGCTAATCTGGCAACTGTAACAAAAGTAATGATTTTAGCATTACAAATAAAAGCATAGCAAATGTTGAAAAACATTAGGGAGGGAAAAATGAGCCAAAAGCTACCCATGTGAAGAATGACTAGTCTTAACGCAATCAAATGGGGTTCTCTTCTCATAAAATTCAAATACAACCTAATCCCACAAGAAGTTAAGACTACCCTGTGTACGCACTAATTAATTCATACGTGGATAGCTTACATACAGAATTAGTCAGAAAAACCCAAATCTCTCAAGTTGAGCCAACTACAAGATGGAAATGAACCCTTCATGTGTCAGGGGTAAAAATAAATTAGGGATAGGCTGGAGCTTTCCACTTAATGTAATCTCTTGAGATGTGAATCTAATAGATAAATATTTGCAAAATATTTATTACTAAATCTAGTGGAAAATACCAATGTTTATTGAGGGAAATAAAAGCTGTAATATCAATTATTTGGTTAAAACATACATTTGCACTCAGGTGGGAACTAAATAAGTACAATTATAATGGGAACCAGAAATTCTTTCTTCTTTGATATCCCAATTTTAATTCAGAGTAGAGCCAAACAAAATTAATTACAACTACTTGGCAGAATGTGTACAGTCACATTCTGTACTTCTTTCTTTATTTGATCTCTCTCCATATATAACTCTATCTAGAAGCCTAATATACTACTTTTCTTCTGTAGATATATAAAGAATTACTATTACTTGGCTTTTTCCTAAATACTTTCATGGAATGTTTGAGTTTACTAGTTAAATTTATGGTATAGCCCTCAATATCATTTACCATGTGCTAAAATTATTAGTATACTTCTTCTATATTTCCTAGAATAGATTAGGACATTCACTGAAATTCACTGAGATTCATAATTACCCTATTATTTTTTTTAAATGTATTATATATTTGTTAGAGAAGAAGTATGTTCAAGTGAAAATACAGAGTTTTGGGATTAAAATCTGGGATCAAGTCATATCTCCCATAAACAAACGTGCACAGCAGAATTCTGGGTCTCAAAGCAGATGATTCTCTAGAACATAATCTCTATGAGGGTAGATATCTTTACTCTCAGTCTCTCACAACAGCCTAGAATGGTCCCTGGCGCTTAGTAGGTGCTTCACAGAGAGTTATTGAATGAAAGCATAATGGTTGTAAAACTGCACTGTGAACTCTAAAGATATATGAAAATATTATTTTCTACTAATATACTATGATCAAATCGGTTATTGAGTGTTATTGAAGCAAGATAGATAATCCCTACCTTTCTTACAAAATAAATCCTACCTTGGATTTGCACTCTGCTAAGATATATGAACGTTATGATACAAGGGAGAATTTGTTGAGGTATAGAAGCAGCGTTTTTCCAGACTAAATCACATTAAAGTACAAAAGAGGAGTAGAGTGTGTTTGCCCATGTCTCTGCGTATAGGCACATGTGCTTATGAGTATGTTTGTGAGTGTGTATTGCTACTATTTTAGTCTTAAGTTTCTTAGACAAATGTGAGACACTAGTCTGTGAGACAGTTAGAACTGTAGGACCAACAAAATATATAGAATAGGACTTTGCCAAGTCTTAATTCAGTACTTTCCAAAACCACCTATCATTGAAAGTTTAAAACAGAGGGGAAAAGTAAAGGAAGAAAACAAAAAAGGTTTATTCAGTAAGTAGAATCACTTTCTACACATCCTGAGATGATAAACCAAATTGCAAAATGAATTCAGTTAGTGTTCTGTTTTTATGGCTTGGATTTAACTGAGTCTTCCACCTTTTTAATTTCCTTCAGGAGACATTCTGTATTTTGGGAATACCAAACTGCTCCTAAGTCTAAGAATCCTTCTTTGTACATTTTGCAAAAGGCTATATATTTCATAAGACTACAAATGGGAGGTACTTCTTCCTTTATTTGATCTCTCTCCATATATAACTCTATCTAGAAGCCTAACATACTACTTTTCCTCAAGTAGATAGGTAGCCATGAGTGACGAACTCTTCAGAGTTAGAGCATTCTGGAGACAGACTTAACTCTTTCTTCTTAGCAGGTCTTATTTTCGGAAAGTGAATCAGGAAGGAGAGAGCTGGAAAGATTTGGGATTCAAGTGTGCTCAAGGATACGTTCTAGGATGGACTTAACCAGCAACATATATAACCCTACATGTTATAGTTTGATGCAGCCCCCAGATTCAGGGGAGCTTATTGGATGGTGTTATAAAGGTCCTTTCATATTATAACCTGCCTTACTGGCCCTGAAGCAAAATGGCCATTAAGACTCAAAATATACATTAAATTCATTCCTGCATTGTCCTGTTCTCAGAGTGCCCAGCAGACTCTCAAAGCGTCTAACTTACCTTGTGAAAGGTATTCAGTCCCTGAGAACATGAGATTAGTCGGCTGCAAGGAAATGTACCAAAGGTCTAATTGGTGGTAGAGGTTAAGAGAGTAAAATAATACAATTTGTGACTCGGGACATTGTTTGCTAGTTTGATCCCAGGTATTGGTAACAAGTTAATTAATCAAGTATGCTCTGGACCATGCTCTCTAAAGGTGAAACATTTTATACAAGACAATTCGACACAAAACAGAGCTAATTAAAAAAGAAAAATCCCACCTTTTTCTTCTCATCCACTCTTACACTCCGTCTTTTAATGTCTGGATTTCTGAGAGTATGAAGGATTCAGAAGCACATGGAAATCAGAAGTGGGTGTCCCTTGCTAAAGTTTTGGAAACATGGCACTCTAGAGCTTTTTGATTCTCAATGTGTATTGAGAGGACCACTTGCATTTGTATTGTCTTAGTCCTTTTGGACTGCTATAACAAAACTCCACAGACCGGGTGGCTTATAAAAACCCAAAATTTCTTTCTCACAGTTCTGGAGCCTGGGAAGTCTGAGATCAAGGCCCCAGCACGGTTGAATTCTAATGCAACTTAAGCACCTCCCCGCCAAAGCCCAACCTTCTAATACCTTCTAATATCTTTAGGAGTTAGGATTTCACAAACATTCAGACCTTAGTGGGCATCAGGTGGTGTTTGAACTAATAATTCAGATTCCTGGCCCCCAACACATTCTGATATAATTTGAATTTTGGGGGGTTGGACTTTGGACTCGTCATTTTAAACAAATACTCTGGTAATATGTTCATTTACATTCGGGGACCACTACTGAACTATCTACTGCCCTTAAAGCCATGGCAGTAAATAAGAAAAAATCTGTTGCTTCTTTAGCTCCCAGATATTCAGTTCCTTGGATGTAATAACAGATGAATGTTATCTTATCCTTTTTCTCTCTTTTTTTTTTTAACTGTCTCCCCTTGTGACTTGAATCAGAATCCTTGGCCATGCTCTTTCAACAAACTCACGGTGTCATGTAAACATGTGTTAATTCATATACATAACTCATAACATGAGGCTTAAAGATAATTTAAAGATGAGAAAGTCTGTTACTCTAATTGCCTGAAATAAAGAAAAAAGGTCTAGAAACTGAGTAGGAAATCTCACTATACCTGTTGTTTTCTGGATTCATTTGGTTATAAGGAAAATAAATATGTTCAAATGAGCTCAAGTCATGAAAAGTTACCAGGTAGCAAGGAAATGGGGAACATCATATAATCCAAAAGCAGAAGGTAGAACCAGGCTTCTTGCATCTGGAAAATGAACAGCCAAGCAATTGCATCATTTTCCGGCTCTTCTTCCTTTATTTCCTCCTTTCCTCCTTTTTTCCTGTCCTCCTTCCTCCTTCCCTCTTTCCTTCTTTCCTTTGTTTCCTTAAACAAAGGAAATCCTTTGTTGGAATCCCTATTATACTCCAGGAGCCAGGGATACACCAGTGGAAACAAAGCACAATAATCACTTCTTTTATGGATTCTATAATCTCTCGTGTCTCTCTCTGTCTCTGTCTCTCTGTGTGTGTGTGTGTGTAAACAGTCCATAAATAAATAAACATGTATAGTATGTAGTATGGTGGCTACTGATAGATTATGTAGAGAAAAACAAGACAAGGAAGAAAGCAGGGGAGCCAGGAGATGCAGTTGTCAATAGAGTGGATGTTAATTACTGTCTGTCCCCTCGATTTTCCTGTCATGGTTTCTGTGTCTGTTAGCATTTGCTTCCCCCGCCTACCCCCCCATGTCTTTGAGTCTCCTTTCACATCCCCTCCCCTCAACTCCAGCTGTGTCCATGTGTCCTCCTGTAGACTCATCTTGTGTCTACTTGGTCCAGTTCCACCTGATCGTTTAACTCAAGTGCCTATTGCTAACTACAGTACACAACCCTGAGAGGCTCTGACAGCTTCAATTGGACTCTATCTGGACAAAGTCCTTCTTACATTGGAATCTGTCCATAGGATACTGTTCAGCCAACAGACAGATTCTCCCTTGGCTACATATTTTTACTTCATCACGTGAATTATCTACTGAGCCTCGGAGGACCTCAAAATAGAGTCCTCTACTTTAGATATACACTCTCTTTTGCTCTGTGTGAAATTTATTGTTTTGCAGATGTGGATCAAAGATAAGAACCTAGTTCCCTTTTTCTTGGAGGGGAACAAGATAAGTAGGCAAGAATCAAATGTTCTTTTTGGTAGGCAAAGATTTATAGAGGGGAAGAAACATAAAAGGAGAGTATTTTGAAACATTAGTGTATGACATTTCCTTGAATACCCTTTAATTTAGGGTATACATATTTAGCAGAAATACCAAAAGAAAAAAAATGATCAAAACTCAGATTTTTTGATTGTCAAAATAGACTTTTAAAACTTACTGTAGAGATAACAGTTAAAGGAAAATTTCATTTTTGTTGGAAAGTCTCAAGATTTTGAATACCAAAAGCCATGGGTACAATTGATTTGGGTGTTAAGTAATTATACTGGAGGTAAATGTTCTCTCTGTGTTTTTGTGATTACAGAAGAGATAAATCTATTTGGGTTGGGAGAGAAGAGTTAGTGAGGAGAGCAGTAAAATGAGATGGTTGTGGGGCTATTTGAGAAAAGGTTCTGAACCCTGCTACATTCTCCCTCTATGGACCACATCTCGGAGGCCTGGTGGGGAGCTAAAACCAACATATCATCTAAGAACCAGGGCCTGACTTTCCTGGATGGAATGTGGGAAGTGAAAGCCTGTTAAACTCCACTATCCCCAGCTCCTATCATATCACGGTGATGGGGTGGTAGGAGAACAGAAAATGTGGCCTCTTCAATCAAAGCAGAAAGCGCAATCTAGGTAGAAAATGGTCCCCACGTTTCCATTTACTACACAATGGAACAGAGGAACATCTAGAGGTTTCTTGTGGATTCCTCCCATGCTGAGGGATGTGAAAGTAGAGAAATGGCCAAAGGAGCTGAAGATACATCATGGTAGTGATGCCAGCAACACAGGTAGGGCTCTAAGATGGTAATCAGTGACGCCATGTGCAACCGGATGCCTTGCTGGGGCGAGATGAGAAGTGCTCAGACTGGAAAGCAGACGGGATGATACACACCTTTGTAGGTACTGGATTATAGACACTGAGTAAAATCCACAGAAATGAGCACAGGAGCAAAATGTAGAGTTAACTGAGTTTATCAAGAACTGACAACGTTAGAATGTTTGATAACAAGAGAAGTGAAAGTTCCAGAAAAAAATATGGTAGGAAAAAAGTTATATTTTTGGCACACCTGAGCTGTGGCCTGGGAGGTTCATGCCCGACACACACATCTGATTCTACACCAGCTTCACTTTAAAAAGAAAGCATTTGCTATCGTGATTCATCACATTTCTCTGACAAATGGTACATGTTTGATAATCTCCTTCACATGGCTCCCATGTAACTAAAAGCATGGTGACTGGGGAAAACCCACATTTCTTTCAACCTTGATTATTTTTGAATTTTTTTTTCCTGGAAAATAATTCTGATTACATAACACAAGTTATTGTAAACAGCTATTTTACTCTCTTAGCCTCTGAACCTTCAGTACTTATTCCCACATTACCTTTGATTCATACATCTATCATTTAGTCTGATGAGCTCTTCAGTGATTGAAAAAAATGCTCGCTCTTTCTTCTTTCCATGCCATCTCTCCTCATTCTGATTTAGTTTTAGTTTGGATACAGCTAGAATACACCTGCCTGACAAGATTCATGAGCTAGCTACTTTACATTAAAATTTTAAAATGCTGAGTACATGTTCAAACTCTATAATAAGACTTTAAACGTTCCATCTTCACCCCCTTCCACCAAACTCACAAAAGCGGGCAGAGAGAACTGTGCCCATTTTTCCGTAATTATGTCCAGACAAGACCTTGCATGGCCAGCAGGATACAATGAGAATGGGAAACAAATGGATTCCAAGTTTCTAAAGCATAGTATACAAAGCTTGGAAAGGGAAAGAAAGAGTGTGCTCCATCCCTATCCTTTCTCCCTTTCAGTCCTGCCAGACATTTCCTTTGTTCTATTTTCTATCTCACTGAGATTAAAGTGCTGATAGTCCCCTTTTTGAAAATGATGTCACCTTTTTTTTCCTCTTGCTTTGGCAGAGAGCAAGTTCGTTACAAATCTGTGTGACGGATGGCTTTGAAGAGATAAGGCAGAGGGGGGAAAACACATTTGGGGAAGGTATGAAACTCAAGAGACAGGTTGACTATTAAGCTGGCAGTAAGAGAAATGATGAAGGGTAAGGAGAAACAGAGGCTGGATTTAAATATCTCTTCCATATTTAAATATCTCTTCCATATTCTCTCTCACATCCACTAAACAAAAGTTTTTATTGCCTTGATAGTTTTATCCTAAAGCAACCCCATGAGCCAAAATTCTTTTTGTGCTTTTCCTGACAAGACCCATGCACTTTTGATGACACTATTTCAGGCAGGTCATCGGGGATGTATTTGATGTTCAAGGTGGGAAAACATTTCCTTTTGCAGTTAGAAAAAAGAAAACATTTGGTACTGAATCAGATTTACTAGAACGGCTGGCCATTGGACTACGTGGCAGTTTATAGAAGAAGCATTTCAGATGCGAAACCAGGTTCAAAGCATAATACAGATTGTGATGCCATTTATGTTGTATAAAATGATCAGCGACACGCAGGGCGTGGGAATTTAAGGATCTTCTTTTATCCTCATGCCCAATCATACTGCAGGCATGGGCGTACAAGTGGTTGGTTGCAAAGGCTAATTTGTTAAGGTGTTTGGCATCTAGGAATTAAACACACACACACACACACTAACACACACACACACACACACACACACACACACACAGCCTCTAAAGGTGATAGCATCTTGCATAAACAAGCATGTCATCTATATATCTCTAACTGGATTTCAGCTGTGAAAAAATCCCTCCTCTTTCCCATGAATGGATATTCCTGAACAGATCAAAATACTTTTTAAGAATGTGTTTCTGGGTGAGGGATGGAGGTGGGACTTTACAGAGAAGTGAGTAACGGATAATGAGATGGAGAAGGGACCACTGAGACAAATGCTTGCCAGACTGCAGCATATATGACAAGACGTAATTCCTTCTTTCCCTTCTTTTGTGGATCTTCTGTTCCCCTTGTCACTATCACTCACCTCCAGCCTTCGCTTTTAAGTAATAATAGAAATATTTATTACATCGTGCATGTCTGTGGAGGATGGAATGTATGTGGCAGATGTGTTTTCCATTCTCTATCCCTCATGCCTGCAACATATTACATATCAATAATAACATTTAATTTTTTTTCTTTTCCTTTTTTTACTTTCCCCTCGGTCTTGAAGAAATCCTTCTTAAAAGCAGATGCCGTGTTGTTATTCCACTGTTCACATCTCCTCCCCATGCTCTCCAGTGGCTCCCCATTGCTTGCAGGATAAAATCCCAGATTCGTATGCTTCCACCTTTTAGTTTCTTCCAACCTCTCCTCTCTTGTTTCTTGACAGCATTTCCATTCAATGTTTACTTGAGTCGTAATGAATGTCTGGTGCCTGAATGCACTTGGCTCTTTCGTTCCTTTGTTTGTCCTTTTTCCTCTGACTGGGTTGCCCTCTCGGGTCTTCCACATCTAAAGAGCACCTCCATTTCCCTCCAGTATGAACTTTTCTGTGAAGTCCGCCATTTCCACAGGAGAAACTGATCACTTCCTCCTTCTGGCCACACCTTACTTTCTACTTATACTTTGAGTTCAGCATCTTTATTTTTTTTTTTAAATGTATATGTCATGATCCAGGTGGTAGGCTAGACCGAGCAACTATAAACATGTCTGGTCAAAGGTAAGGGTTCACGTTATGAATGTTTGGTGAATAAACAGAATAATACAACAGGATGTTTGAATGCAGGCAAAAAGATGTCAGGACTGTATGCCTTCTTTCTTCATTTCTTAGTTAAAGTTTATCCTTAGAAAATACAAGCCTAAAGAGGCTTTGAATTAGTAAAAAAATAATACAAGTAAAAAGACCCAGTTTTTACCAAAGACCCAGATAGGAAGGTATTGTGGAATGCCATGACTTGTACTATAATTGAACATCTCAATGTCTAATAATTTCTGTTACAGTTTATTGTTCACGAACACTATTGTTCGTGGTGTGTGAACAACTTTCCCTCAGAACTCTTTGCCCTAACTCTCTGATTCTGTTGGTAATCACAAATAAAATACGTTACAGCAGAGCAAAAGTGGTCATTAAAATGTCTGCAATGTATCCAGATACATGTATCTTTTCAGATTTGGAAATGACTACTTTCTTGATATTCCAGAAAAACCCCATCAGACTTCTGAGTCTCTTTTTCCTTTGTTTGATTGATTTTTGCTTTGTTTTTCCAGTAATGCATAGAGCGGCTGAGTCCATTTTGAGCCTGAAGCTGATAGTGGTTGAAAGTGAGTGCTCCAAAGAAGCCAGTGACCCTCCCTGGGGCAGGCATATTGTACAGAGCAGAACCTCCTCTGGGATCAGATGTGGATGCTGTGGACTATGTTAGCATCCATCCACAGCCATATCCATATCTAGATCTATCTTCATCTATCTATCTATAGGCGCTGAAACCAGGGGACGAACCACAGATATTTTTATGTTTTTCTCATTCACTCGAGCACTTTGCTTATCGACATGTTTTAGGACTTTCTGACTCTCAGCTCATCTTATATTAGTGCCAGGACCAATGCACCAATGGCTGGTATCACTTGTGGAATTTCAGAACTCCAGGTCTCCCTAAAGTCTTTGAAATTAAAGGGGTAATGGGAATCTTCATAATGCTGCTGAAGCAATGATACTTATTTGGTGATCCCAGTACCAGAATAATTTAAGCAGTTAGTATAAGCAATATATTTTTACAGGTAGTGTCTCCTTACCTAGAGGTGTCTGGAGTGGTAGAAGGTATCAGGATTTTCCTTTGAGGCCTAGGAAATGATTTCAGAGTGTAGAAGTAAGGTGGACAAGTGTTCAGAGCTAGGAAGTACAGAGTGCAATTTCAGCCATGATCCTGCTTCCATGCTACTCCAGTTCATCAAACAACCTTTGATAAATGACTCTTAGAAAGTTTAGGCAAGCCTAATACTGGCAATGACATTGCCCTATTAAGAATAGCAAAGCATTGGCTAACAGATGGCTGACTGGATTTCTAAGTGCTTTGTCAGAACTCACGCTAGCCTCCCCAGTTTTTCACCATTAGCACCATCCCAGAGACATGCATACCTGATTTAAAGGAAATCAATTAGGCACTCAAGTACTTCTTCCATTTCATTATCTTAGAAAAGGAAAAAAATGAAAAAAAAAAAAAAAAACATTCCAAGGGTTTATTTAACAATCAAACAGGTATCATTGGTAAATAAAAAATTTAAAAAAACTCCATTTACTCTTAGTTCTCAGAAATTTTTTTGGGAAATCTGCTGTCTCTTTTGTCTGGTTTCACCAAGTTGCAAAACAGATCCAGACAAAAGGCTTCAAGTGCAAATTGTTTATTTGGGATGTGGTCCCTGGAAATACTGAATAGCAAAGTGAGGAAGTGGAACAGGCAAGGGAAGGCCAGGAAAAACAAAGAAAATGAATGTTACAAAGAAAGTCCCCAATGAGACAGATTGCAATTTTGTCCTGACGGACTTCTCTGGGAGCCAGCGTACCATGGGAAGCTCAGAATCATCCCACCCAAGGAGTGAGGCAGCTGGGTGTTTGATACCAATGTGCCAGTCACTGGCCAAGGGCTACTCCTGGGCACTTTCCTGGTTCTTCTACAGGCAGAATGGGCTCTTACGGCCAGAGAAGAGTCACCGACACTGAAAGTTGGAAATGAGCCCTGCAGGCACTGCCATGGTAAGACCCAGGGGCATGTGGGTCTGGCTTGGACAGCCTTGATTTCATCTGCTAGCAACATGCATTCATGCATTCAGTCAGGAATGATGTGAGTTTTTTTATATAGTAATCTTTGCTGTGATGATGAGTGGACCCTCCACCCCCGGGGGAGAAGGCATAAAGTATATTCCCAGCACGGCTTCCAGCAACATCAACAGCGATGCCACCACCATCACCATCACCTTTTAAGTAGTTCATGATGGTCCAAGAGTGCTAATAACAAACCGACTGTGAAGTACTGTGGAAGGTACCTTCGTCAATGGCCAACACCCAACAAGCAGCAGCAGCAGGCATATAACACTTTTAGAAATTCATCGATTATAATGCAACTATTGTTGTTTTACGATTCATGTTGTTGAATATAAAACAGGTTCTCAACTCATATTTGTGGAATAAATTATTATTTATTGTGGAATAAATTATTATTTATATAAATTACTGTTAGTATTATTATTTACTATTATTATGAACTTTCTGGTGGAATCGCACGATGCAGCTTTTATTCTAGAAAGCATGAATGTACTCCGTAGGCCAAGCTGGGATTGCTTAAACTGCATTTATCTGCAGCCTTACTAGGAGTATGTATTTGGAGTCTGCTGATTAAGTTAAGGAGACTTACAGGCATGTTATAAGCAGCACTTATATCACAACAGGCTCTTTAAATTTCAGTGACGCCGTGACAAAATTTCCTGACCAAAGCTTTTTCTAAGGCTATTTTATATGTCAAATTGCAGTCACTCAGGAAGTGGTATTTATGACTGTTGTGAATGTCACAGAGGAACAAGACAATGCATCAGCCACGAAACCTGGTGATAATCAGTATGGAGAGAGGAGTCCTGGTTCATCAGTACATGCAGGAATTTCCCTATGATGTCACTGATTTTACTGGCAAATTTTAATCTAATCAGAGCAAACAAAATTGATGTTTTAATGCTTAATAGTTTCAATAATTACACAATTTCAGTTTCACTTGGTCTTGTTTTTATCTCATTTATCTTTTTATTGTTATAAACGCATTTTCGTAGGCCACACGAGATCACTACTTAGAAAAAAAAATAGTTTCTTGATCTGAGAGCAGCTTAGTGAGCAACCCTTGGGCTCAAAGATGTTCAGGAGAAAACAAGTCTCGTCTTCTGTGATCTCTACTGTCTTCTCTTTTAAAGATAGATTGCTTTTCAGTATATGAATTCAAAGAAAGATAACACTTTTTAACATGAATCAAAATGATTGTTCTAAACACACAGTCTGTTTATTTTTAAAGCACAGGCTATACATATTGCTTTACACTACGTACAGTTTAGATTTTCTCTCTCTCTCTCTCTTTCGCTCTCTCTCTCTCTCTCCCTTTGTCCCTCTCTCTTTTTTTTCTTTTCTTTTCGTTTTTGAGAATTTTTATGAGTTTATTTGAGCCAAACTGACACTGTGTTGGGGAACAAGATCTCAAGTGTTTCTGAAATAGATTTTTACTTTCTGTTCTTTTACAGATTTGTTACAAATTTTTAACTTCATCATCCAGTGAGATTATGTTGTTTTGCTTGTGTATTTTGGTAGCAGGAGAATAAAGATGAAGCAGCATCTCTTTGTTTTTTTGGTGTTCCGAACTTTTCTGTTGCTCTTGCCCATGAAAGGCACAGAAATGTTTGGTATATGTCTATGTAACATGAAAACTAGGTTCCAGACGGGGGTTGTACAATTAATTGGCCCATTTCCAACTCCTGTGACAAAGAGTGAAACAACTGGAATGACAGCACCAGTCCTCAACTCACAACTCTTTTAAGTCTTTAACAAAAAAGCTCACATTCCCCCACCACTAAACAAACAAACAAACATTGGTAGAATTTTGAATATCAAAATTGGACAGAAAGCAAAATATATAGCACTCTCCTGTAATAGCCACTTGATAAATCCAGCTTTCTGATTAGGAATTTTAATTGAATTGAAGAGAAACGCTTCAATTGTATACACTATATCAATGACCTGGATGCCAAATGAAATTTTCAAAAGACACATTTATTTATCCATTCATTGTTTTGCATAAACTGACAGAATTGGGCATTGAGATTTATGAGCATTAATTTAAAAAGTTCCATCTGTAAAATCATGCATTTTAGACATAGTGTTACATTTCTCTTCTATTCATATTTCTGATGTTTGTCACATATGGAAAGTTTCAATTTTTCAGTGGAATTCTTATTATGCAAGTTTCAATTATTCAGTGGAATTCTTATTCTTATTATTATGAAAGAGCATTTGTGAGAAAGACAATACTTTTTTTAGACAAAGTCAATTTGTTTGCATATAAAATATGTGAAAATTAATACTGGACTGTGTTTGCAATACCGTGAAAATACTGCGATCTTATTTTGACTAATTATACATCTTAACTTATTCTATAATGAAACATTTAACTGCGACATATTCTTGTTTGCACTTTCTTTTAAAGTAGAGGTGTGAGTTTTTCTATCTTGACTATGTTCCAATTTGTGCCATAAAAATACTTTTTTTGGAAAAAAAAACGTCTATGTTTTGAAACTACCTTTACTTTTCTTGTTTAGAGTTCATATTTACTCTGGAGATGGTTGCCAATCAGAATAAGATGATAACCACCCAGTGAGCTATGGATGGTTTGAGAGAGAAGATAATACTTGGCTATTAAATATATTTTTCAGGGTTACAAACTACAGCCCATGGGCCAAATCTGCCCTGAGGACTCTTTCTGTATGGACTTCAAGTTAAGAATAGTTTTTATATTTTTAAATGATTGAAAAAAGAATATTTCATGACATAAAATTACATGAAATTCATGTTCAGTGTCCATAAATAACATTTTATTGGAACACAGTTGTACTCATTTATTACATATTGTTTATGACTTTTGTGCAATAACAGAGAAATGTTGAGTAGTTACAACAGAGACCATATGGCCAATAAAGCCTAAAATATGAATTATCTGGCCCTTCACAGAAAAAGTTCACCAACTCTGATCTCGCTCTCTCACTCTCCTTTATAAACATAGATCTAAATACAGAGGGTGCCAAAAAATGTACACACATTTTAAGAAAGGAACACTGTATTAAAATTGTAACACTCAATATATACGGATAACAAAAGATGACTACAAGTCACATTTTCTTCTGCAATTAGAAGAAGTGCTCAAAGTGGTTACCTTCAGCATCCAGACACTTCTGATTACGGCGAGCTACTGTTTGAGCAACGTTGACCAAAGTGTCCACTTGTCTACATTTTTTTGGAACCCCCGCCCCGTTTATAGACCATAGATATATCTGAAGATCAATCATAGATCTACGATACATCTATTTATGATCTATCTATGATAGATCTATCTCTATCTACATATCTATGATCTAAGTATATATCTACGATCTGTGTATCTATCAGGGGTGCCAAACAAATGTGTATATGGACACTTTGGTCAACGTTGCTCAAGCAGTAGTTTGCCATAATCAACAGTATTTAGATGCTGATGGAAACCACTTTGAGCACCTCTTGGAACTGCAGAAGTCAAACGTGACTTGTATCCATCTTTTGTTATTGGTATATATTGAGTATTACAATTTTAATACAGTTTTCCTTTCTTAAAATGTGTATGCATTTTTTGGTACCCTCTGTGTATTCTAATTATATAGATCTAATTATCTATATCTGTATATCTATGATCTATCTATACTTATACATCTATGACCTATCTATTTACATCTATATCTATATCTATATATCTATAATTATTGATCTATAGGAGAGAAAGAGAGGAGAAAGATTATTTCATGTAAAATCCATAACTGACATTTAATCTCAACTGCGTTTGGACAATTTTATACTAGTATGGAGAACTGAATGTATAGGACTCAATATTCTTGTCCTAATTTATACTTCATGGAAGTTAGCAGATAGGAGGCCGCATCCTATGAGCACATAAACACATTATTTGCCCACCTTCATTTAGATAAATCCAGGCAAAGAAGTGGGAGGTGGTTTGCACCATTAGTCATACACTGAAGTTGAAATAAACTTTTCAACATGCCATTTCTCTAGTTATGCACAGGCTCACGCAGTGTCATAAAGTGTCTTACATTTACTACATTTCCAAAAAAAGTACAGTTTGTGCAGTAGGTAATTGTCACATTCTATAGAGACATTATTGAAGTAAATTCACGAAGCAATCAGTTATTTTTCTCTTTTGCCCAAAGATGGAAAATCATCCAGTCACATAAAAACCTTCCGATTTTATTTTATAATTTTATAGTTGAAAATATGAAGCTGACTGGTGACTTGGGTATTTGTTACTTCTAAGATGTCTTTCCACTGATTCTAATGGCGGAGGAGCAAATGTTTATGCATAGAGGACCACTGTCGTTTGTTGCATGGCCATGACCATTTTTCTGAACTAGGAAAACCACAGAGAATGAATGTTTTGGGTTCTTGCTCTGGGTGCCTACTAAGTACTTTTTTGGAAACAATGTATCAGAAATGTATCTCATAAATTAATTTACAAGTAGTTTGAGCTAATACTAAATTGTGGAAAGACAAAATTTTTTTTTTTTTTCTAAATTAATGTTACTGAAGGTCTGCACTTGTGAGTACTTAAAATAACTGATACTTTTCAGCTATAATCAGCAAAGTTACCTAGCTTTCAGTAATAATTGTCTTATTAGGTAATTCACGCTAGTAACAAAATGATCTGGTTAGTGTAGCTATCGAACTATCATGTAGTGATTTTAAATACAAAGGCGTTTAAGAGTTTAAAAGGCAAGCAAGCACGCATTAAAATTCTGTTGTAATAAATGCCTCCCATTTCTCATTCTGAGATCACCCTGTAGGTAGGCTTGTATGGTAATAAGGACTCTTTGAAATCATTATTTGCTCGGGGTGCTACTACTAATAATTTTTCTGTGTTGAATGAATTGAAGATAAAGATCTGCTCTTTAGGTCTGAAAGTTAAGTGTAATCTTTTAGGAATGTCGGGAGGAGGCAAGAAAGAAAGTGAGAGGCTTTACATTACATTACGTCGCCCGATCCTGGGAAGACATAAGTCAAAGCGAAGACGGAGGAAGATACCAGGAACCCAGGTGCTGTCAGGACTTACCACTGTCCTTCCTCTGCAGTCTGTTCCACTAATCCCACCACGAGGCTGATGCACTGTCTGTATTTCATCACCTTCCTGTTCCTCTCACTACACTCGCCTTCTCTACCTACAAACACTTCAGAACATTTTTTTTTTTTTTATGTGAATACAGTGAAACTGACTCTTGTTTGCAAACTGCCAGTTCGTTACTGGGGAAAGACTGTCCAAAGTTAGACAGGCCCATTCAATTTATTTCATCATAGGCTCCCAAAGTAGCTGAGAGGAACAATCACTGTTGGAAACGATCATTTCTGGTATACGAAGCAATCTGTTTAAACACGAATTTTTTAAACTGAAAACAGGTTATACATTTGTTTGCTTAAAAATAGAATTCTTACAAACGGTCAATTTTTTTTAGAAGAAATATTAAGAAAAAAGATGATTTGAATTCTCACAGCCTTTGATATCCCTAACGTCCTGTGAAACCTAAAGCGTATTTCTTT
This sequence comes from Rhinolophus ferrumequinum, assembly GCF_004115265.2. Taxonomy (NCBI): domain Eukaryota; kingdom Metazoa; phylum Chordata; class Mammalia; order Chiroptera; family Rhinolophidae; genus Rhinolophus; species Rhinolophus ferrumequinum. Next base: position 15,409,820 of record NC_046289.1, read on the forward strand.
ACTTTCTTTTCAAAACAATTAATTAGAAAAAGAGCAAGCAACTTTGCAAAATAGGGAAAAATGTTGATTTAAATATATATGAAAAAAATACTTCTTTTAAGCACTTGGATGCATATACATTTTAATAGTATATTAGTTTTTCTTATTATATTCTATGTTGTGCTGATTTTTAAAAAATAATCTCCAAATGTTAATCTATTATTTCAGATGTCTACACACTATGTCTGTATAGTCTAATAGTCCCAAACTGTTAGAATAAGCCATCATGTGACCTTAAACACAACAGCCACATTATTGTTCAAGAATGTGAAATTTAAATTTGCTTGGAATCAAAAATTCCAAGAAATTCAAAATGCTTAGGAATTAAAAGCCAGTTTTCAATTCCTCCTTGTATTTGCATACAAAATGTTTAGGTTGGTTAGAGGTAAAAGCACCAGACTTCTAAGACAAATCAGTTTCATTTTTATTTTTATTACTGTTGTTGCAGGCTTCTCTTCCAAATTACATTTTTAATAAATTTGATCTATAGCCATTTTGAAGGGCAAAAGCCCATAAACACATCTTTCTACTTTAATTGCCTTATAAAGCACTTACTCAAAAAGCTAGTTTTTCTTCCCAGTTGTGACACCAGTTTTTATAAGTGACTCTGCCAGCCTCTCAAGACTAACTGAAGCTCACTGCTGAAAATGAATCATATACTGTAGGGCATTAATATAGTCACACTTAAATTTATATTGAAAAAGAAGTAATTGCCTTTTCAGGGAGGTGGTGTGACAATTGCAGGTAAAAATAACATTTGAATATCTTTACAGTAACATATATATTATATTCTACCACTTACGGACCCATGGTCACATCACTGTTGTCCATAATTTGAGGTAGCTAAAGAACCACACCTTTTGTCACAGAACAGGCTTGAGCAAGTTTTCTACTCTTATTTATGTGTACACTCCTCCCTAGGTGACCTCATCCAGCATCATGAACTTACATTCCACCTGCATGCCCAGGACGCCCGGGTCTGCCTCCCGACCTGACTGCCCCCTGGTTCCAGCACACATCATCCACTTCGGCCTAGACTTGAATGTCTGACTGGCTCCTGAATATCAATCAGCCTGTCCAAAGTAGGAAGTCTGAGTCCATTTACCACCTGCCTTCCCCATCTCAGTCCATAGCCGCAGCACTTAATACTCAGACCCAAATCCTTAGAGCAATCCTTAACTCCTTTTTATATCCTATATTCCTCACTTATTAGTAATGATAAGGAGCTTAATGACCTTCACCATACGAACATGTACACACAGACTCTGACGATGTCTCAGCATCTACTCTGCTGACACCTGGACTAAGCCACAAACGTTTCTCACCTGGACTAAATATGCTACTGACAGATTTCCTTGCCTCCAGTCAATTCTTAAAACACCAGCTACCCTGTAAATTAGACGACATAAATTAGGTAATTGCGCACTCTTTCTCAAAATGTGCCAATGGTTTACATCCCACTCAGAAGGAAATCTAAGCACCATGTGCTACTATACGCACCATGGGCCAATTGCTGTCCATCTTGTTGCTCACCTCCTTCCAATCTCCTCCTCACTCACTTTGCTCTGTGCACACCGACGTTCATGGTTCTTGGAAATAAGCCAAACCCATTCCCTCCTCGGTCAGGTGGGTGCAGTGTGGGTTCCCCCAGGAAGGCAAACAGGGTCCACTTGGAGACCACAGGATGGGCTTTGTGGTGGTGGTGGTGGCGGTGGGGGGGAGAGGGAAGTAAGTGCAGGTCCAAATGAAGGAGCAAGGAGAGGATGGACGAGGATGCACTAGAATTGGGGACAGCTCAGAGGATGGTGGCATCAGGCCCCAAACACTGCATCCTGAACCATCTTCCCAGAGGAAGCCTGCTCTCTTGGGATCCTGGGATTTCAAATGGACTTTTCCTTCTGTCTGGAACATTATTCTCAAGATTTTTGGATGGTTCACATTCATACTTCATGTGTTAGTTAAAATATCAATCCCTGGGGACGCTTTTTTTTTTAAGCTAAACTAGCCCCCTCTACCCATGCTATCATTCTATAATGTTGCCCACCTAAAATTTTTCTATGTAGTTCTTATAACTATCTGACCTTTCATTATATTTATTTTTTTCAATGATTTTATTGCCTTTACCAACAGAATGTTGGCTCCATGAAAGATGGGAGGTAGTCTCTTTTTTCCTCACTGTATCCTTTTTGATCCTTTGAAAAAGAAATCCTCCCATGTGGGAATATTTGATTCCACCCCCAACAAGATAGCTGCTGGATACCAGATGTGGAAATACAAATTAAACCTAAGCACTTCAATATTAGGCCCAAGATTGCGCACTTGCCAATTTGCCGTACTTCCTGCCTCCATCACAATTCCCTCCAAAATTGCAAGGATGTAGGAAGGGAGAAGTAGAGGGCAATGAGGGAAAGACATGTTGAAGTGTTGGTATTCTGAAGGATGTCAAATACTGAGACTATGTGGAGTGAAAACGTTAAAAATTAGGTATGAGCTTTCCACTTTTATGCCACATAAAAAGACAACTGGGTTAAACTGGGAAGTGAAGATAGGGGCTCCATTGTCTTTTTATTTATGATGTACTATACAAACTCAGCAGCTACAATGGACTGAATGTTTGTGTCCATCTAAAATACTTACATTGGAATCATAACCCCCAATATGACTCGATTGGGGGTGAGGTCTTTGGGAGTTAATTTGGTCATGAGGATGGAGCCCTCACAAATGGGATTAGTGCCCTTATAAGAGGCCCACGAGCTAGCTGGGTCTCTCTTTCCACCCTCTGAGGACACAAGGAAAAGTCAGCTGACTGCAACTTGAAAGAAGATGACACCAGAACCCAACCAGGCTGGTGCCTTGATCTTGGCCTTTCAACCTCCAGAACTGTGAGAAGTAAATTTCTGTTGTTGGTAAGCTATAGCATATGTATTTTGTCATAGCAGCCTGAACTAAGGTAGAAGTCGTCATAGCTCAGTAGTTGTAAAACTCTCTGGGAAGAATCTTAACAAGGCATATGTTTTACTCCACCTCTGCAATTTTGTTTCTTTATCTCCAAAGGATTCTAAGCAGGTGAACATATTTTGAAGAATGGTGCCTGGGAGCAATGAGTTCTCTAAATTATTTTATTTCAGTAGTGCAGAGAGAAATATTAATTTCCTTTAGATGCACAATTAAAATTATTTTCAAGATCGTCAGGATTAGTGCTTAATGAACAATGTAGTTCAGGAAATATCAATCCTTACTGATTTATTTCAAAGTGTTCACAGGCGTTTTTACGAATCTATTGGTAATTTACATAGGTATTATCAAAACACTTTCAGCATTGCCTCAGCTTCTCTTTTGGTAAAAATTGAACAGTTACAACATCCACATCACGTGATTATTCAAACAAGTTAAGTGATCTAAAACACTTTAGAAAAGTGTCTGGTATACAGTAACCTCAGTGATGATTACTAATACATTAATATAATTTATAAGTATTCATATAAATGCAATTAATGTCATATTAATAGGAATTATACTTTAGATAACTTAAAGTTTTGTTCGTGTGACTATTTATATTCTTAATTTGCTCACAATAGCTTTTGCTTGGGGTATTAAACTGATGCCTAAATTTCCAAAAATTCTGGGTTAATTGGTACAAAAACATTTTATAGTATAAAAATCACTTAAAGTGAACTTCAGTCAGTATGATAATTAGCTTAATTTCGATTTCTAAAAGTGACTTGAAATTGCTATTCATTAAATCCAGGGTTGTTAAATTAATAGATAGATAGAGAGATACATAGATATAGATATAGATATAGATATAGATTCATGTATTTTACTGTACAAAAAATCAGAAAATGAAGGAAAAAACATTGCCTGTAACATTACTATGTAACTCAGTAATATGCTCCATGCAAAATTTCATTTCATTGTGCAAAAAAAATTTCACAAAAGTGAAGCTATACGGAAGTAGCATCATACTTTACATATTATTTGTTAATTTTTTCTAATAAAGTATAATTTAAATTTTCTGTTAGTTTTCATTTTATCACTTTGTTCAATTATCTGTCCCTTGGAACTTAAAAAGATCATGTGCCTTTGTAACTGAAGTACAGGCTCCATTTCATCAAGGGAAAAAAAAAAGGATTATGCCCTAGTGGAACTCCTCCAATGTGAACTTCCAGGATTCCTCAAAGAATGAAAAGATTCCAGGTCTACTACTCCCCCAGTGATCTCTGAGTGAGGACAGTGAGTAAGTGTTACCGAGAGCTGCCCAATGGCATACTTTAACGATAACTGCTTCTTCAATTATGCATAGTGGCAATGATATATTTGAATAGCAGCAAAAGTGAAGTCAAGTAACACTTCATCTACTTTAATTATGTATTATTCAGAAAGAATTATTTCCCTAACAAGAACTCTAGCTCAAAATTTCAGCTCTGTAATATTCGCTGGGCTGTTTAACCCACACCTTAGCTTCCAACCATTTGGTGGTCCGATACACTTTTGCAGAATATTGTAGAGGATTCTCTTTCAACTGACAAGTGAGTGGAAATCATGCTAACATGTCTTTTTCTTCTTCTTTTTTATTTGTTGCTGCCTCATGCTCTACAGACAATACACCCATCCTTCAACTATACAGCTTCAATATAACTGTATCACCCTTTATTTTTCACTTTTATGTCTTTGTTTTCAAAGGCAATGGTGTGTAGATAAAAGCTTAGGCGTAAGATAGCCGGAATTAACTTTGAGCTCAACATTTGCTTGCTGTGCGACCTTGGCCACGTACTTAAACCGCCTAATTCTCGATTTCCTAATTTGTAAAATGGGGATGAAATACACTGCTTACAATTTGGTTGTGAAATTTGAATAATAAGAGACAGAAAGATTGTCTTTCACCCCATGCAGCCTCAATATATCTTTCTTTCCTTTCCTGTTACAGTATTCTACTTTTGTCCATATTTTCTTGTATACTTGTCACATGTTTTACATTTTCTCATCTTTTTTGCTTTCATTATTTTCCAGAATAAACTCAGCTGCAGAAACTATGACTGGGCCCATCCGGCTTATCCTTGTCTTTTTTATATCCTTACATTTATTTTCTTTCAAATCAAACGTGTTTTTAGTTGGGAAAGATTCTGAAGATTTCACATAGAAATGCATAAAAAAAAAAATAGTTCCACCTCAATGCCTGATCAATGTATTTTCTACATTCCCAGGGTGATGGTTGTACACCTAGTATACAAGTCATATAACATGTTCTTATGCATTTCCAACTTAACTGCCATATCACCTTCATGCAAGGTTTTCTTAACCTGAATGGCATAAAATAACCTTAGCAATGCTCTCCTTCGTCATGACCTGGAATACAGTGCACCAAATACCTATGATCCAGGCCTTCCTGAGCTACAGCACGTCCTTCGTTACACGAGGATCTTTTCCAGCCGTAACATTTTAATCAGCACAGTGATGTTTGCCACTTCTAGTTTTTGGTAACTTTTCAAATGCATTTAAAAATGTCATCATAGGACTCTTTCCTTTGTTGTGTTTTTTTCACCTTTACTCATACAACTTTTTAACTGAAATAAAATACCCAGTTGAAGGCCAGACCACTGAGGCTGGGGACACCTGTCTTTGTCATCTGATTTCCCATTCTCCAGGTTGTGGAGTCAGATCTCACATGGAATCACTGAGTTCTTCATCCTTGACCTCTTTCCTAGTAGGAATTCCAGGTGGTTTTCTTTAAAAAAAAAAAAAAAAAAAAAAAAAAAATCTTTCCTTAAAATTGAAACAGTTTATCCAGTTTCTCTTTCCACATCTTTTTGTGCCATCCCCTTGATCTCTGAACCCACCACACTCTCCTCTTTTCATGAACAAAATGAGATGTTTATAGAAGGTGCCATTATTTTTGCCGTAACCTTCTTTTCTTTTTTCTTCACTTGGACCCTATCAATGCCAAAAGTCCTCATTTGGCTCCCCGATTTGTGCTCCAATCTCTCATCTCTGTTTTCTTCCCACTGCTCTCATTCAATAGATTTGAAACTGGGACTGTCTTGGCTACGATTAATTCTTTCAGCTTCACTCCTTCTTCACAGAGAGCTTCTCTCTTTCATGCTTCACTAGTCTCTGAGATGCTCACAAATGAGGCAATGTTTTCTCACCTTGATGTCTCCTCTGGTATTGGAACCGTCTCCCTTTTCTGTCGGAATGCCTTCATCTTCCAAATACCTTTTCCAATTTATCCAGCTTTTAGGAAAGCTATCAGAAAAATTACTTGAAGAGGCCACCTCTTCAGTTTTCTCTTACACATAAACCCTAACTTTCCTGTGACCCACCCTCTCCAAGTATTTTTGCAGTCTTTCTGCATATGCATATAGGTAAACATTTTAAATTCTGTATCCATTTCAGATTGACTCTACATATTTGCATGCTTTGCTTAGTCTTAGTTTTTTTCTAGTCCCATGAATTTATTTCTTTCTAAATGAATTGTATATTCCCTCCAAATGGGACCATTTTTCTTTTTTAAGGGAAGGAGACATATCCTTAAGGAATCTGTCCATTTGTATTTCTTGGTGCCATTGGCAGGGGGCAAGCAGGTGGCTGCAGAATAGGCTATAAAGCTGCATCTCTCTTTTCAACAATTCACGTCCACAACCATCTGTCTTACAGTTCATTTACCTCTCAAATGTCTATGTGCCCTGTCCAGCAAATGTGATGGCTTCAAATACAGTTACTTTTGGCACATCTATTTTCCATTTCCTAGACTCACAATAAGACAACTTCATTTAGTTTGGGCTCTAATGGCTGTTATTTATCCTACTTGTCCTTCAAGATTTTACGCAAAACCTATTTTCCTCTTTTTGTGCATGGCTCCTAATAACCAAGAGGTTCCTCACATTTATGAAGCACAGTATCTCTTCCTAATTTCTCCTACTTCTTTTTATTTTTTTGGACTTGAGTTTCATTTATTGTGGACTTAAAAAAATTTTTTTTGGTCCTCCATCTTTTTATTTATTTAGTCATAAATTTGTTCTCTCTCTTATGCCCTTTCTTTCTTTCCTTTGTAAACTTCCCCCAAACGTATATCTCTAATGTGAACATTCTCCTTCCTTCTGCAGAAGCTCTATTTTTTTCCTTTTCTTTCTATACCAATTGATTATCACTACATATTTCATCTGCTTTCTTTCTCTTTGTTCTTTCACCACTACAATTTGAAATTATCCTCTTTCAATATTTTCTTCATCTTACCTGAAGCTAATTTTTTGCTGCCTTCTCCCTCTCATAGCCTCTGAATAATTTATCATAGACATTGAAAATCTAGAACTTAGATTATTTTAATTGTGTATACTTCCCTTTTATTAGGATGTGCTTTGAGAAATTTGCATAGACATGCAAATATAATATTTCATCATAAAGATTATACATACAGTAATAACAGCACAAGCTAATATTCATTGAATGCTTGCTAATATTTATTAAATGCTTATTAATATTTATTGAGAGCTCACTCTATACCAGTCCCTCTGCAAAGTGCTTTACCTAGCCAAACTCTTGGAAGGAGGTACTGTTAGCTCTTCAAATTATAGAGAACAAAGCTGAATTTTGCAGATGAAACCAAGCAAGTTAAGGTGTACGTAGTTTGCTGAAGGTCACACACGAGTAAGAGATTGAACTAGGATTCAAACCAGCTAGGATTCAAATCCTCACAGGAAGAAATCTCCTTCCAGTATAAGCTCTGTTTAGACACCATTACAGTATGGGACAAGACACGAAATTAAAGGCCAATGGAGATCACTCAGGTAGGCAGTGTGGCAACACAGTGTACACACCCCCTCAAAATGGTGCAGCTGCCCACCTGCTCCAGCTGAGAGCACCACGTGCTTGTGGAGTGGGACTCGGTCTGTGCCAGTTTCTGTTAAGTCAAGACAGCTAGAAATCCAAAGTATTTTGAGTGTCAAATTTCTCACTAGAAAAGTTGCATCTAACATTTAAAAACATATAAATATGATGCCAGCAAAGCAAAGACATCTGCATAATGCAATCCATGGGTTTCTATTGGAAGCTTCTCATGTCAGAGGATGTGCCTTCCTGGGTGAGGGCAGTCTGATCACCGAAGTTAGAAAGAGCACTTACGCCTGTTCATATGCCACTCTTTTTTTTTTTATATTAAGGCACAGTGTATTTCTGGTGAAAGTAATGAAACTGTTCAACTATATGTAAAGCAAAAGGTAACACTGTCCTTTTAATCTGCTCCCCTCTTCTATTCTTCCTTCCCACTTTAGATTGTTTCTTTCCAGACCTTTTGTTAACTCTCTTTTTCTATGCAATATATATATAAAAGAATGTATACAATATGAAGCAGAGTAATTAGACATACGACTATGAAATTACATCCTAATTTAAGTGATAGAACTTTACAAAAACATGTAAGCTATCTATGTAGCATGATCCCATTTCATGCTTCCCCCAACACACGCTAAATATATTACATACCATGTATTGATTGAATTTTGTGCATATTATTGCCCAGTTATTTAAAGCTAGTTTTATCTACCTATGTCTTTAATATCATAAACTGTCTAGTTTTATTAATATTACTCTTTATGCTTTATAAAAATGTTTCCTTTAGACTTCCGCATTATTTTGTTCTACAGGTACACACTGTAACATTAATTTTCACTGCTGCATACTATTCCCCTGTGTGACTATACCAAAAATTTTATTAATTTATTATTATTTCAGTGATTGATTTTTTTTTTATATGTACAATGTTGCTAGGACTATTTATGTACCTGTCTCCTGGTGTTCATGTGCAAAAGTTTTTCTCAGTAATGTATTGAGTAGTGAAAATACTGAATCTTAAAACTTGGTTACACTGAGAATAGTCCACAGGTCAACAGTATCATTATCACCTGGATACTTGTTATAAATGCAGAATTGTCGGTCCCATCCCAGATCTACTGAGTCAGAGTCTGCATTTTAACCAGATTCAAGATGCCAGGATAGGATTAGTTTCCTAAGACAATCTCTTCATTTTATATAATTATTTGTTTATGCAACCAAACAGTTCCAGGAGGAACATTGTCTACAAAAGGCTTATTACTAAGAAAATCCAGCCTATGATTACTTTGTATATTTTACCATAAAATATAAAAGAGATCACCTGTGTTTTTGCCTTTTCATTGTTTCTTTTAACTAGTACCACTGGATGCTATTATACAAAAGTAAAACGATTTTCCCAACTGGTCATCATATGTAGGCGATATCTTGATTCATGTTTCTAGCAAAACTTTCGCATCAACCCAAATGAAAAGCATACCAGTATAAAAGTGATTAATGTCCTTTTCCTTTTGATATATTTTTGTTTTTTCTCAGCATGTATCCTTTGGTCAGAGATAAAACTAATTTGCTTTAAAACAAAAACTTTAGGGTAGTTAGATTACTATCAATTCTAACTTACACTTGGGAGAATTGTGACATAGAACTGTTTAATATCTATCTCTCCAGGGTCACGAAAGTCACTACTGACTAGTCAGGAGCAAGACTTAAATTTTAGTACTTACAGTCAGCTATCTCACTGTGATGCTATGGTTTCCATTTGTTAGATAATATTTTTACCTACTATATCTTCACAATTATTGCAATATAAGCTGTGCGTGGTCTTGAGATGTTTCTTCCACATTTTAAACATTTAATAATTAGGCATAATACAATGAATCTGCAACGAGTACTAATATAACCTACTAAATCACAAACTACGACACTTTTGTGATGATATATTTGTATTTCAGATATTGAGACAACTAAAAAATGCTCCCTAATACTTAATGTAAACTCTATCTACTAATATAAAAGTTTATATTAGGTGGAAAAAGAAAAGGGAAGAAAAACTGTATTTTATTATTGAATAATGTGAAGTTATTTTGTCTAACAAAGTTATTAATGATAAAGAGTACGACACATATTTATATATGAACACATTAACCTGACTATTGAGCTACCATGATTTTTGAGATTTGATAAAAATACAATTGTATATTTGTCTTACTTTGTCTCATTAAAATTTATTTCAATGCAATTTATTTATTGCCATCCATGGAACAAAAATCAGGAAAGGAAATGACTCTTATGTTCACTCTTGGAAATTAATATCCCTATGGTACTTTAAAGAAAAACAAAAATAAACAAAATAAAATAAACTGGCAGTTCAGAACTTTAAAATATCCATTCTTAGATATTAATTAATTTTGTTAATTTTCAGCCTAAAGGAAACCCTTTTTCCTGCCTTTGTTTTTCTACCACCTTCTCCAGCCCTCACAGCTTCAGAGGAAGGGGAGAGGAAAAGAATGAGGGGAAAGAGAATTTCTTGCTTTAGAACGAGGTTTTATGATGACTGTCTGTGCTCTGTCCTATGAGATGTGTAAAATCAACACTTTTGTTTTTCCTTTGTGAAGTTCTTCCAACAATCAGTTTATGGATATTTGTGATTTCTCCTTTTAGCCACTGGTTCTCCCAGAGCTCCATTCCATATAGACTGCTCCCTGTTGGAGAATCTTTCTGAAGAATCTTCTAGGGCAGGAACAAAAACAGCTCCATGAAGCTCTGTCTCCCACATCTGGCCCACATGCAGCAGTTACACATCCATTGCTTTGACAAACTCTTGGAATACAGGCTCATCTCTGATTCCTGAGTCCGTCTCTCCTTTGCCTGCCCGCTTTGTTTGTTTGATTTCTTAGCATGACGGTCAGACCCCTGGCCATTGTGTCCCCGACTCTCAGAGAGAGATCTGCAGCTCTTCACAAGGTAGATCAGACTCTCTTCTCTCTGGATAAGCAGAAGAGGAGAGGAAAGGACGCTTCCCGGGAAGTGGGTAAACTTCCAATAGAGCAGCATCTCTCTTTCTTCCAAACAATGAAAAATAAAACTCTTCCACAAGCCCTCTGCTGGTATACTCTCTGTGGCCTTTATACCCTCCTTGTGTGTCAGGAGCTCAAGCACTAGGAAATGGGTTATTATAAGGGTATTTGGAAAGTCTGAATTTTGCTTTTGCATTTTATTTTGGCATCCGATATCTGTCATACTAAGGTTGGCATAGTGAGTTGGTAGAGACACCAACTCTTCAATTTTACATCCTTATTATGTAATAAAATCTTTATTGTGTGAACTTTGTCAACTTTGTAAAAGTTCACTTGAATCTTTGGAAGGAGGAATGGGAGAAGAGATTAAGGGATGGAGACGTTAGCATTGACCAAACACTTGCTGTGTCTCAGGTGTTAGAGGTTCCTATTTGGAAATTCCTGTCTACATTAGCAGTTCCAACAGTTCAAACAGGGAGAATTTATCATCTCTATCATCTTGATAAGTAAACTGAGGCTCCGATTTTGTTTTGTGCCAAGGATGATACTGCTGATGAGCAGGAGAGCAAGGATTGGACACTTCCATCTGAATGACTCCTAAGCCTGAGAGAATTGCTATTTCAAGTATACCACTTTTTTCTTTAGAATAAAATAATGTATGTTGCCTCCCCGCCCACCCTGAGGATGCATTCTGGAACCAACCAACGAGGCTCAAATCCAAGCTTTTACACACGACCTTGTGCAAGTTACTTAACTTCTCTGTGCCTCAGTTCCTCATTTGTAAAAATAAGAATAATGATACCTGCATTATTGGATTTTACAAATAATTTTAAAAAATCATTTTTACCAGCCTCATTGGGGAGTGGGTTAGTGGAGCACCTCTCGCTGTCATGCCAGAAGTCATTGGGTTTTTATGAGGTTTAAAGAGGTTACTATTTGCATTTTAATAAATTAGTGGAAGAAAAAGAGAAAAAGATCACTAGACCTTGAATCAGGATCCACGATGTTTGAAGTCTTTTAGCCGCTAACTGTTTGACCTTGGGAGCATCATCTAAATGACCTCACAGCAGCAAAACAGCCCATCTTTCCATTTTATTGGGATGATGTCAACTCCTGAACATGGTTGTCCTGACCTCCTGAACAACTCCTGAACATGATAGCATACGGGTGAGCATAGTGCATTAATGAAAAGGCAAGCTAAAGTTACAGGACTAGGCCCCACCGCTGACTATCTTCCCAGGTAGATACTTCTCAGTGTCTATCTGGTCTCAGTGAAACAATGAAAAGTCACAAGGACATACAGTCCAGGAAAGGCCTCATGCACACTGAGTTCTATAAATGATATGGCTATAAAAGGGAGCTAAAGTCGTCCTTGGTGAACATTAATTTAGCTGCAGCCATACCCAGTGCTGTTTAAAGTGTAGAGAGAAACGGCACCTTATTAACATCTAAGAGTGTGTTACAACTCCCATGCACCAGTCAGAGGAGACATGGTAGGCTTAAAGAACAAGTTTTATGAGCCACAAATTGCTCTTGAAATTAAATATATGGAAAAACATAAGCATTTCTCCAACACATTCACCTTAGAAAATGGTGATACTGTTGCAAGGATAGTGCTTGATAATGTTTAAAAATTAATTTTAGAATAATTTCTAGTTTTATTGATCAAGAGCTGAGGCTGCTTCTTAAAAAGGAATGGTGCTAAAGTATCAGTTCGAAGGTTCAGAGAAATCTTATGGGTTTAGCCAAGTCAACAAGAGCTATCTCTGCAGGCAAGAAAGGAGAAGGCCATGCTTTGTTAACAAGACCTTAATTTGTCACTCATCAGCTTTATAACTCCCAAAGTCCTCCAGTTAACATTTACCTTCTTCTCTTTGAGCAATTTTTGCTTCATAGTACAATGATTTACATATCTGTCATCAGATTGTGAGTTGCTTCTAGGCAGAAACTATGTTTCCTCCCTGAATTTCTCAGCACCAGCTAGCCCACTGTCTTCACATAGAATAAATACAGAGGTTTATTGAATGAATAAACACATCTTTGTACCTATATATGTATACCAGAGGCGCCAAAAAATGTTTACAAGTGGACACTTTGGTCAGCGTTGCTCAAGCAGTAGTTCACCGTAATCAGAAGTGTCTGGACTCTGATGGTAACCACTTTGAGCACCTCTTGTAATTGCAGAAGTCAAACGTGACTTGTATTCATCTTTTGTTACCGGTATATATTGAGTATTACAATTTTAATACAGTTTTCTTTTCTTAAAACACATATACATGTTCTTGGTACCCTCTGTATATTCATTCTAAGATAATTTCCACTGACTCCAATATATGTTTCAGTTGTGTTCACTACAACAAATAAAGCTTTATGGCCACTGACAATCACTGCCTAAATGTATATTATGATCACTAAATAATATAAGTTCCAAGAAACTTGATTGCCTCCGTAAAGGAAAATGATGCTGAACCAAAAATAAAGTTTCCAACTGGATTTTTTTTAAAACAAACTTGTCCATATCAAACACTATTTGCCTTTGACAGATTTTCTACCCAGGATGGTGGAAGTTACATGCAAGAGATTAAAATACAAACTGAAAGGAAAGTAACAAGGAGCAAGTCGTTTTAAAAGAACTCTGTTTACAACTCTGTTGTTACTTAATCTTGTCGATAAATGATTTGTTCTTAAAACTCTGAAGAATAAACAGTGTTTTAAGCAATTCTTGAAATTCTTAGTGTTTTCAAGGAAGGGATTTGTGATCAGTGCATTGGATGTGACTTAATCTAAGGAATGATTACTCTTTACAATAGAAAAGCCAAGAAGAGCTTGATACCATTTGAATGCTTCCTAAACCCTATTTCAACAGTTCTCAGATTGAGCTCCCTTTTTTCATGTGCTCATCGTCCTTTTATGTTTCTTGTTTCCATCACTACATTGCCTTCCTTCTAATCACCAAAACTAGACAGTGCTGGATTCCACTGATACCATCTTTCTCATCACTGGCCACATTTAATGGATCAATTATACTCTGAAAACTCTTTTAGGTCTTGCCTTTCTCACTGCCACTAGCTCAGGCCTTTGTCATCTTTGTCCTACTGTAATAATCTTCTAACCGGCCTTCCGCTCTCAACTGTGCTTTCTATAATACCACTGGATTTATCTTCCTAAAACACTCATATGCATACACTGCTTCCCATGTTAAAAAATAAATAAATACATGAACTATTTTTAAAAGCACAGATATAACCCAATTGCATCTGGCACCCACGGGCTGCATCTGATCAGCAAACATGTTTTGTTTGGTCCATGGTATTTAAAAAATGTATTGGTCAACATTTAATAAGTTGGAGAATTAACTTCTGGTATTCACTGCTTTTCCCGTAAAAGACCAACTAGTAATGGAGGGTTGACATTTTTCCTGCTGGGCTGATTTGCTATCGAACCAAAAAAAGCAAGTTCTCTCCATTACACCACAGTCCCCACCACTGCCTATTGTCTCCATGTCTCCTTAGCAATGAAAGTATCCCTCAGGTGTCCGTTGTTATAACTATTTTACTGGGTTTCTCTTACACCCAACCCACTTCCTCCACTGTATTCTAATGCCCGTAGCGTTAATGTTCCTTAACACAGTATTTGAGGCCCTTATAAGCTGGCTTCATCCTCTTCTTTTCATTTTATTTTCCTCTATTGCCCATCTTGTGTCTCAGCCGTATCAAACTGCTCTCTGCTCCCAGAACATGCACAGGCCAGGGAGTTAAAGGCAGATTGTCTGGGGTCAAATTTAGTTTTGACCTGTATTAGCTCTATTATTTTTGACCCATCACCTAATCTCTCTCTGCCTTAGGTATTTCATTTGCACAGTGGAGATAATCGTGCCTACCTCATACGATTATAATGAGGACTTAAAAGAGTTAATATGTAAGAAGCTTTAAACACTTTATAACTCTTAGCAAATCTTAGCAATTGTAAATTTTCCACCAAGCATTTTACTCATTGTTCATTTTATCTTCTGAATATCTAGCCGAGTGCTGTACAAATGTACAATGTCCAGAAAAAGGTTGTGACTTACATAACAGTGAATCGTGAGGTTTTTCTCTGATGAACCAAATAAATATGAGCTGAATTAATGTTGAAGAGCACGATGTGCGATCCACTTACTGGAAAAGTAAACAAACAACTGAACCAATGGTACAATGAAATAATTTTTCGAAGGACGATTAATGTGGCAGGACAAGGACCAGACTGCCAACGTGGTGACTGAGCTTGTGCTTCCTTTTCTCTTTGGTATACATCCAGGAGGAGCAGCTACATTCAAATGACAGTGGGGTCATGCAGACAGGGCTCCTAGAAGGACCCTAGCTGTCAGTGCACACTGTGAGTATGCAGCCATTGTCATCAACACCCAGGTGAGGGTAAAGATGGTGACAGCAGCCATTTTGTTGAGAACTGTTGTTTATAAAATTCAGCCCCGCCCTGGTGTGGGAGACTCAGTAAGTCATCTTTCTTGGATTATCTCACTAATCCTCTTTTCCTCCTTATCACTCTATCATCAGAGTCAGCAATGTGGTGCAGTATGCATGCAATAAATATTTGCTGAATGAATAATTAAGTACAAGTAATATGTCTAAGGTCGTATAGCCATATGAAACCACGATGTGAATGTAGTTCTGAGTTCTCTTCCCAGCATCCTTTCAATATACTTCATGATTGGATGTCTCCTCGTTACTAATGGATACAGGTTTGCTCCAGTTCTACTGAGCCACTTATATTTCATTAACTGTCTCTTACAATTCTGACTTTATATGCTCTTCCTTCATTCCTAGAAATTTCTTTTTTTTTTTTTTCCTCTGACTTTTATTCATCTTTTGAAATACAGCTGAAGTGTCTCATCCTTCCCTGGCCCTTCTTTTGGGTCAAGTGCCCATGTTTTTGTCCCATAGTTGGCCCCGTCTGCATACCTTTCCATTACCACTCATTACACTATACCCTTATCTCCATTCACAGAACATGAAGCCTTAGTGGCAGAGAACTTACCCCACTGTGTTTTGTGGCCCTGTACCTAGAAAGAGTTATCAGCAAAGTATAAATACTCAGTAGATCTTTATTGCACAAATATGTCGAACAAAAGACACCATAGTCCCAAGAAGGATAAGTTGGAACTATAGAGATATATTACAAGACTGACACATTGCCAGATTCAGGTAACTACTTATTGCCCGGGACTCACTATTGCCTTTTTATACCCTTCTTCTCTTTACACTTCCTACTGGACCCAATAGACAAAAATGATTACTTCCCAGTAGAGCTTCTCTACCTATGCTCTAGGCTATTTTTTCTACTTTCTATTACAAACTTAGTTGGCCACTACCCCCAGTTTTCCTTTTTCCAGCTCCGTGTACTGTTTCAAGGCCAGGAAAACTTTAAGTAGAGGTTTGTTAGTCCGTCTCAAAACTCAGAGCCAATATGTGACAACAAGAGGAGGTATTTCAACAGTAGTTGATCATGAAATAGATGTAATCATGAGACCACATCAATATTGTTAAGTGCTCTTGTGAGCATAGGTTAAAAAATGCTTCTATGTGGGAGGTTTCGATTAGAAGCCTAGAAGGTACAACTTGAGAGAAAATGAGTACTGAAACATTTAAAAGTAATCGGAATACCAGGATTTGAGTGTAAAACCTAGTTCTTTGGAGAAGGGAGACGGATATGCTTTTTATTTCCAGTCTCAGATTATCTCCTAAGAAAGTAAACCCAAGACTAGGTGAGAATTGTGTGGTTTCATTCTGTCAAAACATATTGCTGCTTATAGGCTTAGGGATGCTGCCAATAAAATATTTCTTCAACCCCCGAGGTTCTACAAGAATAGACTCTTGGATAAGATTATTGTTAACAGCCCAAGTGTTGATATAGCCACGAGTTAATAGCTACTGGCGAACAGCAGCCTTTTTTGTTCTGTATGAACAGTTCTTCCTTTACTACTCTGCCAAACTAAGCACATTTGGTGTGTTTTCAAAGTGGCACACAGGAGGTCAATGCATTAATCATTCTCAAATAGTGGGAAACAGAGACTCCTGTCTTGGAAGCCACTGGAAACGGGGTCCTTTCTGTTTTCAGTTTTAAGCTAGTAGGTGATATTTTTCCCCCTACAAATTCTTTCCTTCCTTTCCTTGCTTCCTCTAGGGCTTGTATATTTCTCCTCTCTTGGTGTTAGAATTCAAATGACTGCATCGCCTTTCAGTAGACAATTGAGCGAGATGGGGTGAAACAGGGTATTTTTTTAAAATCATAATTTGCTCTATTTACATACAGTATATAAAATGTGTGGTTAAAATATGTCTTTCCAAACTTTCCACTATTAAGAAAGCCTTCCTCTCTGGGTGCACTGGTATACTCAATGTTTGGAAACCACATGCCTGCCATAGGGAGTTGGGACATAGATGAAGATAACTTCAAAATCCCCCCTGGTCTTTGAGTTTATCTTGCTGGCTTGTGAGTTAGTGATAGATTGACATGGGTGGGAGGTCCGACTCTAACTCTTGCTATGGGACTGTGGGCAACTTACACAACTTCTCAAAGTCTTGTGTTCCTCTTCTTTCAAATGTGTATAATTATAAACCTACTCCTCCCAAAGGAGTCATGAGGCTAAATTTGAAAATATATGTTAAAAAAAATCTTTGCATGGGAAGGAAATTTCCTTATAATTTTCTCTCTCTTCTCCACCTCCTTTTTCCTCCCTCATTTTTTTTCTTGGGGGGTGGGGTGGATTCTCATTTCCCACATGTGAAACACATCCCTTTGCTCTAGTTGTTTATATGAATTCCACTAGAAAACGATTCATATTTTAATTTATTTGGATCGCTAAACAAATGAAAGGCAAGGATTTTTTATTCTAGCCCAAATTCTAGTTTCATTGAAAATGAACCAATTTGGGGCATGGGTTTCCTGAGGCCTCTAACTGGAAAGGACTCGAGATTTTGGATGACATTGATGCAGCTGGCTCTTTTGTTTAATAGAGGAGATCATATGGCTGAACGTCTAGTGTAATATCAGATGGAACACAAGAGCCTTTCCTCTCTACTCTCCGGATCTCTGTAAAATGTCCTGTTTGTTTTGAAGGTCAACGAGAGTTCTGAGCAGTAAGTGAATACAGAGCATATTAAGCCTGACCACTTTATGTTAGAAGTTTCCAAAGCTGATCAGCCCACAGAACGCTGACATTTTATTTGTTTTCATTTGAATATAAAATTCAGACATTTAACTGATTTTGAGCCTCTACTTTGTGGGGTTGTATCTTCCTTGATAAGCATCTTCCTCTCCAGTCTTACCTTTGCCTTGAGCGCCTAGTTTTCTTCCTGTCTTCAGCCTTCCTCATCCTTTCACCTAAACCCATATAGCATTTGTCTAATGCTTAGCACACTCATTGTTTAAAATAAACGAAGAAACAAACAAATGAAACCACTTCGGAGAATGGTTTCCTTCCATTGAATTCTATCCTGTTTCTAGTGCTCCCTCCTTCAACTATGTTTGCTTTTCCCAGTTTTCTTGACTCCTCTCACCTTGTATAGTCAATGCACGGTTACATTTCTCAAACTGTAATTCTGGCTTTTCTTAATAGGCTTTTTTCTTTTTGAAAAAGGACCTGATATTTCTTCCTGGTTAAGTTATATCTAGTGACTGAACTAAATGACCCAGGTCTAGCCTGACCCAGGTAATAAGGATGTCACCCTCCCCCATTTCTCCAGGGGCCTGGTAAGTACCAAGTGTGGCTTTAACTTCTAAGCAGGAACCAGATACCACTGTGACCACTTGTCCCCATAGAGACCTGGCTGGCCCATGTATGGTCCCAATGTTCTCTCTCATTTGTCCACTGACTTTAGATTGCTTCAAACATTTCCTATATTTGCAGTTAGTTATTTTTCATACATAATTATTTTATTTCCTTTTCTCACTATTACTTTGTAATGCTCATGTCTTTCTAACTTTTTATCACTTTCTTCTTTCATTTTTTTTTTTTTTTTTGGTATGGGTATTTATGGCTTGTGCTTGTCACAAAGTCAAGATAAAGAAAAGAAACACTTAACATATATAAAAAAATAATCACGAAAAGAATGACAATCATTGGGAAGTACAGCTTAGTCTAGAAATAAAAATGCACTCTTTTAGGACACCAAATACTCTTGGGGCAGTCTTCTAGTCATTTGTCCACCTCTCTGCATCACCCCTAACACAGTACCAGACATACAGTGAGAGTTTCATATCTGATCAGTGGATAACTGGAGGCACTCCTTTCTTTTCTGAAAATTGGAGCTGGACACCATCACAACAAGACGTTTGTCATATGTGATGATATCATGTCGGGGCAACATTGGCTCGACCTGGGCCCGCTGAAGGGATGATTCTACACTTGTAAAGTGAATTTCATATAATTGTACATATAGCAGTAGTCAGGGACATCCATGCATTAAGAGCAACACTTTAATGGATAGGCACAAATATTGTATCCACATAGGTCGCAGAATTGGGGATCTGGCTGCATATGGAGAAATGTGAGCATGTTCAACACTGGAAGCCTCACCTCCAGTGCTCTTTTGAATTCACTGATGCTGAATTAGGTGCCCTGGATCTTTGGTTCTCACGACTCACTCGCTGTAAGACCTTGACAAAAACCCTTAACCACTCCAGGGCTTAGTTTTGTCATCTGAGCAGTACAACAGTAAGCATTAAAAACTACCTAAACTAGATGATTTCTTTGAAAAGTGCTTTGTCTCCTAATGTTTGATTTATTCAACTGTGGGTTAGTATACATGAAACACAACAGCAATAGGCAAATAATAAACAAATAGTAAAATATAGCATTAGCTTCCATCACCATTATTAGCAGCAGTATTAGCATTACTGAATAGGCTTTGTGAATATGCTACCCACATAAGCAGAGGTCTGCTGGCTAAATAGTTGCTGCTCCATAAATAGGAAGAGAGAATTAATGAAATAAGCACATGACTTGACTTTCCTGGTTCACAGTAATTATACAATGTTTTGTTTTTGTTTTTGTTTTTTTTTAATCAAGAAGCCGTGTTATTCATTAAAAAAAAATAAAAACAAACAAACATTATTACTGATGAGGAATCAACATAGCCCCTATCATTTGCCCACTACATTCTTCTTAAGAATAGAAGATAGCTCCTAAACACTCACTGTACTCTAGAAAATGCACGGAGACTTTTTCATGAGAAAGTATACATTTTCTGGGAACTTCACAAGTCTTCTAATAAGTGCTTCAGAAATAACTGCCAGATTTAAGGACATTCTTGAAGTGGGTACAGTAAGGGATGAAGCTGGAATGAAAATCTGCTGCTTGTGTGTGGTCCGTCCCCTCCCTGGGGCCCCACCCTTCTCTTCCAGAAGACTTGCCAAATGCATTTCACCCAGGGGAAACAATCTCCAGGGTGGCATTTCTTTCCCCAAAATGTGAGAAAATGTATGATTAAGAGAGAAGAGTTTCAGAACTGTTCGAATGGGTGAGACGGAAAGAGGTGATTTTTAACTTCCTCCATTCTGGTATTTAACCAAAGTGTAGTGGTAGTGCTAAGAAGAGGTAACTGCATTTATTTGGCCATTCACCAAACATTTACTGAAGATCTCTTATGGACCAGGCAATACAGTGCAATAGTGAGGAGAAAAAAGGATGCTATGCAGTCCCTTCCTTTGAAGGCAGTGGGGAAAAGCAGAACTATATAACTGAAGCATGGTGGGTAAATCTTTAAAATGTATGGTATGAAGGGAATACAGAACAGGAAGTGCTAGCAGTTCCTGGGTGAGGCAAGGATGATGGGCAAAAGAGTCAAAGTACTTTTAGACAAAGAAACAACAAATGCAAAGATGGAGAGAGAGTGTAGTATAGTTCTTAAGGGACTTAAAGTACAAACCAAAGAAGGCTGCACACAGGTGTTGTTCACAGGACAGGGTTGGACAGATAGTCAAGAATCAATTGTGAAGGAGTTCACTCACCATGCTAAAGTGTTCGGAAGTTTTTAAAATTGTGCAATGGGAAACAATGACTTTTAAATAATAAAAAGAGTTCATCTGTTTTGCATTTTAGAAACATGAGCCTCTCCACACTTTTAAATCTGGGTTATGTGTGTTTGTGTTGGGGGAGAGGGTTGGGTGAAATTAAGATAGGTTGGTCGAACAGGAGGGTATTATAGTCATTCTACTGGGAAATGATACAACCCTGAACTAAATAAGAAACAGAGAGATGCAAACAATAAGATGATATGGAGTATGAAATAAGAGTCAAGCATGATCACCTAACAAATGAAACACCTAGAAATACAAAACCTACCAAGACTAAATCATGAAGGGATAGAAGATCAGAATAGAACTGTAACTAATAAGGAGAATGAATCTCTAAGAAATATTTTTAGACAAAGAAAAGTCCTGGACCTGACGGTTTCACTGATGAATTCTACACAAATTTAAAGAAAAGAATAGCAATTCCTCTCAAACTTTTCCAAAAAATATGAAGAGGATAGAATACGTCTTAACTAATTCTATGAGGCCAGGATTACTCTGATACCAAGCCAGAAAAATACATTACAGGAAAACTATAGACCAATATCCCTTATGAACATTGATGCAAAAATTCTTAACAAAATAGTAGCAAATAAAATTCAGCAACATATTAATGGATTATACACCATAACCAAGTAAGATTTATTCCTGACTGCCAAGATGGCTCAACATATGAAAATTAATCAATGTCAGATAACTCATTAACAGAATGAAGGGAAAAAAACACATAAACATCTCAATTAGTGCAGAAAAAGTATTTGACAAATACTTTTTAATGATTAAAAGCACTCAACAAATTACAAATAGAAGCAAGCTACCTCAACATAATAAAAATGATATATGAAAAACTCACATTAAACATCATACTCAGTGATAAAAGTGAAAGTTTTCCTGTAAGATCAGAAACAAGACAAAAATGTCCACTTTTACTACATCAATTGAATGTAGTATTTGGAGGTTTAGGTAGAGCAATTTGACAAGTAAAAGAAATAAAAAGCATTCAAACTGGAAAGAAAGAAAGAAGAATTATCTTCATTTGTAGATGATTATAGGTAGAAAATCCTAAAGATCACACACACACACACACACACACAAACCAGAATAAGTGATTTCAACAACAGCAGAAAACAGTCAACACATAAAAATCAGTTGCATTTCTATACACTAACACTGAACAATCTGAAAATTCTGAAAACAATTTAATTAACAATAGCACCAAAAAGAATAAGATACTTAAGAATTAACCAAGGAGATAAAAGATTTGTATAATGAAAAATCACAAAACATTGCTGAAAGAAATTAATTTTTTATAGAAATTAAACCCATCCTAAAATTCATATGGAATCTCAAGGGACCTCAAATAGCCAAAATAATCGTGGAAAAGAAAAACACATCTGGAGGCCTCACACTTAATGATTTCAAAACTTACCTCAAAGCTACAATAATAAAAACAATGTGGGACTAGCATAAATATAGATATATAGGCCAATGGAATAGAATGGAAAGCCTGAAAATAAACCTTTGCACATATGATCGAATGATTTTTGACCAGGGTGTTAAGGTCATTGACTAAAAAAGGACAGTCTTTTCAACAAATGTTGGATTTGTTGAAACTGGATTTCTGTAATCAAAAGAATGAAACTGAGCCCTTAGCTAACACCTTATACAAAAATTGATTCAAGAATGAATCAAAGAGTAAATGTAAGACCTAAAACTATAAAACTCTTAGAAGAAAACATAAGGCAAAAGCTTCATGACATTGGATTTGGCAATGATTTCTTAGATAAGACACTGAAGGCACAGGCAACAAAAGAAAAAAAATAGACATATTGGACTTGAAAATTTTTTAAAATTTGCATCAAAAGATAATATCAACAAAGTAAAAAGGCAACTCACAGAATGGGAGAAAATATTTGCAAATCATGTATCTGATAAGGGATTAATATCCAAGACATATAGGGAGCTTCTAAAATTCAACAATAAGAAAACAAACAATCTCATTCAAAAAGGGCCACAGGATTGAATAGACATTTCTCCAAAGAAGATATACAAATGGCCAATGAACACATGAAATGATGCTCAACGCCACTGTCCATTAGGCCACGCAAATCAAAACTGCAATGAGATACAACTTGATAGCTATTAGGATGGCTACTATTAAAAATAAATAAATAAAATAATAAGTATTGGCAAGGACCTAGAGAAACTGGAATCATTGTTTACTGTTGGTGGGAAAGTAACATGGTACAGTTGTTATAGAAAACATTGTGGCAGTTCCTTAAAAACTTAAAAATAAATTACTATATGATCCAGCAATTCCACTTCTGGGAATAGGGTCTCAAGGGGAATTTGTACACCCATGTTCAGAACAGCATTATTCACAATAGCTAAAACATGGAAGCAATGCAAATGCCCATCAAAATGCTAGCAAAATAAATGCATAAGCAAAACGTGGTATATACGCACAATGGAACATTATTCAGCCTTAAAAAGGAAAGAAATTCTGACATATGCTACAATATGGATGAATCTTGAGGACATTATGATAAGTGAAATAAGCCTGTCATAAGGCATATACTGTACGATTCTACTTATATGAGATACAGTAGTCAAAATCATAGAGACAGGAAGCAGAATTGTGGTTGCCAGATGTTGGGGGTGGAAAGAATGGCAAGTTATTGTTTAATGGGTATGGAGTTTCAGTTTTATATAATACAAGATGAAAAGAGCTATGAAGATGAATATATGGTGATATTTGCACAGAATTATGAATGCGTTTAAACCATTGAACTGTACACTTAAAAATGGTTATGAGGGTAAATTTTATGTTATGTGTATTTTACCACAAAAAAAATTAGAAAAAAAAGTGATCACGTGGATTCTTACCTGTACTCTCGGGTAGCCAGTAACACTCATCACCTGGTACATAGAGGATGAATTGACCTGGGAGATAATAGCTTCATTTTGTCCTGGTTCAGTTTGATGAAACACTGGAATTTCATGCAGTCAGCCGACTGGAGCTCATAAGAAGGGTTTCTGCTGGATATTGGGTTCTCAGGATGGACTCTATGGATCAGTCTATGTGCTCAAAATATAGCTGTAGAAAGAAGGAAAGAGAGATAAATGAAATCATAATATAGGCGATGCATATAGAAGGTAAGAAAATGTACCCCAGTGCTACACTGTTTGAATTCAATTTCCATCCCCATAATTTACCAACTGTTTAATCTTGAGCAAATTAGTTAACCTTTCTGAGCCTCTGTGTTCTTATCTGTAAAATGGGGATAATAGCACTATTTATCTTGGCACATTGTTGTGAAAATGAAATAAATTAATACTTTAAAAGTGCTTGGAGCAGTGCGTGACACAAAATTAAATGTTAGTGTTACTAGAGATTATAATAATGAATGAAAGACACCCGGAAATGTTTCTGGTGGGAGAAAACAAGAACACTGAGAAGAAAATCCTTGGGGCCCCCAGCATTTAAAAACAGAAGAGTGAGCTTGTTTATACAAGAAAGAATAAAACAGTGAGACAGAGCAGAAGAGTGAGGAAACTGAGAGTTCACTGTG
Source organism: Rhinolophus ferrumequinum (assembly GCF_004115265.2). NCBI lineage: Eukaryota > Metazoa > Chordata > Mammalia > Chiroptera > Rhinolophidae > Rhinolophus > Rhinolophus ferrumequinum. The sequence continues at coordinate 15,434,343 of NC_046289.1, forward strand.
TTATGGAAGTCAATGGGAGCAAACATTTTTGGTAGTGTTTAATATGGACAAATGCTGACTAACAATTCAAGTACGAATGAAACACAGGAGAGTCTTTGGATTTGTCAGCAATGATATTTTCAGTGGGAGGCTAATATTATCATACCAGCAGGATCAGAGGGCTGAGAATAAATAAAGGACAAGCATTGAAAATACTTTTTATACGGTGCTCTTGCAAGAAGCTTGACAATGTGAGGAAGGCGGGTGGTGAAGATGTTTCTGGAGGGACATGAAATGTTGATAGAATATTTTTGTTGTTTTTAATATAGGAGAGTAATAACTATGCTGATAAAACAAGAGGAAAGTAAGCCTGAAAATACATGAAAGTGAAGAAATAGATCAGTCAAGTTTCCTGATAAGAAAGAAAAGAGAATTTTCTTTGCTCTCAGTGACACCAGAGAAATGCCTGGAACATCTGCTTTCCCTCCATAATCCAACCCAATCCATCCCAGGTCCTCACAGCCTGTACTTTGAAATGTATGTTCTCTTATGATCTGACATCAAACGGAGGCCAACCTATGCATTTTGCTGCTCTCCGACTCCTATAGTTTGTACTGCCCAATACAATAGCCACATGTGGCTATTTAAGTTCAATTTTAACTGGAAATTTAACTTCATTAATATTATGTGAAAAATTCAGTTTCTCAGTTGCACAACATACATTTCACGTACAAGGAGCTCCTGATCCTGCTCTTGGCATCACCGCATTGACTTGGAAACCTAGGAGCCTGGTCCTCAATAGCCTGCTCCCCTCTGTGCTTATGGTTTTCTTTTCAGTTTTTGCTGTGGGATTGCTTTGTTTTTTTCATCTGTATCAACCCCTTAGGTTGCCATTCTTCCTGTTGAAATCCGCTTTGGGTTTGCCACAAGCCCCTCCCTTGAAGAACTTGGTAAATGCTCTCTTGCCCATTGCTTTTGGAAGCACTATGCAAACTGTCCTCTTTGTTGAGCTCTGCATTCTACCCCCAGAATGCATCCCCTTCACATTCAGAATTTACCCCTGTGCTCCTTCCATTGTAAGTCAAAGGCAAAGAAGTTCAGCAGGTGGACTTGGGATTCAGGTGGACAGCTGCCACCACATTTTTTGGAAGATGGACAGGACTCTTAACAGAGCTTCATTACCTCATCGGTGAAATGGGGATCGAAATAGTGGGTTTTATGAAGACTGTCTGACACAAATTTGTCAAATTAGTACGGCACATGCCAAATTGCATACTGTTCTTCCTTTCTTTATTTTTCTCTCACCCTTCCTCTTTCCTCCTCCCCCCTCCATGTTCTCAGGACTGTGTCAGAGGCTATATTTGATGACAAGTACAGAGCCCCTTGAGTAAGCAGTAGCTTCAGTGAACAGTAGTTTGCTACTTGCTTTACACCATGAAAGTTGGAGGGAGGCATAGGCTAGCCATGGTCCACTGGCTGGAGGACACAGGGCCATGATGTCTGATTTCTTGGCCTTTCCTTCATGCTTGTATGATTGCTGCTGCAAGGCCAGACATCAGGACTGTGATCTACACTGAAAAAGGAGAAAGAGTGGTCCTTATCTAAGGAGGAAAAAGGTTTTCCCAGAAGTCCCCAAGGAATCCGGAAGGTTGGCTTTAAGGTACACTCCCCCTTCATTGTAGAGAAAGGGAAGGGAAATATTGGTGAGTGGGTGGGGCAAGATAACCTATAGACTCTTCCATATGGATAAAATATGAACTCCTTTGTGTCCACTTTTCTTCCTTGTCTCCCCCTCCCCTGCAACCCTCCATGGCTCCTCTGTGACTTCATTTACTAGAAATTCTTATCACGCATCCAGATGTGTCTCCATAGTAGAAATTCGAGTAGCCCTTCTCCCAGTTACTTTGGGAATCTCACTCCACTCCCATCCAATTCAACCTGGTATTTTTTATATTCACCATGTAGGTTCAACAATATATAACAGATAACTTGATTTAAGGTATGTTTCTATCTGATTATAATCTTTAATAAAACCTCTGGGATCAACAACTGTTCATGTCTTCAAAAAATATAAACCACAGCCATATAATTCTCCAGAACTCTGACTGCATACTGGAATGTGTAGACTTTACATATTCAAGACAGATTATACTTTTTAACACAGCATAATACACTAACATAAAAGGTCTTTTCATAGACACAAGATCAAGAGATTCCATTTGGTAATAATTTATCTTTTTCTATTTTTCATATTTGTGAAGTCCATTTTCAGACTAAGTAAGACCTGTGTATAACTGTTTTTAAAATTTATTTGAACACACACATGTATATTCATTGATATATGTGTATACCATATCCTATTTTTCATATTTTATAGTTTTATTTATTCTCATAATTCCATTTTCTGCTATTTTAAAAAATGAAAATATTAAGAAAAATGTATAACTCAGAGACAGCTTGATATATGAAACACTCTCTAACTTGGGGGTCCTGTGAGTAATGTCAAAACTTATAGTACCATAAATAGTTGAACACAAATATTGCACATAAAGTCAAGACTCTTGAGTAAGGCGGTCTGTGAGGAATGTTCAAAGACCCTCCATACTTTTAACTTGAGCAATACCAATGCTAGAGCTGTGAACATCTGTTTAGAACAGTTTTCCATTAAGGACTGTTCCTTTTACAAGGAAAACCCTGAAGAAAATGTCATGTGCTTACCATTACATCATGCTACAGACTTTCTACACGTCTGTTAGGCCCAAGGTTATATGAGTTTAAAACCCCCCAATAAACTGTCAGAAAAAGCGGCCCCAGTTCATGCACAGTGGACATTCCCAGAGGTTGTGTGTTGAAAGGACATTACAGCCAGATCCATGCAATAAAAATTGTATTTTAAAATATAGTTTTAAAATAAAAACAGTATTGTGTAGGCTCCCACGAAGCAATCTTTGTTGAGGGCAAAGGGAGGAAAAACCCAATCGGATCCAAATAAAGCCAAAACAAGACCCAAACAAATATGATTCACAAAGCAAATGGGAAGGGAGATGTTTCTCAGAACCACAAATGACCTATGTTAGGGATTGTGTTTATTCCTTAAAAGGTTCCAACTTTTTTTTTTTTCTGGAGGAAAGTGTTACACACCTAACAAAAGCATGTATTAGATATGAAGGCAGTACGCCTTTCAGTGGCATATGGGTCTTTTGAGAGAAAACCACCTAATCAGCACTGTAAGCAAATTAGAGACTGGAAAGTCTAGTAGCAAGGACACAGGATTTGGACTTCCGGTTCTGGCACTCTTAATGATGTAAACATTGGAGTCATTTCACTTGCCTAAAAACTAAATTTCATTAATTAAAAAAAAAAACACAAAACATAAAACCCCGTCACTATTGTAATGCCTGAATCACAGGATTATTCCATTGTAAAGGCAAATAGTGACATGTGCTTACAGAAGGGATTTGTGAAATGTAAAATATTGAAAGCATTGTTTTGTAGTTTTTTATAAACGAACGGTAACAGGAAAATAAATGAAAAATTTTGAACACCAAAAATACCTGGATTTTGTATTCAGTCTTTAAGTAAACTACGAAATATTTGAAATAGATAAAAATATTAAATAACATATTAAGATGTTTACCACAGAATTTCAAATACAGTTTCCTAGAGCCTAAAAAGTCATTTAATTTTTCAGTATCCTCTTATATGTATAGCCTATTACACTGAAAATAATTCTATGTTTTGTTTCATCTAATGTCTAAAACTGGGGCTACATGTGTTACAATTGGAAAAATCCTACTTTACAACATTTTTCTATACTGGCGTTTCAACCACTACTGATGGATAAACTGGAGATAAAGGGGACTCATGAAAGGGTAGGGTAGAAACTCAACCCACTGGTTTCTCTGATCAGGAGGCTTTCATCAGGAACAATCGTTTTTCACACAACAGAAAAAGCACTTAGAAGAAACTACATTATCCAAAGTAAATAAAAGAAAGTTATCACTTTCCCCGTCAAGGCTTTATTACATATAACTGAATTCCCTTCTAAAAAATATGTTTGCTCTCATGAGGTCACATTATTATTGTTCCCAAAGAGATGACCTCTCCTAATAATCCACCAAATGTATTTTAACACAATGACTAGGCCTGCAAGGTGTATTGAACTTGATCCTTTTCTAAAGTGTAGAAATGTGCTATTCCATACTATAGTCACCAGCCATAGGTGGCTCCTTAAATTTAAACTAATTAAAATTAAAATAAAAATCTCACTTCCTTAGTCATACTATCAATATTTCAAGAGCTCAATAGCCATCCTTATGTGGATAGTTACTATCACAGAACATTTTCTTTATCACAGAAAGTTTTGTTGGCAGTGCTGGCCTAGCGTCTCTTCACGGGGCTCATGATCATTTCATCTTAAAAATCAGAGAAATAAGTATAAAAAAATATTCACAGTAACATAAAGTTCAGATCTAGGAAGGATAGAAAAACTAAGGGTTTGGCTCATATTTCTGCCTTCTTCCAGGTGAGATCATGTCATTTGTATTTACAAGGTGAAGTGACTGAGATCCAGAAACTTCAGGTGACTGATTCAAATTCATACAGTGAAAAATTGTCAGACGAGATTTGAACTCAGGTCCCTTTTTTCTTATGCAATGTTTCCTTTACAATTTCACACTGCTTTTTCTCCATTTATCATGCTCCTTTAAAAGACAAAATACAGCAGCTTTCAATTTTATTGACTTTGACGATAATTCCTTGTGAAATTTAAAACCAGTAAGAACATGTCACTGAAAAAAAATTCATAAAAAAGCCATGAACAAAAACACCATCTCATCATACACAATCCCTGAAAAATAATTGTTAAAATCATTGAGCTTCAATGTTCTACACATGGCAAAAGATAACCGTAGGCATTTAATTTCACTAATATACATAACAACCCTATAAATGAGTGTTAGTGTTCTAATTTCATAGATGAGAAAACTGAAATTTAAAGAGGTTAAGTAGCATGCCTGAGATCACAAAGCTAGAAAGCAGCAGACATCCCAGGGTTTAAATCTAGGTGTGTCTGGGTCTAAAAGCCCTTTTCCCCAACTGTAACACTCTATAATCAGCTGAGAAGAATATGTGTGTATGTGTGTGTGTGTGTGTGAGGGGGGGGGTGTTCTCTAAGTTTTCACCCATCTCTAACATTGCATGAAGGTTTTGTGTGTGTGCGCGTGTGTGTGTTTGAACACTGTTTTTCATAGTGCTCATATATTTCTGCTCAAATTTCCACTTTGACACGTTCCAGGGGAATTGATTCATAGAACGATAATAGAAGAGGAGATGAGGCTAAAGAGGTAAAAGAAAAAAAAGGATTCATTAGTTGTTTAGCGATAGTTATCAAATATAAAAAGCAAACAGTTCTTCACTACTCTCCCTGCTCCAACTCCTTCTTTTTCTCTCTTTCTCCCTCAATCTCTGTCTCTCTCATTCTGTCTTTCTCTTGCTCATACTCATTAGGAGAAAGAAGAATTTAGTTTTCTAAATATGGGTAGTATTTACATCCAACAGGAGAGATTGGTTCTTCTGAATAGTAATGTAAATACAATACTCATTTTTTTTTATTCCAAAACAAAACAATGGAAACATGTATATTGAGTATTTCTTATGTTATAGAAGTCGTGCCAAGTGTTAGGTATACAAATATAAATTCAAAAGCACCTGTGGACTAAGGAGCATATTTGGAATATAAATGATGAATTTAAACAATCTCAAACTAAATGATAACACCACCATAAAAACCTTTGAAATATGAGCCTTTCTGGGACAAGTATCTGTTGAGAGATTATAATCGGAAGACCATAATGCTGTTTATTAAAATAAATATTTATTATGAGAGGGTCACTGGTAGTGACAAGAATAAAATGACAATCCATTTCTAATACGTGCCTCTTTCTATCCTCCCTCATTCTGGGTAAATGGAAGAGACTATGTAAAATGGCAGTGCTCTTTGACTTTGCCATATGTTTCGTACATGTACCACTAACGATGAGTTTCCTTTTAGTACACGAATAATCTAACTCCTACCTCATCTTATCTTGAAACATATAATGAGATAGATACATATGTTAGCACGTGTCCAAGCACATCGGGTAGGTCCATCATTATTCTCAAAACGTTAACATAACATTATGGAAATATGAAGAATTTTGCATTTTAATGAAATTCTTTTATATTAAATGTTCCCAGGCTGAAAAGTTGACTCTAGCTTAATTGATTCAAGCAACAAATGGGGCGTATGATCTGGAGAAATGTGCCCATCAATATCCTTATCTAGACCAAATGTAAGCCGAGCATGTCTGTACTGTTTTCCAGATGACCACCAAAAAAACTCATTCCTTTAGAGCTATTTTTCATACTGCTGTATCTTTCAATTGATCCAATGCCGAAACTCGATGCTTTCAAACCATGTGCAAGCCATACATTGTCACAGAGGGCATAGCGATCTTCTTTCAGCAGGTGATTAGCAGGTGATTATGGCCTCACAACTCACGCTCAGAGAAGGCAGAAAACAACAAAACTGGGAAGCACTTTCCTTCTGTTTTTCACCTATCTTCTTTTCAAAAGCCCATATAACAATACAATTTTAAAACTCAGTACACAATATTAAATATTAATTTAAAAGAACTTGAGGGAAATCACATTACACCTTCAGAGTACATTTAATTTAAAATGTTAAAAGCAAATGCTTCCCTTGTACACTGCGTTTGCCTTTGAGGAAACAGGAGCATGCAAACTGATTCCCATTTTTACTAAGCGGCCACCTGTAACTGTGGGATTCTCAGAGAGCCAGAAAGTGAAGCCCACAGACCAAGGGAAACAGACACGTTCTTTAGACTCAACAATTTATTTTCCCAAGACTTGCTAATCATTTTATCTATTTAAGTTTTTAATCTATTTCAATATAATCTTCCTTTGCAAGACTTCATGTCTAAAAAATAATAGCTCTCAGAATAATTTTTCTGAGAAAGAGGAAGAAGCATTGACAATCAGTTAGAGTCCCTGTCACAATTTTAAAAAATTAAGGGGAAGAAAACTACGAAAAATCATTGGCATGGCATTTTATTACTTATTTGTTTTTATTTATTTCCTTTTATATCAGCACTTTGGTTTGACAATATGCTTTCTTGTATTTTTACATAATCCTTAGGCGATACAATTACGTAGATTTTATCTGATGAATTCCTTTTTTGAAGAAGAAGAAGATTGTTGGAGAAGGGACACTATTTCAGTTCGGAGAAATAAAATGATAAGGAGGTTGTATGTTAAAATACACAGCCGATCCAAGGGAGGCTTTAATTTGCTGTCTCTGAGCAGCCTGGTCACACAGAGTATAATCATGAGACGGTTTCATTGAAAACATTCAGACCTTTGGCATACAGACACAATACCAGTTTATGACTGACCACTCAAAAAGCCATCTCCATTCCCTTTCAACTCTCCAATCAGCCAGTAACGCAGCAACCACTAGTATGTTTAAACATTATAGACCAGTGAATTAATAGAATATCTTTACAGTCTTTCAAATAATCGTGCCATTAGGTTAACGAACCTTGGAAATTTAAATGACCTTGATTACCTTAATCTTTGGAATAACTGGGTTTGCACGAAAAAGCACTTGCTACTAATTCATTCATTTGGGTATAGTGTGGACAATGCCTCTTCTCCCACTTTTACAATGGTGGAAAGAAAAACAAATTTATATTAGCCTAAAATGTTGGCAAATTCATCTCTTTGACTTTAAATAATCTCTTGATGATTTATTCATGTTATTTAATTTCTTTAACCTCAACAAATATTTATTGGTCATCTTCATCAGAACATGAAGTTTCGACTGATTGAATAAAAGTTGATCCATGAATAGTACATCGGCAAATCCATCTGAGACCAGAAAACAAGAGCATAATTGTAAGAAGCTCCTTGTTGAGTTACAAATCATAGTTTGATTTTAAATATAGCCTCAAAACCACAGCTCTATTTATTATGAACCCTACACAAACTGATATTGTTTTCTAAAAGAGAGAATATTCAAATTCATACATGTGGATTAAACTCAGATCTAAAATATTACAACCATCATACAATTTTAGGTTATAAGGGTATATTTGCTCCTCTACTCCTCCCTTTTCCTCTTAAAGCTGCATTGGCTCAGGCCCTTATTGTATTTGCAAAACACTCCTATTCATAGCAGTATTTTTCCCTGTAACTGCCCCTTTCCCACTGCAATAGAATGGGTTACCTAAGCTCAATTTGATTGTTCTCCTCCTGCTTTAAACCCTCTGCTTCCTATGCATATAACAAAGTCCAAGCTCCTTAGCCTGTCACACAAGGCCACCCGCCATCTGGTTCCTTCTCTGCCTCATTTTTTTCACCATTTGACAACTCACATATCTGAATGGCTATAGTTTCCTACATATGCAAACATACCATGTGCGTGCGCACACACACACACACACCACAGTAGATGCAACAATACTTTGACAACTATTACCCTAAGTGACTGGAGCTGCCTATTTCAAGACCAACTATCCAAGCCAGCAAGAGCCAGCGCAATAGCCGATGGCCTTCAGGTGGTCAGAACAGGTTTTTTGTTTATTTTCTGTGAATTTATTATAACCAGGACTGGCCTGTTGGCTGATAAAACTCCCTGTAGTTTTTTGTATGCGTCATGAAGATTGGGTGAGCAGAATCTAAGGAATGAAGTAGGCCAGTAGAGAAGTCAGAATCATTTCACAGGAATATTAAAGATGCATGACCTTAATTTGTACTTCGGTTTGGTGAAGCTGTGAGATGATTTTTTTTTTTTTTTTTTTGCTTTTGTGAGTCAGCTCAATACAACATGCTAACATGTGGTGGCTTTCTAGAATCTTCCCAAGGTGAGAATACCCCTGTCGTATCATTTATCTATTTAGCATCTTTTAGTGAGTTAATAATTGAACATAATTTAATTATATAGGAGTTAATTTCATAAGCTTTAATTTACTTATGTACTTCAATAATTATTTAAGGATTATGGAAGGATCAGAATATTCATTAGTTGATTTATACAAAACATGTGAAGGAATTATAATTGATTTGCAGAATACAGTCTGAAAAGGCAAATGTTACTGATATGTTACTTTTTTAATGCTAGCTACCGTGTTTCCCTGAAAATAAGACCTAGCCAGACAATCAGCTCTAATGTGTCTTTTGGAGCAAAAATTAATATAAGACCCAGTCTTATTTTACTATAAGACCAGTGTCATGCAGGGCGGCATGCAGAGTCTCTGTTCCTGCACCTCACATAAGAACGCAGGATATGGTGAGGCCAAAAAGGAACACCCACGGAGCCATAGGTAGGGGAATCATACCACTATACTCTCGCTGGTGGCTGGTTTGGAGAAACAGGAAGCAGGAGCCAAACTGTTCCCAACCCTCACTGCACCGCTTGCAGGCTCAGCCACCATCTTCTTGCTAGCCTCCATTTTCTGCTAGCGTAGCCACGGCAGTTATATTAGTGGCCAGTGGCTCACTGGTTATAGTTGACAGCCATCTAGCCACAGCTGATGGCCATGCAATCATAGTTGATGGCCATTTACTACCTGAGCCAGCACCTTTCTATGTGAGGCCGAGCCTGGAAACTGCACTCCTGGCTCTGTCTCTACAACTGGGTAATATGATATAATATAATATAATATAATATAATATAATATAATATAATATAATATAATATAATATAATATAATAATCTTATTTTATTATAAGACAGGGTCTAATATAATACAATACAATATAATATATAATACTGGGTCTTACATTAATTTTTGCTCCAAAAGACACTTTAGATCTCATTGTCTGGCTAGGTCTTATTTTGGGGGAAACACAGTAGGAAAAAAGATAATTGAAATAAAGCTGTTACTATACCTTAAGTCTTAGGCCTAAATTATTCTTAAGTGTCAAATAATCAGTGTCTTTTTTTTTTTTTTTCGGGGGGAAGCTTTTAAAAGTCAACTTATGTCCTTAGTGCCAGGAAATACAACATAAAGAAAACAAGTCTTGTGATATTTCAGGCAATATTAATGAAAGGAGCAAGTAAAATCTTAGGAACAAACACTTTAATTTTGTATTTCAGGACCTCTTTAATTGAACATTTAGATTGAGCAATGCATTTTCTTGAGGCTTAGTTTTTTAAATTATTATATAGACATCCTTTGGAATCCTTCTCTGCATATCCTCATATGAATATCGTGACACAATTTTTTTCATTATCCTTATATTTATTTACTGTAAACTCTGGCTGTTTTCTCTTTGGGCTTTAATCTCTTATTTCATATCCTAAATAGTCCCAATCAAGCCTCAGTAAAAGCAGGGCTGGCTCTTCTTGGTTTGTGTGGAGTAATTTACAAGCCAGTTGGTTTTCAATGAAATGCAGGAAACAGGAAGAATCCACATTAGTCAGGACATACTTGCACAACAATTTCAAGATTAATAAGCCCTATGAATTTATAATTTTAATAGAGATGAAAAAACAATACATGAGAAATAGTTTTTTTAAAAGAATGACACCTGTATTTTAAATTGATTGACTGTGGGACAATTGTGTAACTACTAATTCATATCCTTAACAAAGTTAGTAAAACTCTCCTTTGGAAGGGATGTTGGCAGAAGCAATACTGCACAGCTGGCCAAAAAAATGTCCATCTTGCCATACCAGGAAGCCCAGCTCCAGTACGAGAATTTTGCCCAGGCTAAGAGAAAGGGCCCCAAGTGCTCATTATTCCACTGGCCATATTGGAGTAGTTTGATTTTGTGATTAAGCCAAAACTCTTTGAGGGATTGTGGTTGTGGGTTTCTGTGGTAATGAGAATTCCAAAAAGGCATTTACCAAAAATCTTATAATACCTTCTGCCCTCTTGAAATCACTTTTCTTCTCTGTGTCATACAGGGACTCTGGTCCCGTTCCCAAGAATGCAGGATAAGGTGAGGCCAAAAAGGAACACCTACGGAGCAATGGATAGGGGGTTCATACCACTATATTCTCGCTTGCGGTTGGGTTGGAGGCACAGGAAGCAGGAGCCATACATTCCACAATCTGCTGTCTGCTTCTCTGCCAACCAACCAACCAACCAACCAACCAACCAACCAACCAACCAACGCAGCCACGACAGTTCTATTAGTGTCTAATGGCTAACTGGTAACAGCTGATGGCCAACCAGCCACAGGGAATGGCCATCTGATTATTACAGCTGATGGCCATCTAACAACCGAGCCAGCACCTTTCCACGTGAAGCCGAGAGCCTGGAAACTGCTCTCCTGGCTCTAGGTCCCTACACTCTGAAAGTGAAAAAAGACTGATTCCACAACAATAAAAAAAGTTGTTAGTTTTAAGGAGAAAATAATATTTAAAATCTGTTTAGATATTGACATGGATGGTATTAGGTTGGTGTAAAAGTAATTGCGATTTCTGCAGATATTTTTAACCTTTTAAACCACAACTACTTTTGTACCAATCTAAAAGTTGAAAAATGAGTAGTTTGGTCTATGAGAGGAAACCGGAATTGCAGTCACTAAAGAACCATTTCCTTTCCACCCACATTCCTAAAAGACTGATGCCAAGGATTTTGACAGTCAGAATCACCATATTTATTTTTTTACAGAAATTCTCATCTGATTCCAGAAGAGAAGTTAGGAATAAAAATGCATGTATTCAAGACGACTTTTATAACTAGCACTCCTAACCACTTTTGTTGGTGATATAGAGACCTTGCTACTTAAATTCCCTTTTCAAACAGTCTGATGAAGTTAATGCCCCCAAACAAAATATTATCAATTCTATTAATATTAATAAATCACATCAGTGGTTTCTTATACCGTACCACTTTAGACTTCTAATAACAAATGGATGTGCAAACATATTTCTAATGAGAAATTTAACTTCCTTAATTAACCTTGAGAGTAGAGTTTCTGACATATGTTTTGCTTCTCATGAGTATTTTTTTATTTTGGAAAGGTGGGCTTATAGTCCTGTATTATGACAAACAACTTTACAACTAGTTTCTGTAGGAAATTTTAAATTGCATTCAACCATAGAAAATATTTTTGTGTATTTATTTTCGTGGAAGACAAAAGGAGAAAAGGAGAAGATACAATGGAGATTATGTTGGGTTCTTCCATTCGATAAATATTTGCTTGACAACATTTTTCTTATAAAAATACGAATTACAACTATTTTTCATAAACAAAAGATAGTATCAAGAAAAATTTCATATATCTTTAAAATATGAAGAGCTCTGAAAATTTATATGAAAATCGATTACTTAAAAAGCTAATCCACAAATAGAAGTATTCAAAAATGAGACAAACTGTTATGAAAATACTGTTAAACTAAAAGAAATGTTAGTAGCAATAAAATACCATGTTTCATTATCAAATATTCAGCAAATTTTTAAAAAGTTAATGATCTATAACAGCAAGGACATGACATAAGAGCTATTATGTACTTTTGGTAGTGATCTAAATTCTATGAGCCATTCTGGAAACCAATCTGAAGTAGTCACTAAAATCTTAAAAAGAGATCCATACCCTTTAAATCAGTAATTGTATTTCTAGGAATCTGTTTTGAAGAAATGGCTAGAAATTGTGAACAAAGATTTATGTAAGAATATATTGTTAATAGAATTTTGGTTGTACAATTTTAGAAACATAATATCCAAAAATAGGATAATGACTAATATATTATGGTGCAGCCATGTGATGCATGGTTGGTATTATAGTAAAGAGCATTGTAAAAAGTAATTTACTAATTAAGTTTCACAGTTGGAGGGAGTGTCCTGAAAGCAACTGTCACATGTGTGCCCTTCCTTAAGTTTAGATAGAAGAGAGACAAAGAGAGATAGAGAGATGGAGAGAGCTGGAGAGGAAGAGAGGGAGAGAGGGAGAGAGGGAGAGTTTCATTGCTGAAGCAAGGGAGCTATTTGCACAAGAGACCTGAGGACATTTCTTGAAGGGAAGAAATAGACAAATGGACATCTCAGCTTTTTCTTCCTGGGACTTCAAGATCATGTGTTAGCTCTCTATGGCTGTGTAAAAAGACATCCCAAAACATAGTGGCATAAAACCACCACCATTTTATGGGCTCACAATTCTTTGTTAGCAGTTCGGGCTGGGATTTGCTGTGTGGTTCTTCTACTGGTCTCACTTGAGATCATTCATGAAGCTGTAATCAGCTGATAGCTTGGCTATCACTGGATGGTTAGGATACAGTGCACAGGTTTGAAGTTTGGGGCTATCAGTCAGGTTGGCTTTTCTCTCCATATTGTCCCTCATTATCAAGGATGCAAGCTCAGGCTACTTCACATAATAGACCAAAACAGCAGGAGTTTCTAAATGGAAGGTGCAAAGCCTCCTGGGGCCCTGTTCAGAAGACATAAAACATTGCTTCTATTGTATTCAGTTGGGCAAAGCAAGTCACAGGGACAGCTCACAGTCTAAAGACAGAAACATAGAGTCCCTCTTGATAGGAGAGGCACAAAATCATATTGCACAGGGCATACACATAGGGATGGAAGGAATTACTGCACCTATCTTGGCGATCTGCCATAAATAGTAATACCTATGTTGGTAGGCTAGGATGGTATTGACAAAGGACGATTGGCTGGAAAGAATTTCAAGGAAAATTCCTTATTAGAAGGGAGAAGGCCAAATTGGTAATCAAGCCACACCACTCCAACAGTTAATTCTTTTAGGAGAAGTAGTTTGGCACTATATATGGCTGAGACTTAAAGCCCTCTGGATTTAGTAAAGTGTCTCGATCTGGGGAAAAAGCGAACATCTTTAATGGGCATTAATATGCCGGTAGTCTTGGAAGATTGAGCATTTGGTGGTACTGGGTACCATATGGGAATCTGAATGAACAAGATTGCTATCAACATGCCAATGGATCACAATCCACGGTGCAGGCACACATTCATCTGCATTGTCATTTGGCAGAGACATATTTTATAAAATGGTACAGGGCTCTAGTCAGACTATCTAGTTCTTTCTCTCTTCACCTGGTTGGACTGAATGACTCTTTCTTTTCTACCACTCATCCTGGTTCTTGGAAATTCCAGCAGGATGAAGATCTTGTATGAAAGATTTCAGACTTCTCTTTGAGAATGACTAAGAAAGAAAACAAATTGCTGATATTTATTAACTGTTCACCAAAATCAGATACTCTTGTAAATTCCTTAGAGGTATTATTTCATTTAGTCTTCTGAAAATCCCAGTGAGGTATGTACAGCAGTATCACCTCTTACTCATATGTGCATATGAATATAATAAGTAGACGTATATTTAATTATGTGGTCCCGCCACATTTCCCATTCTACCAAATTACTGTATTGTACACAAAAATAGAATTGGGACTCAGTTCAAGAGAAGTCCATGCCCTGCAGACTCATCCTTGTCTTATAAACTGCACACTGGGTGTATCTGATCCCATTGCTGCATACCTGACCAGCCTCGGTCCCCATATTACCTGAAGATGAAGCATGGTGATTACTGCAAAGATGAGCGCATTCCTCCATCATACAGGCTCATGCCTTTGCCAGCTGACACAGTCTGGATGGAGAACGGAGGTGGAGGAAACCGAGGGATCTGGTTTGACTGGGATTGTCTGAATATTCATGCTTTTGTGACACCATCAGTTGTTCCATGCATCCCATGCATCAGAGGAGGAGGTGTGTGTAGTACAAACACACACACACCTCCTGCTCTGATCCTAGAGTGTGGAGAGTTACTATGTTTTCTCAAGCTGTCCTCTTAAATCTAAGCCAATCTGAGCATTTGGGTGGCCAGAGTATGCTATGTAATATGGAAGAATATTGGCTATACTAACACTCAAGACACAGAGCTGCTGTGGATTTGTTTGAAAGAGGACATTGAGATCACAGTGTATGCAAAAGCATATATTTGATTGTTGATAGAAGGAATTTAAAAATTAATTCTGATGTGCATGTCGCTTTTTGGGGTGAATCCCTCCTATGGGATATGATGCTCCAACTGTACTTTTATGTACAGTATGGGAAAACTGAGACAGTGAAAAGTTAACTCGCTTTGCTAAAGTCAACTAACTCATGAGGGTGGTGGGAGGATTTGAACACATGCAGAGTCTGACTCCAGAGCCTGACTATCTGAGATGATATTTTTGGGAGATAAAATGATGATGGATCGAATATCGGCCAGAGCATGAGGAGAGTGAGTTGTCGAAATAGATATGCCATGGTAACGTCTCCAAGATGGAAGAGGACAAGTTTGGGAGGAGATGATTTCCTTTTGCACATGCTGAGTTTGAGATGCCATTAACACATTCAAGTGCGCATCAGGAATTCAAAATTTGACGCCCGTGAAGTTTCCTTTACAAAAACCACAATTGTCACATATTTGAATGCCAAAGAAAAAGTTGGAATGATTTAATAATATCTCTGAGTTAACCAGAGTCAATCATGTACTTTTTGGTTAAGTGCTTAACTTATTTAGACTTTGAGTTGAAGAATTCATGGACTTAAATGCAATCACTCATGTCGTTTGCCACTTTTTTCAAAGGAGATTGAGTCAGGGAAGAGGCTGAAACAGCTACTTAAATCCTATTAGTGTGAGGTCTGTGCTGTAACCGGAATGTTTTTATTTTAGTGGAATTTCACTGTAAGTGGTGTATCATATTTCTGACATACACAGACTTTCCTCCTAACTCTCACAATCTCTTGCAAGCTATCCAGTGACCCATGTTGAATTAGCAAGTGACAGGAAATCCCTTTAAAGACTCAGGACTCTGAGTGCTATTGCCTGACAAGCAGCTATCTTAAAAAAAAAAAAAAAAAAAAAAAAAAAAAAAAGCAAAACTGAAAGCTTTTAATCCTGCTGGTTTTGTAGACAGGTTTAGAGAATGAAGAGTTGGTCACCACTATATAAGCTATGGATTATATTTTTTCTGTCTTCATCCTTGCACACATTTCTGTGTTTAATTCTAATTTGTCATTATGAATGCCTTGTGCAGGCATACTTTTACATTCTTTATATTGAAATATTTGAGATATCAGGGTCTAACTTTGGGATTATAAGGAAAAGTGATAAGGAAACAGATTTGGGGGTTTAAGATTATTTGGGAAGGCCAAGGAAGTATTGTATTAATGCGTTTGTCTTCCTAAACCTTTGAACTTCTTTCACCAGTACTTTTTCAATCTTGATTTTAAGTAAAAGAACCAGGCAAAGGGTATGAAAGATTCCATTGCAAACACATAAACTGAAACACAAACAAAAAAATGAAAACAACCCCCTCACAAAAGAAACACAAAACTGTAAATATATGTATATATAATCACACACACACACACACACACACACACACACACAAAGCCACTCTAATCTTTCCATTAACTTCCCTGTAAAGGTGCCGATTCCTGATAAATTCCTTGTACCCCAAACTCCATATCAGCATTTGCTTCAAAATAGCCTACTTGTGACAGTATCATATACTGAAGCTCAATATATGAAACCAATCACTGGAAAGCTTTCAATGCTAGAAAAAGCTACCCTGGCTAAGTCAGGGCATGGGACCTCTGCCTTCCCCAATGAACTGTACCAACCAGGCACAGGGTTTAGAAACCCTTTCTCCACTCCATTCCTCTCAGTGATAAGTGGAAACAGGCCTCGTGGGCGTTAGTGACCCTCAATCACCCTAGCATTTGAATAGCATCTGAGCTCATGATCTTTATTTCATTTTGGTACTTTAGGGCTGCTCCCGGGTCAATCACATGCCATCTCTCAAAGTCACCCAGATTTTAAACTACAGTGATATTCAATTATGGTTATAAGAAACATTTTAAAATCTGTAATCAATATTTTGATTTCTTTCCTAATTTCCACTCCTCAAAGTCGCATCCACTTCAGTTTCCAACACAGCCCTCCTTAATGGATTTGTGAAGAGGAGTTTTATAAATGAGATGAAAGCAGACTAGCTCTGTCAGAGAACACGGCTTGCTCTGGTTAAGTCATCTCTCTTGCAACTTAATAAAACCCATTATGATGGGACTTTGGGTCTCAACAAAAATGGAAATCTTCCTGCATTTGTGACTAACCAACAGATGAGCACATATCCTTGATTAAAGGATTTAGGCCATGCTATGAGCTAAGTCCAGGGAGGCGGAGGTTTGAATCTCAAGTGCTCTGGCTCAGAGTGATTCAGGGTTTCAAATATTCTGGTCCAAAGCAAGTTATGTATGGTCTGCCTAATGCAGTGGTTCTCAACTCGGGGTACTTTTGCCTCCCAGGGGACCTTTGGCAATGTCTGGAGATTATTTTTGGTTCTCACACTGGTACATAGACGCCAAGGATGCTGCTAAACATTTTATTAGGGTGGTGAAAAAGTAATTGCGGTTTTTGCAATTATTTGTAACCTTTTAAACCTCAATTACTTTTGCACCAACCTAATACCATGCATCAGACAGCCCCCTCAAAGAATCAACTGACCAGAAACGTCAATATTGTGGCTATTAAGACACACTGATCTCATGTCATTGTCCTGCTGACTTAACAGAACCAGCAAATGACACTAGAAGGAGGTCTGGGCCAGGAGCTCCAAAAAGGAGTGTGGCTGTCATGAGTGAGTTCCTCTGACAGAGGTTCTGAAGAACACTTTGACTTACTGTGCTTGATTGCTTAGATCTTAATACCCTTACAGGCTGATCTCACCTAGGCTAATTAGCTGAAACTCTTGCATATGTAAGTGGGTGTTCCCAGGACACCATGGGAGAGAGGACGATGCCATGATGAAATGAGGCTTGTCAAATTAGCTGTAATTAAAAATAGCTTAGGTGTCTGTCCCCCATGGAGATCAAAATGCTGTCTGAGGTTGAAATGTTACTTCAAAAGGGGATCTGATATATAAAAATGGCAACAAATGGACTGCTTTACGCTTTCCAGCAAGATGAAAACTGAGCATTATTATTTTTTTTTAATTGCCTCTTAGTTTCATTCAGATCTGGTATGTTTTATTAGATTTCTTATGTATTGTTCCTCATTTTATTAGCTGGAAAGAACATTCCATGCTGGCAATCTGTGAAATGATACTGGTCCCATGTCCACTTTCTCCCTCAAATCCGATATGCTCAACAAAATACAAAGGTATTGTTAGCAAACCATCCATACCCAGGCCCCTGTACGTTGTGTATCCTCAGAGTCTTCTGGAATATTGACCTGCATTTTCTAGATAGAAAGTATGAATGACTATTGTGATGTTAGAGGTGAGAAGCGAGGGATAAAATAAAAAAGACCATCCTCTAACTCAGAAATTGGGGGGCGGGGAAACAAAAAAATCTGCTCAAAGCAATGAATGATATGTAAAATAAATTTTGAAAGTTAAGTTAATAAGATAGAACAAGAAAGGGAGGTAGTGTGAATAAGGAAGAATGGATACACCTCGGCGTGTAGAAAAATCCTGAGACAGACATTTCAACAAAAAATTCCACATATATTTTTATTTGGGCTACTTTTCAAACTTGGGTTCAAGTGGAGAACCATACAGTCTTAGCATTGTTCTTGGCTCCTATCAAAATAAGCCATGTGCCTTTCCCTTTTAATTATTTCAGGGGAATTTTCTGTTAATACTAAAATATCTTTTGCTTTGTGTGCTTTTTTTTTGTGTCAGGATGAAATTAGTTTGAATAATGTTCAGGAGGTTTCAAGTGAATAGAAACGAAGATTCATTTCTGAGTTAAAGCTAAATATTCTTTTCTGTTAAAAAAAAGATTTTTTTGCACTAAATGACAAATTTAATTCTACGACAACTGACATTTTTATATTATTGAGTCTTCCTATTTAACAACATAGTAATTTTCCCCCATGTATACATGTCTCCTCTGTGTATTCCTATAAGTTTTATAATTTTCTTTATATTATTACACCACATAGACAAAACAAAGGATAAAAATCATATGATAAATCAATGGATGCAGAAAGAGCATTTGAGAAGTTATAATATTCATTTATGGTTAAAACACTTAATACAATGGATATAGAAGCAATGGATATAGAAGGAAAGTACCTCAACATAATAAATGACATGTGTCATGCAGGGACTCAGCTCCTACTCCCTGCACAAGAACACAGGACATGGTGAGGCCAAAAAGGAACAACAACGTAGCCATTGGTAGGGGAGTCATACCACTATATTCTCCATGGCAGCTGGTCGAGACACAAAAACAAAATCCACTAGTACCCCAACGAAGGGTCTTCCTGCACCCCAGTCTCACTGGCGGCCGGGCGAGACACAGGAAGTAGGATCAACATGATCCGCAATGTAATCCGCTTGCTAACCGCACTTGCTAGCCGCAGTCTGTATTTGCTAGCGTAGCCATGGCAGCCAGATTAGTGGCCAATGGCTAACTGGCTACAGCTAATGGCCAGCTAGTTACAGCTCATGGCCATCTGGTCACAGCTGATGGCCATCTACTATCCAAGCCAGCCCCTTTCCACATGAGGTCACGAGCCTGGAAACTGTTCTCTGAGACTCTGTCCCTACAGAATATATGACAAGTCCTCAGCTAATATTATACTTAATGGTAAAAAACTGAAAGCTATTCCTCGAAGATCAGAAAGAAGATAAGGATGCCTCTTCTCAATATTGTCATTATCATGCAGGATCTCAGCTCCCACTCCCCACCCAAGAACGCAGGATATGGTGACGCCAAGAAGGAACACCAATGGAGCCATGGATAGGGGGTTCATACCACTATAGTCTTGCTGGCGGCTGGGTTGGAGATACAGGAAGCAGGCTCCACACATGATCCATAATCCGTTATTTGCTTCTCTGCCAACAAACCAACCCCACTTGCTAGTGCAATCCGTGCTTCCCTGCCAGCCAAGCAACCAACAAACCAACCAACCAACCAACCAACCGACCAACCAACCAACCAACCAACCTTGCTAACTGTAATCCGCAGTCCGCTTCTCTGCCAACCAACCAACTAGCATAGCCACACCAGTTATATTAGTGGCTAATGGCTAACCGGTAACAGCTGATGGCCACCCAGCCACGGCAGATGGCCATCTGATTACAGCTGATGGCCATCTAATAACCGAGCCAGCACCTTTCCACGTGAGGCCGAGAGCCTGGAAACTGCTCTCTGGGGCTCTGTCCCCACAGTCATTCAACAAATTTTTAAAAATATATTCAAGTTTAATCTTTTGACATGAACTCAGAGAAAAATTCTTCTTTAGTTGAGCTAAGGAACCAATCACTGCAGCACATTCTAAAAGAAGACCTTCTCCTTCATATTAAGGAGCCACCTAGGAGCTGTTTACTTGCGTCCCTCCCAGCCACCCAGCTGTTCACTTCCATTTGTGGTCTTCGTGCTAATTGCATCATGTCCCTGATTCATCCTGCTGGTAGAGCTGATCCCCACATTACCTGGAGGGCAAGCTTTAATTAGAGAAATTTCTGAACAAATTGTCTAAAGAGCTTGTTGAACATGATTAAATGCAAGAAGCGCCCCCCCTTTAAAAAATAAAAAAAGAACATTTACTTTATACTGAAACTTTACAGATAAAAAGCAACATTAGTTCTAATTAAGGAAGGCCTGTAAAATGAGCAGCAACATTACCCATGAAAACCAATTGGATTTTGTTGTTTGCAGCTGAAATATATATGACTCAGTGTTGCATTTATTCAACAGCTTTTGGCATTTCTACTTCACCTCTGTCAGAACTAACAAGGTGAAACAGCAAACGGATTGAAAAAGGATAAACTGTGAAAAGATGATAGCCTGATGTGTAATGCTAATTCAAGTGTGGCTTATGAGAACAGATTAGAATCATATGCATTCTCACCTGCCTATCTCCAGGCACTTGAAAAAGCTAACATTAAATTAAACCTTCCATATTGTTAATAGGTAGCAAGATGCCATATGAATTAATATGCAACCATCTCATAATCAACTGAAGTGCAAATACAATAAATACCGTAATAGGATCAACAAACTTGGAGAATCCAAAAAGCAATTAAGGTCAACTTCATTGTTTAGATGGAATATTTTGGCTTAACGTCAATGTCATAACAAAGTGCAATAAAATGAATTTGACTAGGAGAGTTTAGAAATCTCAGTCATCTTTCAGCCTCTGTGAAAAGTGTATTATTCTTAATCATCAGCCATTTTTTTTTTGATGCCTCTTATGCTGGATCTCTGTTAGAAACTACATTAAGTTTAGAAATTGTACTCCCTGTTTGAATACACAAGCAGGACATAGTAAAGTGTGATTGATTATCTGATTCTTTTGAGTAAACCTTTGAATAGAATTTTGTTTTGTTTTGTTTTGTTTTGTATCCTTGTCGCCAGCTTTCTTAGTGAATATTAGCACTGGCTGCACATTAAAATTACTTTTTTACAATGTCAATGCCTCAACTCAGCCCAACTCAACCTGATTACCTAGAAATTTGTTGTAGACATAAGAATTTTTGAAAGGCATTCCTTCTACTTCTGAAGCACAATAAGGGTTGAAAAACCACCAAAGTATATAATCATTGACTTAATTGCACTTGAAATAGCTATCTTCAGTTAGAGCTCTGGATGGAGAGCTAAAAGACCAAAGTTACCATCCCATCTTGGCCACTATTTTATGAGGTGACCCTGAGCAAATTACTTATCTTCTCCTGGATACAATGATGAGTAATCTTTCATGTTCTGATTTAACCAAAGGAATTAAATTAATTTTAATTTCATCATATGTTCATTACCTCTAGTGTACAGTGCCAAAAAGAGTGGAAGATCCAATTTTCATGTTCTCCCATGTCTCTTGTCCTTAGTACGGTATCTATTTTGAAGTGATTTCCATAAAGCAAATCCCTAACTCCGGGGAGATGGGTTACAGACAGTTACCGCACCTGATGGGAAGCTCAAAGATACTCAGTGCAGCCTCTGTCTTTACAAACGAATGGCTTCCTCCCCTGTCCATCATGGAAACATCATGGGTATCAGTGATGTTGTACCTTGTTCCATGCACCCAGGGATGTAAAAGGACAATCGGACTTAGAATAAACTAGATACGTATGACAATTAAGCCCATGAATAAATTCCTATTCATAATCTGGACACCTCTTGACTCACTCATGGTTTGATGAATTCAGTGACTCATTTATTCATTCAATACTCCACTGATTCATTCATTAAAAAAAATATGTATTTGCAAGGCAGCAGATTAAATATTAGACAGTGTCAGAGGTCCCCAGTGGGGATTGAGCCCCAGCTGTCTGTAGTGCTACCCACTCATTAATTCCACACTGCTTTTATTGGTTTCATTTCTTTGCTTCTCAGTTTTCCCCAGGCCAATGGACATCATTTCCAGGTCCTCTGGAGTAAGTATTGGAAAAAAGAAGCTATCCTTCCTCTGAGGTTGCTCATAAAATAAGATATTCGTGCTAAGCAGCAATCAGCCATCATGTCACCAGGAGGAAAAAGCCTCCTGAAATGGAGTCAATGAAGAGGAGAGTCACATGATAGAAAAAGTAAGACTGATTCCATTTTACATTAACTGAGCCCCTGGATCCAGCTGTCTCTATAGCTGTAATTTGTACTTTTCATTTACATGAGCCAATAACTTTCCTTGTTTGGCTTAAATAAGTTGATTTATCCTTTGCAAATAAAAGAGTCATGACATATACTACTCTAATATCTTGTTCCTGAAAAAGTTACATCTTTACCATTCCCTGCTTTTTACCAAAATTCATTCATTCATTCATGTATTCAGTCACCTATTCTAACAAGACGTAGGTGTAATAAAAAGATACTAACCCTCTTTACTACTCACCTGTATGATATAGCAGGAATATCTTAAGATGTATTATTTAGCTCAGGCTGCCATAACAAAATACCATACACTGGGTGACAAACAATAGAAAATTATTTCTCAGTTCTGGAAGCTGAGAAGTCCGACATCAAAATGTCAGCCCATTCAGTTTCTGGAGCGAGCGCTCTTCCTGGCTTGCAGAAAGCTGCTTTCTCACTCTTTCTCTTCCTCTTCTTATAAAGCCACTAATCCCATCATAAGGCACCTGCCCTCCCCCTTCACCGCTCCCCTGCCCAGCACATGACCTAATCAAACACTAATTACCTCCCAAAAGCAACTATTTCCAAATACCTAGGTAATATTAAACATAGGATGGATTTTTTAAAACAATTTTGAAATTTCTGTGTCTGAGCATCATGCATGTGATTTATGTTTTTGTTTTTTTTTTTATCATTTTGCCCTCCCCCCATAAAAAGACAAATGATTTGAGAAACTATCTTACCTAAAAGAAATTTAGGAAATATGGAATATTTTTATATACCTAAATAGCTTATCTAATACTGCAGGGAGTTTTGTTTATTAACTTCACATTCTGCTTGGTCTTTTTTTGGTTAAACAAAAGAGATTTTTGGATTGTTTTTGCACATTTTATAGATTAATGACATAGATGGAATTACAAAAGGTATATAATTTTGTTGTTTTTTCATCTCACATTATATCATGAGGATTTTTTTTTTTTATTTCATGATCTTGTCTTGGTAATTATTTAAAATTTTAAAATTTGGTTAACATGTCACTGAATTGGTATACCAGAGGTTACATCCTTAAGTTATTTTTGGATTTCTTTAAAATAACAAATGACACTGTGAAGAGAAAAACTTTAGTGTTTGGATTTGTCCTGAATTATTGTTACTTTTACTAATCAAAATATCATTAGCTTGCTTAAAGGAAACAGTTATTTTAAAATGGTAATTTATATAATTTTACATAGTGCAGCCAAAAATGTATGTTGTTCTTTATATCATCATACCTTTATCAGTTCTGGCTCTTAATTTTAAGATTTTTAAAAATTTTATTATTAAACAATACATATTCATAATCAGTGAGGTATAAAGCATAGAAAAGTATAAAAAACTAAATTAAAATTGTCAGTAATTTCACTACTTAAGCATTCTCTTCTAATTGCTTTTTGTAAATTTGGCTTTATGAAATTAGTACCATACTGATTATACATATTGATTTTATTTTTGAAAACTCTGCATACTAATAGCTCTTTTCATTAAATTAATTATTTTAAAATTTATATTTAAATTACAACATTTAATTCGGTAATTATGGCCAATACCAAAATAAAACCACATTTTAATGGCAGAGGCTATTTCTAATTCTCACAAATGTTGCAATGAGAATTTTTTATGTATATTTTAGCAACATAGTTTGATTATTTATTGAAAATGATTTTTTAGGATTCAATTGCTGTATAGTTGAGTTCTAAATAATGCTAATGATACATTATATCAATTAGAAATCGTCAGAAAATCTTTACTTAGTATTCTTTTTGTTTTTTGACATTCACAACCAACTCAATGACTAGTAGAAGATAGAAAAAAAACACTAGTCACTGTTAAATAACACACAGATGTACACACACATTAAAATAACTTTCTAGAAAGTCTTACATTAATACTTTTTTATTTCTGTTTTAAGCACCAAAAATACATGAACATATGAACACAGCAAAACATGAAAAAATAAACAAAGCATGTGTCTAATTATTTATCCAATAATTAGATTTAGTGGTCAGATTAGAACAAATCATGAAATTTTTGACAGAGCATCTGGAAGAATTTCACACCTAAACTGACATGAAAATATTTCATATAATAAGATGTCAAATCAAATTATGTTGAAATAGTTTCCCATTAATCAAAACAGAGCCAGTTTCATAACTAGTTAAGCCATTAAGTAGGTGTTTCATTGCATAATGATCATGTCCTTTTATTATTTCAAATTCATTCTTTGCAAACAGAAACTGTATGCAAACAATTCCAGGTTCTACTTAAAAAGCCCTAAAAAGACATCCAGGATTAATGAGAGAATCAGTTGAGACGTTTTTAGATGCAAGTGACAAACACACCGTTCACATTTCAGGTAAGTGAGAACTCTAGGAATGCAGCCAAATCCAGGCACTCCTGCATTTGATGTCATTGGGACCTCTTTTCTCTCTCAGTGTCTCCCTCTACCTCTCCCTCTGTGCTCTAATTTCCTTGGTGTAAGTTTCATTCTTTGCCATTTTCCCCCCAGTGATGGTGGAAGAGTCTATTCTTATTGCTGTGCACGGGAATGTAATATTTCATGCACATGGCTATTGGCCGTTCCGTGCTCACGTGGTCCTTAGTACTCACTATCACAGTGAAAAAGAAAAACAGAGCCTCTTTAGCCATAGTTCTTGCAAGTGATGAACCTGGTTGGCCCAACCCCGGTGCACCAAGCCTGAGCTCAGTCTCTGTGCACTCTTATTGACCATATCTGAGCCATCTACTCTTAATATCCCACAGGAAACGAAGTAAGGGAATGCAAAGTGGTGAGGCTATCCCTTAGCACATAGAAGGAGATATGGTTTCTAAAAGAAAAGAAGAAAAAAGCATTCTCTTTCCAGCAGAAGTGGGAAAGAAAGCAAGAAAGGCAAAAAGCCTACATCCCTACACAGGTGATGGAATAAAAGGGTGTTTATCTAGCAGATGTTGGCATGATCACTATATGCTCCTCATTGCCAAAGAGTGAGTTAATACTTGTATTATTTTTTAAAAGTAATTGTTTTTAAAAAGGTATCTGCTTTTACTTCTACGTTATAGAATTAGCCTTCCATGAAAATAAAATTTTAGTCAGAGGAGACCGGAGGGTATGCACCTGCTTAAGAAACACTTAGGAAACTTGCGGAATGTTTCAGACCCCAGGTGCCGGTTAGCAGAAAACCACATAAGTGACAGGCTCTTGTGGGGGGTGAACTGTGGGCGCAGTGGCCCCTAAAGAAGCACAAAGAAGTCTAAAGCAGTCAGGCTCAAGAGATCAACATTAAGGAGGTCATTATTGCCTGACTGCTGAGTTTAGATGACAGTTTCTTTGGAGAAAACAAAAGCCTTGAAAACAAAAGTGAAAATAACTTAATGAATTTGATTGGTTCTGTTTCTCTCTAGAACACTAAGACACTTTAGTAGAAGTAAGAGACATTTCAAGGAGAGAAAAGAATGGCATGCAATATATATATATTGCATATATGTATATGTATATGTATGGAATTCATTTTACTACTTTTCTGGGAGTGAGAACCCAAATTCAGCTAATGCGAATCACTCAAAAATTCATGAGAAAGTACCCAGACAATGAAAGAGAGTATAACAGAAATTAAAGAACAGTCTAAAATTGAGAATTTTAAAAATGAAATATGGGACCAAGTCTGTGTGAGGAATCTCACATCGGGCTTGGGTTGAGAGATAGACAAGATAACGAAGGGAAGATAGGAGAGAATAAAGAATAGACATTAGGATAAGATAGGAGTGGCATTTAGGATTTGGGCAGGTAGGAAACAAAGGCAATCATCTAGAAGAAATATTGTGGCGGGAAAGAGTGGATGCGATAGAAAGAGAGCTGATGGGCAAAGAAGGCTGGATCTAGAGAGAACCCTGAGTTAGAAAGTTTGTCTTCAAACCTGGGCCAGCATGCTCTTCTCTCCTTTGCCAGGGTTTGGACCTTTGGAGGCACTCCATGCTCCAAAATTATTTTCAAACTTTCCCTTTTTAAAAATAATTTACCTGCTTTTTATCTATCCCATTCATTCAAGGTCCTACTTTCTACTAAAATTGTAAAATTGCAAATAGATTCTAAGAAATCATAGGTGCCTTTCAGTTGGGACCTTTATGGATTGCTGTGGACAATTTTTCAATGGATGTCAGCAGTGATTTATTGAGTACCCACTCACTGCTAGGCACCTTTCTCAGCAGCATGGGTGAGATGAGGAAGACAGAATTTGGGTATCGAAAGAGTTCATGCTCCACAATCAGAGTGCAGTCACAACACAATGTAGTAAGGGCTAATTTTATCGTGGCAACAGTGTTTTTGTAGGGATCAGAATGGAAGTGATACATTCTGCCTGGGAAAATCAGAGGCTTCATGGAGGCGCTGCCATTTGTTCAGAAAACCTGGAGTTCGGGGAAAGGATGTATTAACTAGAGAGAAAACACAAGCAAAGCAGACAGAGTAGGAAGAGATTGGCATTCCGGGGACAAGACAGATGACGTTACCTGTGGGTAGGTCTGGTAAGCTAGTGGAGGAGCCATTGGGGCAACTTTTCAATGACCCCATCACTCACACAGAATCTGAAATGCTGGCCTTTTAGCAAACTTAGGATAGTTTTTCCTACAAAAATTCCACCTAAACCTGGGGTCAGCCAACTTTCTGTAAAGTTTTAGGCTTTGCATGCCCCTAGGCCCCTGTCACAACTCTTTCTATCAGACTGTGAAATCAGCCACAGACAATATGTAAATGAATGGGCATCACTGTGTTCCAGTAAAACTTTCTTCACAAAAACAATCAGCCATCCCACAGGCCATCAGTTTGCTGACCCATGAATGATGTTAAGGCAATAGTTAGATTAGAAACTTCTGCATGGGAGAGCGAGGAAATGGTTTAACGTTGCAGAGCTGTGATTCAGGCCACAGGATATGTCAGCTTGTCTGTTTGGTGTGCCCACATACTCAAGCCTTTTAATGTCTTCTAAGAAAATGTTTCGTCAATATTTAAAGGGATGTTTAATGGGCTCAACTCACTAATTTTTAAAGCCCAACTTTATATACATTTTTAGCTAAACTTTGACAGCAATAAGGAGTTTTAAGCCCCTCTCTCAAATTTTCCTTTTCTGTCTCACCATCCCCTGTGGCAAACTTACAAAATGCTTTCCAATAAAAAGTCACTTTTTTGTATGTTACAGATGTCCTAGTTTTGCATTTTGTTTAGCTGACGTTTCTTCCTTTCTTCCTTCCTTTCTTTCTCTCTCTCTCTCTCTCTCTCTCTCTCTCTCTCTCTCTCTCTCTCTCTCTCTCTGTCTTTCTTTCTTTCTTTCTCTTGAAAATTTGTACAGAATGACAAAGAGGGAAAAACAGAACTTTCTGGGAAAGAAGGCATAAGAAGGTTGAGTGGCCAAGAGATCAATGTAGTTTTCCCTAGAGCTTCCTGGGCAAAGCACAGAAATGCTGATAAGTGGCTTTGCTTGTCAGAAAGAGATTCAGGTTGTGTCTATACAACACTATCACAACTGGAAACACTGGCTTGATTTTTTATTTTCCACATACTCAAACAACTACTTTGACAAATTTTCCCACTCAATTGACCTTTGTTACAAGTTGTAAAGATGCAACCTGAAACACCTTTGAGACCATTAGTTTTTGATCCATTGCTTTTTTCCAAACAATAGCAAACAATTTAACTAAGGGCTTCATTTATTCCACTTGTCCCATGTGATTTTCCAGTTTCCATTTAGATGTTACAGTGCTTTCTACAGGCCTCTTTCTCCCTTTTCCAACTGCTACTTCTCCCCCAAATAGTCTCTCTTTAGATTCAGTAGTGGCTCTCTCTGTGTTAGCAACATGAATTCTTTTGTATTTCACTTAATTTTGTTGTTGATTTGCTAATTTTGACAAGTGCAAAAAGACAGCAGTTAAGCCTAACTCCTAGAATTGCTATATCCAAACCAGTTTTCTTAATAATTTAGAAACTATTGTCAGATTCATGTGTATAAGTGATTTTGAGACAATGATGTTCATGTTGAACTTTACAGATTTAAAGAATCTACCTAAATATTTTAGCTACATACAAAAGAGTATAATTGGAAGTTTCTAAAGTATAATTGACACATTATTTAAATTTTCCATAAAAGGTTTATTCTTATCCATGAACAATATTGCTTTTTTAAATGTTAAATTATTAAAAATTAATATGCTATAGACATATAGTCAAACAGAGCAGCATTTTCCCTAGCTATTGCATAAGAAAAAAGAGTTTTCCTAAAACACATTTGCCTTTTCCACTGGTCCCTTTATCAACAAGCAAATAATCAATCTCCCTCCTAGTAGTACCATTTTGGAGGTTAATGAAAGAGCTAGTAGCCTCATTCAAGGTCATTATTTTAGGGTGCCTTCTGGATTTCTCTATTTTTCTCTCTTTTCTTTGTTCTTCCTTTGTGCTTAAAACATAATCCATGCTGGCGTTTCTATTTTAATAATTTGTTTATAGTTTCTAAAGTCTTTAAATGGTGAGTTTTTTAAAAGCCAGAGTCATATTGATTAATTTTTGGACTTTTGGTGCCTAGAACTGTACCTGGCAACCAGCAGGCAATTTATTCTCAAATGCACACATATCTACTACAATGCATTGGTCAAAGCACTGTGTAACATTTCCCAGTCTTTGGGCCCAGGTATTAGAATTTGGTCCTTTATCTGGTTACAGAGTATCTTTACCTTTAGGATACAGGTATATAAATGGGAGGAGATACTTCTGTGATGGAAATGGTACTCCGTAGTTGCCATGTTGTCATTTGAGAGGCTAGGTTGCCTTAGCTTTATTAACTGTCTGCTCAGATGAGAAGTCCTTCAAATACTCATTCTCTCCACTGCAGGTTATCACTAGAGAGCCAGATCGAAGGGTTTCTTAACCAGCCCGCCATTGACTTGATTCCCAGACAATCAAGTAATTGTGAGTTGACTTGTGCAGAACTGACCTTTCAAAATGGGAAAAATATAATTCATACTAATACTGTATATTTTGCCAACAGATTTAGACCAGCTCGTTAGGAGAGAGTATATCTCGGTTGTTAGAGCATAGGATCAGACAGGCTGAGTTCTGAGTTCAAATTCCGAATCTTACTCTTACCGGGTGCCCACTTGGTACAGAGTCATCTAAAGTGACTTGGTGAAATGAATTAATACCTAGATATATGATGCTGTAAAGATTCAATGTGATGAGAACAAGACCACAGACAAGATCTTTCTCATCAGGGAGCCTATGTCCTAGTGACCCTCTAGAGTTAATACATCTAATGACCGAGGACAGTGCCCAACACACAGTAATTATTATTGCTGCTATTAGTGGGAATGATTAGATCACCCAGCCCCTCCCGACCACGGATTACAGGTCACTCTTCCATCACTGGTACCTTCAGATGGTCAATAGAAATCTGCATTGTTAGAGTTTTTGTTTCGTTATTCTGAAAGCGATGTGGCCAGAGGCTGCAAACATCCAGGATTTCAGGCCTACGGGAGGTTGAAATGCCAGGAAATATTGGAAATATCAATTCCCATCCTTTCAACGTATTGCCAGGGTTTTCCCTAGCGACCCTCTTTGTATTCAGTCTACACTTCTCCAGCAGCAGGCCCTCACCAACCACAACTTGGAGGGCCCTGCTGAGTTTCTGGTAAGGAACAGAGTGTTTCCTTACCACAAATTGGAGAAAGCTGGTGGGCAAAGGTGTAGCATTGCACTTTCCTGGACCATGGCCTTTCCTCGTTTGGCCAAGAGGTTCAGTTTGCATTTTTGTGGATGAGGGGAAGCAATGCTTAACTTTATAACCTTGACTCACATCCTTCCTCTTAATGGCTCTAACCGGACAACTGAAATAGACAGTGCCTGATGGAAAAGAGGCTTTATTGGACCCGGAGATGAAGTTAGCCTTCGGATGCTTTTCTAGTCTCTCAGCTATAGACAATTAAATGCCTACGATTTTACAAGATAAAATAAATGAGATAGCCTTTTACTGGTAAACAATCGATAGCCTGTTAAAAAAATAACTTGAATATCATTTTCTGATTTTTGCAGAGGGACAAAGTTTTAGTTTGGTCTTTTAGGATTTTCCAGAAGAGCTGGAATAATGAGATTAGATTTTGGAAATAACATCTTCAGGAATAAAACAATGCAATGTGCAATAACTCAACTTGATAAATAGGTTAATTGCAATAATGCTTGGTATAAAGATGTTTTACTACCAAGACTTTTGAAATTTATCAAAACTCATATTATTTATGTTTGTCACTTAAAGAATTTAAGGTGGTTATTAGCATTCCAAAGCACAGACTGATTTCCTTTGAGGAGAGATAATCTAGTGGTTATGGAATAAGCACTGGCTTTGGAACTGGGCAAATTGTGTTTAAATTCTGGCTTTTTCACTTACTTGCTATGTGACTTTAGATAAACGATTTAATCTTGATTTTTCTTATCTGAAAAATTGGGATAATGATACCTGAGACTTTAGTAGTACAATAAGGTGTTCCACAAAGATAATGGAGAACAAAGAAATTAGACTGTCTGTAATCACTACCTGAGGACTTTAAAAAAATAACAAAAACCTGTGCTCCCAGCTCCACAGATTCTGATATAATTCGTCTCGAGTGGGGCTGGGATGGCAGTGTTTTGTTTTGTTTTGTTTTGTTTTGTTTTTTAATTCAGGCAGACACAGTCCCTATCCTTTATGGAGGGGGCATCTTAGTAAAAGATATAGATGACATATATAATGAATTAAATTGAATATGAGTTTTGGAGTCAGTAAGTTATGACTTACTATCTGTGTGTTGGTTAATAACTTAATTTTCCTAGTCTTGGTTTCCTCATGTATAAAGTAAACATTAAAGTGAATGCATTTAACTTTAGCACAGTGATTTAGGACTGCCATGTACTAGATGCCTCCAAAATAGAATCATTCCCTATAATTTAAAAAGCGTTATTGCTTGTAATTTTGCCTCAAAAAGATACTATGGCTCTGATTATTTGGGTCTACAAAATCTAATCACCCATCTGTAATATTTAATTTAAAGATGAATAATAGCTCTCAAAGGTGAAGAAAAATTACATCTCTATCTCATCAGTATTGGGGTCAGTGATAGCCTCCATTCCCATGCCAACTCATGACTACTTATTACTGCTTATACATCTCTCTATAAAAATGTATCCATCAGTCATCGTATTTCCGTTGTTCAGAATTGATCTATATTTCAGTGTAAAAATTCAGCATAAGCAGCATCTTTTTATGATTTTGTTTTCAATTTCCATCTTGCACATTTTAGAGTTTTATCTTATATCCTGTTGTATGTAAGAACGTATGGAAAAAAACCAGTTAACATGGAAGAAAGAAGGCCCAACAAATGCTATCATCTATATCAATTTCAATTCAAGTTCTATTTTATTTCAGCCTAATAATTATAAACCTAGGATTCCCTCATAGGCCCCAGGTTCTTAATTAAAATCTCTACCACATTGCCTAGAGGGAAAGTTTACTTTTCCATGTTTTTCTCCTTTTATACAGAGTTCCAGAACATTAAGATTACAGCTCTTGGCCTAAGACTTTAGCCTTATATAATCAGAGGGTGATTTTCACCATATCAAATCTGGAATTTATCATTTTTGGCAGTCTCCAATTGCAAATGAAATTTCCCGGAATATTATGAAAGAAAGACGTTGGCGTATAAAAGCCTCCTGATTTATAGTACAAGACCTTGATTTTAAAATAATCTTGTGGGACAATGTGGCTTAATTCTAATTTTTCTCTTGATTTTATATCTTAATGTAGTTAAAATAAACGCTTTAATTTGAGCAATCAATTAAAAATTAGGGACATGTCCATTCTGTATAAAGGCATAATTAAAGGTACAATTCCTTAGTTCTTTTCCTTATTTCAGCTTCTTTGATTTTGGTTCAAATCAGAACACATGTACAAATACAAAAAGGAGACTCTTTATCATGAAAATGTAACGTATAATTATGAAACATGAAGTCTATTCCCCGAGTTATACATAAAATTCAGAATTGCAACTCACCATCAAGTGAGCTAAGAAACGGACCCC
This sequence comes from Rhinolophus ferrumequinum, assembly GCF_004115265.2. Lineage (NCBI taxonomy): Eukaryota > Metazoa > Chordata > Mammalia > Chiroptera > Rhinolophidae > Rhinolophus > Rhinolophus ferrumequinum. The sequence goes on from NC_046289.1 coordinate 15,467,051, forward strand.
TACTGCATCTCAGAAATCACACTGTGCTTATCTTAATTTCATGACAGTAGAAATTGAGATGTAGCAGGTAGGAGTTGACTTATCATTTCACTCAGAGCCCCTACCTTTCTTTTCTTTCTCCTCCTAGATGAAACCTTTCCTAAATTACTTGTGGATTGAGGATTACTCTTCCTTGAATACCATATTCATCATGTGACCCGTGTCCTGCTCAATCCCATTAAATCTAGAATGAAGTCAGCACTCTCTACCATCTGGTCCTAAACCAGCCAGCCAGCCTCAGCTTTTCGCCCATGGGATTTTCCACTTGAGCCTCCCTTAGCTCTTCACAATGTCCTTAGTGTGCGCCATGCATTCATATCTGGGACCTTTGCATACATCTTTCCCTGTGTTTGGAAGGTCCCTCCTCTGTCTCTCTACCTAAGTAGTTCAGTCAAAACGCCAGATCTTCCATGCAGCCTTTTCTGATCACGAACTGCTTTCATTTTTCTTGTCCTTTTAATTAATCTTTACTGTTTCATTAGTCTATCCTGTTATACCTAATATATATATATATATATATATATATATATATATATATATATATATATATATATATATATATATATATATATACTTTGTTTCTCTTCAGTTACATTGAAAAGTACTTGGGAGTACACCTAGATTGCTTTTTCATCTAAACTTACAAAACAAATTAAAAAAAACCCAAAACTTTATTTTTAAACAAATATTTATCAAGCACTTATTCTGTGTCAGGTGCTCTTCTAGACATTTGGGATGCATCAAAGAACAAAGTGTGTCCATTTGCAAAAATGCAAGAATTACTGCTTTCTTTTCATAATTTGCTGAATCTTATACGAACGATAGCTTTAGCTAAGTTCTTATAGTCAAGTAATTATGATGACACTCAATGAAATATTCAGTTCATTACTGGTGAACCTTATCAGTTTGACTTATGATTCAATACCCCTGGAGGGAAGGGGAGAAACAAAACTGATAATTACCAAACAAAAGCACAATACAGTAATTTCCATTTCATCTTCACAATCAATCTTGAAAGGTATGTAGACTCTCAGAGCATGCATTTTAGTCAAGTGAAAAGATAGATGTATTAGAGGGTAGGTGGCCTAACAGGAAAGTCTTGGTCTGTTTATAATATTTAAAGTACTTTCTTATTCACAGATAAATGACATCTATTTCTTCTGAAACCAGTTCTAGCTATCTGGAATATCTGGTGTGAGGAAGGGATTTTGACACAAATGACCGCTTTAAAAAAATTATCTTTTTAATCAGTTGACCACATTCTTGGTTGAATGTGGTTGAACATTGGTATGTCGTTTTCTAACAAGTCTTCAATTCTCTGATACCAACTGGGAATCTTACAATTCAATTTAGTTCAATTCTGAAACAAACAACCGGGAGTTAGAGCAAATCCCAGGTTAAGAATTTAGTCCCGCAAGACTGCCACTACTTCAGATGCCAGCCACAGATGAGGTCCCAGGCTACCTGAACTTCTGTTTGGCAGACTACAATCTCTGGAACTGCCAATTAGAAGAAATTTGTTGGGGGCAAGGGGGCAGGTGGAGCCTCTATGTATTCTCCTGGCACTCCACCCTCCCACCACGTTATTGTGTTCACCAACCTGGAAGTCCTCCAAACTTCTTTTCTGATCTAAAAGTTTCTATTGAAGGTTCATGATGTCAACTTGATTGCTGAAATCATTGGTCATTAGTAACTGAACTCAATCTCCAGAATCTCTGACCTCCCTAAGCTCAGGGCTGAGAGTTCCAAACTTCTAGTCATCAGGTGGTTGGTTTCTCTGGCAACCAACCCCCATCCTGAACGTATTTAGAACCCACCAAGAGTCATCTCATTAACATAATCCCAGGTATGGCAATAAGGTGTCATTATGAATTTAAGAAAACAAAAACAAACCAAAACAAAACAAAAACACTATTGTCACTCAGGGAATTAATTCCAAAGGCATTAGGAGATTTGAGACAAGAAGTGGGGACAAAGACCAAATATATAGATATAGATATAGATATATAAATATATAGAGATATATATTCATTCTACTACAATTAGAAATACCCAAGGAACTTTTAAACCAATGCCTGGGCCACTCTGCTAAAGATCCTGATTTAATTGGTCTAGAGTGGAGCGAACCCCATTATGGGCAGTTTTTAAAAGACCTCCAGGTAATTCTGATGTGCAGCTAGGGTTGAAAACTATTCTTTAAATAAGAGGGGAGTGGGAGTGTTAAAAAATTGGTAGACAGTCAATCATCAAATGTTTGTTGAACTATGGTCCATGCACTATGCTAGATGCTGAGGAGATAACAGTGAGCAATCCAGATATGTTCCTTTTCATATGGAGCTCATAGTCCAGGAAGAAAGATAGAAATTGCATAAATACGGTGAATATGATGGAGCTGAAAAGGTGAGGAATAGAGTGCTGTGAGAGCACACAGCAAGAGGCCCTCGCATAATGAGGAGGTGAGGGGTCAGGCTAGAGAAGCCTTATTTGAAGAAAAGACTCTGATGGGAAGTCTAAAAGAATGAATAAGAGTTAGTTAGTCAAAGAAAGGTGAGGGTTATTTTTCTTGGCATTCATTTCTCAAAGTGAAATCCATGGGATAGTAACATTGACATCACCTAGGAGTTGTTAAAAATACAGAATGTCAGGCCCACTGAATCAGAGTCTACATTTTACTAAAATGTCCCCAGGTTAGTCTTTTGCACAATCAAGTTTGACGAGTATAGCTTTTGGTAACTTCCCAAAAGGAACTGCTTATAAATTCCGCCATGAAATCCCCAAGGCAGTTTTGCTTCCTGTCCTTAAGAGAACTGATCATACAAATATTTCTATGATTCCATAAGCTACCCTAACAACTTTCCAATAAAATAATTTTTGCTTCAACTAATAAGATTCACATTCTATTGTCTCCAAGAAAAGTGCCCTAAGTACTACAGAGAGTTTCCATTCTCAAAATACTAGGAAAAATGACCCAAACCGAAATTATATATTACATTTTCAATTCAGTATTTAATAATATATTTCTAACATTTTGAACTGGATCTGAAGTAGTGTTCATTATTGAATACGTATATAGTTTAAAGCCAGTTAGTTTTGACTGATGCTAAGAATTTTGTGCTTCTGGTTGGCTAAACGAATTCTATCTATTTCTCAATTGTATGATTTAGTTTATGAGGACTATGTTAGTTACTTATTGTTGTATAAAGGAATAAACCAAAAGTAATAGCTTAAGAAAACAGTAAGTACTTACTATATCACAGTTTTTGTGGGCCAAGAATTCAGGAGTGGCTTAGCTGGGTCATGTTTACCCAGGGTATCTCCTGAGGTTATAGTCAAGATATTGACCAGGGCATTGCAGTAGCTTGAAGCTTCACCTGGGGTTGGAGGATCTGATTCCAAAAAGGCTCAGCCCCATGGCTGACATGTCACTGTTGGCTGTTGACAGGAGGCCTTAGCTACTCACCACTTCTCCATAGGTGTAGGGAATGTCTTCACACCATGGGAGCTGGCTTCCTCTGGGGCAAATGATCCGTGAGATCAAGTCAGAGCTAAAACATCTTTCATGAGCTAGCCTTGGAAGTCATACTTTATCATTTCTTCTATGTCCTCTTGATTACCATGTTGGCCCTATTCAATGGAGGGTGAGGGAGACTCATAAGTGTGTGAACACTAGAGGGAGGATTTATAGAGCTAACACATAGGGGAGTGAGCGCAGATCATGTAAGACCTTGAGGGTCATTGAGACTTACTGGGATCACCCTGCTGTGCTGAGAATATACTGAAGGCAACCAAAGGTAAAAGCAATAAGTCTAGGTTACTTTTGCAGCAATCCAGGTAAAAGGTGATTATGGTTGGTCCAGGGTGGTAACAGCGGTATGGTGAGATGTGGTAGAGTTGTCACAGGAAGAACACAATATCCATTTTAAGAGAGATAACTTGAAAAAAGGTAATAATAATGATGTTTAAGGGAGTAAATTAAAAGCATGAAGTACCATGATTGTGATGAAGCAGAACAATGGCATCCGATAGGAGGATGAGTATGCATCTAAGATTGCTGTTTGATGGTTTTGGAAAGGACTCAAGCACACTACCTACAAAAAGAAACTGATTTTTTTAGAAGGAATTTTTATGTCCTTACTGAGTTACTGGCAAGAAGTTCAGAAATATAAAGATTTTTAAAAGAAAAGGGTACTAGGAGATTTAGAAGAATGTTCTTTTAAAAATATGCTAACTGATGATCAAAGAAAAGCTTGGCAAATTCTCCTGGCAGGCAAATAAAAAGGAAAAAAAAGATCAAAGAATAGATTTGTTAAATAAGGTAAACGTATTCCTAGAATTTTCAACTAGCTATTTATAGACACATATTCAAATGTCAAGCCCAAATTAAAATGGATATCAATATTTTCTCTCTTGAACACAAACAGGCACAATTTATGGACTGAAAGAATGTGTATCAAGTTAGCACACAATCCCCGGGTAATGAGAGAGTCAGCGCCTAACTCTGACATCTCTAGCATGAGCATGGTCAAAACAAAATATCTGTAAACGCTTCCAAATTGATCATTCATTTTACAAATATTTGAGCGCCTACTGTGAACCAAATGCTAATAAATTATTCCAAAAACTTTTTAAGCGATTTTTCTTTTTCAACATATGCAAACAATAAGTCTAAAATGGGGTAACATTTTAAATTTAGTAATCTAGACCTGGAAAGAATCATAAAGATAATTTAATCCATCTTCCTTGCCCCCCAAACTTTTGCTAGATGAAATAAAGGGGACACATAGAAGTGAAGCAATTTCTTAATGTCACATGGCTAGTTAACTTCAGTGTTGGTATTGAAAAGCGGAGAACTCTATTCATGCCTTTATCTCATTCTGTTATAACCACAGTCACTTTCAGAATTGTGTTTTTTTTTTTTTTTTTTTTTTTCACTAAACCATTGAAAATGCATGTGTTTTCTGTTTGGATTCACATTGGAGTCCATTCATGGTTCTGTGAGGACAAGTGAAAGGAAAATGTGGGAGGATATCTCCCTGGCCTGCTATAGAAATGTAAATCCAAGGCCTTCCCACCTTTGCAGTGCAAGGTGGGAGCTCATAGAGTCACATACAGACAAGTGGGTTTCATTCACACTTGCACCCTCCACGCCTCACAGTACCTAGTACATACAAAACACTCAATACAATGTTGCTAAATAAATGAGTAGATTTCTCTCCTTTCCCTGTGTACCGAACTTAGAAATCTAGCAAAGGTTAAATCAGGTGGATTAAGCGAAGCTGTAGCTTTCAGTGCCTCCTGGATGACTTGTCTACCTCAACCAAAGTAGAGGTAGAGGCTCTTAAAGACAGAAGACCTCAGTGATGGAACCTGGCTCTACCTTAGCCTCGCCTGAAACACAGGTAAAGGAAAAGACAAAGAATGCACGGTGAGATTTTCCTCCAGATACAAGGGGAGAAGAAAGTGATGTGAGTGCCGATGAGAAGAAATAAATGAAATACTGCAGGCAGAAATCAAACCCAAATTACTATTTCTTTTAACACTGCCTGCAGTGTGCTTTCCTCCTATTGCACTTGAGCTACACGTGTCTTGTTAAGCCAGTGTCTTTAGAAATTCTGATTCCTATGAAATTTTACCTATAAAATCATACTCCTGATCCTTAAATTAGATATAAGACGCAAAACCATCAATTTCAAGAAGGGGAAAGAAGTTGTGTAAGTGTGGCCCCCTAAGGAGAACATGTATAGACAGTTTGTTTTCCACCATAGGTACACACCAGGAATTTCATCCTTCATTGAAATTTGTTTTTCAAAATGAAACTTGGAAAATAGTGAGTTGTAAGACTAGGAAATGCCTTCACTAGAGTGATCATTTTAAAGTTTGATAGAAAGGGACCTCATTCCATAGCTGCTTGCCTGCCGTTAAGCATATTGCCAGATTGTGGCTGATCACTAAAGTGTTTAGCAATCATGTTTGTCCTTCTGTCCAACCTGAATACATAATTATTTGCAGCCAACCAAGTGACTGTAATGGAGTCCTTTATAAAGATGAAATTTTTAAGAGTCAAAATCATAGTTTATGTGTGGTGAAAGCTGAGCTCATTTTTGAACAAAAGGGAAATGACTGCAATCATGAAGGAAATATTACTGCCGGTAACTTGAATCTCTTGAACACATGAGGACATGTGCAGAAATGTATACACAACAGTGTATGCACAGAGGTCAACTGCTTGCCTCTTCATTTATCTCTTTTTTGCCTGGATCCAGCACTAAAATGAGGTGAGGGAGGCACTCGCTTTGGGTACCAAATTTAAGAGGAGACCAAGCACTCATTAATTAAGATAAAGATCAGGATGCTGTTCTGAGCCATTATAGGATTCTGAGTAAAAGAAAAAAATCAGTAACATTGATCCTGTTTTTATTTAAAATGTAGACCTTTCTTTCATTATGGATTTTTTTTACATTACATTTGAGTTTTAAATATACTGTATTAAAATATGTATTTTGATTACTGAGTTTTTGATGTTCCTTAAATTTTGCCCCTGAGGAAATGCCTCACACCCCTCAGGCACCTTACCCTACCCAAGCTCTGCTTGAATGATTCTGCTTTGTTGAAGAGAATGCAAGAACAGTTCAAGCATTCCAGTCTATGATTTCAATTCCTAAGTGAGCATTAAGAATTTTCAGCCCCTGAATAACCATCCAAAAGTATAGCCACATGGGACTTTTAGAAGGACAATGGAGAGATTGAGAAGAAAATTAACACGATTGAAATATATCAATATAAAAATCTAAGGCTAATCAAGGACCTTGAGGATCAGAAGGTATATCCATGTTCTGAACTTGAGTCTCATTTACAACATCCACCCAAGAACACACCTGGATGTCTGCAGTGATGGGGAATATGCTACTTCCACAGTCTATTCTAACTGAAATCTGTTAGAGTGTTCTCCCTTCGCACTGAGTCATCTTTCAGTCTTTGTTCTTGAAGTTTCACACTTTGGCTCATTTGAACGCCCTTGAACTATTATTTAACAAGACTAATCCTTATCTCACGCTACTAGACCCTTTTAAAATGTGAAGTCAGATAAAATGGCTCCCTCTTGAAGTAATTTTCTTTTGGATAGTTATCCAAAGAAGATAACTACTAATTTTCTATTACATGTTGTTTTGGATATCAAATTCTATGGAAATACGAATAAACATCCTGGTATCCATAACCATCACAATTCAGTGCTTTGATTGTTTTTCTTAGTTGTGATCTGCTTAACCCAGGCTGGTCATGAAGAGTCTTCTGATGAAATTTAAATAACATGAATGCTTGAAACTAACACTTCAGAGATTGGTCTCCTTAGATCTGGGGCGGATTTCAGGTACCCTTGTTCTTTAAAAGCTCCCCAGATTTGAATGTTCAAGATAGGCTGACAACAACTGTAGTCCTACCACTGAGAGGAAGAGGAGCATCCATTTGCCTGTGACGTCCTCCATGTTCGGCAAGAAAACCTGCAGGTTAAATATTTTATTTACTTGTATAAAGTCAGTCCCTTCCATTTATTTAAGCTCCTCCTGAAAATGCAATAATTGTTTTATTGTTGAAAAGAGATTATGTGGGGATTATCTATTTTTCCTGGATTGCTTGTGGGGTAGAAAAATTGGGTAAATACAGTGGTGCCCTGAAGCAATGGGTGACAGGTGTTCTAGAAGCCAGAGAAATCTCAGAGAATTTTCTGTATTTTAACTCAGAGAAAACACTTAATTATCTTGTAAAACACTATAATTAAAGATAACAATAATAATACTTTACATCAAAAGTTTTGTGCCTATGTTGTTATCTCTTTGAGGCCTCATGAAAACTCCATGATAAAGGAAAGAAATTCATCAGCATATCCACTTACTTCAGTGATCTGTCCCTGGTGACATTTCTAGTGCCAAGTATGGAAGAAAGGCATTCTAATGCTAATATTATCCATTTAATAATTTAGTAAGAGCTATCATAATCATAATATCAGTCTCTCGGAAATATGCTATAAAGTATTTTAAATTATATATATATATACATATATGTATACATATACATATATGTATATATATATATATTTAACAGGACAGTTAAAAAATAGCACAAATTAACCAGATTTATGTAATCTAATATTTTTATCGTCCTTCAATTTGGCTAAAAGATAAAAAATGATTTTTAATTATTATTTTAAGATAAGCATTCATTGGCTTCATGAAATTTTACTGAAGCATGTGTGGTCCTGCTGGCGGGGGTTTATTTGGGCAGAATCAGAAACACTTTTGAGCCTGGCTGTATTCCCTAGTTTTAAGCTATTTTCCACTTTTAAGCACATAATAGCCACAAGAACCAATTCAAAAATGCTGTTCTATTCTCTTTCTGAATTGGTTCTTTCAGAAGAGGATACCTTAGTTTTGATGCATGTCTTTAACTGAGAGCAATTTCAATTCTAGGATCCATTTTACTTATGAGCAAGGGTTGTGTGCCAATCATTGTGCTGAGAAATATAGATTGAGAGATGAATAAGACATAGTACTTATTCTTATGTGTCTTTCTTCTAAGTCTCAAAGAGCTGAAAGTCTTATCATAGGGTTAATCTATTTCAGATCTGGGGTGGCTCCTGACTGCAGCTTGGATTCTTACATGGATCAGCTGCATTTCCTCTAATCATATATAATGAGATTGAAGCCAGAGAACTGTGGTGTCAAAAACAAAGAATCCTAATTTTTGACCATTAAAGAGGAGTATCGAGATTTTAGAATGTGGAATATTGCCATCATGCTTTCTAAATATCAAATTGATTTAACAAATCCCACCATTTGTTAAATCCTCATTTGTCAAATAGTGTCAGGAGCTTTGTGCATAGGAATTAACCAAAGTAGGATGTACTTATATATTCAGAACTGATTTTTTTTAAAATCTCTCACTTTGAACTTGCTAGATTCTCTCAAGCAAATTACTGCTGATTCGAGCCCTTTGAGTCATAATTAAATTTTATTGCAAATGCAGGTTATCCTTGACCATTCTTTATCTTGAAAGGTACACACTGTCAACTCAATCTACAAAACTATCAGTAGGGAGAGCAAAAAGGAGGTAGAAAATGTGGGAAATGTTCACAGAAATTGCCATGCTTTAGTTGTTCAGCATGTCATGTTGGATTCATTTAGATAGAAACGGCTTTCACAGAATGCCCTCCAGACCTATTCCCATAGGCTGTTTTGCCATCTGTAGTATTAAAGAGTATCCATCATAATGCCTTGGGGCTAATATTTTAGAATTGACTACAAAGTGTTCATGATGCATTACCTAAAGTGGAATTATTGGCTTGAATTTCCAAAAAAAGAAAAGAAAAAGCCAACCAGTAGTCTTATTAAATCTGAAACAAAGACTAGATCATGTTTTGGACTTCATATCTGATTTAGAAAATACACAAACATTTGTTTATAATAGATCTCTGTTAATATAATTTCCTTGACCAAATAATAGAAAATTTATACATTATATCATCTACTGTAGATACCACTTTCTCCTTTATTTGTTTATGCAAAAAAGGTCATAACATCTTAAAATCCATAAGCATCCAGCTCATAAGAAGGAATGATGAGGTCTCATCTTCCTTAAGTTTGGCATTCAGGTACCATTGAAAATACATGGAAAGCTGTAAACATGTTCAGAAAGCCTATACGATGAATACATTGATTTCTCCCAACTTAGAAATCAGAAAGTAAAGATTGTATGAAAATTTAAAGTCATTGCCTTAAGGTTGTAACACCCTGCCCTTGGATCAGTAGCTTTTTAAACAAATTTTTATTTTTATAAATTGAAGAATTTTTTTTTTTGCCCCTAGAGGTGGAGATACCATTGTGTTTGTGCAGCCAGTGTTTGGAATCATAGGTTTAGATACTCACGAACTCTAAGAAATCCTTTAAGTGGTTTCCAGAGTAATTATTCTAGTTTTTTACTTTCTCTTTTATGCGGTGGCTTTGAACTTCTCAAAAGCACAATTCTGAAAACATATTCTGGGCCTCAAATGACAAATTATGTTCCAATATGTGATCAAGAGAAAATGGAATAATGATGATGCAAATTGGATGTTTAATTGCTGCCCTCTATCACTCATAAAAACTTGACTTGGATCCAGTCCCAGAGGCCATTCAGTCATTGAGTCATATCCCACCCCAAGGAAGCCATTGCATATAGACTACCAGGCTTATCACAAGCATGTACATGCAACATACTTTGTGTTCAATTGAGCTAAAGGTCGTTTTGACAGAAGACTGAATTACTCACTGAGTACAATTTTAACAACTCCTTCCACTTTTGGACATTTCTGAATGTAGGAAATTCCTTTTTCCTGAGATGGATATTTATTGTTTCTCTGACCACCTGATGTCTATTACCTTTTTCTAATAAAGAATATTTCTTTCTCTCATTGTTGTCTGCTGTCTTAGTGCAACCATAGGTTAAAAAGCTCATTGCTCCCACTTCAGAAGCTGCAACAGCTGTTCTTCACCAGATGTTTCCTCTCCCAGCCCAAGAGACAGGTACATGACATGATCATGGGACTCTATGTCCTAGGACTTTAAATCTTGTGAAGGGTAAAACAAAGATGAAAAAAGACACATAACCGGGGGATTTGAAGTCACTGTAGTGATGGTGTGCTAATCAGATGGTGCCTGCAATTTTCTGCTGCTGGCTCCCAGATTTCCTTGCATCCAGCCTTTTATAAAGTCAGTCTCTAGCCTTCCTTTAGTTTTTGTGGCTCCTAATATCTTTCCAATCCATCTTGTTTGCTTAAGTCAACCAGACTTTGTCTATATGGCCTGCAAGCAAGGAACCCTCTCATCAAAGTTCTCACGAATTTCCCCTTTAGTTCATAAATTTACTTTCCAGAAATGGTCCATATCCACAAATCCTGCTTTTAAATATAAAATCCTACATTCTCTTTAACCCACTTATTGTGGTCAAGTGAAAAGCTTCCTACAACTTCTACTTAGATTGTTTGAGTTCTAGACCTCAGACAACAACTCTGATCACATTTTTTCCCTGGGGATTAGACTCATGTGGAACTTGTAGTTAAATACAACCTATGAGTCTCCTCCCAGTGTTTTGTTTGTTTGTTTTTTAGGAGGATGAGCTGGTTTTCAGTCCCATTACCTTCATAACCATGTTATATTTAGTTACTTTCCAAACGAAATGTAAGACTAATTTTTAACTATTATATTTTGCCTAATGAATTACATCCATTAATTTGGCAACTACCTGTTATACTTTAGATGAAATATAATATTTTTTTTTCAAATTTTCATTAAATCATTGATAAAAATGTTGAGTAGGCCAGATCTCTGTAGTAAGCTACCAACAACAGGCTTGTGGTGCACAGCGATTTAATAATCAATGGCTTTTTGATGATAGCTGTTTTAAAAACTTTGAATTACTTAACATACCTAATCATTTCACCATATGTAAATATCTATTTATAAATCTTTTAAATTTCAATTCAATCCTCATTTCTCTGTAATTCCTCCAAATACAAAATGTTTCTATTTAATAAGTAGCATCATTTTTTAACGGGAAAATGCAGCACAATAACTTAATCACAGATATAACAAGCACATATAACTGAATCAAGTTTCAGAAACAAGATTAATCACTACAGTCAATAAAATGTGTTAGTTTCTATTCTGTTCTATAATATTGCTTTTTATTAACCTAGTCATATAAGATTGCTGGCTTATATCAGTATCAATATCAGCTTCTTGGTTGTGATATTGTGCTCTAGTTATACAATATATTACCACTGAGAGAAATGTATGCAGGGTACTAGAGATCTCTTTGAACTACTTTTTACAACTGCATCTGAATTTATATTTATCTGAAAAATATTAATAAAAGCTAGTCACGAACTACTAAATTTAGATTGTGATCCACTAATGACTGATCAATAGAAATTTAGAAGATATTATAATAGAGACATTAATAAAATAGTATCAAAATAAGGGTGACTGGTATTATCATTGTTTTTTCAATATTGTTGCAAAAGTTCTAGTCACTGAAACACAATTCAAAATAGGAAATATTACTAGAAAAAAGACAAAGCTACAATAATTTCCAAATTATAGGGATATTTATGTGGAAAAATGCTAAATGTATAATTGGGAAATTGACAAAAGACAGAAAACAATGACCCACAGAAGAAAACATTTTAATAACTAAAAAAGTAAAATTGTTTAATTTTGCTATAAATAAAATAAGATTTTGTTTTTCACTCTTAAATAAATGTTTTTTAAGAAAACATTAAATTTTATATTTCTGTGAATTTGGCAGGTAGTATCTCAAGCTGTTCCTGTGAAAATAAATTGGTACAAATCTTTTAGAAAGCAACAGTGAAACTGTTAACCTATAAAACTTTAGTTCATATTCCTTTTCTCAGTAAATATATGCCATGGACTCTATTCTAAGAACGTAAAGAACTTGTGTAAGAATGTATATGATAAGCTGTGTTTTTGCAGCTTAAGTTATAATAGTAACATAATAAATAAATAAAGGTTTGGCTTAAGTATCCACTACGAGGATTTTGTTTAAATATATTTATGGATGGATTATACACAGCCTTAATAATGTTTTTTATTAAAAATATTTAATAACAGGAAAAATAATAAAATGTAATATTAAATGACCAGAAGAATATTCATTAAAGTGTTAATAGTTGTTTTTTTCTGGTCAAAGGCTTATAGTTGTTTTTTTCTGGTCAAAGGCTTATAACTAATTTTCATATTCCTCTTTGCACCAAAACAATATATACCACCTGAAGTAGTTGGTTCAAATCCTTCTCAATAAAGTTACTTATACTAGTCAGTTAGAGTTGCCAACAAAATACCACAAACTAAATGGCTTAAAAACAGATTTATTTTCTCACACTTCTGGACACTAAAAGTTCAAGATCAAGGTATCAGCAGGATTTTACTCTGAGGACTCTCTCCTTGGTTGGTACTTGGTTACCTTCTCTCTTTATCTGAACATGGTCTTTCGCTTATGCGTGTCCCCATCCTCTTACAAGGACACCAGTCATATTGGATGAGGACATACCTCAATGACCTCATGTGACCTTACTTCTTCAAAGACCCTATCTCCAAATACTATTATATTCTGAGGTAATGGGGGTTAGGACTTCAAAACAAATTTTAGGGGAACACCATTCAGAGCATGACAGTGCTCTAGATAGATCAAATGGTTACATAGACACCGATGTCAGTCTGCTTTTATGGCAATAAGTTGTCATGGTTAATAATGAGAGCAAGAAGATTATTCGACTCTGTTTGATAGAAAAGCACCAAAGCTGCCATGGCGCATGAAATTGGTGATATGCCGTCTAAGGACATGGTACAGCTGCTGGGATGGACTACCAATCAGATCCCATAAATCTAATGGGATGAACTGATGGGAAAGAAGGCTGGCATACAGGCTTCTATGTGCGCTCTTAGGAAAGAGCCATCCATGTGTATCATCCACGTAGGGCTCTGTGATTTCAAGGAGACTGCCTAGCTGGACACACTCAGTATTTACTAGATTTCTAATGAGGAAAATAATAACCACAACAACTATTATGGCTGGTAGAGGCAAGCCATTCTCACTAGAAAACCATAACCATGCGAATAAGATCAAGACACAATATTTAGGTGAAAGAGGACTGCATCAGCAACACAACAAAATAAGAGTTTCCACATATGGACAGTTAGCCAGACTGTACAATCCTTAGCTGTCCACAGGGATTCATTCCTGAGGGTTCTAGAAAGTATCTGTTGTATTGCTGATCATTTCAGTTACACATAAATAATGGCGATTGAGTACCACCTAGAAAACAAAAATCTCCTTTAATGATTCCAGATATTTAAATCACCATCCTATTCAGGAAAATACCCCTAACGTGTGTGTGTGTGATACAAATATTAGTCTTACTATATTAAGCACATTATAATGGACACAAAAATAGAAATTAAGAATATTTTAAAAATATGATCAAATAGTACAAATAGAAATCCTAATATTTAATTCCCCAAACTCTGTGATCAGAGTTTGAACATGTCCCTTGGGGTGCGTGCAATCTACTTTAGGGACCTCTGATCCATATTATAGGTGTTTAGTGATTAAAGACATTGCCTTTTCCATTGATGGCAATCTACATAGAAATACCAAAGAAGCACTTATCAGCAAGGGTAGATGTGGTTTCTTTTATATTTATTCATCTCCTTATCAATCAAAGTAATATTCAGCTGTGTCATTAAAATATAAGACATTTTACAACATTACTATCATAATAAGCCTCTCTTTTAATAACAGTCATTGTCAGTTTAAATGGACAAATTGTAGAAGCGTTATAAGAGGATATTTTCTCAACTCTTCTAACTGTGGAGCAAGCTGCATAGTTCTCATTACAAAAGGCTAGCCCTATTTTAATATCCATTTTACTAAAAGCCCTGTTTCCAAATCATACAGGTATGTTTATCTGTCCTAATTAATTCTTTTTTTTTTTAATAAGGCAAAATAAGTAGCTTGTAATCTTTAAGCCTATGAGCATATTGGGCTCCCCTTTAGATTTTGTATTTGAATTTATTTGATTTTGGGCATGTGAAGTTTTATGAATTTTTTTTTCCACTGTAGTTTTTTCATTCTTTTTCAAATATGAAACCCTAGCGGTAGTCTGACTCCATCTATTTTTCCATAGGACTATCTGTATTGTCGCAGCTGGCGAGTCATCGTCGGGTGCTGAACAGCAGTTCTGATAAATTGGTCTGCTGTAGCAGCATGTTTTGCCTGAGAAGAGGAAACCAAACCCACTTAGGATGTGCAAAGACCCTCCTTAGACCCAGCCTTTCCCAGGCCTTAGCAAACAAACATTTCTAATTTGAGCCTCCAACAAGGAATACATCACCACTCACACACTCATGGAAAAGGGGATTTTTAACTCCCAGCTGATGAAACAATTGAAGGAAGCCAGAATGGAGAAGACAGTGGGGTATTTGGCATAACAAGCAGCACGGCCACAGATGTACCATCACCTACTAGCTTTGATTATTGGCCGTCCTATAAAATGCAGTGTTTACTTCTCATTGCCATGACTAATTGAATTTGTTACGTCAGGCTGGAAGACTATTCCAGGGGAAATACAAGCAATTCTTTGCAATAACGTTTCACTGTTGTGTACTCACATAACTTAGCGTTTATATCACAATCAATTTACGAACGCAGCACACCTACGAAAATTAATGCTGTACATACACAGTAGGGCTGTACATGTACAGTCACTACTGAATAAGTGCCCTAGGCAAATATGTGGCCTCCTTGTCTTTTGAACATCAATACTGACAGTTTGCAAAGAACTGAAGGTAATAAAACAGT